>NW_027518683.1:20490357-21094642 GCF_043159265.1 Tasmannia lanceolata | reverse complement strand
TTCGCTGAGCTACCGGTTGCCGTAACTCGTTAGATTTGGCTCTAGCAAGGAGTGCGTTCAGGGCGGCTGAGGGATCTAGGTTCGGTACCTGGAGGGCCTCCCTATTAAATCGGCTCAAGAATGTTTTCAGGGACTCATCGTCTTCTTGTCTTAGAGCCATTAATGACGTCGCAGTCTTCCGTAGCCTCCTGTTAGGGTGGTTGGAAAAGCTCTGCAAAGGAAGCCATCCGAAGTGCCGTGAAGGAGCATCATGGTTCTGAACGTCTCCAAATAGTCTATTGGGTTTGTGATTCCGTTATATTACGGGATATGCGACATTTTGAACCCTCTGGGTGTTGGTGCATGCAATACTTTATCCGTGAAGGGAGGTCTGCTTGAGAACGGCCTTATAATTGGCCGACTATGATCTTTTGCCAGTTCTTCAATCCGGTGATCGATTTCTTCGAATTTCCGCAACATTGGATCAGCCATTTTCTCCATTCGGCTAACTGGTCTATTCTTTCTTTCCACAGTGGGACTGATTGCTGAACTCGAATGACATTCCAAACTCTTCCGATGGTGTCGAGATCTTGTTTGGTCAGCACGGTCATCCCTAGGTCGGTATCTGTGTACTGACTGAGACCGGGACCGGTGACGGTGACGAGGTTTTGTTCGCGCATGTCTTGTTCTAGAGTGATGGATCCGTCTTGATGAGGGGTGGTGGGTCTGATCACGACGGAGAGGTGCAGGCTCTTTCCCCAGGGGGCTCAACCTTTCTCGAGGAGGTCGAGAAACTTCTGGAGGATGTTGCTGAGGCACTTGTTGGATCAAGTTCATGTAGTGATACAAGTGTTGTCATCTGCTGGAAAATGGTTTGGATTAGCTCAGGTGTAGGAGCTGAAGCGGGAGTTGGGTGCTCTAAGCAAGCTGGACTTCGTTGTGCTGTTGTCGGGAGGACAACTACTTGTGAAGCGATTCGTCCACTTTGAGTTATGCGACGTCATTCTGGTTGAACTGCTTGACCTGAGGTTACTCGAGCACTCTTCCATCCTGCCATCTTTCTTGAGACTTAAAACGACTTTTAGTTCGAGTCCTACGGATGGCGCCAATCTCTTACGGTCAAAATTGGTAACAAATAAGGCAGTGACGAAAGAGCTGATCTGGCAAGTCCTAGTGGCTGGTTATGGGGCTACGTCCTGCATAGAGGAACAACCGGTCAGACGACCAATCTGGAGTGGTAGCTCCGAACTTAAGTCAGTAATGGGCACAAATATGGAAACCAAAGCTATGAATAGTAATTTTTTGGGATTCGGTCCCTTACCTTTCCCTTTATGAAGGCTATTTATAGTGAGGGCTTTGGGTATGGAATTACCCTACCCTTGAGGATAGGTGTCAGCTTATGGATGGATCAAATGTCACCTTTTCTTTCTGTAAGCCCAATGGTTCCCACCTTGGCAATTCCTATCTTATTTTGATGATTCCAATACACAAGTGATTTAAGATCACTAATGTGTTTGATTGTCTAAGTTGTAGATCATAATTGCTTAAAGACAAGATTGCTTGGATTGAGGCCAAAGAAGCTCGCGTAATACCGCTTATGAAGGCCAAAGACATCGTGATCCAAGACAAATGAAGACTTGAAGAATCCATTGAAGATCAAAGTCATATTAGAATGTATAAGACCCAATCTTAGTTTTAGATCTTAAGAGGCATAAATTAAGTTAATATCACACACCCCTAAAAATGTTTAAGAGATTGTCCTTGTGGTGTTCCAACAAAGTGGAACCCTCATAGCAATCCCAACTTGGTGTAAAGTTGGAAGCCCATAAACAGAATTGAAAATCTGCTGCTGTTAGGCTTCTCGGAACTCCGAGAGAATTCTCGGAGCTCCGAGCTCGGAACTCCGAGACATTCCTCGGAGCTCCGAGAAATGGTCGAGTAGAAATTTTCCAACTTCTGTTTGTATTCCCGGAACTCCGAGATATTTTCTCAGAACTCCGAGAATTTCTCGGAACTCCGAGAACACTATAATGGTCAAAATTATAGCCGTTGGGAATTTTCACAGAAATTACCACTATGCCATTGAACGGTCATATTTGGGTTTTTCTATAAATATGGGCATTCTAAACTTCAAGACTATCAATCCTAACACTCAAAAACTCTACTTGAACATCCTAAGAGTGAATCAAACTTGATTATGCCTCTCATCCTCTAAGATTAGGATTTGGATTATTAGGCTCAATTTGTACATCTTCTACAATCTTTGTAAACCCTTGTAAGGGATTTTTTGTTTTTCTTTGTTATTCAAGAACATTGTATTGGGCGAGTGTTCGGAGAAGCGTAGCCCACTCTCCGTGGTGAAGATTGCCACCAAGGTTAAAGGTAATCGGAATTTGTAATAGGCGCCGATCTTCGCCGGAGTTAAGAATATCACATAGTGAAGCCATCAACGGGTATGGTTGGTGGAGTGGAGTAGGCCTCGCGTTTTGAGGACCGAACCACTTTAAATCTCGGGTGCACTCTCTCTTGAACTCTAGCTCTTTATTTGCATTGCACCTTTAGATTTAACTTGTGTGCTTGAATTTCATCTTGATCTCTTAATTTCCAAATTTGGGTTAAAGTTTTTCAAAAGATTAAAACTTGCTAGCAACCTAATAATTCTCACTCCTCATTGTTGCCATTTCGGGACCACCCTTGGATTTTCACTTGGTATCAGAGCCTTGGCTCTTAAAAGATTTTCTTTTCTTTAAAATCTTTGGTAAATTTTTCTTTAAAATTTCAAACAAGGGAAAGATCATAAGATCTTTGGCAACTTTCTATTTTGTGAAATTGCAAATACAAATGGAACCGGACTTCCGAAGGGCCATTCCACAACTAGACCTCCCTTCTTTGATGGGTCAAACTATGGACATTGGAAGACAAGGATGCGCATCTATCTTCTTTCGATAGATGTGGAGCTTTGGCACATTGTTGAAAATGGATACTTGTTGCCTTCCAAACCATTTGAAGAATGGAATGTCGTAGAGAAAAGGCATGCAAATTTAAATTACAAAGCTATAAATTCTTTGTTTTGCGCCCTATCTACGGAATAGTTTAATCGAGTAGCTCTTTTTGATTCCGCCAAGGTTATTTGGGATACACTTGCCATTACCCACGAGGGAACATCACAAGTCAAGGATTCCAAAATAAACTTGTTAAAGAGCAAATATGAAATGTTTAGAATGAGTCAAAATGAAAGCATTTCCGAAATGTATACCCGATTTTCTAAAATTACTAATGAATTAGCTAATCTTGGTAAATCTTATCCTATTGATGAGCTTGTGATTAAGTTGCTTAGGTCACTTCCTCCACATTGGGATCCAAAGGTCACCGTCATACAAGAATCAAAAGATCTCAAGGCGCTAACTATAGAAGAACTCGTAGGATCTCTCATCACCCATGAGATGCTCCTCACTAGCCGACAAGAGGAGAAGAAGCCAAAAGAGAAAGAAAAAGAAAGTCAATCTCTAGCTCTAAAGGCCTCCAAGATGGACTCATCATCAAGTGAGGCGGGTAGTGATGAAGAAGAAGTGCTAAGAAAATTTAAAAGCTTATGGAGAAAGAAGCATAAAAAGGACAAAAAGAAGAAGAAAGAAGAAAGTGATGTTGAGGGAGTTATAAGGTGTTACAATTGCAAGAAGACGGGACACAAAAGACCGGAGTGTCCACTTCTCAAGTCATCTTTCTCAAAATACAAGGGAAAGAAGGATTGGAAGAAGAACAAGGCTCTTGTAGCCGGATGGGATGCTACTAGCACCTCGGGAAAGAGCTCAAGTGAAGGGGAAGAAAATAAAGATGATCTTTGCCTCATGGCATTCTCCCATGAATTTAAGGTAAATTCTAACCTCTCTTATAATTCATCAAGTAGTGATAGTGAAAAAATATCTTATGATGAATTATGCTCAACCTTGCATTCTCAAATTTCAAAAAATAAAGTTCTTAAAAAATCTATTTCTAAATTAGAAAATGAACTTGATGTTTTGAAAAATGAGTCATCTTCTTCCATATCAAAATCTCAAGCACGAATTGAAAATTTTAAACTTGAAATTAAAACCCTTAAGGGTATTTTGGATGAGAAAAATTGCCAAATTGCTAAACTCCAAGATGTGGCAAGCTCTTCCAAATCTTATGAAGATGAATTTAATGACTTTCTAAATCAAATAACGCATCTTCATAATGAAAATGAACGGTTAAGATTATGTCTCCATGGATTCTTAAATGGTGACAAAATTATTGACATAATTGAAATACACAAGAGGGAGGGTGAATTGGTTTTAACACTAAATTATGCCTTTTGAAAATTTAAGTATTAAACCTAATTTAATTTTTCTTCTTTTGATTAGAATTTTGGTTAGTGCAAATAAGATTAAAGACAAAATGAAATGCCAAACCAAAAACAAGAATGAAAGTGCAAGAACAAGAAAGAACACACCGATATATAGTGGTTCGTGCAAAGCCCTACTCCACTCTTCTTAAGATTGTCCTTAAGGTTTTTCACTATTGTGAGACCTCCACGATGCCCGGCTCCGAGGCGATTACACTTCCAAGGGATATTAAATAAGGATGCCCTTACACCTTTACACCGACTCTCCTTCTTCGCCGAGTTCTAAGCGATGCTCTCTAGGGTATTAAGGTAGGATGCCCTAGCCACCTTTACAAGAAATAGAAGTTGAATAGCTTGGCTTCTCTTGAAAGCTTGATGCACTTTGTAGTCCCTTGATTGCTCTTGAATAGTGGTTGCAAGTGAAAGCCCTAAATCCAAACTCAAAAGATTTGCAAGTTGCAAGGCAAGTTTGGGAAAAACAAATTCTTAAGCTCAAATGGGTTGCAAGTATGTTTGAAGGCTTAAGGAAGTTTTTCAAATGTTCAAGAGAGAGGAAATAATCCTCTTGATGTTGTATATATAGCCTCTTGTCAAAATATGAGCGTTTGGGGGTGTTAATATCAAAAACCACAAATTAATTCAAATCCCAACGGCTCTTTTCTCAGCTGTCGCGAAGTTCTCGGAGCTCCGAGAAAAAATTCTCAGAGTTCCGAGAGAACGGCCAGAAGAAGAAAAATTCTGCTGGACCATTTCTCAGAGTTCGAAGAAAATGACCAGAGTATGAAAAATACTACTGGACCATTTCTCGGAGTTCCGAGCTCGGAGCTCAGAGAAAAATCTCGGAGTTCCGAGAAGCCTAAAAATCAGCAGACTTTTTATTTTTATTGTTTGTTTGATTTTTAGGCTTTGGAACTCAATTCCTATGATAAATTTGGAATGTTTATGAGGGTCCCAACATGTTGGTCCACCACATAACCATTCACTAAACCATTTTAGTTCTTAAGTGTTTTTGAAAACTCTTTTGAAAAACCTTACCTTGCCTTGACTTATAAATCTAAAGAGAGAGGATGTACAATGAGTTATAGGTAAACCTCAACTTCTCTTTAGCCTTGGTCTTCACTTGGTCTTCCATCTTGTGTATGCTTGCTTGAGAGATGATGTGAGCTCCACTTAGCTCCTTTGACTCTTGTTGGGTACATCTTCAAGCATGACCATGTAGTGTGTTGGTTTCTTCAATGATCAATTCTATCTTAAACACAACACTTCAAGGCAAATTGATTAGTATTCAATAACACAATCAATTATGTTTAGAATCATCAAAATAAGATAGGAGAGTAGACCCTTGGGCTTACAATCTCCCCCCTTTTTTATGATGACAAACAAAATTGATTATGAGGTGTGTGTGGAGTAACATAGTAGGCAAGTGAATGTTGGAACTCCCCCTCAATATATGCACACAGATAAATGATAACAATTAAAAGCATATGGTGCATATAGTCAATTGAATAGATAATCAATTTCAAACTTCTCCCCCTTTTGTCATCGACAGAAAGGGTGAACTAAAAATGTACAGCAATTTAGGAGTAAATGAAGACTGAGTTAGGTACTCCCCCTAAATCAATCCTTATGGTATAAAAATATTTAGCCAAGTAATGCAAATATACCTGTTCATGATCAAGATGTTGACATATGTCAAATTGTTAGGTATTTTTAATTAAAGTAAAGGTACCTCTCCATCTTAGAGAACTAAGAAGGCTAAGAGTACCAATTGAGTGATTTTTAAGATTAATATTTGACATCTCATTCATGCAGATACTACCAAACAAGGATGATATATAAATACTATATAGATAAGCTAGTGAAAGGTACAAAGTATTTATTTGGCAATTTCTTTGACTTGATCCGCACTCCAAATATTTAAGGCACTTCGGATATAACATATTCTATCATCACTAAGGGGTTTTGTAAAGATATCAGCTAATTGTTCCTCAATGTTGATATATTTTAAGCAAATATTTCCTTTTTGTGAATGATCTCTAATGAAGTGATGCCTAATCTCAATATGTTTTGTTCTAGAGTGTTGTATGGGGTTCTTTGTCAAGCTTATAGCACTAGTATTGTCACATTGGATGAGAATATTTTCCATTTTAATTCCATAGTCCAGCAATGTGCTTTTCATCCATAGAACTTGTGCACAGCAAGCTCCAGCTGCCACATATTCTGCTTCTGTTGTGGACAGAGCTACTGAATTTTGTTTCTTGTTAAACCATGAAACAAGTGATTTTCCCAAGAATTGACAAGTCCCACTAGTGCTTTTCCTATCCACTCTACATCCAGCAAAGTCTGCATCTGAATATCCAATGAGAGTGAAGGCAGATGATCTTTCATACCATAGTCCTAGACTTTGGGTTCCTCTTAAGTACTTAAAGATCTTCTTTACTGCTAATAGGTGAGACTCTTTTGGATCCGATTGAAATCGAACACAGAGACAGACAGTAAACATAATGTCTGGTCTGCTGGCTGTCAAATAAAGCTACCTATCATACCCCTATACATCTTTTGGTCCACAGATTTGCCAAATTCATTCTTTTCTAGCTTAACAGTAGTACTCATGGGAATTCTTGATGTCTTACTACTATTCATGGCATACTTCTTTAATAACTCATTTGTATATTTTTCTTGATTTAAAAATATCCCATTTTGATATTGTTTAATTTGGAGTCCTAAGAAGTAGGTTAACTCACCCATCATGCTCATTTCAAATTCATTTTTCATTAGAGTTGCAAATTCATCACACAATTTTTGATTAGTTGAGCCACAGATGGTGTCATCCACATAGATTTGGACAAGGAGGATATCTTAATTTTCTCTTTTGATAAATAAGGTTTTATCCACCTTTCCCATTTCAAAACCTTTTTCCACTAGGAAAGTGCAAAGCCTCTCATACCAAGCTCTAGGAGCTTACTTCAATCCATACAAGGCTTTATCAAGCCTAAAGACATGATTTGGATGTTTGAAGTCTTCAAAACCTGGAGGTTGCTCAACATACACTTCCTCTTGGATATAGCCATTTAGGAAGGCACTTTTGACATCCATTTGATATAGTTTAAATCCTTTATGAGATGCATATGCCAAGAGTATCCTAATAGCTTTCATACGGGCAACAGGAGCAAATGTCTCATCATGGTCTATTCCCTCCTCCTGATTGTACCCTTGGGCTACAAGACTAGCTTTATTTCTAGTGATATTTTCATTTTTATCCAATTTGTTTCTATACACCCATCTCGTGCCAATGACTGGATGATCACTAGGTCTAGGCACTAGCCTCCACACCTTGTTCCTTTCGAATTGACTTAACTCTTCTTGCATGGCCATCAACCAATATTCATCCTTTTCGGCTTCCTTGATGGACTTAGGTTCTAATTCGGATAGGAACGCCAAGTTGTTACTCACACTATGATAGTATGATCTAGTTCTTACTGGCGATGTGGCACCACCTAAGATTTGGGATTCAGGATGATCTACCAATATTCTTCTATCCTTAGGTAATGAGTCATCAATGTCATTTTCAACTTCCTCACTAGGTAAAGTATTACTTGTAGATGCATGGGGGAGGAGCATTTGACTTAGGTAAGAGGTATTCAATAGGTTCATCCTCATTATGTGGCATTTCTTGAGGTGTTGGCTCTCTCTCATCAAATGTCACATGCATGGATTATTCTACAACTAGGGTTCTTCTATTAAATACTCTATATGCCTTGCTATGTAAAGAATACCCTAAGAATATGCCATCATCCGACTTCTTATCAAATTTGTGTAAATTATCTTTAATGTTTAAGATGAAGCATTTACAACCAAACACTCTAAAATAGCTTCTATTTGGTTTCAAGTTTTTTTCAAAGCTCATAAGGTGTTTTCTTAGAAATTGGCCTTATATATACCCTATTTATGATATAGCAAGCGGTGCTAACCGCCTCCGTCCAAAAGTATCTAGGGAGATCATTTTCATGCAACATAATTCTAGCCATTTCTTGGAGGGTTCGGTTATTTCTTTCTACAACCCCATTTTGTTGAGGTGTCCTAGGTGCCGAATAATTGTGTTTGATGCCATGTTCATTACAGTAAGTGTCAAAATTTACATTTTCAAATTCCGTTCCATGGTCACTCCTAATGTAAGATATGGCAATACCTTCTTCATTTTGTATTTGATTACACAATTTAAGGAAATTTTCATAGGTTTCATCTTTATGTGCTAAAAATATGACCCATGTAAATCGTGAGTAGTCATCCACAACTACAAACACGTACCTCTTTCCACCTAGGCTACTTGTCTTCATTGGTCCAAAAATATCCATATGAAGTAGTTGCAAGGGGTAGATGGTTGAAATCATATTTTTAGGGGTAAATGAGATTTTTAATTGTTTTCCTAATTGACAAGTTCTACAAATGTGATCTTTGGTGTATTTGAACTTAGGCAATCCTCTAACAATTTCTTTTGAGGAGAGGGTCGAAATGAGATCCATTCCGGCATGACCCAACCTTCTATGCCACAACCAAGAATCTTCACTAATGGCATTAAGACAAGTCACATTTTGGAGTCTAAGATCATCTAGTCCAATAGTGTAAATGTTATTGTCTCTAGAACCTATGAATTTCACTTTTCCATCTATCTTATTTTTAACAATGCATTTGTCGGGGTTGAAGACTACTTCAAAACCATTATCACATTATTGACTAATGCTAATAAGATTATGGGATAAGCCATCAACATAAAGTACATCATGTATGGGAGAGGTAGAGTTACCTATGGTGCCTTCTCCTTTGACTTTTCCTTTCTTATCATCTCCAAAGGTAACGTCTCCACCATCCTTGAGTGATAGGGATGCGAATTGAGTGGGGTCTCCTGTCATGTGTCTAGAGCATCCACTATCAAGGTACCATGTGTTCTTCTTGTTATGGCTTTTAAGGCATACCTACATATGAATAGGCAAGTGAGATCCCTTAGGTACCCAAATCTTCCTAATCTTGCTATGTTCATTTATTTTCACTTTGGAGTTTAATTTGATTTTATCTTGTTTAGCATGCATGCAAGCAACTTTATAATGACTTTCTAAACCATAATAAAAACAAGTTTTGGTACTACTAGAAGAAACCTTTACAAGTTTGTTTTTATAGTTGGATATTGTAGTATTCCATTTATGTCCAAGTCCACTTTTATCATGTGACAATCTTTGAATATTAACAAGCCTATCCAATTTTAGGGAGCTATGTTCAAATTTTTCAAAGAGTTTCTTTAGTTCATCAAATTCAAAAGATAGTTTACTATTTTCATGCTTTAGCTTGTTGTTTTCAATAAAAATCTCTTGTCGATTTTCATTTAAGATTTTGATGGTAGCATTTAAATCATGAATTTCAACTTTATATTTTTCATTTTCATCATCTAAAAATTCATGGTCTTTCTTTAACCAACCAAATTCTTTTGTTATGTTAGCAAGAGAATTTTCAAGTGATGCATTTTTATCAAATTCAATCTCAAGTTCATCATGTGCATTTTGTAAGGAATCTAGAACTTCTTTTAAAACAATGACATCGTTCAAAGTATTTACCTCTTTATTGTCGTTTGTTGAGGCCATGAAGCAAATATTTTTTGCTAACAAGCAATCTTCTCCATCATTTTGTTCGCCTTCACTTTCAATTTCCTCATCCCATGTGGCGGTCATTCCTTTCTTGCCTTCTCTTCTCTTGAAGCGATTATTTGAGGTAGGCTCATTGTTGAGTGGACAATCCGGGCGAATGTGTCCAAGCTTCTTGCAACCGTAGCATCGGGGTTGAGAAGATCTATCACCGAGTTCTTCTTTCTTCTTGAATGGAGGATTGGTTCTTCTATTTTTCATGCCTCCCATATTTCTTTGCAAGAACTTGATTCTTCTTGTTAGGAGGGCAACTTCATCTTCCATGTCTTCCTTTGCATCTTCATTTTCACCTACATTACAAGCAAAAGCAACACCTTTTCCTTTTTCAATTTTATTTTCAATTTCGGGTGCTTTTGTTTTGAAAATCATTTCATGGGTTATTAAGGACCCTATTAGTTCATCTAGGTTCAATGTATTCATGTCCTTGGCTTCGGTGATTGCAGAGGTTTTGGATTCCCATGATAGAGGTAGGGATCTAAGGATTTTGGTTACTAAATCTCTATTTGAAAATTGTTTTCCACGTCCTCTTAGTCCATGTACAAGGTTAGTGAATCTAGTGTACATGTCGGCAATTGTTTCATCGGGTGTCATTTGAAAGAGTTCATATTGCCTAAATAGATGATTCATTTTAGATTCTTTGACCTGGTTGGTTCCCTCATGGGTGACTTCTAAGGTGTCCCAAATTTCCTTAGCCGAATTCAAATTTGCCACTCTATTGAATTCACCGGGTGACAAAGCACAAATTAGAGAATTCATGGCTTTGGCATTGTAGTTTGAAGCTTGTTGTTCGGCTTCGGTCCAATCGTTTAGATTTCTAGTGGGTAATATATATTCATTATTAATGGCTCTCCACATTTGGTAATCTTGGGTTAAAAAGATTTTTATTTTGGTTTTCCAAAATCCATAATTGGTTCCGTCAAAATAGGGTGGCCTAGTGTTTGAGTAACCTTCATGGTGTTGAGGATAGTTTGCCATTTTTAGAATATTTTCTCTAGACCGGTTAGGGTTTTTTTAAATAAAGTAGAGACGAGGCTCTGATACCAATTGAAATACACAAGAGGGGGGTGAATTGGTTTTAACACTAAATTATGCCTTTTGAAAATTTAAGAATTAAACCTAATTTAATTTTTCTTCTCTTGATTAGAATTTTGGTTAGTGCAAATAAGATTAAAGACAAAATGAAATGCCAAACCAAAAACAAGAATGAAAGTGCAAGAACAAGAAAGAACACACCGATATATAGTGGTTCGGGCAAAGCCCTACTCCACTCTTCTTAAGATCGTCCTTAAGGTTTTCCACTATTGTGAGACCTCCACGATGCCCGGCTCCGAGGCGATTACACTTCCAAGGGATATTAAATAAGGATGCCCTTACACCTTTACACCGACTCTCCTTCGCCGAGTTCTAAGCGATGCTCTTTAGGGTATTAAGGTAGGATGCTCTAGCCACCTTTACAAGAAATAGAAGTTGAATAGCTTGGCTTCTCTTGAAAGCTTGATGCACTTTGTAGTCCCTTGATTGCTCTTGAATAGTGGTTGCAAGTGAAAGCCCTAAATCCAAACTCAAAAAATTTGCAAGTTGCAAGGCAAGTTTGAGAAAAACAAATTCTTAAGCTCAAATGGGTTGCAAGTATGTTTGAAGGCTTAAGGAAGTTTTTCAAATGTTCAAGAGAGAGGAAATAATCCTCTTGATGTTGTATATATAGCCTCTTGTCAAAATATGACCGTTTGGGGGTGTTGATATCAAAACCCACAAATTAATTCAAATCCCAACGGCTCTTTTCTCAGCTGTCGCGAAGTTCTCGGAGTTCCGAGCACCATTCTCGCAAATGAAGTCGTGGATTCAACCAAAAGGGCGGCAACAGTGGGATTGTGGTGAAGATGGATTTGGAGAAAGCCTATGACCACGTTGACTGGCAATTCGTTGATTATGTTCTATGAAAAATGGGATTTGGTGAAACTTGGAGAAGGTGGATGTAGTCTTATCTTTCATCTGCAACTTTCTATATACTAATTAACGGTTCGTCGACTGGATACTCTCGGAGCTCTCGCAGACTGAGACAAGGAGATCTGCTTTCGCCGTATCTCTTTATCATTGTTGCTGAAACCTTGAGTTTACTTATTTTAAAGGCAGAACATTTGGGTATGATCTCGAGTTTAAAACCTAGGCCAAACTCTCCCCCCATCTCTCATTTACAGTTCGTGGATGACACTCTACTGCTACTGGAAGATGGTATGGCACGACTGAGAAACCTTCGTAGAATTTTCTGGTGGTTTGAAATCCTTTCGGGGCTCAAAATTAATTTCTCTAAAAGCGTTGGGGATAAATATGGGCGCGCGTTCTGTCATTGACCATGCCGATGTTATGGGATGTGTACAATCCTCTTTGCCAATTCAGTATCTGGGTTTTCCCCTTGGATTCGGCATACCAAAGACTGCACAATGGGACATGGTTGTCGAATGCATTGAACAAAAATTGGCCACATGGAAGAAACAATACTTATCTTTCGGGGGGCGCATCACTCTGATAAAAGCCGCCTTATCGAATATCCCGGTATACTTCTTGTCCCTATTTAAAATCCCTACTTCTATTGCTATGCGAATCGAAAGACTCCAAAGGAACTTCATGTGGGAAAGACGAGAGGAATTTAAAAGAAGCAAACATCTTCTAAAGTGGGAAAAGGTATGCAATGCTAAAAGAAAAAGGGGCTAGGTATCGGAAATGTCAAGCTACAAAATAAGGCACTCTTGGGGAAATGGATCTGGAAATTTGGGGTTGAGAAGAAAGCTCTTTGGCATAATCTGATTCGCAACAAATACGGCTGTAGTTGGGGTGAATGGGAATGTAATCTCCCTCAGGCTGGGAGAGGATCCGGCATGTGGCGATCAATCACTAGTACCCATTCCCTTATTACCTCGAACATACGATTTAAAGTGGGGAAGGGCGAGAGCGTTAGATTCTGGATGGATTTATGGTCAGGTGATACTCGTCTGATGGATGCATTTCCAGCAATATTCCGGTTGGCTACTGAACCTAATGCGAGTATTGCAAATTATATGGTTCGTGGCGCTGGCCACGGAAATATTTTTTGGGACATCCGTCTTCGTCGGGACCTAAAGGACTCTGAAATAGGCCAATTTGAATCGTTGCTGAGTCTGCTATCATCTTACTACTTGTCCCCAAATGTTGACGACTGTTGGATTTGGATCCCTGATTCCCAAGGCGGATTCTCAGTACGCTCCTTCTTCCGCCTACTTACCGGAAACCACGGGCAGTTATCCGAGCATGCAAGAATATGAGGCTCCAATGCTCCCCCGAGAGTATCTGCGTTCGCATGGACTGTAGGGCACAGGTGTATTAATACTTGTGATAGATTGAAGCAAAGGGGCTTTCACTTGCGCAATTGGTGTGTGTTATGCCACGAAGAAGAGGAGACTTTGGATCATCTGTTTGTACTCTATCGTTATCCACATAGGGTATGGATGGCCATTATCAAATCATTTGGAACCTCATGGGTGCTACCAAATTGCATTTCTAGCATTATTCTCAATCGGGCTGGTGCTTTCTCTGGATGCATCGGGCAAGCTATGTGGAAAGCTTTTCCCTTGGCGGTTATTTGGCATATATGGTGCAAGCGTAATAGACGCTTTTTTAAGAGCAAGTCAAGGTCGTGGCAGCACACTGTCCTGGGGATCCGCATATCCCTCATTTCTTAGACCAACTACAGAAATGGGATCCTGTATTCTATAGGGACTGCTTTCCGTAACTGGAACACCGTCGTCTCGGAAAAACAGCATGCTTGTATCCCAACCCCCCGATGGATCCCTCCTCCGAATGGTTGGCGTAAGTTAAACTTCGATGGAAGCTCACTTGGGAACCCTGGAAGAGCCGGGATTGGGGGGTTTATTAGAGACTCGGACTGTCGGATCATCATGTCTTTCTTGGGCGCCATTGGTGTATGCGATGCTAACGAAGCCGTGGCAAAAGCACTCCTTTTTGGCCTTCGATGGTATGATGCTAACAATCTTGGCCTCTTAATGGTTGAAGGGGACTCAGCCAATGCGATAGCCTGGGCTTTAAATCGATCTCCTGGCCCGTGGAAACTCTATCACACGTTGGAAGCTATTCGCGACCTCGTTCAGGTCATCAAGCCTCATATTGAGCATAGGCGAAGATCAGCGAATTCACGTGCTGATACCCTTGCTAAGGAAGGGGTAGACATCGTGTAATTGGGCCATCGTGCCCTATATTTTCTCTTGTACTCGCTGTGGGACATCGTGTCCCCTGTTCTATCAAGGAATAAAATTACCGTTACCTTTCAAAAAAAAAAATGTAAGATGGGTATCTTTTATGCAGGAATTCACCTGTGTGATGAAGCACAAGTCTGGCCAACAAAATAAGGTAGGAGATGCCTTGAGCAGGAGAGCATCTTTGTTAGTCATTATGGCTAATGAAGTGTAGGGTTTTGAGTGTCTCAAGGAATTATATGTTGCAGATGATGATTTTCAGGATATTTGGGATCCATGCCGAAAAGGGATGCCTTCTGAGTTCCATGTTCATGATGGGTTCCTTTTTAAGGGAAATCAATTTTGCATTTCTATATGTTCATTGCAATAGAAAATTATCCAAGATTTGCGTGGAGGTGGTTGAGGAGGACATCTTGGACAAGATATGAGATATCGATGGTGGAAGGAAGCTATTATTCTCCATAACTCAAGAAGGATGTGGGCAGACTTGTCCAGCAATGCCTAACTTGCCAAGTTTGAAAAGGACAATCTTAGAACACAAGCCTTTAATTACCCTTGCCAGTACCAATATCTCCATGGGAAGATTTGTCTATGGATTTCATATTGGGTCTTCCACGGCCTCAACAGGGTGCAGATTATGTATTTGTGGTTGTCGATAGGTTTTCCAAGATGGTGCACTTCATTTCTTGTAAGAAGATCCTGCCGATGCAACTAATGTTGCCCATTTGTTCTTTCGTGATGTTGTCTGTCTACATGGTGTTCCTAAGATCATCACCTCTCATCTTGGCACCAAATTCCTTAGTCATTTCTACAAAACCCTATGGAGGAAGTTCAATACATCTCTAGAGTACAACAACACCTTTCACCCACAAATTGATCGTCAAACAAAGGTTGTGAACTGGACTCTGGGAAATCTTATTCGGTTTATCTCTAGAACCAAGCCTAGGTAGTGGGAATCATCTCTTCCTCAAGATGAAATTGCTTACAACAGTACAATGAACAGGTCCACAGGAAAGCTACCTTTCGAGATTGTATATGAAAGGATGCCAAGGCACCCATTAGATTTGGCTAATGTAGTGAAGTCTCTTGGTGCTAATAAGCTTGCAGAAAACTTGGTTGATGCAATAAAAGGAATTCATGAATATGTTAAGTAGCAACTTGAAGACTCTGACACCAAGTACAACGAAGCCGCAAATAAGCACATACAACTTAGTGCGTGTTTGGCGTACCGTTTAAAACACCGTTTGGCGTTTGAAACACCGTTTTGGGGCGAAACGGCCGTTTGGGAGTGTTTGGGTGCGCAACCATCGTTTGAAACGCCGTTTGAAACACCGTTTTGAACCCTCAAAACGGCGTTTTGCAAACGGAGGGGGGGAGGTTTGTTTGCAAAACGCCGTCTTGAACGGAGTTTTTGGGTTGTAGGTTTTTACGTGTTTGCCCTCACCAAAACCCATTTTTACATATCTGCGTGCGATTTTATGCGTTACGTCAAATACCAAAAAAGTGGGCGTGTTAATATCATTCTTGAGGACACAAATTTGTTAAATTTTAATATTTAATTCAAAACAAGGGGCTGCTGATATCATTATATGATCTCTTAATTTTGATTTTTTAAAGACAAAAGAATTTAAAAAAACCCTAGTTTCTTACTTTCTTCATCTACTTTCCAAAGTTGCAAACCCTCTCATGCCTTACTGCCTCAGCGCTTCCACTCGTCCGTCAAATCCAACAAATCCAGCCGTTAAGAAGAAGAAGGAGATGAACCCCAAAGGTATAGCCATTTTTTTTGGCAATGATGTTTAATTTTAATAGTGTTTGAATGAGATCCTAATGACATTTTAATAATGGGCCTAATGAGAGAGTAGTTGAGTTACATTGAGGCCCACCAAACAATGCCCTTTTTGGTCATTTTACCACTAAAACTCCGTTTTGGGGCATTTGCAACCAAACGCACAATACCTCTGTTTGCCGTTTAAAATGCCGTTTTGATCTGGCCAACTGTAGACACCCCATTTTGACCGGACCCAAGTTCGCTATGCTTGGGAGAAACCCCATCCGATCATTTCCGCCATGTTTCGCATTTTTCCGTGAGAGGTTGAGAGAGATTATTCATAAGAATCCAAGCGAGGGAGAATTTGGACCCGTTTGGTGGGCCCGCATTGAACATTTGTTTAAAATTCGAATCAACCGAGGGCCCACATTGTGGGGCCCACGTTGTGGGGCCCACATTGTGGGGCCTCAGTAGGGCCTCTTGTGAGGCCTCTTATGAAGAACAATAATGATGGATTCTCCACTAAAGAAACATGATGGGCCCTCCACTAAGAACAATAATGATGGATTCTCCACTAAGAAACATGATGGGCCCTCCACTAAGAAGAATGATGATGGATTCTCCACTAAGAAACATGATGGGCCCTCCACTAAGAAGAATGATGATGGATTCTCCACTAAGAAACATGATGGGCCCTCCACTAAGAAGAATGATGATGGATTCTCCACTAAGAAACATGATGGGCCCTCCACTAAGAAGAATGATGATGGATTCTCCACTAAGAGGGACAACATGATGAGCTCTCCACCAACACATCTCTCTCTCTCTCTTTCTCTCCCTATATATATCTTCCTTCCCATCCATAAAAAAAAGAGGAGAAAAGGAGAGATTTATCTTCCATTATCTTTTTCTCTTCCATTATCTCTTCCAATCACTCCCTCCAATCCCTTTCCCTATATTCTTCTTCCATTATCTCTCCCAATCACCTCCCAATCCTTCCCTCTAAGAGAAAGTGAAGACGGCGGAACGGATCGGCGGCAACATTTTTTTTGGGGGTTTTCTTTGCTAATTGAAAGGGTAAGACAAAGCGTATATCCGAGGATTACTTACCCTAGAGACAAGGAGAGCTAGCAAGGTTGGTATTCCAAAACCCTCTTTCATATATCTTAAACTAGAAGCATGCTAGGATTGAATTTGTGATTTATTTTTATTTTTTCTTATTGTTATTCAAAATATGTTTTTTTCAATCTCTGAGTGTTTTGAACATTAAGAAGTGTAGAAATCTGGAATTTCGAAGAATTTTGACTTCGTTTTGACCGTAATTTGACCTTTTGAACTTTACCCTCAAAGGGGTAAAATTCTAAAGATTGAATTTAAGAAGATGTCAACATAGATCCAAAATCAATGAAAATTTAAACATAACATAATTGTAAGATTTTGAATTAGTACGAATTTCTTTATGAATTCTTGATTTGATTTAAAGGGTTTAAAAATTCATTTAACTCTAGGGGTATTTTTGGAAAAAACCAATTTTCAACAACTCTATAATGTTTTCAAAAGTGAAATTTGGATGAGATGCAAATTAAATCTAATCTAATCTCCCGTGAATTTTTCAAGATTTTTGGTTGCTGTTGGATATTTGTTTATGATTTTTTACGTAAAATCATGCATGCTGTATTAAATCTGATAAAAATAGTAAATTGCAATGAAAACTTCTGAAAATATTTGTTTGATAATTACTACTGGAATTACATGTTTTCATAAAGTTTAAACTGATTTGGATTTGATTTACTATGTGTTTCTTTGTTAATTCATAATCTGGATGGATATTTGTAAAATCGTAAATTAATAGTAAATCATTTGTAAAATTTATGAAACTTTTACAGTAATCCTTTCTTATTGTAATACACATACTATAGAAATTTCATATTGTTTTGAATTGATTTGCTATACGTTACTGTGTTAATTCACAATCTGGACAGAAACTTTCAACATTGAAAAACTAATAGCAAACCACATTTAAAATCTATGAAATTTTTATTATAATCTTATATAATTAAGGAGAAGTTACTGTAAAAATTTCATCTTGTTCTGAAAAGATTTGTTATATGTTGATGTGTAAATCTACAATCTGAATTGAAACCTTTTAAAATCCTTGAGTAAATTGAATTAAAATCAAATTGTTTTAAAAATTTCCAGATCATAATATTCCATCACATATTCAATCATTAAATTATCAAAATAGAAACCTTAGGAATCACTGATTTCCTTTGTAAAATCCTGATGCTGTGATTAGTTTGTATGTTTTATTTTCTCATCACATTTACTCAAACTTAATCTAACAAAACCTGAAGGCATCATAGATTGCGCGAACTTATTGCACACACTTACATCACTTGCATCTAAACCCCTGCATCTCACATGCACACATGTCCTATTTTAGGAACCCGGAGTGTTATCTAGCATGGTTGACTGGGATTTCATCACCTGGTGCCTCTGTGCTAGAGAAGCATTCCACCCTTAGCCTAGTACCTTTATGGTACGTAAACGGATCTCTTGTTCACGTACTGATACGCCGGACACTGGTACAGTATATCGAACATGGATTCGCGCTAAGGGAACTCTTGGCCTTACCCCTAGATTAACCCACACATGCATGTAGTATACGAACACATGTGCATCACGTGTGTGAGCCTAGTTTAGGATATCCTACCCATTTGTGTCTAGATTAGGCCGTAGTCCATCTTCCAATGGCTACGATCGGTCCTAGGTACACAAACAAAGTCATGAGTCGAGATCCTCTCTCCACTCCGCTAGATTATGGTTAGGGTTGATGCCTTCAGGTAACACTGATAAAATGTGCGAAGATTAAAAAACTTTTCCTTTGGGGTTAGGATGTAAATCCCATTCATTTCCAAAGATCTTATAGGATTAGTCATTCATGATCCATCCGTTGAAAGCAATCTTATGCTATCTCATTTCATCTTGATCACAGATTTTCAATCTTATATTATCTGATTTGACTCGTGTTTTCATTTCCTTTAGAGAGTCTTTGACTCATTTATCCTTTAGTTGGTGTTAGTGGAGTCTTTGACTCGTGTTTCTTTTCCTTTAGAGAGTCTTTGACTCATATATCCTTTAGTTGGTGTTAGTAGAGTCTTTGACTCGTGTTTTCATCTCTTTTAGAGAGTCTTTGACTCATTTATCCTTTAGTTGGTGTTAGTAGAGTCTTTGACTCATGTTTCTTTTCCTTTAGAGAGTCTTTGACTCATTTAGCCTTTAGTTGGTGTTAGTAGAGTCTTTGACTCGTGTTTCTTTTCCTTTAGAGAGTCTTTGACTCATATATCCTTTAGTTGGTGTTAGTGGAGTCTTTGACTCGTATTTTCATCTCTTTTAGAGAGTCTTTGACTCATTTATCCTTTAGTTGGTGTTAGTGGAGTCTTTGACTCGTATTTCTTTTCCTTTAGAGAGTCTTTGACTCATATATCCTTTAGTTGGTGTTAGTGGAGTCTTTGACTCGTATTTTCATCTCTTTTAGAGAGTCTTTGACTCATTTATCCTTTAGTTGGTGTTAGTGGAGTCTTTGACTCGTATTTCTTTTCCTTTAGAGAGTATTTGACTCATATATCCTTTAGTTGGTGTTAGTGGAGTCTTTGACTCGTGTTTTTCATCTCTTTTAGAGAGTCTTTACTCATTAATCCTTTAGTTAATGTTAGTGGAGTCTTTGACTCGTGTTTCTTTTCCTTTAGAGAGTCTTTGACTCATTTATCTTTTAGTTGGTGTCATTGGAGTCTTTGACTCGTGTTTCCGTTTTTAGAGAGTCTTTGACTCATCTGTTTTATTTGCAGTATTATTAGAGAATCTTTGACTTCGTTATCTCATTTCAGTGTTATCAGTTGCTCTTATTAGAGAGTCTTTGACTCGTTTATCCTTTAGTCGCTTTTATTAGAGAGTCTTTGACTCATTTATTCTCCAGTTACTGTCATTAGAGAGTCTTTGACTCATTTGCTCTTATAATAGTATTATTAGAGCATAGTTGATTTGCCGTAAGTGTTTGATAGGTAGAGAGTTCGTTTCGAACTACGTTGGCTTGATCCTCTTCACGAGGTACGTAGTGCAGCTTGGGATCCACATCCCAAGTCCAGCCAAACCTTTAAAAATAAAAATTTTAAATCTTTCAAAGTTACAAAAATATTCAAACCATTTTCAAAAAGATCTTCCTCTAGAGTTAGGAGTATGTCCTAGCTGTTTAGGTTGTGTTCTAGAGTTAGGAGTTTGTCTTGATTTGTATGGTATGTCCTGTCGTGTGAGTGTCCCTAGAGTTAGGAGGCCTCGAGTCGATCGGTTAGACATTTAGTCGAACCGATGGCTAGACTAGGCATATAGTCAGCCCGTGGTTTTCATTAGGTTGCACAGCCTAGTTACACATAGGATTGTAGGAACCACCTGCATTAGCCTAAGGCTAATCAACTTGCATTAGTTAGGGCATATAGGGTGTCCTAAAATCCACAATTCACTGGAATTTTAATAATCATACAAGAAGCTTTAATAACTGGTTCGGTCTTTTAGATCGAGTCTAGGATAGAGGGCTAGATGTCTTAGGCATCATAATTTAGAATAGGGCATCGAACTACGTGGGCTCCGATTCTTCCCGAGGCCGGGATACGTAGCGCAGCTAGGATGGATGGCCATTCTGGTCCGAGTCCAGTCCTGCATTAGAGTTAGGACTTGTCTTGTCCCGTCATACATAGCATAGATTTGTGTCTCATGTTTTGATATGTTTTCTTACTTTCTTGTACTGATACTATACCTTTGGTTGTAGCTTGCATGTGCGTGTCCACCAGAAACTTAGACACCCATTAGGCATGTCACTCATAACCTAGCTTTGCTTAGGTGACACATTTTTCATTTCATTTTACGTGTTTATTTCTCCATTCTCAGGAAATGCATGCTTAGGTAGACGATTCCTGAGGATTGTTCCCATTTCACATGATTTTTACTCAAACTTCTTTGGAATTAATGAAAATGGCATAAGAGACCAAGTGCTTGCACTCGGGCGAATTGGGGGTGCTCTCAGACCTTCCCCATTCGTAACCAGGCACGAACCCATATATATTTCTGGTTATCCATTGCACAGAGGATTTGATTTTAGGGTTCCATGGCCTATCCATGGATGGCGACTCTGAGTTTATTTTGGGTATGTCTCGGTTTCGAACCTCGGTTCCGAATCAAGACATATCCCTTTCTTTTTATATCGCCACTCGTGCTATGCAATGAGGGTGGCATCCGTTTTGAGAGTTCCTTGGCAGAGCTCTCCTTCACATTGTGGAGATCTTAGAGGATTGCTGTGGGGACCTCGCGTCCCTCGCCGCACTCGTCCTCTCCGGATCGGGGTCCACACCAACCAAACACGAAAATGCCGTTTGGCAAAACGGTGTTTTGAACCAAAACGCCATTTTGCAAAACGGCGTTTTAAATGCTATTTCAAACGGTACGCCAAACACACCCTTAAGGTGTTTCAATAGGGCGACATGGTGATGATCTACCTTAAGAAGGAGCATTTTCCGACCGGAACTTTAGCTGGAAAAATCGAGAGAGAACCTAGGATCAAAACTAGAAGTTCCGACCTTTTTCTGATTAGATTCTTAGACATACTGAGATGGTGAGCAGGAAACCCACGGAAGCACGAAGACCAACGACCGACAGGTGTCCTCTCTTTTACTTTGTTCAAATTCTGTTAATTTTTGCTTAAATAACTAGTAAGTAGAGGAAGAAGCTATGAAAATCAGCGTCTTGCAAACACTAAATCTCATGGCCCACCGTGACTTAATTTAATTAGAATTAATGTTAGGGATAGCTAAATTGGTATGAATTTCATAATATCCATATTCTACCCATCTTCTCCTTCAATTCTCTTTTTCTTTCAGTAATTCTCTCTGCAATTATAATTGATATCATGAGAGTTAGGGGTAGATTATCTCCAATTTCTAAGATTTCTCAAAGAAATAGAGAATTGCATTTTTTTTATGTCGCTTGCCAAATTCTATGATTTTTAATTTCATTTTTTTGAGGGATAACTACAGGAAAGTATCTACAAGAGTCCCCTTAAAATTTTATTAATTACCAATAGTAATGTCTTGTGCCATAAATAGCTTTAATTTTTTCTTTTACCAATTTTACCCTTTCTAATGTTACCTTAGTAGAGTTGAGTTAATGTTACCATAGTTATAGATACCTAAAATCTCTCTTCATCCATAAAAACAACATTAATGAAACTGACTCTCTCTATCCTATTCGATTCTAATCTTTTTTTTGGCATCTCTAACTCACTCTCTCTTTTAATTGAAAATCATTTCCATAGGATGATCCTCGCCCTCCGATCTATAGAGGAACTGCATATTATGGAAATCTCTATAGATCGGTGTGTTGGCATCATCCTATGGAAGTGTTGTTTGAGACACATCATCCTATGGAAGTGTTGTTTGAGACACAGCGTATTTATGTTGTGGTCCATCAAATAGACGGTTTGGATCTACGCCTTACAATATTTTTTTTTGAAAAATAATGGACAAAAGAGCTTACAACGTATAAAATCTCCCATTTAATTGAGAGAGAGATACCAAATAAGAGGATATTCATATGGTGAGAGAGAGAGAGAGAGTTACCAAAAAATGAGGATTCGTACGATTAAGAGAGAGTTCAAACGATTAATGTTACTTTATTAATGGATTAATGTTACTTTATTAATGGAGGGAGAGATTTTGGGGGGAGAGAGAGAGAGAGAGAGAGAGAGAGATTTTAGGGATTTGTAAAGATAATATAATAGAGGGCAAAATGGATAAAATACAAAATTAAAAGCGGTTTATGGCCCTATTGGTAATTAAGAAAATTTTGAGGGGATTCTAGTAGATAGGTTAGATAGGTTTTTACTTAGTGAGTTTCTAGTAGCTTTCCCTTATTTTAATGTGTGTTTGCCAAATTTGAGGGAGTAAGTGGCACAATGTAAATAGGTTGTGCCCCCAAAATCATTTCCATAGAATGATGGCAACCCTTCAATCAATAGAGGTTTCCATAATATGCCATTTCTCTTTAGATCATAGGGCTATGATCATCTACGGAAATGATTTTTTGGGACACAACCTATTTACGATGTGACCCATCAAATGGACAGTTTAGATCGTCCTATGGTGTAGGCCGTACAGTTCATTTTGAAAAACATTGTGGGGCCTACCTTGCTCAAAGATCTATACAAATTAATTGTTGGGACCACCAACCGTGGTTTGTAGTAGGGGTGCAACTTGGGTCTGGTTTTACCCTACCCACATCGAACCGACCTAAAAATAACATGGGTCGGGTTTAGATATCATGGGTCTTGGGTAGGGTCAGGTTTTAAATTGGAAAACCCGACTCAATCTTGGGTAGGGCTGGGTTTAAAGAAAAAAACCTGAAACTCGAAACCCGACCCGATCATATGGGTGTAATGTGACTTTCTTAAATATCTCTTGGAAAACATAGAAAAATATTTTCTAATATATTGAGACAATTGTTTTCATTGAGGTGGTCATGTATGCTATGTGAAAATATAGTGTCCATCCAATATTTATTCACTTGATGACATAAATTTAGAGATTTTTGATGTGAAGATTTGTTTTTTTTTTTTCTACAATCTTTAAAATTAGTCACTATCCAATGCTAAAAAATGAAAACCCGACCTGACCGGACCTAAGAAACTATCTTGGGTAGGGTCGGGTTTACGAATCTCGGGTTTTCCGGTAAAAAATTAGACCTGAGATAATTCTCGGGTGGGTAGGGTTTTGGAAAACCCGACACGCCCGACCCGAGTTGCACCCCTAGTTTGTTGTAGTGTTGTACCGGTAGAAGGGGGATTTATTCTATTAAGGGTGGGGAGGGGGGTGAATTTATCACTGCCCTAAAAGTTTAATTTGGTCTCCAAAACGTCCTTAGATGCTGGCATGAATGGTCTCCAAAACGGCCTTAGAAGCTAGCATGAATGGTGGACCAAGCCGTCTACAAGGAGAAAACGGAATGCTACAAAATCTAGAAAATCCGATTTCTATTACGAAAAAGGAATTGGCTTTGATTGCATCTATAAATGCTGAATCCAACGTCTTGCAATGAGGAAAAGGAAAGTACCATAGGTTGGAAAAGCAATTTTCAAGATTCAAAAGTCGGGATGGTAAGCGTTTTGCAAGGAAATTAAAGGGGGAAGACTTGAAGGCACAAAGAAGAAGATCATTTGGAAATTTACTCAAACACGAGGTGGGAAATCCTGCAGTAAAATAAAGTTACATTGACTATATAAAAGCTTGCATTGCACCTAAAGGGACTCAAAAGTTACATTGACTCTATAAAAGTTTGTATTGCACCTAGAGGGATTCAACGGCCCCCAAAGAGGATTGACTCACCAATTGACGATGAGTATCCACCTGACCTTGTCCAAAGAAGAAGGATTGGACACGATGGAATCATCCACACCTTCATTGTGCCCAAAGAAGAAGGAACTATCAATGAAGGGTCTTCTTGTTTGTCTTCGAATTGAAGAAAAAAACCGTAACCAAGATAAGAAAGAAGTGAATATGGAAAATGTAACTAATGACATTTTTGTTGTTAAGAATCAAAACCAGAAACCACAAGTGAATCTGAAGCCCGAAAAGAAGTTGAAGAAAAAGCAACAAAACCATAATCGAGGTACCTTTAAATGTCAGAACCAAAACAAAACTTCTCAAAAGAATGACTATTCCAAAGTTGTGTGTTATATATGTGGTTTCAAAGGTCATATAGCACAGATCTGTCCACGAAAGAAGAATGCACCTATCCCTCAAGCCAATGTATCCGAAGAGCCACTTGTGGCTATGATTACTGAAGTGAATGCAGTTAGTGGATCTGAAGTTGACACTGGTACGTCCTGTCATGTATGTTTTGACAGAAAGTTATTCAAGACGTATGCACCTACAGACAATGAGAATAATGTTCTATTGGGGGACTCTCACACTACAAAGGTACTCGGTGTTGGGGGCGTTGAACTTTGCTTCACTTCTAGGCGGAATGTGATGCTGAAGGATGTTCTTCACACTTCATACATGAGGAAGAACTTAGTTTCTAGTTTTCTTCTTAACAATGCTAGTTTTAAACAAACCATAGAGTCTGAGCAATATGTTGTAACCAAATTTGGATCCGTTGTTGGAAAAGGATATGCATGTAATGGAATGTTCAAACTGAATGTTGAAATAATAAAGGAAAGTGATTCTTCTGTCTACATGTTTTTTTGTGTTAATTCATGGCGTGCTAAGTTGTGTCATATAAATAGAAAATATATGCATAACATGAGTGTATTAGGTATGATTTCTAAAGTAGTCTTAGAAGACTTTAAAAAATATGAAATATGTAGTAGGGCTAAAATTTCTAAAAAACCTTTCAAAAGCATTAAAAGGAATTTAGAACTTTATAGTTAGTTCATAGTGACATTTGTGAGTTAGATGGTAGCTTAACCCGTAGTGGTAAAAGATACATTATAACTTTTATAGATGATTTATCTAAGTATACAATTATCTATTTAATTAAACAAAATAGTGAAGCATTGAAGATATTTAAGGAATACTTATTAGAGGTTGATAACCAATTCAACAGTAAGATTGAGAGACTTAGAAGTGATAGATGAGGTGAATACGAGTCAACAGAATTCACTAAATTTTTTAAGTCTTTAGGAATTATACATGAAACAACTGCTCCTTACTCCCCCGGCTCAAACGAGGTTGCAGAAAGGAAAAATAGAATGTTAGTGGAACTTACGAATGCTATACTCCTAAGTTCAGGAGCCCCCTCTAACTTATGGGGAGAAGCAATTCTAACTTCCTACTATGTTCTTAATAGAATTCCTAATTATAAAACTAAAGTCTCACCTTTTGAACTATGGAAAAGTAGGAAACCCAATGTGAGTTACTTTAGGATTTGGAGATGTATAGCTTATGTAAGACTTCCTGATATTAAGAGACCCAAACTAGGAATTAGAGCCCTAGAGTGTGCCTTTATGGAGTACTCACTCACAAGTAAGACTTACATAGATTTTTAGACCTTAATAACAATGTAATAGTAGAATCAGTAGATGTTGAATTTTTTGAAGACAAGTTTCCAATTAAGTCTAGACATAGTGTGGGTACCGAATCTATTTAAAATAGTGGGGGTACCAAGCCTAGATTAGAGACCAACACAGAAGTTGAATTTGAACCTAGGCAACCTAGAATAACAAAAGATTTTGGGTCGGATTTCTATGACTTTAGCCTAGAGGGAGGTCCTTCTTCCTTAGAGGAACTTACTTTTGCTGAGAAGCCACCAATGACGAGATTGACTCTTTGATGTCAAACCAAACTTGGAAATGAGTTGATTTACCTCAAAATTTTAAGATCATAGGATATAAATGGGTTATTAGAAGAAAATTGAAATCAAATGGAACTATCGACAAGTCTAAAGCTAGGCTTGTTGCTAAAGGTCTTGGACAGAAAGAAAATATATACTTCTTTGATACACACCCACTAGTCACCAGGATTACATCCATTAGAGTTTTGATTGCAGTAGCGGCAATCCATAACTTAATAATTCATCAAATGGATATAAAAACTGCATTTTTAAATGGTAGTCTAGAAGAAGAGATATATATGGACCAACCGAGTGATTTCATAACTATAGGTAAAAAAAATAAAGTATGTAAGTTGATAAAGTCACTGTATGATCTAAAATAAGCACCTAAACAGTGCCATGAGAAATTTGATAATGTCATTATATTAAATGGTTTTAGAATTAATGAAAGTGACAAATGAATATATTATCAGTATGATAATTCCTATTGTATTATTATTTGCTTATATGTGGATGATCTTTTAGTTTTTTGTTCAAACTTAAAAGTAATTAAAGAAACCAAAAGTTTATTAATGCAAAATTTTGATATGAAAATCTAGGAGAAGCAAATGTAATTTTAGGAATTGAAATTAAAAGAACAAAATCTGGTATATCTTTAGACCAATCCCATTATATAGAAAAGATACTTAAAAAATATAAGTACTTTGATTGTAATCATGTATGTACTCCTTTTGATCCTAGTATTAGACTATATTCTAATGAAGGTGATAGTGTTAATAAAAATGACTATGCTAGTACTATTGGTAGTTTAGGGTATGCTACAGATTATACTAGACCTGATATACCATACGCTATAGGTATATTATGTAGATATACTAGTAATCCTAATATAGAATATTGGAATGCTATATCATGAGTCATGAGATACTATAAACGAACTATTAATAATGGGATACACTACCAAAGATTTTTCGTTGTCTTAGAGGGTTTCAGTGATGCCAATTGAAATACTTTGTTAGAAGATTTCAAGGCTACCACTGGTTATGTATTTACGATTGATAGTGGTGCATTTTCTTAGAGATCCAAGAAATAGACTATAATTGCACAATCAATCATGGAATCTGAGCTGATTGCACTAACATGAAGCTAGTTGGTTAAGAAACTTTTTATTAGGTATACCCATCTGGGAAAGACCTGTTCCTGTTGTTTTGATTCACTGTGACAGCACAACTGCTATTGGAAGAGTACATAACAAATACTATATGGAAAGTCACGACAGATACTACTGTGAGAGAGTTGATCTCTAATGGATCCATCACCATTGACTTTGTGAGATCTTGTGACAATTTGGCATATCCCTTAACTAAGGCTTTGTCAAAGGAGAAAATTTGCAATACATCGAGGGGTGTGGGATTAAAGCCCATTTATAAGTAGTTATCTATGATGGATACTCAACCTAGGGACTGGGGATCCCAAGAACTAGGTTTTCAATGGGAAAAATGAGTTATAGTGTAACTAGTGGATGATCATGTTGATTTCGAGTTTAACTCAATGTCCATCCCTATGGTGTAACTTAAGCATGATATTCTGAAGCATTTGTAAGGTTGAGTGATTACTCTTAATGAGATCTATAGTTCATATGAGTGGGATGCCTAAGCTACAGGAGCATCCTTGATAGACTCACATACATGTCAGCGCGGAACTTGGCCGCTTCTAAAGAGAATGAGGGCTTATTCTCTTATGCTTAAATGGATACTAGAATGTAGCACATGGCCGTAATGTGGGAGCTTTTTGGAACCAATTGAATACTTTAGTATCATGTGTGTAGTGTACGTTTTTCTGTACCCAAGGGTTGTAGTTCATGACATAGTCACTATCAATTCCTTACAGTTAGAATGCATTAGCACTAAGTAAAGGTTCAAGACATAGTCACCTTTATTATACGTGGTAATTTGCTGATTGCCTAGCATCAAGTTTTATTATTTCCTTTTTTTTAAATGAAGTTTTATTATTCCTTTTTCTATTAAAATAAGTGGGGGTTTGTTAGTATTTTAATAATAAAAATAAGTCCCTTCTTGCCTTTTAAGAAGATTCCTTCTGCTTTTGAAATTTCCACCCAAATTTCAAATTTTCAAATAGATTTTCTCTTGTGTACTTTTCCCACCAAAAGTTTGAACCTTCTGAAATGTGCTCTCTTTTTACTTGTGAAACATAGTCCTACATTGGAAAGTGGGAGAAATCTCTACATCCATATAAGAGGGAATGTTGAGACAAAGGCTTGGGCCTCTCAAGGGCATTCAACTTTGTTTGGGTTGTGTGGACCCCGATCCTGAGGATTCGAGTGCGGCGAGGGACGCGAGGTCCCCACAGCAATCCTCTAAGATCTCCACAATGTGAAGGAGAGCTCTGCCAAGGAACTCTCGAAACGGATGCCACCCTCACAGCATAGCACGAGTGGCGATACAAAACGAATGAGATACATCCTGATCAGGAGCCAGGGCTCGAAACCGAGATGTACCTAAAAAGAACTCAGAGTCGCCATCCATGGATAGGCCATGGAACCCTAAAATCAAATCCTCTGTGCAATGGATAACCAGAAATATATATGGGTTCGTGCCTGGTTACGAATGGGGAAGGTCTGAGAGCACCCCCAATTCGCCCGAGTGCAAGCACTTGGTCTCTTATGCCATTTTCATTAACTCCAAAGAAGTTTGGGTAAAAATCATATGAAATGGGAACAATCCTCAGGAATCGTCTACCTAAGCATGCATTTCCTGAGAATGAAGAAATAAACACATAAAATGAAAATGTGTCACCTAAGCAAAGCTAGGTTATGGGTGACATGTCTAACTCTAATGCAAGACTGGACTCGGACCAGAATGGCCATCCATCCTAGCTGCACTACGTATCCCGGCCTCGGGAAGAATCGGAGCCCACGTAGTTCGATGCCCTATTCAAAATTATGATGCCTAAGACACCTAGACCTCTATCCTAGACTCGATCTAAAAGACCGGACTAGTTATTAAAGCTTCTTGAACTATTATTTAAATTCCAATGAATGGTGGATTTTAGGACATCCTATATGCCCTAACTAAATGCAGATTGATTAGCCTTAAGCTAATGCAGGTGGTTCCTACAATCCTATGTGTAACTAGGCCGTGCAACCTAATGAAAACCACGGGATGACTATATGCCTAGTCTAGCCATCGGTTCGACTAAATGTCTAACCGATCGACTCGAGGCCTCCTAACTCTAGGGACACTCACACGACAGGACATACCATATCAATACAAATCAAGACAAACTCCTAACTCTAGAACACAACCTAAACAGCTAGGACATACTCCTAACTCTAGAGGAAGATCTTTTTGAAAATGGTTTGAATATTTTTGTAACTTTGAAAGATTTAAAATTTTTATTTTTAAAGGTTTGAAATGTTTATTTTTAAAAGTTTGGCTGGACTTGGGATGTGGATCCCAAGCTGCACTACGTACCTCGTGGAAGAGGATCAAGCCAACGTAGTTCGGAACGAACTCTCTACCTATCAAACACTTACGGCAAATCAACTATGCTCTAATAATACTATTATAAGAGCAAATGAGTCAAAGACTCTCTAATGACAGTAACTGGAGAATAAATGAGTCAAAGACTCTCTAATAAAAGAGACTAAAGGATAAACGAGTCAAAGACTCTCTAATAAGAGCAACTGATAACACTGAAATGAGATAACGAAGTCAAAGACTCTCTAATAATACTGCAAATGAAACAGATGAGTCAAAGACTCTCTAAAAACGGAAACACGAGTCAAAGACTCCAATGACACCAACTAAAAGATAAATGAGTCAAAGACTCTCTAAAGGAAAAGAAACACGAGTCAAAGACTCCACTAACATTAACTAAAGGATTAATGAGTAAAGACTCTCTAAAAGAGATGAAAAACACGAGTCAAAGACTCACTAACACCAACTAAAGGATATATGAGTCAAAGACTCTCTAAAGGAAAAGAAATACGAGTCAAAGACTCCACTAACACCAACTAAAGGATAAATGAGTCAAAGACTCTCTAAAAGAGATGAAAATACGAGTCAAAGACTCCACTAACACCAACTAAAGGATATATGAGTCAAAGACTCTCTAAAGGAAAAGAAATACGAGTCAAAGACTCCACTAACACCAACTAAAGGATAAATGAGTCAAAGACTCTCTAAAAGAGATGAAAATACGAGTCAAAGACTCCACTAACACCAACTAAAGGATATATGAGTCAAAGACTCTCTAAAGGAAAAGAAACACGAGTCAAAGACTCCACTAACACCAACTAAAGGATAAATGAGTCAAAGACTCTCTAAAAGAGATGAAAATACGAGTCAAAGACTCCACTAACACCAACTAAAGGATATATGAGTCAAAGACTCTCTAAAGGAAAAGAAACACAGTCAAAGACTCTACTAACACCAACTAAAGGCTAAATGAGTCAAAGACTCTCTAAAGGAAAAGAAACATGAGTCAAAGACTCTACTAACACCAACTAAAGGATAAATGAGTCAAAGACTCTCTAAAAGAGATGAAAACACGAGTCAAAGACTCTACTAACACCAACTAAAGGATATATGAGTCAAAGACTCTCTAAAGGAAAAGAAACACGAGTCAAAGACTCCACTAACACCAACTAAAGGATAAATGAGTCAAAGACTCTCTAAAAGAGATGAAAACACGAGTCAAATCAGATAATATAAGATTGAAAATCTGTGATCAAGATGAGATGAGATAGCATAAGATTGCTTTCAACGGATGGATCATGAATGACTAATCCTATGAGATCTTTGGAAATGAATGGGATTTACATCCTAACCCCAAAGGAAAAGGTTTTTAATCTTCGCACATTTTATCAGTGTTACCTGAAGGCATCAACCCTAACCATAATCTAGCGAGTGGAGAAAGGATCTCGACTCATGACTTTGTTTGTGTACCTAGGACCGATCGTAGCCATTGGAAGATGGACTACGGCCTAATCTAGACACAAATGGGTAGGATATCCTAAACTAGGCTCACACACGTGATGCACATGTGTTCGTATACTACATGCATGTGTGGGTTAATCTAGGGGTAAGGCCAAGAGTTCCCTTAGCGCGAATCCATGTTCGATATACTGTACCAGTGTCCGGCGTATCAGTACGTGAACAAGAGATCCGTTTACGTACCATAAAGGTACTAGGCTAAGGGTGGAATGCTTCTCTAGCACAGAGGCACCAGGTGATGAAATCCCAGTCAACCATGCTAGATAACACTCCGGGTTCCTAAAATAGGACGTGTGTGCATGTGAGATGCAGGGGTTTAGATGCAAGTGATGTAAGTGTGTGCAATAAGTTCGCGCAATCTATGATGCCTTCAGGTTTTGTTAGATTAAGTTTGAGTAAATGTGATTTTATCAATGGATTTTATCAATTTTAATTTCGAATTTCGAATGTTGAAAATCACTTGGTAGTAATTAATTTCGAATTTTCAATGGATTGTATCAATTTTAAGCATATGAATGATTTTACAAGTGAAATTATTGCAAACGAATTCGAAATGAGTTGAAATTTCTACAGCAGCAAGATGGGAATGTATGTAGCTTAATAGATGAGTTTTGCAGATTTTTACATTAAATTCATATTTAATCTTGATTTAACAATTAAATGACCAGATTGCCAAATTAACACAGAAACTACAAGAAATAGACATATAAATTCTATGAAATTTCTACAGAAATAAGATATCAATAAAATGAGCATGCGGTGAGAATTTCATAAATTATAAAGACTATTTACTACCGATTTCGGATTTTACAATTTTCAGACCAGATTAAGAATTAACACTACATCCCATATGAAAACAGATCCAAATCACTCGAAAAGTTTACAGTAACAAGAAATATGGAAGATAAGACTACTGTAAAAATTTTAAGAATTTTAAGGGTGATTTGATGTCAGTAACAAGTCTCACAAAATCTGATAATTTTCAAAGAAAGCATTAAATAATATACCAAATAAACTCCAAAAATCCTTAAAAATTCATGGTAAAATGAATCAGTACCATATTAATTTCCCACGAAATTGCATTAAATTTGGAATCTGTTTGGTATATAATTTAATTTTTCTTCGTCAAAAGATGTTTTTTTTTGAAGAGTTTTCTATTTTTAAAACACAATTTGCGGAAAAAATCAGAAAAATTCGGAAAAATACAGAAATATTTTGAGAAAAATGCACCTACCTGTGGTGAAGATCTTGCCGCCGCCGATCCGATCCGCCGTCTTTCGCTTTCTCTTAGAGGGAAGGATTGGGAGGTGATTGGGAGAGATAATGGAAGAAGAATATAGGGAAAGGGATTTGAGGGAGTGATTGGAAGAGATAATGGAAGAGAAAGAGATAATGGAAGGTAAATCTCCTTTTTTTCTCCTCTCTTTTATGGATGGGAAGGAAGATATATATAGGGAGAGAAAGAGAGAGAGAGAGATGTGTTGGTGGAGAGCTCATCATGTTGTCCCTCTTAGTGGAGAATCCATCATCATTCTTCTTAGTGGAGGGCCCATCATGTTTCTTAGTGGAGAATCCATCATCATTCTTCTTAGTGGAGGGCCCATCATGTTTCTTAGTGGAGAATCCATCATCATTCTTCTTAGTGGAGGGCCCATCATGTTTCTTTAGTGGAGAATCCATCATCATTCTTCTTAGTGGAGGGCCCATCATGTTTCTTAGTAGAGAATCCATCATTATTGTTCTTAGTGGAGGGCCCATCATGTTTCTTTAGTGGAGAATCCATCATTATTGTTCTTAGTGGAGGGCCCATCATGTTTCTTTAGTGGAGAATCCATCATTATTGTTCTTCATAAGAGGCCTCACAAGAGGCCCTACTGAGGCCCCACAATGTGGGCCCCACAACGCGGGCCCCACAACGTGGGCCCCACAATGTGGGCCCTCGGTTGATTCGAATTTTAAACAAATGTTCAATGCGGGCCCACCAAACGGGTCCAAATTCTCCCTCGCTTGGATTCTTATGAATAATCTCTCTCAACCTCTCACGGAAAAATGCGAAACATGGCGGAAATGATCGGATGGGGTTTCTCCCAAGCATAGCGAACTTGGGTCCGGTCAAAATGGGGTGTCTACAGATGCCCCTCTTTGGCAGAGCGTGTGTAACACGCGAATGGAAAAGCTGAACAGACGACACATTTTGACTGACCCGAATGCAAAGCAAATTTTTGGGTTTTCAGTTTTAAAACGATATTCACAAAGATAAAACTCTACCAACAATAGGGAGATAGCCTCTCACCGACTCTTAACTCGGCAACTAAGACATCTCAAAGAGATAGTCTCTCCCTAATACTCATGACTCAACTATCTAAACTAGATAACAAAAACGAACGAACAATTATAAAAACACAAACACACATACACTGTTTTTATTAGGCTAAACCAAAGTAGACATAACCTCTGCTCAAAGAGCAGAAACCAAACAGACAAACCAATTACTTCAGTCGCTCAAAGAGTTTTCATTTTTCATTTTTTTTTTTTTTTTTTTTTTTTAAAAAAATTTTTAGAAACCTGCAAAATAGGCCAAAGACCAATGTATTGAAACTTGTCCAAAACAAGTTCAAAACCAAACACTCAAAGAGTTTTTTTTTTTTTTTTTTTTTTTTTTTTATCAGGCTAAGTCAAAGTACACATAACAATTGCTCAAATAGCACAAACCAAACAAACAAACCAATCACTTCAATTACTCAAAGAGCTTTCATTTTTTTTTTCTTAGAAACCACGTTGCAATTTGTCTAAGACAAGCACAAACTCAAACACTTAAAGAGTTTTTCCTTTTTAGAAACCTGCAAAAATAGGCCAAAGACCAATGTATTGAAACTCGTCCAAAACAAGTTCAAAACCAAACACTCAAAGAGTTTTTTTTTTTTTTTAAATCATGCCGATCAGTCAAAGACTCGACCAATTATTAGGGTAATCGAATATTCAAGCTAAACTCAAACTTCTAATACCCGAGGCGAGACTAAGTCTCAAGCCCAGCGATAGTTATACAGATCATTGCTGAAAATAAATCTGTGTAACTATCCGAGTAACTCTGACTCCTCTCTTTCAAGGTAGCGAATCACTCCGGATCATGCGGTTCTGCTAAACAGTTCCACGTAAATCCAAATTCGTAGGTCCTGCTAAACAGTCCCCTACAAACCTCTTCGCAGATACACATGACTCCTAACACGTTAGGAAGCTGCACATTGCGGGACGATGATTAGGTAAGTCACCACTTGACATTACACTACTAATCATCTGGGTACTAAGTACCAGAGGTGAGACTAAGTCTCAAGCCTAGCGATAGTTATACAGATCATTACTGAAAATAAATCTGTTTAACTATCCGAGTAACTCTGACTCCTCTCTTTCAAGGTAGCGAATCACTCCGGATCACGCGGTTCTGCTAAACAGTTCCACATAAACCCAAATTCGTAGGTCCTGCTAAACAGTCCCCTACAAACCTCTTCGCAGATACACATTACTCCTAACACGTTAGGAAGCTGCACATTGCGGGACGATGATTAGGTAAGTCACCACTTGACATTACACTACTAATCATCTGGGTACTAAGTACCAGAGGCGAGACTAAGTCTCAAGCCTAGCGATAGTTATACAGATCATTACTGAAAATAAATCTGTTTAACTATCCGAGTAACTCTGACTCCTCTCTTTCAAGGTAGCGAATCACTCCGGATCACGCGGTTCTGCTAAACAGTTCCACATAAACCCAAATTCGTAGGTCCTGCTAAACAGTCCCCTACAAACCTCTTCGCAGATACACATGACTCCTAACTCGTTAAGAAGCTGCACATTGCGGGACGATGATTAGGTAAGTCACCACTTGACATTACACTACTAATCATCTGGGTACTAAGTACCAGAGGCGAGACTAAGTCTCAAGCCTAGCGATAGTTATATAGATCATTACTGAAAATAAATCTGTTTAACTATCCGAGTAACTCTGACTCCTCTCTTTCAAGGTAGCGAATCACTCCGGATCACGCGGTTCTGCTAAACAGTTCCACATAAACCCAAATTCGTAGGTCCTGCTAAACAGTCCCCTACAAACCTCTTCGCAGATACACATGACTCCTAACTCGTTAAGAAGCTGCACATTGCGGAACGATGATTAGGTAAGTCACTACTTGACATTACACTACTAATCATCGGGGTACTAAATACCCGGGAGAAGGAAGAAAAGACCAATCCGTGTAACACAGGATCGGAAATATTTTCCTTATTAAAACATTTCAAAAAGACCAAACCGTGTAACACAGGTTCGATAATTTCCATCTCTATTAAAATCTTTCAAAAGGACCAAACCGTGTAACACAGGTTCGGTAATTTCTATCTCTGTTAAAAACTTTCAAAACGACCAAACTGTGTAACACAGGTTCGGTAATTTCAAACTCTGTTAAAATCTTTCAAAAAGACCAAACCGCGTAACGCAAGTTCGGTAATTTCAAACTCTGTTAAAATCTTTCAAAAGGAATGAAGAATTTACCATCTTTGATCGATTTCACTAATGGGCCAGTCATCTCTTACCAAGAATAACTAGAAGCGCATGATCTTTGCTGAAAGCAAAACTCAAATATATTGATGAGATTTTCAGGTGCTGACTCTCTTTAACAGGTGAGAAGCATTTTGATGAGGTTTGAAGGATGCAGGAGTAGATTTTATACTCCGCTGGGAATTAAAGTTTCTGAAACTGACTCCAAAAGAAACAATTGGATCAAGGAATTCAACTCAAAGACCATGTTCAAGCTTCGCTGCTTTCTATTTGCTAAGAATAGATATCCCAGTTATCATTGTGTAATATCTTTTATGACGTAAGTCATAAAAGATGCCCCTAGTATGATGTGCTTCCATGACAAAGTCTTAAGAAGGCAGAACCAAGGTAAGTAGAAAAAATTTGAGTTTGCATGGGTTCTTTCTTTGGTATAGTGGTAAAACCAACTCTACAAAGGCTGAACGTAAGAATTCTTCATTTTGCTCAGTGTTTGAGGCTTTGATGTTTCAGGCAGGTCAGAATAAAAAATCTCTTGCCCTTCTTTGATTCTTAAACCAGGATCTACTTTGAATTTTCTTTTCACTTTGGAAGGTATACACCCATTCTCTCCAGTGCCAAACACTTTTGATTCTAAAAGAAAAACAATGATAAACCAGAAACAGACTTCTGATGACTCTTTCAAAGAAGACTTACAATATTCAAGGGACTTGACTAAATTTTGATTCACCCTTAGATAAAATGTGTTATTTTGTTATGGTAAGGTTAGCCACTCTTAGAGCACTCTCAAAAACTATGTCAAGATGACCTAATTTCCTCCATCGGGATCTCCGTCATGGTTGTTACCCCTTTCGGATTGCTCGGTCTTAATGCCCCTAGTTTAAAAAGGTGTCAAAATAAGTCTCGCTGACACTACTCGGATTCCAGGATTCTGCCCTGTGCAGAGGTGGCTTCTCCGTCTCCCTGATTTCTCTCTTCAAAAGAAGTCATAACTTTTGCTTTCCAAGCTTTCAGTCTGAAAGACCACTTATCTCAACTTTTGCTTGTACTCAAACTTGGGAATTCTACGTAACTGAGGAACTCCTTCTGCTTCTATTCAACTCAACTGTTCATGTGAAGTCTTTGTCCTTGACTGGATTACCTCTTCAAGTTTTCAATCCAGCAGACCACTACCCTGACTTTTTGCATAAGCTAACTCTTTTGGCTGTTAACTTAGCAAATGTATATCTCTAGGCCGCCCTTTCGGGTTTTCAACCTAGTGGGTCTTCAGACTCTCATTCTTTTCTTTCTGTTTTTCTTTTCATTCGCCTCGAACCTTTGCTTGTTTCACCAGAAGGACTTTCTAGGTGGGCTTGGGTTCGAAAGGGTTGAATACCTAAGGTTCTAAAGATTTGAACCGAATCTGGTCTAGCCAGACTACCTACGTACCCCAAAGATGGAGGATCAGATCCGCGTAGTTCGCTTTGGGATTTTTCAAAGAATGGTTTAGCATTTAGCTTCAAAATTTTCAAAGGGGATTTTATCCCAAGGTTTGACCGAACTTGAATTAATCAAGTTGCCTACGTACCCCTGAAGAGGTGGGGATCAGGTCCGACGTAGTTCGGGTGCATAAATGCCCCGGGTTTATAATGTGTTTGAAAAGAAGTTGTTTTAATTTTGCTTTTGGCCCAAAGGGTTTACAAATGGATTTTAAAACATTAGGATTTTGGCTATAAAAGCTCAAACGATCAAGGATGGCCTCCTGATGTATTTGATGTACAAGCCCTTTTGTTTAAGGTTCAAAGCCTTTGAAATTATTTTTTTTTTTTTTTGAGGAGTCTGGTGGTTTTCTGGCAAAACTTCAACCACTGTGCTCCACTCCCGTCTCAAAGATCTTGAATTTATGCTCAAGATTCCACAACTCTGTCTGAAAATCTTCTCTCAATATCTCATCAGCTCCACAGGATGCCTGACGCTTATCTCTTTAAAATTTTATTCCTCAACTGGATGTCTAAAGCAGATGAAGTCTTGCTTTGATCAACGACAGGGCATTCCCCTGGTTTATCCTTTATAGGATCAAGCAAAACTACCTCAAACCCCTCTAAACAGGTTTATCAATTCTTTGCGCTCCTTAGGAGATAAAGTTTTTCCAATCCATCCATCCCGAGTTTCGGATTTCGATACCACTATCAATGGATTTGATTTCTTCTTTAAGTGGCTATGCTCGACGCTCTTCCTCTCGTTCGACCATCTTTCAGATCTCGAGGTGAATTTCGTCTGCATTCTAATCCGAGAAGGGGGTCTTTAGTTGTTTAAACATTAGATCTAAGAGTGAATCATAGAGTATCAAAGATACGAAATCAACAATTTTATTGAATTGAAGACTGTAAGTACATTGATGATTTTTGACACACCTCAATGGGCTATTCAACAGTTCTGATAGAAAACAGAATACTGACTCTGTATAAGAAAGATTGACAGACATGACTTCATTTTTTTTTTTTTAACATCTACGTAACTGAACTTTTTCAACTTAGAGAGAAGAAAGTTGATGTACACTCAATGAAAGACAAATCTAAAGATACAGGACACTTCTTCAAAGGTAGTGAACTGACACTGAAAGCTTATAGGTGATACACCTTTCCTCATGATAATGATAACTATAAAGTTCAATCCCGGAGTAGAAATCACAGAAAAGGCAACTCCACAAGGTCTAGGTTAAATGGGGCAACAAAGGGCTTATGTTGACAATGTGGGTAAAACAATAGACTGCCTGGATCAAGTATGATTAGAAATAGTCAGTCTTTAGAAAAAATGGTCTTTCGCTAAACATAGACTCTTGACTTGGAAGCACACACACTAGATCAATAGTCATGGGATAAAGATTCTGAACAAACAGAGAAAAGAGTAATCTTGAAATACACCAAAGGGTATTTTATTCTAAAAATCAAAGAAATATTGTCTATGAAGGTCAAAGCGAAATAGACAGTGATATTATGACCTACATCAACAGGGTTTCAATGAATTCTCAATCCACACCTTGAAGTCTCATTTGAGTATAACTGCTCTTCTTTTTGGGAATGAAAGAGTCAGGAACGATAAACATCCATAATCAAAATAAATTTCGATCTCAGCAATGATCATGCACTCAAAGAATACAGGTAAGATCAAACTTTTCCATTAATGATTTTGATATGATCCAAGGGTAAAAGATATATGATAGGTAAACATGGATCAAAAAATCAATGGCTCAGATAATAGACCATGGCCATAAGAATGACAAAAGTAGGGTCAAAGACCAGATCTAAAATCTGAATGATGGATATCAACAACTGTACGATCAATATGAGATGAAATGATAGACCATGGTCATAAGGACAGCAAACGAGCTATCGGCCAGATCTCAAGACAAACAGGTTGACAAATAAGGATCTAATCCTACTAAATGATGTATACATGAGAATCAAGACAAGGCAGACTGACTCCAAAGGATAGCAATCATGCTTAACATACTTTTGGATAAAATCCAGCAGCATAACGGCTATACGAGGAGGTCAAGGTCCAGACTAAGTAAACTGACTCTAAAGAGTAGCCGTCATGCTCAAAATGTTCTGGATAAAATCCGGCAGCATAACGACTATACAAGGGATCACCCTAGCTCAATCGAAAGGTATGAATAACGGTTACTAGAGAAGGGTGATCAACAGATGGACTAACCAAAGGTGAGAATATACAACAATGGGTCAAACCCTATAATCAACAGATCAAGGGCTAAACTCGGCCAAGGTAATGACGGTCAAAATCCACTGACTAGATCTAGATCTAAATTCGGAATGGATATAACCGACTGAAAGGAATAAGGAATCTCTGACTAAGAGGAGAACCATAATATACATAATCAGTATATATAAGTAAATACACATACACACAAATCCTAACCAGGGGCACCAGCCCTAATTCTAATCTAACGGAGTCAAGGAAGTCTCGACTCAAGACAGACTGGTGAGTGTACTAGGACAGTGTTGTAGCAATGTAAAAATGAGCTACCCTAGTCTACAAATGGGGCAAAGCTCCTCTAGGCTCCACATGTGTAAGCAACAGATGTTCGACCCTATATGAATGCAATATACACACGGGTACTCCCTAGTTGGGCTTCACTAGGTCAGTAAGTATATATATAATATATATAAAACAAAGTAGGGCTCCGGACTCAATCTAATGGGTACTATGCGTATGAAACATACTTAATATGCTGCAGCGCTGGCGCATAGCTTGGAAATAGATTCAACAGTACCATCAGGATGTAATAACATCCCAGTCAGGCACGCATTGAATCTATCCCATGGAGCCAATAATGAAAAACAATGAAAAATAATAAAAAATAAAAATAAAAAATATGACAATGCATGATGTGCAGTGTGTGAATCCTTTGTTTTAATTACGCACCTACCTGGTGCCCCTGGATTCTAACGATAGAGTTCCCATTTAAAATGATTTTAGCTCAAATTTCTCCAAAGTTAATAAAAATGGCATTTTTAAAGAGTTAGGCAATGTTTCAAGAACTCCCCAGCAGAGTCGCCAGCCTGTGGACCCCGATCCTGAGGATTCGAGTGCGGCGAGGGACGCGAGGTCCCCACAGCAATCCTCTAAGATCTCCACAATGTGAAGGAGAGCTCTGCCAAGGAACTCTCGAAACGGATGCCACCCTCACAGCATAGCACGAGTGGCGATACAAAACGAATGAGATACATCCTGATCAGGAGCCAGGGCTCGAAACCGAGATGTACCTAAAAAGAACTCAGAGTCGCCATCCATGGATAGGCCATGGAACCCTAAAATCAAATCCTCTGTGCAATGGATAACCAGAAATATATATGGGTTCGTGCCTGGTTACGAATGGGGAAGGTCTGAGAGCACCCCCAATTCGCCCGAGTGCAAGCACTTGGTCTCTTATGCCATTTTCATTAACTCCAAAGAAGTTTGGGTAAAAATCATATGAAATGGGAACAATCCTCAGGAATCGTCTACCTAAGCATGCATTTCCTGAGAATGAAGAAATAAACACATAAAATGAAAATGTGTCACCTAAGCAAAGCTAGGTTATGGGTGACATGTCTAACTCTAATGCAAGACTGGACTCGGACCAGAATGGCCATCCATCCTAGCTGCACTACGTATCCCGGCCTCGGGAAGAATCGGAGCCCACGTAGTTCGATGCCCTATTCAAAATTATGATGCCTAAGACACCTAGACCTCTATCCTAGACTCGATCTAAAAGACCGGACTAGTTATTAAAGCTTCTTGAACTATTATTTAAATTCCAATGAATGGTGGATTTTAGGACATCCTATATGCCCTAACTAAATGCAGATTGATTAGCCTTAAGCTAATGCAGGTGGTTCCTACAATCCTATGTGTAACTAGGCCGTGCAACCTAATGAAAACCACGGGATGACTATATGCCTAGTCTAGCCATCGGTTCGACTAAATGTCTAACCGATCGACTCGAGGCCTCCTAACTCTAGGGACACTCACACGACAGGACATACCATATCAATACAAATCAAGACAAACTCCTAACTCTAGAACACAACCTAAACAGCTAGGACATACTCCTAACTCTAGAGGAAGATCTTTTTGAAAATGGTTTGAATATTTTTGTAACTTTGAAAGATTTAAAATTTTTATTTTTAAAGGTTTGAAATGTTTATTTTTAAAAGTTTGGCTGGACTTGGGATGTGGATCCCAAGCTGCACTACGTACCTCGTGGAAGAGGATCAAGCCAACGTAGTTCGGAACGAACTCTCTACCTATCAAACACTTACGGCAAATCAACTATGCTCTAATAATACTATTATAAGAGCAAATGAGTCAAAGACTCTCTAATGACAGTAACTGGAGAATAAATGAGTCAAAGACTCTCTAATAAAAGAGACTAAAGGATAAACGAGTCAAAGACTCTCTAATAAGAGCAACTGATAACACTGAAATGAGATAACGAAGTCAAAGACTCTCTAATAATACTGCAAATGAAACAGATGAGTCAAAGACTCTCTAAAAACGGAAACACGAGTCAAAGACTCCAATGACACCAACTAAAAGATAAATGAGTCAAAGACTCTCTAAAGGAAAAGAAACACGAGTCAAAGACTCCACTAACATTAACTAAAGGATTAATGAGTAAAGACTCTCTAAAAGAGATGAAAAACACGAGTCAAAGACTCACTAACACCAACTAAAGGATATATGAGTCAAAGACTCTCTAAAGGAAAAGAAATACGAGTCAAAGACTCCACTAACACCAACTAAAGGATAAATGAGTCAAAGACTCTCTAAAAGAGATGAAAATACGAGTCAAAGACTCCACTAACACCAACTAAAGGATATATGAGTCAAAGACTCTCTAAAGGAAAAGAAATACGAGTCAAAGACTCCACTAACACCAACTAAAGGATAAATGAGTCAAAGACTCTCTAAAAGAGATGAAAATACGAGTCAAAGACTCCACTAACACCAACTAAAGGATATATGAGTCAAAGACTCTCTAAAGGAAAAGAAACACGAGTCAAAGACTCCACTAACACCAACTAAAGGATAAATGAGTCAAAGACTCTCTAAAAGAGATGAAAATACGAGTCAAAGACTCCACTAACACCAACTAAAGGATATATGAGTCAAAGACTCTCTAAAGGAAAAGAAACACAGTCAAAGACTCTACTAACACCAACTAAAGGCTAAATGAGTCAAAGACTCTCTAAAGGAAAAGAAACATGAGTCAAAGACTCTACTAACACCAACTAAAGGATAAATGAGTCAAAGACTCTCTAAAAGAGATGAAAACACGAGTCAAAGACTCTACTAACACCAACTAAAGGATATATGAGTCAAAGACTCTCTAAAGGAAAAGAAACACGAGTCAAAGACTCCACTAACACCAACTAAAGGATAAATGAGTCAAAGACTCTCTAAAAGAGATGAAAACACGAGTCAAATCAGATAATATAAGATTGAAAATCTGTGATCAAGATGAGATGAGATAGCATAAGATTGCTTTCAACGGATGGATCATGAATGACTAATCCTATGAGATCTTTGGAAATGAATGGGATTTACATCCTAACCCCAAAGGAAAAGGTTTTTAATCTTCGCACATTTTATCAGTGTTACCTGAAGGCATCAACCCTAACCATAATCTAGCGAGTGGAGAAAGGATCTCGACTCATGACTTTGTTTGTGTACCTAGGACCGATCGTAGCCATTGGAAGATGGACTACGGCCTAATCTAGACACAAATGGGTAGGATATCCTAAACTAGGCTCACACACGTGATGCACATGTGTTCGTATACTACATGCATGTGTGGGTTAATCTAGGGGTAAGGCCAAGAGTTCCCTTAGCGCGAATCCATGTTCGATATACTGTACCAGTGTCCGGCGTATCAGTACGTGAACAAGAGATCCGTTTACGTACCATAAAGGTACTAGGCTAAGGGTGGAATGCTTCTCTAGCACAGAGGCACCAGGTGATGAAATCCCAGTCAACCATGCTAGATAACACTCCGGGTTCCTAAAATAGGACGTGTGTGCATGTGAGATGCAGGGGTTTAGATGCAAGTGATGTAAGTGTGTGCAATAAGTTCGCGCAATCTATGATGCCTTCAGGTTTTGTTAGATTAAGTTTGAGTAAATGTGATTTTATCAATGGATTTTATCAATTTTAATTTCGAATTTCGAATGTTGAAAATCACTTGGTAGTAATTAATTTCGAATTTTCAATGGATTGTATCAATTTTAAGCATATGAATGATTTTACAAGTGAAATTATTGCAAACGAATTCGAAATGAGTTGAAATTTCTACAGCAGCAAGATGGGAATGTATGTAGCTTAATAGATGAGTTTTGCAGATTTTTACATTAAATTCATATTTAATCTTGATTTAACAATTAAATGACCAGATTGCCAAATTAACACAGAAACTACAAGAAATAGACATATAAATTCTATGAAATTTCTACAGAAATAAGATATCAATAAAATGAGCATGCGGTGAGAATTTCATAAATTATAAAGACTATTTACTACCGATTTCGGATTTTACAATTTTCAGACCAGATTAAGAATTAACACTACATCCCATATGAAAACAGATCCAAATCACTCGAAAAGTTTACAGTAACAAGAAATATGGAAGATAAGACTACTGTAAAAATTTTAAGAATTTTAAGGGTGATTTGATGTCAGTAACAAGTCTCACAAAATCTGATAATTTTCAAAGAAAGCATTAAATAATATACCAAATAAACTCCAAAAATCCTTAAAAATTCATGGTAAAATGAATCAGTACCATATTAATTTCCCACGAAATTGCATTAAATTTGGAATCTGTTTGGTATATAATTTAATTTTTCTTCGTCAAAAGATGTTTTTTTTTGAAGAGTTTTCTATTTTTAAAACACAATTTGCGGAAAAAATCAGAAAAATTCGGAAAAATACAGAAATATTTTGAGAAAAATGCACCTACCTGTGGTGAAGATCTTGCCGCCGCCGATCCGATCCGCCGTCTTTCGCTTTCTCTTAGAGGGAAGGATTGGGAGGTGATTGGGAGAGATAATGGAAGAAGAATATAGGGAAAGGGATTTGAGGGAGTGATTGGAAGAGATAATGGAAGAGAAAGAGATAATGGAAGGTAAATCTCCTTTTTTTCTCCTCTCTTTTATGGATGGGAAGGAAGATATATATAGGGAGAGAAAGAGAGAGAGAGAGATGTGTTGGTGGAGAGCTCATCATGTTGTCCCTCTTAGTGGAGAATCCATCATCATTCTTCTTAGTGGAGGGCCCATCATGTTTCTTAGTGGAGAATCCATCATCATTCTTCTTAGTGGAGGGCCCATCATGTTTCTTAGTGGAGAATCCATCATCATTCTTCTTAGTGGAGGGCCCATCATGTTTCTTTAGTGGAGAATCCATCATCATTCTTCTTAGTGGAGGGCCCATCATGTTTCTTAGTAGAGAATCCATCATTATTGTTCTTAGTGGAGGGCCCATCATGTTTCTTTAGTGGAGAATCCATCATTATTGTTCTTAGTGGAGGGCCCATCATGTTTCTTTAGTGGAGAATCCATCATTATTGTTCTTCATAAGAGGCCTCACAAGAGGCCCTACTGAGGCCCCACAATGTGGGCCCCACAACGCGGGCCCCACAACGTGGGCCCCACAATGTGGGCCCTCGGTTGATTCGAATTTTAAACAAATGTTCAATGCGGGCCCACCAAACGGGTCCAAATTCTCCCTCGCTTGGATTCTTATGAATAATCTCTCTCAACCTCTCACGGAAAAATGCGAAACATGGCGGAAATGATCGGATGGGGTTTCTCCCAAGCATAGCGAACTTGGGTCCGGTCAAAATGGGGTGTCTACAGGTTGGAGCTTTTATATAGAGCAAAATTGAAGTTAAAAACAGATGCGCTCGCTCACCGAGCCGTGTCCTGCCATGTCGGGGCGTGGGTGCGTGTGCGGGTTTGAGTTTGGGTTTTTCCTAAACGAATTTATCTTTTTTAAACTCTAAGGCTTATGTCTTTTGGGTTAATTCTCTAACATATCTTTTCTATTTTGAACCCAAAAGACATGTCCTCTTAACCCAACCGTTAGAACCTTCTTAAACAACGTTTTAAAACGTACTTATTTTTAAATGACGCTTTAAAGAACTGTTACATTTAAAAGAGTGTCTTTAACAGACATGCTTTGCCTGTAAAAGCAGGCCATTACCAACGTTTTAGAAGTGAAAAAAAAGCCTTCTCTATTTCTGTCTTTTACTCTCTGTTAACGGAAGACTATTCCCACTCTGTCATACTGCTTTGTTAACATAATAGTGTTTTCTTTCTCTGTTCTTAATAGAACGTTGTTGTTCTTCTCTCTGTTATTAATAGAAAAGAGTTATCCTACCTATATTTTATAGTAGCATCTTCTTTTCTGTCTTCTCTATTTTTATAATTTTGTTGGGCAATCGGAGTATTCGTTGTGTGGTTCAGATCTATCTGATTGTGCAGTTCAGATAGGTATTGACGGTGAGTCGAGATATTGTATCCTGGGAGTAATTGCACTCAGATCTGCTGCATCGGAGATTCTTACGCAGAGGTGCAAAATCACCTTAAAGAGAGCGATCTAGTCCGTGCCTCATCTCGCCGCATCAAAAAGTTTTAACTAATCATCTAATTTTCTGTTTTCAAAGAAATTCAAGTATGCCGTATTTAATTTAAGAGGAAAGTTCAACAGAAATACTAAGTTCCAATGCCGGAGCCTTCCAATGCTGATGATCTCTTCTACGAACTCCTTCATTCGTTGCCTTGATTCATGGGAGACTTTCTGTCACGCCCCAAACTCGGGATCCAGGCCGGAACGCAACAGCACCTCACACTTGCAAGGCGAACCCTACAAGCATGCAAGGCATTCGATATCAAATAGTGTAGATAATATCAAAGCAATTTTTCCATCAAAACAAAACTATCATAACTAAACACTATTTTCTATTTTGAAAATCTATTTAAACATTTCAGTAATTCAAGATAAATACAATGAATGATACTCATGGTCAGTAGCCCGAATAAACAGGTTCGTGTACAAATCTAGGCTATGGGACACTCTCCCATGTCCCAAGCTAGAATTGTGTTCAATATCTGAAATTTGTAAACCACAAGTGAGTTAACGCTCATGTAAGCAATAAAGCACAACTATGGTTAAGCAGGCCAAGAGAGGTAAGTATGCAAGTGGCAATGAAACAGATATATAAAAGTTCAATAGCATTTACTGTTCTGAATTCAAATACTATATTCAAGAAGGATTATTCCAAGGAAGTCAACCCTCGAAATTCGAAGGTTCTAGTACACAAGCCAATGAGTTAGTAATCAGAAGGATTCAAAGAGAATCACACGTTTCGGAATTACGAATGGTTCTTAAGTATAGTGCACAATTCGACAAGTTCAGATCTTTCGATTCACCATTCAGAATTCAATACTTACATTCAAAGACTAATCAGGACAAATAATTGGGTTCAAAGTTTTCAATACAGCGTCTATCAGAGTCAGATTTTTAGAAATTCAATAGTTCTTATCACGATACGTTATTCAATGAATCAGAGGGATGGAGACTTGGTTCAGAATTTGATAAAGCCATAGAGTCCTGCAGAACTCTGAGGTTCAGATAGACACAATGCTTATAGCTTAAAGCCGGCGGTCAGCGGCTCCAGATAATACTTGTCGACAAGGACAATGAATTATGCATTCCCCACTTTTTGGGTCCAGAATTGGCCTTGGCCAATATTATAGTTCATAAATGTTCTGTCTTTGCCAATGTATTAAGCATGCCCCACTGGCGGGGTCCAGAAAGTCTCACAAGAGATGTCAATCACAAGGTAGTTCAGTATTCATTGAGTGTACAAAATTTGATACAACACAGATTGTTTAAAGCAGGAAGGGATATACCCTTAGTATGCGGGACAATAATAATCGTGTCACAAGGTCAAATGGATTTTAGAGTTCGATAACAGGACATACACGAATCACAAAGCTTGCATAGGATAATTCGATAGTCAATACAAAAATGGAGGGTCAAGCATATGTTAAACTATCGAAACCATAAGTTCAAAATTTGAGAATCTATATAATCGCATTTGAAAGGATAAATCCAAAGAGTGCGGAATCATACAAAATCATGTAGTCCAAGTGTAGGCAAAAAGGAAAACTAAGACAAACAAATTCAGATAAGTAATATGTCGAAGTTCCAAAATACTATTTCTATAGTTTAATAATGGTACGAGTCTAGATCCAATTGAGAGAAACCAAGTAATGCAATATCACTTACCTCGATCGGAAATTCCCTCAAATTCGCCATAAGGATTAATTTACCTGACCCAAACAAATCATATTTATAATTTAGGGGCTTAAGGAGTAAGTCAAAACAAATAATCCAAATATCCGAAACCCCCAACACAAAAATCAGAATTCCAACAGGTTCGGGCACCCGACTCAGAATGTTCGGGCACCCAACTCAGAATGTTAGGGCGTCCGATCCTTCATTCGGATGACACTTGGGTGCCCAAGAGCCCACCCTGCAAACTTTTCCAAAATTTAGAACTCTCGGGTTCCACTGACCCCGCTTGTCGGGCTTCCGATCCAGTCTATTCGGGCGTCCGAACACGAATTTGGGTTTCATCCAAACACGAAATTTCTAAAGAAACACATCGCTTCAATTGATTAAATTATATTCTAGGATTTTCAAGGATTAAGAAATCATCGTAAGATGGAGAACTAACCTTGGATCGTGATCTTCGGTCTTCAAGCTTACTTCTCTTCCATTGACCATAACTCTGCTTTCCATTTCTTGATCAAATCATATAGAAGAGGCTTACCTTCCTCATTAGAGGTGAAAGATAAATATTCCTGATGCATAAACGAACCCAACTCAAAGTCCTATTTAACTTTTCTTTGTTGTGTATCTGACTGCCATAACAAGGAGTACTCTTTTATTCTCACCAAATCTCATACCTTTGAAGAGTGATGACTTCCAAACTTTGATCAGGCTACTGCCCCCAAAGGTGTGATGCCGTTCAACATTGAACAAGGCCAAGGAGAAACGTTCTGGGTCTTTTTAAATGGGTAACTAAGTAACTATCCAGATGATATTTTACAATGAGTACACTTGCTAAAGCTACCACAAACTACTTCCAGGGAACTCACGTTTCCAAATTTCTTGCGCACGTCTCGGAGAGTCCAAGAGGAGCACGTATTACTCTTAAGATTAATAAATTCTATGTTAATTCTCTAAATTTCATACGAGCTATCAATTAAAAGGAAAGTCTCCAATTTGTTTTACTAACCAAATCTCCTACTGTGAGAAGAAATAGGAGAGAATAAATGAACGGTAGAGCAATCTGCCCAAAATTTTTGCATCTTGAGGTACCTTTCCTTACAAGCATCTTTCTTTATTGGATAAAAATTAAAGGAAAAAGAATACACAAAGTAATTTTATTAGCTTGGAGAAAAAGCTAGGAAATTGCTATTTCAAACATCACCCTTCAAGGCCCCTTGTAATTTAACGCCTTTACACTTTGTGCTATCAACACTTCACAATTTAATTAGCTACATGCTATAAACATCATATTCGCATTTGATAAGGACACCCCCTTCAAATTTAAAACAATTCAAACTAAATTTTGATATTTGCACTCTCCACAAGCGATAAAATTTTTGTACTTGATTTTTGATAAAGACAACATTAGAAAATAGGGGTTTTCTTACGGCGGGGCCGGGTATTACACTTTCTTCACAGCAACTTCAACTTTGGAGGATGGTAACACCCCTTTGTACACCCTACCAAAACCTCTGATGCCCAGAAGTTCTGTCTCTAAAGCCTTTGGTGGCTATGAATAGATCCTTGTAGGAGGACCTTTGAGGTCCATACTCGTACTCCCAATCCTCGATTATCCCTGCGAATTTGATCTTCCTGCTCACAAAAAGAACACTTGTGACAGTCACCAACATGAAAATTGAAGTAATTGTGGTTAGCCCAATTGTCAATAGTTTGGATTTGATCTTGGGACCTCTACGAGGAAGTTTAGGAAGGCGCGAAAATTGAGGTCCTGAGCTTTCCCATTCATCTGAAAGCTACATTCCAGAACATATTTGATGTTACTATCAATCACGTCGAAGAAGGAAAACCCAGGTACATATTTCTAACAATACCGATGAAAGACTAACCATCGAAGACAAGAGAGGGCGATTAGGCTTTGGTGTCTTACCTGGAGATATTGTGACATCAAGTTTCTCATCACTACCATTGTACTCTACCCTAACCTGCATTGCTTCTCCACTTAGAAGGCTTAAGTTCATAATCCCACCATTTTCATTAGTATAATAAGCTGCATGGGCCGACCGAATTGGTAGAATTTAAGCTGTTGATATCATTTCCAACATGGTCATCGTCAATATCCCCAAATTGTGGGTCCTGGATGGTATCAAACTCAACGGCAAGAGACGAGACCTATATATGTGCTAGCTAGAGCTCCGGGGAGCGTGCCCTCTCGAGGGGGCGATGACGAAGGCCATCCCGTGGCTGAACTCAGTATACTGGGAGTCAATTGCAAAGACGACAGTAGTAGAAAAGGAGTAAAGAGTACCATTGGTAGAATCCTTAAATTGAAGAGGAATGGAGTGAAAGGCGCATGACCCTTGCGTTCCTTTGTATTGTTGGTTAGCTGCAAGAATCCGTTGGGAGAGATTCCTGCTATGCTTAGATCGGTGCTAAGGAATCCATTGTAGATGAAAACATCATTGTTAGAAGCTGAAACTTTAATGAGGATGAGAAACAGTGAGATCTTGGTAAACATGGCTGAAATCCTGTACGCAATTCAAAAAGTCATTCAAATATTTGTCACTTGTATTCTATAAGTGAATCAAAATATCTTCTTGTACAGCTATACGTCAGCATCATAACACGGGAAGAGTAAATATTTGCGATATTTATATAATACCATATTTTTATGATGGCACTACTCTTCATTTTACACTATTTTAACCACGAATAACAATGTTTTCAAAATTTCCTGATGAGTGATGACCTTGTTGAATCTTTAATTAGTAGCTCTTTTGTTGATTATCTATTCCAAGTTTGCTGCTACAATGGGAATTCGTGCCATGGAGCAAGAAAGAAAAAACTTTGTGGAATATATGTTTGCTTGCGACATGGTGGGTGATTTGGAAAGAAAAAAATTCTAGACTTTTTGAGAGGATTGCCAAATCGCCTCGTTGGCTTTACATGAAAATTATTGCACTATCAATATCTTGGGTGAAATGTCCTCCGTCCTTCCGCTTTGTATCGGCATTCGATCCATGGGAGGAGTGGAGCGTAGTTTGCTTTAATAGAGAAAATAGGCCTCGGATTAATCAACGTTGGGAGGCTCCACCTTATGGGAAATGGAAATTGAATTTTCATGATTCAAGTTTTGGAAATCCGGGTCCGGCTGGGGTTGGCGGGTTGTTCCGTGATGACCGTGGTGTAGTTGTGAGGGCCTATTCTAGTCCTTTGGGGAGATGTGATGCTTCGGAGGCAGAAGTGAAGGCTGTATATCATGGTATCAAGAGATTAGATAGAGAGTGCTTGGATAACACCATTGTGGAAGGCAATTCACTCAATGTGATTCGTTGGTTGAAAAGGGTGGTGTTGCCTCCATGGAGATTTTTATCCTTTTTTGATGAAATTGAGGATTTAATCTCGGGATCGGGTATTGACTTCGAACACGTACGGATGAGTGCTAATGGGGAGGCAGATGCGTTGGCTAGAAGTGGGGTTGGTCGTTCAGAGTTGGAGTTGTTTGATTTTCTCCCTCCGTAGTTTATTTTGTATTTTGTATTTTTCTATCTTGTTTCTCCCCTGTACATTTGGGTGTGGTCCATCTCGGTCCCCTCTTCTTTTAATGATATCTCTTTGCCATTTCAGAAAAAAAAATGTAAATATTCAAAAATAGAGTAACCAGCCAAATAGAAAATCATAGGAGAGGTCTTTTTGTTTTTAGGAGGAACAAAAGAATTATTATTTTTAATTATTTGTGACTAATCAACACCACCAACAAACACCCTTCAAATAAAATTTTGCATCTTAGGTCTAATAAGTTACCGGTCCAAATGAGCTACCTTTATGTGATAAGAACTAAAAAATTGAAAGAAAGACTTACCCAATATACTTCACACCTCCAAATACAAACTGATAAGACAAAACAAAGCAAAAAAGAATAGGAGAAGTCTTTTTGTTTATAGGAAGAACATAAGAATGCTTATTTTTTACTTGACTACTCAACGCCCTTTAAATAAAATTATGCGTCTCCTCTTATGAGGTAACGGTCCAAATAAGCTTCCTTTTTTAATGTTTTGAATGAAAAAGAAATAAGTTAATAGGGAAAAAGATACTGGGTGGACCCTCGCGATAGAGATGTTCAATACAATACAAAGGAAAACAACAAATAAAAGCTCACAATTCAAGGAGTCGTTAAGGGGGAGAAAGTCCAAGGTTTCCCACACTTGCTTCAACCTAATTGGGTATTCTTGTCATTGAATTTTAGCCAATAGGAAGACAGGCTTTCTAATTGATTATTATTTAGAGTGAGAGAATAATATGTATAGATTTAAAAATTGATAAATAGATTAGATCTTGCAGTTACGTGATTCTCTTAATTGAAAAATATTTAGGAATTTCTCAGTGTTGATGATGTTTTGGAGAAGAACTTTTAGGAGCTCAAATCGTTGTCTTCTAGATTGTGCATTTGTGTTAACTAGGGGGAGAGGTTTTAGGAAAGATTCTGAAAAGCTTTAAATGTCTCCATAGAAGAGAGAAGTCTATGGAGACTGGTATATATCTCTTTGCTTTTTCAACCAATACAAGAAAAGTCTCTATTGCAAATGAGAGATTTTAGGAGGAAATTCGTTTTCCTCCTACCCCTTTTTGTTAGCCAAAATTGGTTTTTAGATATTAGTTAATTGTAAATTGCTTTTCCTTTTGGAGAAATTTAAGAAATTAGGGAGGATTAATAGGTAAGGATATTACAAAGATTTTTGTGTCCCTTTGAAATTCGTTTGAAGAGAGACATTTTAGAGAGATTTTAGGGTTAGAACGATCTCTATAATAAAATCATAGCCAGAAATACTCCATATTTTGTCCATAAAGAGAGAAAGAAAGAGAGAAAGAAAGAAAGAAAGAAAGAGAGAAAGAAAGAAAGAAAGAAAGAAAGAAGAGGAGGAAGAGATGAAAATAAGGGAGTCTAGGGAGATTTGACCGTCGAACCGTTTTGGACACCAAAGAGTTTGATTTGAGGTTAGAAACATGTTTAGAAAATAGTCTTCGGACTAATCACCTAACATACTTCGAGTTTGTATGGATTAGGGATATTGAAAGGAGAATTTTCTTTTATTTCCATTCTCCATTAAGATTCCTGCAAGTTCGTTGGACATTTCGGAAACCTCCCGTCTCGAGCTTTCCAATGACTCCAACCTCGTGAAATTCTGACATGAATCGACGAACATAAAATCAATTGAAACTGGTGAAAAATCGGAAGAAAATTGCCTCGCGAGAAAACTCCTGATATCATGCTTGGTAAATCACCAGGTCCATGGTTGACTGTGACGATGGATCGTTTTTTATTTTTTTTAATAAAAATCCAGATATTTACTGATCGGTCGACCCCCAGAACTCAGTCGACCGCTGCGAGGTTTCTAGATTTTTTGGACTTGAGTTTGGGGGCCCTGTTGGCTGTGCTAGGGTCGGTCGCTTCATTCCAAATATTTAATTAGCAAACTGGGGCATCTTTGGCAGATTTCTTCCAATTGATTACAATTTTAGGACTTATTGGGATGTACATCTGAATCGGATTGTAGGCAATCGTGGTTTGGATTGTGAAAGACATCGGGATTCCTGATCGAGGTTTATCATATGAGACTGCTTTCGTATTTTGATACCTATATTCTCTGTGAAATCCCTTGAACATGCCCCTATATTTTGGTAACCTTGTTCTTTGAAATTTGAATCGTAATCCTAACTCTCTTTGATGAGCTCTGGGTCTAGCATGCCCCTATATTTTGGTTCCGCTGCCCTTCATGTTCATTGACTTGCTTCTATTGCTGCTCTATCAATAGTTTTTCTGTCGACTACCTGCTATATTGATTTGTGCATGCCTCCATACATACTTCGGTAGCTTTGTATCTCACATGTAACACACTTGTCTCACCATTGTTCTGATTATGGATATGCTTTTGAATAATTTTCATATTGATTCATGTTATCTACGGTATATGCTTTTGTTAAATCTGTGAATAAATACGCCTTCATGTTTTAATGTGATATTGCATGAATGATGCTTCTCATGAGGCTTGGGTTAAATTCAATGTCCCACCCATGGTGATTAATATGTTGGCAATTCTGTGTTCCGCCAATGGGGATTAATATGTGTTCTGAAATGGATACCACCACCTGAAGGATGGTACAAACTAAACTTTGACGGGAGTTCACTTGGGAATCCGGGTATGGGAAATGTGGGAGGTGCCATTCAATATCACCGTGGAAACATCACAGCAACTTATTCTGGACCTTCAGGGATTTGTGATGCTAATAAGGCGGAGGTAATGGCTCTACTCATCGGGCTTAGATGGTACGAAAAGAACAATTTGGGACCTCTCATTGTCGAAGAAGATTCCGCGAACACCATAGCATGGGCGAGCAATCGGTGTGGTGGGCCATGGAAAATGGCGTCTATTATCGATGAGGTAAGAGATCTTGTTCGTGTGATCAGGCCGCAACTGCAACATAAAAGACGGACAGCGAATGACATGGCCGATGGGTTGGCGAAGAGTGGTGCTAATCAAGAAGAAGTGAGCATCGTTATGGGAGAGATGGTGATGTGAACTGTAATTTTGGGCATTTTGGGTTGTGGAATTACATGTATGTCTGAGGTTTCTTAGCCTCTGACTGGGGACATCTTGTCCCTCCCATGTAATGATCATATATTAATAAAGTTATTGTTACCTGTTAAAAAAAAAAACAAATTGAAGAACAAGAAATATGGACCCTATAAGGTAGTCAAGATAATCAATGACAACGGTTATGTGGTAGATCTTCCTGATGACATAGCAATTTCCTCTGCCTTCAATGTTGCTCATATGACTACCATCCACCTGTGTAAACAAACATAAACTCGAGGGCGAGTTTCATTCAACTGGAGGGGACTGATGTAGGATAAGATTCGGATAAGATTTGGCAAGATTTGGATCTATTTTGATAAGTTTTAGGATGAGAGCGAAACTAGAGTTTGTTTTGGGTGGATAAGGAGGCAGAATAGTCTTTAAATAATGGTCGTAGGATATATGAATTTAGTTCTGTCACGAAAATAAAAATCTAAGTTTTCATTACCTCTCCTTGTGAGTCAAGGCTTCTCTTCCAGGTGAGACGATGATCTTACCTTTGCTTGCTTCTGCTACACCATGAACAATAAACTTATTAGATAGTTTCAGTGTTTCCTTTACTCGAGAGAAACGAATGTTCCTTTACTAGAAAGAAACAAATGCATTAACAACGTTATATACCCATTTACATTTACAATAAAAAGTTTGTATTGCACTGAGAGGGAATCAACGTCCCCCAGAGAGGATTGACTCTCCAATTGATGACGAGTATCCACCTGACTTCTCCAAAGAAGAAGGATAGGACACAACAAAATCATCGAAACCTTCATTATCCCCTATTTGTTGAAAACTGACACTGAAACTACTTGAGCACAGTTCAGGTAGAGGAAAATCACCATCTAAGAACTGCATGACTTGCCTCATGCTTGGCCTAGTGGACGACACAGGATGCGAACAGAGCAAACCAAGCTTTAGTACCAACTCCATTTCCTCCACTACATAACCACTTCCTAAATTTGGATCACTTGTCTCTAAAAGTGTCCCTCTCCTCCAACATTCTGACACCCAATCGACAAGAACCAGTTCTTCTGCAGACGCCCGTAGATCTATTGGTCTCCTTCCACAAGCAACCTCGAGTATAAAGGCCCCAAATGAAAACACATCCGTGCTTGTCGTTGCCTTGCCAGTTCTGCACAATTCAGGTGCCATATAACCTAGGGTTCCGACGACGCGACTGGTACGAGGATCCGTTCCATGATCATATAATCTTGACAGACCAAAATCGCCTAATCTTCCATTGAATTCATCATCTAGTAAAACATTGCTTGCTTTGACGTCTCTGTGGATGACGACCTGCTCCCATTCTTCATGCAAGTAATAGAGCCCGGAAGCTACTCCTTTGATGATTCGAAATCTTTGATTCCATGTTAGAACTGAAATGCGTTGATCAAATAGTAATTTGTCAAGACTTCCATTGGGCATGAAATCATAGACCAAGAGGAGCTCTCCTTTGCGCCGGCAATAGCCGAGTAGTTGTACTAAATTCCGGTGCCTGAGCCTTCCAATGCTGATGATCTCTGCTACAAACTCCCTCATCCCTTGCCTTGAGTCATGGGAGACTCTCTTCACAGCAACTTCAACATTGGAGGAAGGAAACACACCTTTGTACACCCTACCAAAACCTCCAATGCCTAGAAGCTCTGTGTCTCTGAAGCCCTTGGTGGTTACGAATAGATCTTCGTATGAGAACCTTTGTGGCCCATACTCCCGCTCCCAGTCCTCGAGTATCTCTGCGAATTTGATCTTCCTTCTGGCAACAAGTAGAATGCTGGTGATGATCACTGACATGAAAACTAAAGCAATTGTGGGCAACCCAACTGTCAATACTTTTGATTCCTTTTTGGGACCTCTCCGAGGAAGCTTAGGCAGACCCGATAGATCGAGTTCTTGAGCTTTTCCATTCATTTGAAAGCTCCATCCCAGAACATAATGAGTAGTTGTAATCGAAGCCGTTGCTGTAGAAAAACCCAAGTACATATCTTTTAACAATACTGATGAAAGATCAATCACTGAAGACAAGAGAGGGCGATTGGGTTTAGGTATCTTGACTGGCCATATTGTTACATCAAGTTTCTTATCTCTACCATTATACTCTGCCCAAACTTGGATCGGTTCCCCACTTATAAGAGTTATGTTCTCGATCCCACCATTTTCATCAGTATAATAAGCGGCATGGGTGGAATTGGTAGAATTTAAGCTGTTGATATCGATTCCCACATGGTTATCGTCAATATCTCCAAATTCAAGGTTCTGAACAGTATCTATCTCAACAGCAAGAACATGATTGGAAGAATTCCCATTGTTGCTAGAACTGATTAAGCCTAGATATTGATATGGGCTAGTTAGAGCTCCGGCGATCTCTATCGAGGGGGCAATGACTAACGCCATCCCGTGGCCAAAATCTGGATAGGGAGCGTAAATTGCAAAAACAAAAGTAGTAGAAAAGGAGTAAACAGTACCATTGATAGGATCCTTAAATTGAAGGGATATGTAGTGGAAGGCATGACCCTTGCTTTGCTGTGCGTTGTAGGTTAGCTGCAAGAGGCCGTTGGGTGTGATTCCTGCAACGCCGGCGAAGCTCAGATTGGCGCCGAGGAATCCATTGTAGGTGAAACCATCGTTGTTAGAAACTGCAAGTTTGATGATGAGAAGCAGAAGCAAGATCTTGGTGAACATGGTTGTACACACCGGTCATTCGAAGAAATATGCTGGTTGGGAGCACTAATCACAATGTTTTTAATACACACAAAATAGCTTCTTACATGTGGAGTCAACGGAATTACTTGTAGTAGTCACTGGCCTGCTCTCTTGGTTTTAAATTTTTCTGACCCAATTAAGAAGATGTTTACACCCATTTTTGGGACCGAGTTGTCAAGTATCAGTCCATGTGGACTGGGTCAATGACGTTATGTGCCACGTTGGCATTTGATGGGCATTTGGAAGAATGTACATATAATAGAGTTTAGAAGGGGCCGGTTACTGAAAAGTTTTCCATCAGAAAATATTTATCTAATTATCAAAGATATCATCCAGTTAGACGGATTCAAAGATGTGGCAATATAGTTCTTGGCAGCAAATAAGAAATTTAGTGCCACAATGTTTTCGAATTTGCCTAATTTGAAGAACATAGTTGAAAAGATTGAAATCTGGAGCCTATGGCAATTATCTATTGGAATATAATCTTTGGCCCCATTATGTGCAGAACTTTCCCGGTAGAAGTCCTAGTCCAATCCGTGGCTGAAGTCATTTACTTGAAATATTGCAACCACCCACATGACGTTAACATGATTCATCACGACTATTCACGTGATAAATACAAAAGCTAATGGAAAAGTCTTAAATAAAGATTGGACTGCCATTATCAAAACACGAGCTACTTTCATAAGGCGAAGATCATTGGATGGACTTAATAGACTCCAGAGTCATTAATGTCGGCTTCGCCATTAGTGCTGATGCTTGATTTTTAGAGTTGGGATAGAAATTTGGTTATGTGAAGGAAAGAGCTGGACGCAGCTCACCCACAAAAAAACCAAAAAAAAAAGAAAGAAAATCCAGTCACATGCTTTGTTACTTCTTTTCTCTCCTTTTTGACGTTAACATTGACCCAGGGGTCCTCGTTAACATTGCCCCGTGGTCCCTTTTGATGCGGGGAAGGGAATTGGAACGACGGGGGCGACTGGGAAAGAGAAAATGTAAATACCCGAATTTGCCTTCCCTTTTAAAATTTGTCCCCTTGTGAATCAAGGGTAATTTTGTCATTAAAAGTTGGATAAGAATTAGGACTTCTTTAGAAAAGCCTATAAATATAACTTTAAGAGAGATTAAGAAACCCTGAATCATCTTTGCAGCCATAAGAGAAGATCCGTTAGAAAGAAAGCGAAAAACAAGATAAGAACTATGTTCATCTTTAGCTTATGTTTTTTTTTAAACCTTAAAACAAGGATTAGGTGATCATGAAAAGATAAAAGTGAAGGTTTTGATTTTTTTTTAAGATATGTTCAAGGATTGACCTTCGATTTCTTAGGGTTCGCTTTGTTCCATAATCCCTAACGAATCTAGGATAGGACCGTCTTGACTTTTTGGAAGTTTTGGCCTTCCAGAATTTAAAGTACAAGTTTAGATAATTTTTTGATAATTATGTGCATTGATTCGGAGCGTGAAATTGGATTTAATGGATTCCTCACGTCGATACGAGGCCAACGGATCCAACCACGCGTGAATCAAAGCTAAAATGAGAAAGTTATGGTCTCTTAAAGTTTCTGGGACGAATCTGAAATTTTCTTAAAAAACGCAGTTTGGGACATTCGGACTTCCAAAGGCGTACCAGTAGTACAGATTCGAGACCTTTGAACTTCTGAAGAAACCTTCGGACTTCCGAAGGGGTGCCAGCAGAATTACCTTGAAAAGTTGTGAAATTTTGAAAAATCATAACTTCTTCATCTCTTATGTGTTTTCGACGCTTTTGTGCTTTATGGACTCGGAAAATGACGTATTTTATGATAAAAATAAATTCAGAAATGTTTGAAGACTCCATGATGATGATAATTCTAAAATACTAAAAAGAACCATAAGACAGGTTACTGTACCTTTTCCACTTGGACACCAAAAGGTGTCTTGTGTTAGTGGAATGACATAAGTGCCTAAAGGACTGAAACTAATGATGAAACTCATGAAAAATGTTCATACTATTGATTGCAGATGATTAAGGTGATTCTAAAAAGGAATATTTCTATCATTGGAGGTACGTAATTTCGTACTACCTTAGTGCTGCAAGTTACCTTTTGAATACTATGACATTGTTGATTATGAACCCAACTTTCTGAATTGTGAAGCTATTGATAAACTCTAGATCTTTATTTTGATCTTGCATGCTCAACCCCTTCTGTTTTCTCAAATATATGAACCTTTGGAATATTGATTTATCTTTATTGTGAAACTATTTTGAAATCAAGTTGAAACACTTGCCTTAACTTTGAACACCTTCTTTCGAACTGTGTGAACTTTGAACACCCGTTGAGAGGCTTAGGTTATGTGAACTCAGAAAAGACCCCCACCAGTGGGGCATAGGCATTAACTTATATGTGAATTGTGATCCCGCCAATGGGGGTTACACGTTGGCCCTGTCGACAGGTATGAGAACCTAGGAACTAGTTCCGACACCGTGGGCGGTCGGTGTAATCAATAACTCGCTTTGTGGACCCGTGGGCAGTCGAGGTGAAAATAACTTACTTTTTGGACTGAGCGGATGATCTCAGGGTGGTATCGTAACCATATTAATTACCTTCAGTGACCCTTTGAATATTGTGATCTTCGAAGTGATACTAGACTTGTGCCCATATGAACCTTTGCTCCCTCCTTATTGAATTTGTGATAATCGCTTTACTTGTGGCTTATACCCTCTCTATGTAGCTGTGAACCTTCCTTTTGTAGCATGCAATGATCCCACTTTTGTAGTGCGTTTTATGTACTGAGCTTTTCAGGTGACAGTGGTTATCTCAATATTTTTTAGAGTTCGATACTCGTGGAACCGGCGAGGAGGCTCAGGAGTGACCCTGGTATTTGGCTATCGTTATCTTCTATTATTTTATATTATTTAGACAGTGAGTATTGTTTAGGACTTTTGAGATTATGTTATTTGATTTCGAACTTTAATTTTGTGGGATTTTGGGTTAGATGAGAGATTTGGAAAAGAATTGATATTTGATTATTGGACGGATGTAAGACATTTAAATTTGGTTATTTAGATTATGTGGATTATTGCAGATGGTTTTGATATTTGCTTTGCTAGCCTTGTATGCTTGTGAAGCTTGCTTTGCAGGTGTACGGCGTTGTCGCACTCCTAAGCTTTGTGTATTGATTGTGTGTGTATGTGTATGGTTTGTGGGCGTGACAGAAAAGTTGTATCAAAGCCTAGGCTTTAGGTCCTACGTAGAATATTTAAACAAAGGACTTTAATTGTGAGATTTGGGAAGTTAGGCAAGGAACAATTTAGGAAGCGCTTGATAGATTTGTGTGTTCCAGGGACACCTGAGAATACATAAGTCAGTTGCACGACCAGGGCCTAATTATGAATTCAAATGCACCTGGGGACACTTGGGAAGCATGCGAGTTTGTAATTGGGTAAGAATCGTAAGAAACTCAAGTAATAGATAATAGCTCCATGGGTATTTTGATATATAGTATGGATATTTATGAATTGTGAAACATGTGACAAATGACAAATTGAGTATTTTATGGAATTGTAGAATGACTAGACGAGAAGCTGTAGGATGTGGCCTTATAGCCAATAGTGTCAGCAAGATGTGTCCTATCAGGATTTGTGATAGGGAGTTAGTGGCAGACTTAACACTTTTAGACCTTTATGATTTTGATGTGATTCCGGGCATGGATTGGTTGTCATCCCATCATGCCCTTGTGGATTGTAATAAGAAAATAGTGAACTTTGAAATTCCTGGAGAGGAAAGATTCTGTTTTGAAGGGAGTGGAGCTCACTCTACCCCTGTGATTCTATCTGCCATGCATGTCGTTTGCTTAGACAAGGCAGTGAAGCCTTTCTAGCATCAGTAGTGGGAGTTGAGAGTAATGATGTAAGAGTTAAAGACATCCCTGTGGTCAATGAATTTGTAGATATTTTTCCTGAAGACCTTCCGGGTCTACCCCCAGACAGAGAGGTGGAGTTTACTGTAGATTTGGCACCAGGTATGGCACCTATGGAAATGAGGGAGTTGAAAGAGCAGATAGAAGAACTTCTAGAGAAAGATTTTGTGCGACGCAGTGTTTTGCCATGGTGAGCTTGTAGGAATCTGGAGTGCTTAGTTCGACATGAGAATTTGTTAGTTATGGGATAGGACTATACAGTCAACTCATTTGAACTAGGGGCATTTTGATTTAGTATATAAGCTAACCATGCTGGTATGGGACAGTGTGGAGTTGTGTGCACTAGAATCCCTTAGTTGAATTTGTGATTCAGCATATTGGTGTGAGAAGATATGTTTGGTTCAAGTGTTCTAAGACAAAGCTAGAGAATGAGAATGAGTTAGAAATTTGACTTTTTGTGACATGCACCGTCTGATTTTGCTCTGTGATTACTTCAAATCACATTCATCTTGTAATCCTCTTTGATTGGGAATCTGATCGATTTGCCCTATCTTGAGTGCATTCTCGCTAAGATATGGTTGATTGTTCATCACCGATCCGATAATTTTATATCTTTTCTTACGTTTTCCTACCATACGTGGTAAAGTTTCGATTGCTTTCTGATAAACCTCTTTAATCGAATAAGATCAAAGATTATTAGTGTGGCATCTGAATAAATTATGTGGAGAATTTGCCCTTGAAATTAGGAAAACCGAATTCAGTTAGTATTAATGTTATTTGATATTATGTGTGTTATTGTAATGTGAATTTGACCCTAAACTTTGTTTTGACCTCAAATCGTTAATTGAGGAGATAAATTAGTACTCTGATAAATCTAAAAAGAACATGTGTTTTGGATTTGAACTCTAGTGTAAGTTATCGTAGTGTGCCCATCATTATACCTCTTACATGACTATCTCGTCTTTGTTTGTCAAATGAAAATTTTAAAAAAAGAAAAGAAAAAGAAAAGCCTCTGGATAATTCAATTTAGCTTTGAACCGGGTAAGTAAAAACACCACAATCTGAGATTTTGAAAACTAAAAAAAAAAAAAAACTGAGTAACTTTATAGATAGTATGTGTTATTGTGATTTGAATTTGACTCTATGTTTCACTTTAACCTTTATCTACTATTAGAAGAGCTAAGAATTTGTACTTTTGTATGTGTTTTCAAAATATAAGTTATTGTAATAAGACCTTTGTTTCGCCCTTAGGTAATTGTCTCGTCTTAGTTTGTAAGTAGAAGATTTTGAGATATGAGAAACTTCAAGATACAAGAATTTAGTATTGAATACGTTTAGCAAAGTCTTTTGACCGGAGATTTTGAAAACTCAGAGGTATATATATATATATATATATATATATATATATATATATATAAGGAAAATGATTGTGAGCTTGAAGCTCATATAGCTTATATGAGCTTGAGGGCCAAAACACATGGGTCCCACATTTTTTGTGGTGATCCAAACCATTCATTTGCAAGGCCCCATCATAGATAGGGTGTGTACCAAAAATCAGCTCCATTGGATCATCCTAACCCTCCAAAAGCGGAGGGCAAAAATGGGCAGATTTGTGGCAAACGGTGTCTGTCCATTTTGCCCTCCACTTTTAGATGGGTTAGGATGATCCTATGGAGCTGATTTTTTGTACACACCCTATCTATGTAAGGGTCTTTCAAATGAATGCTTTGGATCATCCTAACAATGTGGGCCCACATGTGTTTGGGCCCTCAAGCTCATATAAGCTATATGAGCTTCAAGCTCACAATCATTTTCCTCTATATATATATATATATATATATATAGAGAGAGAGAGAGAAGAGAACAATTTATATATTTGTAATCAAAAGAAACCGTCTAATATATTTCAACTTAACAGCGAAATTTGACCCCTCTAAATGTAGTGAATGTGTTACAATTTGACTAAGTGGTGTGTGTTCAGAACCTAAATCCTTTTGAATCCTACCAGAATTTAAAAACTGAACTCTGAAAATCGAATTATGATGCACATTCGAACCTTTTATATCATATTAGATTTTGGCTATGTGGACTTTGATGTTTGATCTATGCCTTCGGCTAGAACCCTCTGAATTCTATTGTATTGCGACCATTTAAGGTTTGTCCCTTGTTATATGTTTAGAGAAAGATCTATTTTGTATGTATTAAACCTAGCCTAAAATTTTATTCGATAAACCGTAAGAGATCTTTATCGTTGTTATGTACCATTGAACCATTCACATTTTGAATTCTACCATCAGTAATGTAATGAATATAGAAAGGAAAATAAATTTTTTTATATGAGACCTATAAGTGTGTTGTTAAATTGTACATTTGAGAGTCAGAATTAGCTAAATTAGTGAGCTGAGAAAACTCAGCAAGTATCGCATGAATCGTAGCCTAGAATTACATATCCTCCCTAAGAAACCTTGTGCCAGCCTCATGATAGAGGCCCCTTCTTAGAAATTATCCAGTGTGTGAAGCGAAAATGAAAAATCAAGTATTGAATTATACTGCCTTGTGTGTTACAACTCAGCTTAAGAATTATTCAGAATAAGAAGCTAATTTAGTACATAAATTTTGAGGACGAAATTTTTGTAAGGAGGGTAGAATGTAAATACCCGAATTTGCCCTCCCTTTTAAAATTTGTCTCCCCTGTGAATCAAGGGTAATTTTGTCATTAGAAGTTGGATTAGAATTAGGGCTTCTTTAGAAAAGCCTATAAATATAACTTTAAGAGAGATTAAGAAACCCTGAATCATCTTTGCAGCCCTAAGAGAAGATCCGTGAGAAAGAAAGCGAAGAACAAGGTAAGAACTATATTCATCTTTGGGTTACGTTTTTTTGAAACCCTAAAACAAGGATTAGGTGATCTTGAAAAGACAAAAGTGAAGGTTTTTATTTTTTGTTTAAGATATGTTCAAGGATTGACCTACGATTCCTTAGGGTTTGCTTTGTTCCAGAATCCCTAACGAATCTAGGATCGGATCGTCTTGACTTTTTAGAAGTTTTGGCCTTCAAGGGTTTAAAGTACAAGTTTAGATAATTTTTCGATAGTTATGTGTATTGATTCGGAGTGTGAAATTGGATTTAATGGATTCCTCTCCTCGATACGAGTCCAACGGATCCAGCCACACGCGAATCGGAGCTAAAACGAGAAAGGTATGGCCTCTTGAAGTTTCTGGGACAAATATGGAATTTTGGTAAAAAGCACAGTTTGGGACCTTCAGACTTCCGAAGGAGTACCAGTAAAACAGATTCGAGACCTTCGGACTTCCGAAGAAACCTTCGGACTTCCAAAGGGATGCCACCAGAATTACCTTGAAATCTTGTGAAACTTTGAAAATTCACAACTTCTTCATCTCTTATCCGTTTTCGACGCTTTTGTACTATATGGACTCGGAAAAAGACGTACTTTATAATAAAAATAAATTCAGAAATATTTGAAGACTCTATGATGATGATAATTCTAAAATACAAAAAACAATCATAAGACAGGTTACCGTACCTTTTCCACTTGGACACCAAAAGGTGTCTTGTGTTAGTGGAAGGACATAAGTGCCTAATAGGACTGAAACTAATGATGAAACTCATGAAAAATGTTCATACTATTGATTGTAGGTGATTAAGGTGATTCTAAAAGAGGAATATACTTGTCATTGGAGATACGTAATTTCGTACTACCTTAGTGTTGCGATTTACCTTTTGAATACTATGACATTGTTGATTGTGAACCCCAACTTTCTGAATTATGAAGCTATTGATAAACTCTAGATCTTTATTTCGATCTTGCATGCTCAACCCCTTTTGTTTTCTCAAATATATGAACCTTTGGAATATTGATTTATCTTTATTGTGAAACTATTTTGGAATTAAGTTGAAATACTTCCCTTAACTTTGAACACCTTCTTTCGAACTGTGTGAACTTTGAACACCCATTAAGAGGCTTAGGTTATGTGAACTCTGAAAAGACCCCCACCAGTGGGGCATAGGCATTATCCTATATTTGAATTGTGATCCCGCCAATAGGGGATAAACGTTGGCCCTGTCGACAGGTATGTGAACCTAGAAACTAGCTCCGACACCGTGGGCGGTCGGTGTAAGCAATAACTCGCTTTGTGGACATGTGGGCAGTTGGGGTGAAAATAACTTGCTTTTTGGACTCAGCGGATGATCTCAGGGTGGTATCGTAACCATATTAATTACCTTCAGTGACCCTTTGAATATTGTGACCTTCAATGTGAAACTAGACTTGTGCCCTTATGAACCTTTGCTCCCTCCTTATTGAATTTGTGATAATCACTTTACTTGTGGCTTATACCCTCTTTATGTAGCTGTGAACCTTCCTTTTGTAGCTTGCAATGATCCCACTTTTGTAGTGCGTCTTATGTACTGAGCTTTTCAGCGGACTGTGGTTATCTCAATATTTTTCAGAGTTCGATCCTCGTGGAACCAGCGAGGAGGCTCAGGAGTGACCCTAATATTTGGCTATCATTATCTTCTAGTATTTTATATTATTTAGACAGTAAGTATTGTTTAGGACTTTTGAGATTATGTTATTTGATTTCGTACTTTAATTTTGTGGGATTTTGGGTTAGATGAGAGATTTGGAAAAGAATTGATATTTAATTATTGGACGGATGTAAGACATTTAAATTTGGTTATTTAGATTATTTGGATTATTGCAGATGGTTTTGATATTAGCTTTGCTAGCCTTGTATGCTTGTGAAGCTTGCTTTGCAGGTGTACGAGGTTGTCGCACCCCTAAGCTTTGTGTATTGATTATGTGTGTATGTGTATGGTGTTGGGGCGTGACAGAAAACATAGATTTATCTTTCCATAGACACCTTTTCAATTCCTTTGTTTTTTTTGGTTTTCAGGTTGATGTTACAATCCTAAGTGGGGACCTTGTGGAAGTATAAATTATTGAGTAACACCAAACTCTAGCAGCTTTCGGCTTTGGAGTAATTGGTTGTTTCACACTCACCTCACCTCTCTCTCTCTCTCTCTCTCTCTCTCTCTCTCTCTCTCTCACACACACACACACTATTACACCTCGACACTATTACACCTCGAACCAAGCCATACAACGGGCAAGTGATAGCGCCGAATACTGCAAGCTACCTCAAGGATATCCAAGGGTTGACGTAATCCAGAAGCCACAAGGCAAAATAATCCAACGTTGTTCAATTAAATTGCCAATCCACCAATAAATAATTATAAATCCAGAAGAACAATATTAGACTGTCCAATGTGGTTCTCATAACCATGATTTTAAATTTCGACCGAAATCAGAAATTTCAGGTTTTGCTCGAGACCAAAACCGAAATCGATAATTCCCGAAACAGTAGTTTTTTTCGGCTAAAATTTTGAAATTTCGGTCACAATTTCATTTGTCCCAAAATTTCGTCCAAAATTTTAGAGATTTCACCCAAAATCTCAATTTTTGATAATTTTTTTAATATTATCCGGAAATTTCGGTCGAAATTCTATACGAGAAAAATGGCCGTAAATTTGATTATGTCGGATGTCGACAGAAATTTCAAAATTTTGTCTAAAATTTCGGTTTGGGTGACGACCAAAACGCATTCTGAAACTGAAATTTGAAACCATGTTCATAACCCATCCCAAAAGAAATGTCTACACAATACTCACTCAAATAAATGAATAATGATAAAACTAGCCCAAACAATCCAACTACGCTTGAACTACGAGCCTCCTGACCACGATCCACGCTAAGTCTTGGGATCTGAATGATGTTATCAACAATCAGCTTCTCGCCTTGTACATTTATATATGAGGATCCGTGACAGATCTAGGCATGCCACAAAATAACAAAGAGACCATAATACAGCATTAGTCAACGAATCCAATGATATAATAATCATGATGGGAGAACAATAATACGTGTGTCCAAAGCCCATAAGACCTTTGCTTCCTCAAGCCGAGTCAAGCAAGCACATATCAATAACCACACAACACCACCTGGGTACTTAAGTCACCGACTCACAGTCCTTATTATTCAATACATAGAGTGTATCGCATAAGCCTCGCTCAACCAAAGCAACCCACATGTCAGGTATACCTCACAAGCCACTAGAGCACGACCAAAGCAACTTGTGAATATTACGATCCAAATACGGGGTATACCACACAAGCCACTTGAGCCCGACCAAAGCATCCTATGTATTGGAACATCTAGATACTGAGATATACCGCACAAGCCACTAGAGCCCGACCAAAGCAACCTGAGTATCGAATATATAACTACAACACTACCTATGCATCACACAACATGACAATCCATATATGTCAATATGCAACAGAAATATGCATAACACGACATGGAATGTTAACTCAAGTTATAACATATACGAGACATGGATTTCACATTAATAGATCATGAGGAATATACAACCGGCATGCTAGGTTTTAATTTTGTAAAGTTCAGGGTACAACCATCAATATGGTTAACATGTTCTCAAGTATCAAAATTATCATTAAGACACTAGATCAATATAGTTAAACATATATCTAAAACCAAACCACCATTCGAATTAAAATCGAGTTCTTTTCGAGGGTACAAATCATCAAAGATCCTGTAAGCCCATGGGTCACCAAGGGTTCACCTATTCCTTGTTTTGATGATTAATAAACTCAAAGTGATTCAATATTAAGGACTGATAAGTTGCCTTAAGTATTGTTCTATAGACAAGTTATTCACAAGATAATTCAATCTAGCAGAATCACCGTATTATGGCCAAAGCTTGAGGATGAACTATTCAACTGTCAAAAGAGTTGGAACACAACCGGATCAATCATGCCTTGGAGGTACAACCAAGGAGGAGCTCAAATTCAAGCATCCCAAGCAAGAGAGCTGTCGAAGGAAGATTAATGAAGGCCCAAAGGGGAGAGAGAGAGAGAGAGAGAGAGAGAGAACTATAGTATGTACATCATTCTCTTTGTGTTTGGGAAAAATAGGGCAGCGGTTGACCGGACCCCTCTAGGTCGACTGGCTGGAAAATGGCTTTATGCTATGTTGGAAGTGCATGCACGAGATGGGTGACCGGACCCTCTCGGGCGACCGGCACCGATTGACCGAAGAGCACCAGCTGAAAATAAACTGGACCAGCCTTCGGAGGCGGTCAACTAAGACCCTCCGGTCAACAGGTCAGAAAAACTAGCCGTTGGGGCGTAATGGCTAGATTTTGAAAGGGTATTTATTTACCAAAATGTCCCTAACTGCTAGATTTGAGAAGTTGGGTCTATGTATACCCTTTAAACATGAACTTTATTGACTTTAAAAGATCTTCCAACCCTTTTAAAGCCCTAAAACACCTTGCAATCAATTTGGCTTTGTTTTACACCTCTCCTCAAGCTTGTACCTTGATTTGTCTATACATTGAGCTTGGATTTAGCTATTACTTGTATTCATTTGAGATAGAGAGAGAGACAGAGAGAGATCTTGTTGAGCTATTATTGTGCATTCAAGCCCCAAAGGGAGGCCAAGCAATCTTCAAGCATTCAAAAGCAATCATTATAAACGCTAGAGGGTGTTGTACTTAAAACCCTCGGATTTCTAAAGTGCCTTGGAGCCAGACGTAGTGTGGTCTTCGATTAGTGGAATCCTTCAAGTGCTAGCATGAGAAGAGTGGACGTAGACTCTTGGGTTTAAGGGTTGAACCACTATAAATTGATGTGTTCATCTTTTCCTCTCTTTCCTTAATTTTTTAATTTGTTAGTGGTTTGTGTTTTCCATTTGCTTTCTATTGTGCTAACCATCTAAGAAAGTGGAAATTATGTGAATTAGATATAATCAATCCTTTAAGTTTTAAATTTTTAATTGCCAACCAATTCACCCCCCTCTTGGCTCCTTAGACCTAGAATTCATATCCAACATAAAACATACCTCGACAAGAGTTTCCTCAACTTCACAAATCCAAGGGTCGATCACCTATCATTAGGGGTGTAAACGAGCCGAGCAGGGCCGAGCTTGGCCCAGCTTGGCTCGGCACATTAAGCTCAAGAGCTCGGGTCGGGCTCGGCTCAGGGCTCGAACCAGGCTTGAGCTCGGCTTGGCTCGGCCAGACTCGCAAGCCTTATCGAGCTCGGGTTATATAAAGGGCAATGATATATTCTCACCCTCTCATCTTCCCTGGACAGCCCTATCTAGTGTAATTTGACTACTCTTTTTACACTATGGGGAGTGGTCCAAGCAACAAATGGGGTTCCAAAAAAGAAGTGACATATTTTGCCTCCCCTTTTCCCTCCTTGGACAACCCTTTTAGTGTATATATTAATAACATATATATATATATATATATATATATTTAAATATATTAAATCCTTAACGAGCCGAGCTTGGTCCAACTCGGGCTCGGCTCCTTAAGCTTAACGGCTCGGCTCGGCTCGGCTCAGCTCGTTAAGGATTCGAGCCGAGCTCGAGCGAGATTCTGAGCTCGAGCCCAAATTGACACCCTTATTTATCATCACACATCACCTCATTGTTAAAGAGGTTTATGGATGTAGAACACATGAGGGGAATACCAAAACTCCAAGCCAAACCAGCAAAAACCAGTAAAAAAACCTACGCGGACAAAACCTTCCACGATCGACCGTACGGTCAATCGTCCAAGGGACTCTCACGGACAAAGTCTCCCACTTTCGACCGCACGGTCGACCGTCCAGGCTGCCCCGCCCAGTCTCCCACGGTCGACCGTAAGGTGCGCACTCTGTTAGGTTTTTCTGAATTCTTCCTATTTCTTACGAGTTTTACAATTTTAAATAGTTATAACTCGCGCTCTGATCATCTAATTCAATCGTGGTTGGATCCGTTGGACTCCTCTTGGTGACAGGGTTCCATTAAATTCAATCCGGCCTCCGAAAACTCATCAAACGGTGATCAGAGGAAAATCTAGGGTTTAAGGTAAAACCCATGTATCCACTTTTTTGGGATCCGACAATGGTCATGTCTTCTATGGGATCTCTTGTGACAGCAAGACTAGATGTAAACGACAAGGAGATGGAACATACCTGGAGAAGAAGATACAACGAGATCCAATCTTGAAAAAAGAACAATCTCCTTACACTTACACTTTCAATAACGAAAGCATTAGATTAGGAGAGTTTTTTACCATGACCATGCTATTCGATCACCAACTCTGATTCCCCACAGCTTCCCACATGAATTTGCTCTTCTGTCACAGCCCCCTCATGCAAGTTTAGTGTTTTCCCTATACGTTTTAAGCCAAGATTAGTATTTGTACAAAGTTAAGAGGAAGCCCTAATATCTAATTAGGATGAGGGTAAAAATACCCTCCTTTAGAAGGCGATGGACGGATTTTGCATGCAGGTAGTTTAGGGTATTTCATTCTCCCCCCTTAAAGGAATTTTGTCCATGAAATTTAAACAGAACTAGCATACCTGAGTCAGGGAATAATTGTGTGTACTTTTTCCTCATTACCTCATCGAGCTCCCAAGTGGCCTCCCGTTCAATGTGGTTCACCCACTAAACTTTAACATATGGAATTGTTTGATGCCGAAGCACCTGGTCCTTTTTGTCCACAATCTTTACCGATAAAGCCTCATAGGAAAAATCTTTCCTAAGCTTAAAGGGAGCTAACTCAACCCTGTGACTTGCGCAGGAACATATTTACTTAGCATAGAAACATGGAACAAATTGTGGACGGTGGACAAGGACGGTGCTAAGGCTCTATAGGCCACCTCTCCAACTTTCTTGAGGATCTCAAAAGGTCCAACATTCCGAGGACCGAGCTTCCCAAGAATTCTAAATCTCTTGACACCCCTGGTTGGAGATACTCTCAAAAGGATATGTTAACCTACCGAAATTTTAATTCCCTTCTCCTGACATCTGCTTACTTTGAGCTGTTTGAGGCTGTTCTCTAATCAATTGTACCTTTTCAACTGGCTGCTGCACAAGATTAGGACCTAAAATCTTTTGTTCTCCAACATCATCCCAACAAATCAGGGATGTACACCTCCTCCCTTGTAAGGCCTCGTAAGGGGCCATCTGAATACTTGCCCAATAACTGTTACTATAGGCGAACTCTACCAGAGGTAGGAGATCATCCCCAGACTAGTTAAGTCAATGACACGTGCCCTCAACATGTCTTCATGTCTCTGAATAGTACGCTTCGACTGACCATATGTCTGCCGATGATAAGCTGTTGAGAAATTTAACGATGTCCCTATCGCCTTGTGCAAACTGGTCCGAAAGTGCGATATAAAATGCGTATCCCGATCGGACACTATAGTCACTTGTACTCTATGCAATCTCACTATATGCTTGATGTATATCTTAACCAGATCATCCATTAACATCCATGTCTTAATAGGGAGGAGATGAGTAGACTAGTCAGCCTGTCCACAATTAACCATATTATATAGTTTTCCCTGGGCATACGAGGCAATCCAGAGACAATCCACGGTAATATGCTCACATTTACACTCAGGAATGGCGAGGGGCCTCAACATCCTAGTTGCTCTTTGATGTTCAATCTTGATTTGCTGTTAGGCCAAATACTAAGCTACAAAGTTCGCAATTTCCCTCTTCATATTGTTCCACCAATAATTGCACTTCAAGTTCTTCTACATTTTTGTACTTCCAGGATATATAGTATATCCCGTAAAATGAGCTTCTTCCATGATCTCTTGCTTCAATTCAGCATTGCTAGGAACACAAAATCTATTGCCAAATCTTAACGAGCCATCCTCGTGAATACTAAACCTATCAAATGAATCTGATCCTGCCTCGACCCTTATGCTCTGTAACTGAGGATCCTCTAACTGAGATGTCTTGATCCTCTCAAACAAGGTCGACCGTACATGCAAATCGGCCAATTGAAAACAATCTTCTTATTGACGTACTTCAATAGACATTCTGGCAAAGTCTTCCACTATACGGCTTTGGGCTGTAAGTGAAGCTAATACACTACTGAAAGACTTTCTACTCAGAGCATCTGCGACAACATTAGCCTTCCCTGGGTGGTAGTGAATAGACAGGTCGTAATCTGTCATTAGTTCCAACCACCTTCGCTGCCTCATATTGAGCTCTTGTTAGGTAAATAAATACTTCAGGCTCTTGTGGTATGTATATATCTCACAGGGTTCATCATACAAGTAATGCCTCCAAATCTTTAGCACAAAAACAACGGCCGCTAATTCTAGATCATGGGTAGGGTAGTTCTCTTAATAAGGTTTCAACCATTGCGAAGCATGGGCTACTACCTTCCCATTCGACATCAATACACAACCCAGTCCTTTCTTGGAAGCATCACTAAAAATTGTGAATCCTCCACCACTAGTCGGCAAGGTAAGCACATGAGTCGTTACAAGGTGACACTTCAACTCTTGGAAGCTACGCTCGCAATCCTCTGACCAGACAAACTTGACTCCTTTCCTAGTCAACAAGGAGAGAGGGGCTGCAATGAGATAAAATTCCTCCACAAAACTCCTATAATATCCGGCCAATCATAAGAAACTGTAGATTTCTGACACATTGCTCGGCCTTTTCCAATCAAATACAGCCTCAACTTTCATAGGGTCCATTGATATCCCCTCCACTGTTACCACATGTCCTAAGAATTGAAGGACACACTATCAAGCCAAAATTTGCATCTATTTAAATTGCCAAACAACTGCTCGTCTCAAAGTTTCCAACACTGTCCTCAAATGCTGCTCATGCTCTTCTCTACTCTTAGAGTAAACTAAGATGCCATCGATGAAGACTACCACAAACTTGTAGAGATAGGGTCTGACCTAGTCATAAGATCCATAAATGCTACTAGTGCATTCGTCAGCCCAAATGGCATGACCAAGAACTCATCATGCCCATATCTACTGCAAAAAGGTGTCTTTGTATCGTCATCTGACTTGTTACTCAACTGGTGGGAACCAGATCTCAGGTCGATTTTTTAAAATACCAGACTATCCTGGAGCTGATCAAACATATCATCTATCCTCGATAGAGGATACTTGTTCTTAATGGTTATCTTATTCAACTCTCAGGAGTCTATGCACAACCGTAGAATACCCTCTCTCTTCTTCATAAACAATATCAGGGCTCCCCAGGATGACACATTAGGTCTGACAAAGCCCTTATCCAAGAGCTCTTGCGACTGCTTTTTCAACCTCTTTCATTTCAGGGGGAGAACTTTCTAAATTTGGAACCCTCTTTTAAAACCTTAATATTTTTGAAAACCTAATTTGGCGCAGTAGAAGCGTGGCAGTTATTGATCTTATGAATGTTGAGCTATGTTGATACTCTTGTGAGAGGATTTTGGTTCCTGTTCATGGCTATCAACATGTCTGGATGGGATTAATGGTCAAGATTTACCTATTGATTTTAGTGTTTCATATCTTGGCAGTCGTTATTTGACATTAAGACCAGTTGATTTGTGGTGGATAGTATTTTATTAATATCTCCTATCTATACGCACATTTTACTTGATTCTGGAGTCATGCACTCATCAATGTCGATTAGTTTGTAGAGAAGCATGGATTAAAATTTGAGACTATGGAGATAGAACTATCTGTGGGGAACCAAATAGGAGTCTTGTTTATTACAAATTATGTATGCAAGTCATGTGTAGTCCAGATAGAAGGGAAGGAGTTAAGTCTGCTAGATAGTCTTGGGCATTACTGATTTGATGTGATAATGGGCATGGATTGGTTGTCTGCTTATCGCGCCACTATTGAGTGCCGTGATAAGCAGGTCATCTTTCGGATTTTGGGAGAGCCGTAGTTTAGTTTTGTAGGGCGGGTGTTTCCACCACCCCAAGGATCATATAGGCTGCTAAAGTATAAAAGATTAAATAACGCCATCTCCGATAGCTTAAGCTTTTGGAGTAACTAGTTGTTTAACACGGTATCAGAGCGAAAGGTCTTGGGTTCAAACCCCCTTCATAGTAAAAGTTCACATGCAATGGCCAAACCCAGAAGAGGGGCCACATGTGCCATGTGTAGGCCAACCTTAAAAAGAGGGGCCACATGTGAGGGGGAGTGATAAAATATAAAAGATTAAATGACGCCATCTCCAACCGCTTAAGCTTTTGGAGTAACTGGTTGTTTAACATCTGCGATGCGGTTGGGGAGGCTACTTAGATAGACAGGTCAGGTTTACTTGGCGGCAGTAGTGGACACTAGGCAGAGTGTTCATGGGATTGATGACATCCTTATTGTACGAGAGTATCCCGATGTGTTTTTTTTTATGGTTAGTTTGGGGTTAGGCAGACCCCAACCAGATTTTTTTTTTTTTGAAATGTGACAAAGACGTATTAATAATTTATACGAAGTTTACATGAAGAAGGGACCAAGAGGCCCCCCATGGAATACATCGTATGATGGCCTAGGAGATAACTCCAGACCCCTAAAAAATAAGTTTCCAAAATTATTCCCCCTTTACAACGAACGATTCCCCCTTTACATTCCCCATTACATTTTCCTCTCCAAAACTAAAACCCTAAAACTTCAAAAACCAATTCTCCCCAACCAGATATATTAAAAAGGAAAAGGATTACAATTTTAAGTATTCAACTCCGGAGGAGTCATCTAACAAAATAGAAGAAAGATCACTAGGAACATTTATAGGAACTGGATCCCCTTTACAAGGGCATTGAGGTTTTGAAAGGAAGTCTGCTGCTCTGTTTCCTTCTCGCCAGACATGGGAAATTTTCCACGTTTCAAAATTGCTCAGCATCAACAAATTTTTTTCTTACGTTGGGATTTTCCTCCAAGAGCAGGGCTAGGCTCTGATGTGTTTGCTAAGGACCTCCCTGGGCTACCATCTAAAGGGGAGGGATGGATTTTACATGGGGGTGGTTTGGGGCAAGGTTTTAAATTTTGGTTTCGGGGTATACTTCGGTCCTCACTGAAACCAAAATTTCAGCCGAAATCCTGTAAAGGGCCTCGAAATGTCGGTTTTTTGGGCAGAAATTTTGGCCCCAAAATTTGGTAAAGGATTAAAAAATTAATATTTTTTCCGATACATTCGCCGATTTCAGATTTTGGACGTTTCGGTTTCAGTCCGAAATTTGAAACCATGCTTTGGGGTATTTCACACACACACAGAGAGAAACACACACAACAACCCTGACAGCTTAAACTTTTGGAGTAATTGGTTGTTTCACACTCACCTCACTTATTAACACACCCTCCTCTCTCTCACATTAGTTATGGCAAGAACACAGTTGTTAGCTAGGCCTTCCTCTCGGTCTCACTAGCATTACTCTGTTTTTTAAGATAAAAAGTCTAAATCAAATATATTAACAGTCTATGTTTTACCCAGTTACACTAATTATACAAAAAGTTTGTATTCCACCTAGAGGGAATCAACGGCCCCCATGGAGGACTGACTCCCCAATCGACGAGTATCCGCCTGACTTGTCCAAAGAAGAATGATATGACATGGTGGAAGCATCAAAACCTTCATCATGCCCCATTTCTAGAAAACTAACTCTGAAACTAAGTGATGACAGATCAGGTAGAGGAACGTCTCCATCTAGAAACTGTATGACTTGCCTCATGCTTGGCCTAGTTCCCGGTATGGGATGTGAACAGCGCAATCCAAGCTTGAGCACTAACTCCATTTCCTCCACTGTGTACCAACTTCCCAAATTCGGATCACTTGTTTCTAAAATTACGCCTCTCCTCCAACATTCTGATACCCAATCAACAAGAACCAGTTCTTCTGCAGACGCCTGTGGATCTATTGGTCTCCTTCCGCAAGCAACCTCAAGTATAAAGGCCCCAAAAGAAAACACGTCGGTGCTTGTCGTTGCCTTGCCCGTTCTGCTCAACTCTGGTGCCATATAACCTAGAGTTCCTACCACATGAGTGGTATGAGGATCAGTTCCATGATCATATAATCTCGACAGACCAAAATCGCCCAATCTTCCATTGAATTCATGATCTAGTAAAACATTGCTCGCTTTGATGTCTCTGTGGATGACAACCTGCTCCCATTCTTCATGCAAATAATAGAGCCCGGAAGCTACACCTTTTATAATTCGAAATCTTTGATCCCATGTTAGAACTGACATGGGTTGATCAAATAGTAATTTGTCAAGATTTCCATTAGGCATGAAATCATAAACCAAGAGGAGCTCTCCTTTACGCCGGCAATAGCCGAGTAGTTGTACTAAGTTCCGGTGCCTGAGCCTTCCAATGCTGATGATCTCTGCTACAAACTCTCTGATCCCTTGCCTTGATTCATGGGAGACTCTCTTCACGGCAACTTCAACTTTGGAGGAATGTAACACACCTCTGTACACCCTACCGAAACCTCCAATGCCCAAAAGCTCTGTGTCCCTGAAGCCCTTGGTGGCTATGAATAGATCCTTGTATGAGAACCTTTGTGGCCCATATTCGCGCTCCCAGTCCTCGAGTAACTCTGCGAATTTGATCTTCCTTCTCACAAAAAGAAAAACGCTGGCGACGGTCACTAAGATGAAAACTAACATAAAAATGGGCAAACCAATTGTCAATACTTTTGGTTTCTTTTTGGGACCTCTCCGAGGGAGCTTAGGAAGACGTGATAGATCGAGTTCTTGAGCTTTTCCATTCATTTGAAAGCTCCATCCCAGAACATAATGAGTAGTTGGAATCGATCCCGTCGATGTAGAAAAACCCAAGTACATATCTTTTAATACGACCGATGAAAGATTAACAACTGAAGACAAAAGAGGGCGCTTAGGTTTAGGTTTCTTCACTGGCGATATTGTTACATCAAGTTTCATATCTCTACCATTGTACTCTGCCCAAACTTGAATTGGTTCTCCACTTATAAGGCTTATGTTCTCGATCCTACCATTTTCATTAGTATAATAAGCGGCATGTGTGGAGTAGGTAGAATTTAAGCTGTTGATATCGATTCCCACATGGTCATCATCAATATCTCCAAATTCGAGGTTCCGGGCGGTATCAAGCTCCACGGCAAGAACATGATTAGAAGAATTCCCATTGTTGGTAGAACTAAAGAGGCCTAGATATTGGCTAGGTAGAGCTCCGGGGAGCCCTCTCGTGGGGGCGATTACGAAGGCCATCCCGTGGCCGAAAACTGGATAAGGGGCGAAAATTGCAAAGACAAAAGTGGTAGAAAAGGAGTAAACAGTACCATTGGTTGGATCCTTAAATTGGAGGGGCATGGGGTGGAAGGCATGACCCTTGCTTTGCTTTGCGTTCTTTGTTAGTTCCAAAAGGCCGTTGGGTGCAATTTCTGCTATGCCATCGAAGCTCAGATTGGTAGTGAGGAATCCATTGTAGGTGAAACCATCGCTGTTCGAATCTGTAAGTTTGATGAGGAGAAACAACAGTAAGATCTTCGTAAACATGGCTGAAATCCTGCTAGAGATTCAAAAAGTCTTTCAAATAGCATTAGGTGTAAACGCTATTTACTTGCTTAGAGTCAACACAATTTCTGATACAGCTAGACCTCAGCATCTGAATGTACGAAGAGTAGATGTATATACCATATGTTTTTAATGACACTCATCTCTTGGTTTTATACTTTTTTTTTTCAAATGCTATTAGAATTCCCAAATTGCTCTCTCAAGCCAATCAGAAAAGTATAAAACATGGTGATTAGTGCCATTATCAAAATATGATGGCTGGGAGCACTAATCACAAAAGTGAAATAATAGGTCTTTTTATTTTTAGGAGGAACAAAAGAATGCTTCCTCCTTCTTTTTTTTTAATTTCTGAGGACTCAACATGACCAACAAGCACCCTTCAAATAAAATTTTGCATCTCCTGTCTAATAGGTTACCGGTCCACGTCCTATATATTTTAGAACTAGTAAACTAAAATATAGGTCCACGTCCTATATGAATTAAACAAAACAGAGGAGGATAAGAGAAGTTTTTTTGTTCTTAGGAAGAGCACAATAATGCTTCGTTTTTATCTCTGACTACAAACACAACCAACAAACACCCTTTAAGTAAAATTGTACATCTCACATCTAATGAGTTAACGGTTCAAATGAGCTACCTTTTCTTATTGTTTGAATGACAAAAAGATTTAAATTAGGGAAATGATAAATGCGCGCCTTTTCATCACATGGGACACCCAACTGCAGCGTACCTAATAATCAAATCCGTTGAATCCTTCTGACGTGAAGTAGATCAGCCCCTCTGCAGTCATTGATACACTGCTGCTGGGTGTCCCAAGTGATGAAAAGGGGCACATTTATCATTTCCCTTAAATTAATAGGAGAAAGACACGAGGTGGACCCTGGCTCACAATACAAAGGAAAATAACAAATAAAAGCTCACAATTCAAAGACACGGGTTTCGAAGGTTTTCAATACCGCCCTGGAAACTCCCCCACAAGCAAGACTGTGTGTGTCCTAAAACCCAGTGATTCTTGTCCTGAACTTTAGTTAATCAATAGAATTTAATTAATCAATGAAATATTATTAAAAGAGTGTATGATGTGCTTTTATATATTGACACATGTCTTTCCCTAGGCATCGAAGTTAGAATATCAAGCAGATGAATTCACCTATCCTAAGGGGCAGGGAGATATGACATTCCCCTTCTTTGCGGACCTTTAATATTTCTGGTTGGAGTTGAGACTCTTCCTATACAGAACCAACATCTGGCCTTGCCTCCATACACTGAAATTGACGGTATCACTTTTTCTATAATAGCCTGTGACCAAGAGAAAAGAATAAGGCTATTCTGCCCAGACATGATCCTTTTCAAATCCTTAGACCTGAGAGGTCATATTGGTCTGTGGGCCGCCCTATGGCTTTGGTCTACCTCATAGATGTTCTCGATTTGGGGCCACATTCGAGTAGCACTGGACAATAGGGTAACCTACGAGATTACTAGGGATGCCAAACAATGAATCCTCCACCTCTTTAGAAGAGGAAAGTCATTTACAATTTCAATCAAAGTACGGGCCTCTAAAAATGCCTGGCCAAGCGATTTGGTAAATTGGTTATCAAAAGGTTTTCAATATATATGTTATATATTTATATTTAAATAGAATTTGAAAATGCATTTGTGGGCCCTAGCTTATGGATTGGAAGATATAACTTGGAGCGGGCATAGGGGCTAGTAAGTGTCCACCCCCCTACGAGCCCAGCTTAGTAAGTGAGGATATAAAGGAATGATATGCACATATGCTGACGGTCATCTTGAGGATAATGTCCTAGAAGGGGCCACTTACCTAAATGCGACTGTAGTTGCACTACATAGCGTGGTCATAGTGGGACTCTAGGAGTCCTATAGGATACGTAGTCGGATCCCTACATCAATCTCACTCATGACTCGCTTGACCCATGAGGATTCTTGGAGAATCCAAGTCCCAGATTTATATATGACATGGAAAGAGGAGACAAACAACATAAGATATGGGGAGGATTTACATCGTACCAATGATATATGCACTCTAGTGCATATACCATAGTAATGGTGTATATTAGATAATTGGGTAATTAATTAATGTGATTAATTAAAGAAGAAACCAGGAATTTCTATTTTGAGAATAAAAAGGACGAGATAAAGAAGAACAAGAAGTTTCATTATTTAAAACTCTCTTTGGAAACAGAATTGCAGACAAGAGAAAAGTGAATTGGTTCTTTTTCGAAAACCTAGTCCCGGCGATCTTTTTGAACCCTTTTCTTTAAACCACTTTTAATGACAAAGAAGATGGCTAATGCAATGTAACAACATGAATAAGAGTGAAACAATCAAAGACAAATACAGAGAGCAGTAAGAGTCAAGAGTGTACCAATATTTTTATAGTGGTTCGGTCCAAAATTCCAGACCTACATTCACTCCACCAAAACCCTTGGTGAATTGTACTGTTCACCCTCGTTCAGGTGAAGAAAAGCAATTTACAATCCTAGCTCTATCACTCCTCTTTACAACCACGGGTTCAATTGGTTCCCACGCACCACTCCTCTTTACAAGAGATATGTAATGCCTTGTAATGCCTTCAAATAAGGCTTGTACAATGATTCAGCACTATTTTCCTTCTCCAATCAATAGATACAAGTAAGTCTAAGCAGAGCTTCTTCAATAGAATAACAAATCAAAGTATGGAACAAGACTTCAATGGAAAAGTGAATGAATGCAAGTTAAAAGCTTGATTTTCTCAAGTCTAAAGTTATATAAATGCTCCTCAAGAAGGTGTAATTTATAGGGCAAACAGAGTACTAGCCATTGTAGGCTAATTGGGGAAAAAATGGTTTGAAAAGATTCAAAAGATCCACCAGCCGTTATGCAATCTTTCCAATTCTATACCGCGACAGACGTCTGTTGAGTAACCACAGACATGCGGGAACACTACAGATGTCATTAATTTTTTTTTAATTTTTGCCCCCAACCTTCTGTAGACGATGCACAGACAGTGTACAAACGTCTGTGGAGCGCCTGTGGCTTTGTTTTGCACTGTAAAATTTGGTTTTGTAAAGTAGTTTGATTTGAAACTATGACATTTGAGAGCAAAACAAATTGAAATGTATTGTGCCTTTTGAAGAGTTTTTTAAACTACTTTAGGATGATTTTGAAATGATTTTGAGTTATGCTTTGAAATGCATACTAAGAAGTTCTCTCTAAGTACAATCTATAGAATAGACACATATGATCTTCAATCTTGATATCACTTGTCTTTTCACCATTGTTTGAACTTGCACTTGGTCTCTTCAAGAGGTTCTAGCCATGCCGAAAGTTCTGCCCAACTAACACTCAAGCTGAAATGAATGTCCACTCAATCTGATGGGGTGTAAAAATTCCAGCCTCTCACAGGCCGCCACCTGTCCTGGAGTAGGTGAACTCCAGCCTCTCACAGGCCGCCACCTGTCCCAGAGTAGGTGAGCTCCAGCCTCTCACAGGCCGCCACCTGTCCTGGAGTAGGTGAACTCCAGCCTCTCACAGGCCGCCACCTGTCCTGGACACCTCACCAGGTTTTCCCCTATAAATAGGGGTTCAAAGCTCAAACCAACGGGTAATGCGAAAAACCCTCTCCACCCAAACTCTTAGACTAGCTCTGCACTCCTGCTCATACTGACTTGAGTGTCGAAGGGCCTGTCCGGAGTAAAACCCGGGTTGGTCTTCTGACCTCGCTTGCCTTCTGCATGATTCAGCCCTCATAGCAGGACTCGTTCTCGACCACCTCACTCCTCGTTCACTCCGGTCCCTCAGGACTCAGCTCCCCTAGTCATCTAGCTCAGCTCTTACGTCACTGTCGTACCTGTTACCGATTTTCGGTCTAACAGATTGGCGCCATCCGTGGGACCCCAGAACTAAAAGCTGTCCTTACACATCCCACTCACAAAAATGGCAGGACGCAAGAGTACACGGATGCCTACTGCGCGGGCGTGGACTACCCAAACCCGCGCTACCCCGCAGGACCCGGAGCGAGCGAATCGCCTCGCTAGTGATAGCAGCTTCTGCTACAGCCGAGCAGAGCCCTGCTCACTCAGAGCACCTGAATCCCCTGCCCACCCCGGAGCAGGTTCAAGCTCTTTTTCAACAAATGACAGCTCTCGTTGGGCAGTACCAGCAACTACTTCAGACGCCTCCCCAACCTCCTCCAGAAGCTCCGCGATCTGTCCAAGAAAGGCCAGACATCCACAGGGGAGAGTTATCGCGCCATGGTGAGGGTCGAACTCACCACTCCACCAGACAAGTCCATCACCCCACAGTGAGGTATGCTCAAGCAGAGCCTCATCGCCGTCAAAGGTCACGGTCCCGCTCCGCACAAAGGCACCGAGCTCATGAAGATCGTGCACCACCAGTGAAGTCCCGGTCTCGTCGTAGGAGTCCAGAGAGCCAGTCCGGCTCCGCGGCGAGCCAATCTGTGGGAAGAATCAGGTCCGTGGAACATAGAATGGATCCGCTCCTACAGAGAATGGAGGAAATGGACCACCGGATAGAAGAGCTGGCGAAGGATCAGAGCTGGCGAAGGATCAGAGCCGGCCCGCCTCCAGGGCGTTCTCAAGCAGAACGCCGTTCACTGATGATGTCCTAGGTGCCCCAGCACCCAGAGGGTTTAAAATGCCCGCAGTCCTGCAGTACGACGGGACTACTGACCCCGTGGACCATTTGGAGACATTCAGAACAATGATGCTCCTCCACGGCGCCTCCGACGGCTTCATTTGCAGAGCGTTTCCAACGATGCTAACTGGCGCGGCGAGAGACTGGTACTCCAGGATCAAACCGAACTCCATCAGCAATTTCGATGACTTCGGGGAAGATCTAGTTCGCCACTTCATGAGCAGCCGCAGGCCAAGGAAAACAACAGCATCCTTGATGGCCTTGCGGCAGGAGGATAATGAGCCCCTGAAAGTATTCGTCCGCTTCTTCAACAGAGAGGCACTTCAAGTGCCAAATCTAGATCCCTCAGCAGCCCTGAATGCGCTCCTCGCCAGATCTAATGATTTCCGTCGGGCTGTAGCTCGACAAAACCAGCACTCACTGGCAGACCTCATGGCCGGGGCAGAGGGGTACATAACAGTGGAAGAAACACTGGCAACTCTTAATTCAAATCGGAGGATAACCTCTGAAGAGAAGAATCCCACCAAGCAGTGCATGAAGGATAAACCTCCCAGAAGAGACAAGTCTCCACTTCCGCAAAGAAGAGAAGAGAACTTCACACCTCTCAACACCTCCAGAAAGCATATATTGACTGCGATCAGCGAAAAAGAATTCGTGAAGTAGCCTGCTAGAATGATCTCCAAAGAAAACAGGAGAGATCCCTCAAAATACTGTCGGTTCCATAAGGACCACGATCACGACACAGATGAGTGTTGGCAGCTCAAAGAGGAAATTGAACAACTGATCGGCCGGGGTTATTTGAAAAGGTACATCCGAACTGACGGCCAGAAGCAAGAGCGCAGGGAAAGAAGCCCCCAAGGCCGCAACCCTCGAAGAATACAGCCACCCCCTGCTCGGAACAAAACCCCTCAGCCGGCCAGTACGCAGCCAGAGGCACCACGATCTCAGCCAAGGGGGGTCATTGGTACAATCATGGGTGGGCCTGCCGCCGGGGGCACGTCCTCTGCTGCTCGAAAAGCGTATGCACGACGGATCAACGTCGTGCACACGACCAACTAGAAGACAAGAATAGAGAATGAGATCTCTTTCTCCGATGCACGACGGACAACCTCATATTGCCTCACGACGATGCACTGGTGATAACCATGCTCGTCGCCAACTGGGAAGTAAAGAAAATCCTCGTGGACAATGGGAGTTCGGCGGATATCTTATACTATCACGCCTTTCAGAAGATGATGATAAGAGACGACCGCCTGAAGCCGGCAAGCTCAGACCTGTTTGGCTTCTCCGGAGAGGTTGTGAAAGTAGAAGGGCAGATTGAGCTCCCAGTTTTTGTCGGAGAGGCACCTTGCCAAGCGTTCGCCATTGTCAACTTCCTGGTAGTAAGGGCCACTTCGGTCTATAATGCTATCCTAGGGCGGCCTGGCCAGAACCTGATTCATGCAGTGACTTCGGCTTATCACCAAAAGATGAAGTTCATAACCCCCAACGGCGTGGGAGAAGTTCGAGGAGATCAACCCCAATCCAGGGAGTGCTATGCGATGGCACTCAAAGGCAAAAATGCAGTGGAATCACTGCCAATCGAACTACTCGATGTCAGGGACGAACTCAGGGGGACTCAACCCGCTGAAGACCTCATTTCCATCCCACTATGCCCAGAAGATAGTGAGAAAGTCGCTCTGAACGGTTCCTCTCTCAGCAGCAGCACTCAGCACCAACTCACTAAGTCAAATCATCCGGCTTGACAGGTGATTTTGTAAAATTACGTTATGTTAATATGAATAAATTATTCTTTTTGCAGATCTAGATTTTCTCTTATCACTTATATCTGGAAACCCAGTTCGTAAACTCGGGTACTCTCTGGAAACCCAGTTCGTAAACTCGGGTACTTTCTGGAAACCCAGTTCGTAAACTCGGGTACTCTCTGGAAACCCAGTTCGTAAACTCGGGTACTCTCTGGAAACCCAGTTCGTAAACTCGAGTACTCTCTGGAAACCCAGTTCCTAAAACTTGGGTACTCTGGAAACCCAGTTCATAAAACTTGGGTACTCTGGAAACCCAGTTCACTAAAACTCGGGTACTCTGGAAACCCAGTTCGCTAAAACTGGGTACTCGCTGTTTGGTTCGCCACGGCTCGTCTCCGCAAAGATCGGGAGCCCACTCCTGGTCCGGAACCAGCCCGGATGCAAAAACCAACGCCGCCTGGAAACCCAGTTCACTAAAACTTGGGTACTCTGGAAACCCAGTTCACTAAAACTTGGGTACTCTGGAAACCCAGTTCACTGAAACTCGGGTACTTGGAAACTCAGTTCCCTAAAACTGGGTACTCGCTGCTCGGAAACCCAGTTCGCTAAAACTAGGGTACTCGCTGCTCGGAAACCCAGGTTCAATAAAACTTGGTCATCCTAAGCCATTCAGTTCATCTCAGGCCGAACTGGATATGACGCGTCTCGCTACAGGACAAAATTCAGTTCATCTCAAGCCGAACTGGATATGACGCGTCTCGCTACAGGACAAAATTCAGTTCATCTCAGGCCGAACTGGATATGACGCGTCTCGCTACAGGACAAAATTCAGTTCATCTCAAGCCGAACTGGATATGACGCTGTGGGACATGATCCCGCGAGAGGGGCGTGGGGCGCGAGCCGCCGCGCGCTCTCTCTTTGGTCTCTCGTTCCCACGCGATTGGCGTGTGCATTTTATTTGTTGATTTGAATTCGTCTTTCCTGTGAACTTGGGATCACTAAGGCAATCCGAATTCCACACGAAAGAGATTGACAGAGTCGCCACCTAGATGTGGGATCTAGGACCCATAATTAACCAGAAATCTAGACTCGCTACCTGGTTACGAGAATGGAAGGTATGGGGAGTTATCCACCACATGCACCATTCTTGTCCGATAATCGGTCTTCGATTCCAAAAGCTAACTCTTTTAAATTTATTTTAAATGGCTCATTCAACTCTATGTTAATGTGCGAACTAAGTGACATGCATCCTAGAATCTAATTTCAATGTGAATCCTAGATGTGTATCTTGATTTATTAATTTGTCTGGATTCATTCTAAGTGAAAGTTCTCCTAGAATTCTAATTTCATGGAAAACCCTAACTGATTTGATTAAGTATTTACAAGAAAATTAATATACAAAACACCACAATTTGTTGTGGTGCCGACTCGCGGGTGGTATGCCGTCAGACATCCAAGCTGCCTACGTACCCAAGCCTCACTGGGATCAGAGTCGACGTAGTTCGGTGCACCTAAGCTAAGCTACATATGCCTAACTCAACTAGGACACCGACTTAGACGGATTTGACTGTTTCAACAGTTTTAAGAGAAATTATTTAATTCAAGTTGAGGATTTTATTATCTTAGGATTTCATCTAAGATGCTATATGATTCTTATCTGAATGCAAGTTGTCCCTTAGACTAATGCAGGTTTTGCCTACATCCTAGTTTACTAGGCTTGTCCTAGGGAAAGATCGGGTGACTAGTGTAACTAGACCTATGGTACGGTTGCTATTCATAGCAAGCGTCCGTGATGAGGCTGGACTCCTAACTCTAGGACTCCCTAAAACCTAGGACACGGCACGACACCAGTGTTCCTAAATTGGGCTCTAATGGTTCTTAGATTGGAAACCATAATCCAATGGTTCCGAAAGACACAAGATAAATCGATTTAAGTTCTCGAGGTTAATGAGTTTCAGATTTCGAAGATTTTCAGTTTCTAGACATTTAAGGATTACCAATGGTTCTAGGGTTCACCAATTTCGGCCTTGAATGGCATCCAAAGGAGGGAATCGTGCGCTCTTTCCTTGTGCAATTTAATACTTAGGTTATAGCATCTTATTGCCTGGCAGAATCTCAGGATTTCCGTGGACACCAACCTCGGAGCCAACAACATGCTATAACTTAAATATTCAAATTGTCAAAGATCAAGTTGCAATTGGGATACGATTATGGATGCACGGGCCATTTTTCCAAGAAAATCTAAAGATCCTAAAATTTCTGTTTCAATGAATTAAGGAGTGAACATGTGACAGAATTTTAAAGTTCTTTAGGAATTTTTATATGATTTTCAATTAATTTCGAATTTTCCATGGATTTTATCAATTTTAAGCATATGAGCGGTTTTACAAGTGAAATTGTTGCAAATAAATTCGAAATGATTTGAAATTTCTACAGCAGCAAGATGAAAATGTATGTAGCTTACAGGATGAGTTTTGCATATTTTTACATTAAATTCACATTTAATCTTGATTAAACCATTAAATGTCCAGATTGCACAATTAACACATAAACTAGTAGAAATGTAATTCTAAATTCTATGAAATTTCTACAGAAATACTATATGAATCAAAATAGCATGCAGTGTGATTTTCATGAATTTTAGAAATTATTTACTACCAATTTCGGATTTTACAATTTCCAGACCAGATTATAAATTAACACTACATCCCATATTAAAACAGATCCAAATCACACGAAACTTTTACAGTAACAAGTAATATGGAAGATAAGACTACTGTAAAAATTTTATGAATTTTAATGATGATCTGATGTTAGTAAAAATTCTCCTAAAATCTGATAAGTTTCAAAGAAAATATTAAATAATATACCAAATAAACTCCAAAAATCTTTATAAATTCATGGTAAAATGAATAAGTAACATATTATTTTCCCACGAAATTTCATTAATTTTAGAATCTGTTTGGTATATAATTTAATTTTTCTTCTTCAAAAGATGTTTTTTGAAGAGTTTTCCATTTTTAAAACACAATTTGCGGAAAAAATCAGAAAAATTCGGAAAAATACAGAAATATTTTGAGAACAATGCACCTACCTGTGGTGAAGATCTCCGCCCAATCCAAAAAAATATAAAAAATCCTGCCGCCGCCGATCCGCTCCGCCGTCTTTCGCTTTCTCTGGAGTGTTTAGAGGGAGTGATTGAGGGAGTGAAGAGATAATGGAAGAAGAATATTAGGGAGAGGGATGGAAGAATATATTGAGGAAAGGGATTGGAGGGAGTGATTAGAAGAGATAATGGAAGAGAAAGAGATAATGGAAGATAAATTTCTTTCTTTTTTTCCTCCCTCTCTTATGGATGGGAAGGGAGATATATATAGGGAGAGAAAGAGAGAGAGAGAGATATGTTGGTGGAGAGCTCATCATGTTGTCCCTCTTAGTGGAGAATCCATCATTATTGCTCTTAGTGGAGGGCCCATCATGTTTCTTAGTGGAGAGTCCATCATTATTGCTCTTAGTGGAGGGCCCATCATGTTTCTTAGTGGAGAGTCCATCATTATTGCTCTTAGTGGAGGGCCCATCATGTTTCTTAGTGGAGAGTCCATCATTATTGCTCTTAGTGGAGGGCCCATCATGTTTCTTAGTGGAGAGTCCATCATTATTGCTCTTAGTGGAGGGCCCATCATGTTGTCTTAGTGGAGAGCTACCATCATTGCTCTTCATAAGAGGCCCCACAACGCGGGCCCCACAATGTGGGCCCTCGGTTGATTCGATTTTAAACAAATGTTCAATGCGGGCCCACCAAACGGGTACAAATTCTCCCTAGTTTAGATTTTTCTGAATAATCCTTCTCAACATTTAGCGGGAAAATACGAAACACGACGGAAACGACCAAAAATATTTAGAAATGTAACAAACGGATGCGGGAAAGAAAGACATTGGAAAACCGACGGAAAACAAACCCTAATTTCTTTATCGATTAAGGTAGAGCAAAATGGGGTGTCTACAGATGCCCCTCTTTGGTAGAGATGACGTAGTCATCGAATACCAAAGTCAAAATGACAGAGCCATTTTGCGTAGCTTTAATCGACAAAAGACTCTACACAAACGGAACTTAGACGCAAACATTTACTACCTAATGCAAGGCCCTAAATGAAATCCTAGAATTAGAACATAATAAGAAATCCTGATGCGGTGCCGTTCACAAACGGGCAACGAGAGAATGAGATACCACTTTCGAATGGATTCCGAACAGAAAGAACAAAGATCGTTCTCAAGCGGTTTTTTTTTTTTTTTTTTTTTTTTTTTTTAAAAAAGAAAATGAGACATCTTTCACAAGCGGGCTCAAGGAGGATAAGAGACCATTCACAAATGGATTCAGAAAATGAGGTACCGTTCACAAACGGGCTCAAGGAGAAGACGAGACCATTCACAAATGGACTCGAAAATGAGGTACCGTTTACAAACGGGCTTAAAGAGAACACATGACCATTCACAAATGGACTCGAGAAACGAGGCACCGTTCACAAACGGGCTCAAGGAGAACATGAGACCATTCACAAATGGACTCAGAAAATGAGGTACCGTTCACAAACGGGCTCAAGGAGAAGACGAGACCATTCACAAATGGACTCGAAAATGAGGTACCGTTTACAAACGGGCTTAAAGAGAACACATGACCATTCACAAATGGACTCGAGAAACGAGGCACCGTTCACAAACGGGCTCAAGGAGAACATGAGACCATTCACAAATGGACTCAGAAAATGAGGTACCATTCACAAACGGGCTCAAGGAGAATAAAAGACCATTCACAAATGGGCTCAGAAAATGAGGTACCGTTCACCAACGGGCTCAAGGAGAAGACGAGACCATTCACAAATGGATTCGAGAAACGAGGCACCGTTCACAAACGGGCTCAAGGAAAACATGAGACCATTCACAAATAGACTCAGAAAATGAGGTACCGTTCACAAACGGGCTTAAGGAGAAGACGAGACCATTCACAAATGGACTCGAGAAACGAGGCACCGTTCACAAACGGGCTCTAGGAGAACATGAGACCATTCATAAATGGACTCGAGAAATGAGGCACCGTTCACAAATGGGCTCAAAGAAACAAGATAGCTTCAACCACGAAGAATTTAGAGATTTTTCATAAACTTGAATTTGACGTAGGATTGGATTTGATGAATTTTTGATTTTTCAGAAATAAGGCAGCGTCCACAAACGGGCTCAAGGAGGACATGAGACCATTCACAAATAGACTCAGAAAATGAAGTACCGTTCACAAACGGGCTTAAGGAGAAGACGGGACCATTTACAAATGGACTCGAGAAATGAGGCACCGTTCACAAACGGGCTCAAAGAAACAAGATAGCTTTGATTGATGAACTCAACAACGAAGAATTTAGAGTTTTTTCATGAACTTGAATTTGACATAGGATTGGATTTGATGAATTTTTGATTTTTCAGAAATAAGGCACCGTCCACAAACGGGCTCAAGGAGGACATGAGACCGTAAATGGACTCAGAAAAATGAGACACCGTTCACAAACGGGTTCAAGGAGAAGACGAGACCATTTACAAATGGACTCGAGAAAAGAGGCACCGTTCACAAACAGGCTCAAAGAAACAAGATAGCTTTGATTGATGAATTCAATAACGAAGAATTTAGAGATTTTTCATGAACTTGAATTTGACATAGGATTGGATTTGATGAATTTTTTATTTTTTTGAACTTAATGAAATCGAGGATGTTATAGATCGTGCCTGACAAAGATATCGGAAACTAGGACTTTGACGAATGATGAAACGGCAAACCGAAGAACCATTACTAACAAGAATGGATTAGAAACACTTTTATGAAACTTCAACAGGATTTTTCTCAAAGAGACTGCTGGTCTTGTCTTTGGGGATTTGGATGACTGAAACCTTGAACAAGACACTTGAAATTGGTAATCTAGAACAACGGCTCTCTTGGATATAATCATGGAAAAGTGGGACTTGCCTCTTGATAGGTGTTTAGATAAACATTTCTTGACCAGGAAAGTATTTAACTAACTGGAAGGAAATTCTGAATTTTAACGGTTCATCTTTCTGAGAAATTGGCTCGACCATCATTGCATCTGAGGCTCTTCCAAGCTTAAGATGCCTTCCTGGGGTATGATCTTTTTACGGAAGCTGGGCTTTCTGATGTTTCTACTTCTGAATTCTTCTGGGTTGATCATCTTTGAAATATAGCTGTTTGACTAGATTCTCGAACTTTTTCAGGTACAATCGCAGGGAGCTGACGAGGCCGGGCCTCCTTCACCGAGACAGTTGCATCATTTGGACATATGGATGACGATTGACTCTTTTTAAATAGAAAACTTAGATAAAAGGCACTACTCAAAGGATTGAGGAGCTCTAAAGGAGTGAACATAGAATAACAACGATTTATTAACTACACTGACAGACACAGTAATGCTTCTGACTTAGTTAACGTTTTATTTGGTAAGTCTATCCTTTCAAGGAATATTTTTTTCAATTGGTAAACACTGGACTTTTTCCTTAAAACAGTAATGCCTCAATGATTTAATTACAACTCCTAGGATTGCTTAGCTCCAATGCCCCCAGTTTTGAGGATGTCACTTGAATTTGTTTGAACTTCAATTGATCTTCAGTCCTGATACCGGCTGTAACCTTCTTATAAATTTGCTTGAACTTCAGTTGATCTTCAGTCTTGATACTGGCTGTAGCCTTCTTATAATGATTCTCTTACCGTGACCAAGTCACCTCTTCAGGGTTTTTAACTTGGCGGACCGTGGTAGCCTTAACTTTTGCCTGAACCGTCTTTCTAGGTTTTCGATTCAGCAGGCTATCCCCTTAGCTTTTGCCTAAGCCGCCCTTTCGGGTTTTCAACTTAACAGGGGAATGATCTTAAATTTTGCCTAAACCGCCCTTTCAGGTTTTCAGTCTAGCAGATCTTCAAACTCCATTTTTTTTTATTCATCATCATTTTTTTTTTTTGTTTCGGGACCTAGATCATTAGTTCTGAACGCCGGAAGGACTTTATAGGTAGGATAGGGCTTTTCAAAGAATGGCTTAAGGTTCAACAAAGATTTCGACCGAACCTGTGAATAGGTTGCCTACATATCCCAAGGTAGGAATCAGGTCGTGTATAGTTCAGGGCGAATGCCCCTAGTTTGAAGATAAATTGTTCGAAAGTTTATTGATTTTTCTTTTTTTTTCTTCTTTCTGGAATAATTGACTTCTCTTCTTTAGGAACTTGTCCCCTTTTTTTTTTTCTGAAAGGATTGAATTTCTTTTTTTTTTTTTGGATTGATTGAATTGCTTTTCTTTTTTGAATTGACCGAACTCAGTTTAACCGAGCTGCCTACGTACCCCAGTGTAGGGATCAGGTCTCGCGTAGTTCGGGGTGAATGCCCCTAGTTTGATGGGTTTTCAAGAAAATTTCATTTAGGCTCGAAGGGTTTGCAAGCCAGTATTCTTTTGACGTTGGGTTCTGATTTTGGGATTTATTCGGCCAAAGGAGGCCTTCCGATGTTCAGATTGGGAGTCGATCTAGTTTACTAGAGTCCCTCTGGTACTGATTATTTATTTTTTTATTTTCTTTTTCTTTTTTTTTACGGAGTTTGACGGCATTTCCAGGTAAGAGATAATAAATCTTCTTCTTTCAAGATTCTAATACGTGCCTTCGACTTTCATAGAGCGAAACTTGTTCTTCGACATCCTCCATCTATGGATTTGTAACTCTTGATATCTGATGATCACTTTTCAATGCTTGCTCTTGAACTTCTTATCTCGAATTTGATGGCTTCATGTTATGAATTTGAGAACCAAGGTCATTGATTGGAAATATGAAAGTTGTTTCCACTCCATGCCCCTTGCATAGCATATGATATTCACTTCATTCTTTCTTGAACCTTCTATCTGGGTCTTTCTCTTGGCATTAATGGTAACACTTACCGGACCATCTTTTTATCCTCAAAATGGGTTTACCAATTCTTCACACTCTTCAGAGGGTAATGTATTTTCAATCGGCATTTACTGGATCAAGGTTTCAGTGCCAGTGTTTACCACTTTAATTTCATCTTTGAAAGGCTGAGATTGGCGCTCCTCCTCTTGTTCAAGTAATCGTTGTGACTCAAGTGGAGTTTCGTCAATTTTGTCCTCATTTGATGAGGGAGTCTTACTTTAAGATCAGAAGCACACTTAAGAAACAGACACCAATGAACTTTTGGAACTGAAATTTTTATTTAAAGAAATGGCTATTACATCTGATGACCTATCCTGAACATTCTTAGGATTCACAACTCTAAATAAAAAAGAGAAGCAGAAGATATCTTGCCTGGACTAGGCATTGACCTTGAAATGTAAGACCGGACTCAACAATTGTACTGACCATGATTACTGATTCGCATAGGGGAACGCCCCTAGTTCAAGGATTATGATAGTGAACTCTGAAGGACTTAGCAAAATATTCTTGAAAAAGGTTGCCCTTAGAGTAAGAAAAGACCAAGGGTACAAGCAAGATTGGATCATCTGGACCAGGCATGATCAGATCATGAGATTGCATAATCGAAAGATTGTGAGATTCTGCTCCTGCCAGTTAGGGGATGGCATGAAGATACGATCGAATCGTATGACAGAAGAATGAAAGACGCACGATCAAGAGATTAGATGAGATAGTATAAGATTGCTTTCAACGGATAGATCATGAATGACTAATCCTATGAGATCTTTGGAAATGATGGGATTTATATCCTAACCCCAAAGGAAAAGTTTTTAGTCTTCGCACATTTTAACAGTGTTACCTGAAGGCATCAACCCTAATCCTAATCTAGCGGAGTGGAGAGAGGATCTCGACTCATGACTTTGTTTGTGTACCTAGGACCGATCGTAGCCATTGGAAGATGGACTACGGCCTAATCTAGACACAAATGGGTAAGATATCCTAAACTAGGCTCACACATGTGGTGCACATGTGTTCGTATACTGCATGCATGTGTGGGTTAATCTAGGGGTAAGGCCAAGAGTCCCCTTAGCGCGAATCCATGTTCGATATACTGTACCAGTGTCCGGCGTATCAGTACGTGAACAAGAGATCCGTTTACGCACCATAAAGGTACTAGGCTAAGGGTGGAATGCTTCTCTAGCACAGAGGCACCAGGTGATGAAATCCCAGTCAACCATGCTAGATAACACTCCGGGTTCCTAAAATAGGACGTGTGTGCATGTGAAATGCAAGGGTTTAGATGCAAGTGATGTAAGTGTGTGCAATAAGTTCGCGCAATCTATGATGCCTTCAGGTTTTGTTAAATTAAGTTCGAGTAAAATGTGATGAGAAAATAAAACGAGACAAACTAATCTAACAAGTATAGAGTTTTTATGAGCCAGTTAAATTAAATTTAAATGAATTATCTTTTGAAATTTTAATGAAGTTAGGTGGTCCCCAGCAGAGTCGCCAGACTGTGGGACATGATCCCGCGAGAGGGGCGTGGGGCGCGAGCCGCCGCGCGCTCTCTCTTTGGTCTCTCGTTCCCACGCGATTGGCATGTGCATTTTATTTGTTGATTTGAATTCGTCTTTCCTGTGAACTTGGGATCACTAAGGCAATCTGAATTCCACACGAAAGAGATTGACAGAGTCGCCACCTAGATGTGGGATCTAGGACCCATAATTAACCAGAAATCTAGACTCGCTACCTGGTTACGAGAATGGAAGGTATGGGGAGTTATCCACCACATGCACCATTCTTGTCCGATAATCGGTCTTCGATTCCAAAAGCTAACTCTTTTAAATTTATTTTAAATGGCTCATTCAACTCTATGTTAATGTGCGAACTAAGTGACATGCATCCTAGAATCTAATTTCAATGTGAATCCTAGATGTGTATCTTGATTTATTAATTTGTCTGGATTCATTCTAAGTGAAAGTTCTCCTAGAATTCTAATTTCATGGAAAACCCTAACTGATTTGATTAAGTATTTACAAGAAAATTAATATACAAAACACCACAATTTGTTGTGGTGCCGACTCGCGGGTGGTATGCCGTCAGACATCCAAGCTGCCTACGTACCCAAGCCTCACTGGGATCAGAGTCGACGTAGTTCGGTGCACCTAAGCTAAGCTACATATGCCTAACTCAACTAGGACACCGACTTAGACGGATTTGACTGTTTCAACAGTTTTAAGAGAAATTATTTAATTCAAGTTGAGGATTTTATTATCTTAGGATTTCATCTAAGATGCTATATGATTCTTATCTGAATGCAAGTTGTCCCTTAGACTAATGCAGGTTTTGCCTACATCCTAGTTTACTAGGCTTGTCCTAGGGAAAGATCGGGTGACTAGTGTAACTAGACCTATGGTACGGTTGCTATTCATAGCAAGCGTCCGTGATGAGGCTGGACTCCTAACTCTAGGACTCCCTAAAACCTAGGACACGGCACGACACCAGTGTTCCTAAATTGGGCTCTAATGGTTCTTAGATTGGAAACCATAATCCAATGGTTCCGAAAGACACAAGATAAATCGATTTAAGTTCTCGAGGTTAATGAGTTTCAGATTTCGAAGATTTTCAGTTTCTAGACATTTAAGGATTACCAATGGTTCTAGGGTTCACCAATTTCGGCCTTGAATGGCATCCAAAGGAGGGAATCGTGCGCTCTTTCCTTGTGCAATTTAATACTTAGGTTATAGCATCTTATTGCCTGGCAGAATCTCAGGATTTCCGTGGACACCAACCTCGGAGCCAACAACATGCTATAACTTAAATATTCAAATTGTCAAAGATCAAGTTGCAATTGGGATACGATTATGGATGCACGGGCCATTTTTCCAGGAAAATCTAAAGATCCTAAAATTTCTGTTTCAATGAATTAAGGAGTGAACATGTGACAGAATTTTAAAGTTCTTTAGGAATTTTTATATGATTTTCAATTAATTTCGAATTTTCCATGGATTTTATCAATTTTAAGCATATGAGCGGTTTTACAAGTGAAATTGTTGCAAATAAATTCGAAATGATTTGAAATTTCTACAACAGCAAGATGAAAATGTATGTAGCTTACAGGATGAGTTTTGCATATTTTTACATTAAATTCACATTTAATCTTGATTAAACCATTAAATGTCCAGATTGCACAATTAACACATAAACTAGTAGAAATGTAACTCTAAATTCTATGAAATTTCTACAGAAATACTATATGAATCAAAATAGCATGCAGTGAGATTTTCATGAATTTTAGAAATTATTTACTACCAATTTCGGATTTTACAATTTCCAGACCAGATTATAAATTAACACTACATCCCATATTAAAACAGATCCAAATCACACGAAACCTTTACAGTAACAAGTAATATGGAAGATAAGACTACTGTAAAAATTTTATGAATTTTAATGATGATGTGATGTTAGTAAAAATTCTCCTAAAATCTGATAAGTTTCAAAGAAAATATTAAATAATATACCAAATAAACTCCAAAAATCTTTATAAATTCATGGTAAAATGAATAAGTAACATATTATTTTCCCACGAAATTTCATTAATTTTAGAATCTGTTTGGTATATAATTTAATTTTTCTTCTTCAAAAGATGTTTTTTGAAGAGTTTTCCATTTTTAAAACACAATTTGCGGAAAAAATCAGAAAAATTCGGAAAAATACAGAAATATTTTGAGAACAATGCACCTACCTGTGGTGAAGATCTCCGCCCAATCCAAAAAAATATAAAAAATCCTGCCGCCGCCGATCCGCTCCGCCGTCTTTCGCTTTCTCTGGAGTGTTTAGAGGGAGTGATTGAGGGAGTGAAGAGATAATGGAAGAAGAATATTAGGGAGAGGGATGGAAGAATATATTGAGGAAAGGGATTGGAGGGAGTGATTAGAAGAGATAATGGAAGAGAAAGAGATAATGGAAGATAAATTTCTTTCTTTTTTTCCTCCCTCTCTTATGGATGGGAAGGGAGATATATATAGGGAGAGAAAGAGAGAGAGAGAGATATGTTGGTGGAGAGCTCATCATGTTGTCCCTCTTAGTGGAGAATCCATCATTATTGCTCTTAGTGGAGGGCCCATCATGTTTCTTAGTGGAGAGTCCATCATTATTGCTCTTAGTGGAGGGCCCATCATGTTTCTTAGTGGAGAGTCCATCATTATTGCTCTTAGTGGAGGGCCCATCATGTTTCTTAGTGGAGAGTCCATCATTATTGCTCTTAGTGGAGGGCCCATCATGTTTCTTAGTGGAGAGTCCATCATTATTGCTCTTAGTGGAGGGCCCATCATGTTGTCTTAGTGGAGAGCTACCATCATTGCTCTTCATAAGAGGCCCCACAACGCGGGCCCCACAATGTGGGCCCTCGGTTGATTCGATTTTAAACAAATGTTCAATGCGGGCCCACCAAACGGGTACAAATTCTCCCTAGTTTAGATTTTTCTGAATAATCCTTCTCAACATTTAGCGGGAAAATACGAAACACGACGGAAACGACCAAAAATATTTAGAAATGTAACAAACGGATGCGGGAAAGAAAGACATTGGAAAACCGACGGAAAACAAACCCTAATTTCTTTATCGATTAAGGTAGAGCAAAATGGGGTGTCTACAGATGCCCCTCTTTGGTAGAGATGACGTAGTCATCGAATACCAAAGTCAAAATGACAGAGCTATTTTGCGTAGCTTTAATCGACAAAAGACTCTACACAAACGGAACTTAGACGCAAACATTTACTACCTAATGCAAGGCCCTAAATGAAATCCTAGAATTAGAACATAATAAGAAATCCTGATGCGGTGCCGTTCACAAACGGGCAACGAGAGAATGAGATACCACTTTCGAATGGATTCCGAACAGAAAGAACAAAGATCGTTCTCAAGCGGTTTTTTTTTTTTTTTTTTTTTTTTTTTTTTTTAAAAAGAAAATGAGACATCTTTCACAAGCGGGCTCAAGGAGGATAAGAGACCATTCACAAATGGATTCAGAAAATGAGGTACCGTTCACAAACGGGCTCAAGGAGAAGACGAGACCATTCACAAATGGACTCGAAAATGAGGTACCGTTTACAAACGGGCTTAAAGAGAACACATGACCATTCACAAATGGACTCGAGAAACGAGGCACCGTTCACAAACGGGCTCAAGGAGAACATGAGACCATTCACAAATGGACTCAGAAAATGAGGTACCGTTCACAAACGGGCTCAAGGAGAAGACGAGACCATTCACAAATGGACTCGAAAATGAGGTACCGTTTACAAACGGGCTTAAAGAGAACACATGACCATTCACAAATGGACTCGAGAAACGAGGCACCGTTCACAAACGGGCTCAAGGAGAACATGAGACCATTCACAAATGGACTCAGAAAATGAGGTACCATTCACAAACGGGCTCAAGGAGAATAAAAGACCATTCACAAATGGGCTCAGAAAATGAGGTACCGTTCACCAACGGGCTCAAGGAGAAGACGAGACCATTCACAAATGGATTCGAGAAACGAGGCACCGTTCACAAACGGGCTCAAGGAAAACATGAGACCATTCACAAATAGACTCAGAAAATGAGGTACCGTTCACAAACGGGCTTAAGGAGAAGACGAGACCATTCACAAATGGACTCGAGAAACGAGGCACCGTTCACAAACGGGCTCTAGGAGAACATGAGACCATTCATAAATGGACTCGAGAAATGAGGCACCGTTCACAAATGGGCTCAAAGAAACAAGATAGCTTCAACCACGAAGAATTTAGAGATTTTTCATAAACTTGAATTTGACGTAGGATTGGATTTGATGAATTTTTGATTTTTCAGAAATAAGGCAGCGTCCACAAACGGGCTCAAGGAGGACATGAGACCATTCACAAATAGACTCAGAAAATGAAGTACCGTTCACAAACGGGCTTAAGGAGAAGACGGGACCATTTACAAATGGACTCGAGAAATGAGGCACCGTTCACAAACGGGCTCAAAGAAACAAGATAGCTTTGATTGATGAACTCAACAACGAAGAATTTAGAGTTTTTTCATGAACTTGAATTTGACATAGGATTGGATTTGATGAATTTTTGATTTTTCAGAAATAAGGCACCGTCCACAAACGGGCTCAAGGAGGACATGAGACCGTAAATGGACTCAGAAAAATGAGACACCGTTCACAAACGGGTTCAAGGAGAAGACGAGACCATTTACAAATGGACTCGAGAAAAGAGGCACCGTTCACAAACAGGCTCAAAGAAACAAGATAGCTTTGATTGATGAATTCAATAACGAAGAATTTAGAGATTTTTCATGAACTTGAATTTGACATAGGATTGGATTTGATGAATTTTTTATTTTTTTGAACTTAATGAAATCGAGGATGTTATAGATCGTGCCTGACAAAGATATCGGAAACTAGGACTTTGACGAATGATGAAACGGCAAACCGAAGAACCATTACTAACAAGAATGGATTAGAAACACTTTTATGAAACTTCAACAGGATTTTTCTCAAAGAGACTGCTGGTCTTGTCTTTGGGGATTTGGATGACTGAAACCTTGAACAAGACACTTGAAATTGGTAATCTAGAACAACGGCTCTCTTGGATATAATCATGGAAAAGTGGGACTTGCCTCTTGATAGGTGTTTAGATAAACATTTCTTGACCAGGAAAGTATTTAACTAACTGGAAGGAAATTCTGAATTTTAACGGTTCATCTTTCTGAGAAATTGGCTCGACCATCATTGCATCTGAGGCTCTTCCAAGCTTAAGATGCCTTCCTGGGGTATGATCTTTTTACGGAAGCTGGGCTTTCTGATGTTTCTACTTCTGAATTCTTCTGGGTTGATCATCTTTGAAATATAGCTGTTTGACTAGATTCTCGAACTTTTTCAGGTACAATCGCAGGGAGCTGACGAGGCCGGGCCTCCTTCACCGAGACAGTTGCATCATTTGGACATATGGATGACGATTGACTCTTTTTAAATAGAAAACTTAGATAAAAGGCACTACTCAAAGGATTGAGGAGCTCTAAAGGAGTGAACATAGAATAACAACGATTGATTAACTACACTGACAGACACAGTAATGCTTCTGACTTAGTTAACGTTTTATTTGGTAAGTCTATCCTTTCAAGGAATATTTTTTTCAATTGGTAAACACTGGACTTTTTCCTTAAAACCGTAATGCCTCAATGATTTAATTACAACTCCTAGGATTGCTTAGCTCCAATGCCCCCAGTTTTGAGGATGTCACTTGAATTTGTTTGAACTTCAATTGATCTTCAGTCCTGATACCGGCTGTAACCTTCTTATAAATTTGCTTGAACTTCAGTTGATCTTCAGTCTTGATACTGGCTGTAGCCTTCTTATAATGATTCTCTTACCGTGACCAAGTCACCTCTTCAGGGTTTTTAACTTGGCGGACCGTGGTAGCCTTAACTTTTGCCTGAACCGTCTTTCTAGGTTTTCGATTCAGCAGGCTATCCCCTTAGCTTTTGCCTAAGCCGCCCTTTCGGGTTTTCAACTTAACAGGGGAATGATCTTAAATTTTGCCTAAACCGCCCTTTCAGGTTTTCAGTCTAGCAGATCTTCAAACTCCATTTTTTTTTATTCATCATCATTTTTTTTTTTTGTTTCGGGACCTAGATCATTAGTTCTGAACGCCGGAAGGACTTTATAGGTAGGATAGGGCTTTTCAAAGAATGGCTTAAGGTTCAACAAAGATTTCGACCGAACCTGTGAATAGGTTGCCTACATATCCCAAGGTAGGAATCAGGTCGTGTATAGTTCAGGGCGAATGCCCCTAGTTTGAAGATAAATTGTTCGAAAGTTTATTGATTTTTCTTTTTTTTTCTTCTTTCTGGAATAATTGACTTCTCTTCTTTAGGAACTTGTCCCCTTTTTTTTTTCTGAAAGGATTGAATTTCTTTTTTTTTTTTGGATTGATTGAATTGCTTTTCTTTTTTGAATTGACCGAACTCAGTTTAACCGAGCTGCCTACGTACCCCAGTGTAGGGATCAGGTCTCGCGTAGTTCGGGGTGAATGCCCCTAGTTTGATGGGTTTTCAAGAAAATTTCATTTAGGCTCGAAGGGTTTGCAAACCAGTATTCTTTTGACGTTGGGTTCTGATTTTGGGATTTATTCGGCCAAAGGAGGCCTTCCGATGTTCAGATTGGGAGTCGATCTAGTTTACTAGAGTCCCTCTGGTACTGATTATTTATTTTTTTATTTTCTTTTTCTTTTTTTTACGGAGTTTGACGGCATTTCCAGGTAAGAGATAATAAATCTTCTTCTTTCAAGATTCTAATACGTGCCTTCGACTTTCATAGAGCGAAACTTGTTCTTCGACATCCTCCATCTATGGATTTGTAACTCTTGATATCTGATGATCACTTTTCAATGCTTGCTCTTGAACTTCTTATCTCGAATTTGATGGCTTCATGTTATGAATTTGAGAACCAAGGTCATTGATTGGAAATATGAAAGTTGTTTCCACTCCATGCCCCTTGCATAGCATATGATATTCACTTCATTCTTTCTTGAACCTTCTATCTGGGTCTTTCTCTTGGCATTAATGGTAACACTTACCGGACCATCTTTTTATCCTCAAAATGGGTTTACCAATTCTTCACACTCTTCAGAGGGTAATGTATTTTCAATCGGCATTTACTGGATCAAGGTTTCAGTGCCAGTGTTTACCACTTTAATTTCATCTTTGAAAGGCTGAGATTGGCGCTCCTCCTCTTGTTCAAGTAATCGTTGTGACTCAAGTGGAGTTTCGTCAATTTTGTCCTCATTTGATGAGGGAGTCTTACTTTAAGATCAGAAGCACACTTAAGAAACAGACACCAATGAACTTTTGGAACTGAAATTTTTATTTAAAGAAATGGCTATTACATCTGATGACCTATCCTGAACATTCTTAGGATTCACAACTCTAAATAAAAAAGAGAAGCAGAAGATATCTTGCCTGGACTAGGCATTGACCTTGAAATGTAAGACCGGACTCAACAATTGTACTGACCATGATTACTGATTCGCATAGGGGAACGCCCCTAGTTCAAGGATTATGATAGTGAACTCTGAAGGACTTAGCAAAATATTCTTGAAAAAGGTTGCCCTTAGAGTAAGAAAAGACCAAGGGTACAAGCAAGATTGGATCATCTGGACCAGGCATGATCAGATCATGAGATTGCATAATCGAAAGATTGTGAGATTCTGCTCCTGCCAGTTAGGGGATGGCATGAAGATACGATCGAATCGTATGACAGAAGAATGAAAGACGCACGATCAAGAGATTAGATGAGATAGTATAAGATTGCTTTCAACGGATAGATCATGAATGACTAATCCTATGAGATCTTTGGAAATGATGGGATTTATATCCTAACCCCAAAGGAAAAGTTTTTAGTCTTCGCACATTTTAACAGTGTTACCTGAAGGCATCAACCCTAATCCTAATCTAGCGGAGTGGAGAGAGGATCTCGACTCATGACTTTGTTTGTGTACCTAGGACCGATCGTAGCCATTGGAAGATGGACTGCGGCCTAATCTAGACACAAATGGGTAAGATATCCTAAACTAGGCTCACACATGTGGTGCACATGTGTTCGTATACTGCATGCATGTGTGGGTTAATCTAGGGGTAAGGCCAAGAGTCCCCTTAGCGCGAATCCATGTTCGATATACTGTACCAGTGTCCGGCGTATCAGTACGTGAACAAGAGATCCGTTTACGCACCATAAAGGTACTAGGCTAAGGGTGGAATGCTTCTCTAGCACAGAGGCACCAGGTGATGAAATCCCAGTCAACCATGCTAGATAACACTCCGGGTTCCTAAAATAGGACGTGTGTGCATGTGAAATGCAAGGGTTTAGATGCAAGTGATGTAAGTGTGTGCAATAAGTTCGCGCAATCTATGATGCCTTCAGGTTTTGTTAAATTAAGTTCGAGTAAAATGTGATGAGAAAATAAAACGAGACAAACTAATCTAACAAGTATAGAGTTTTTATGAGCCAGTTAAATTAAATTTAAATGAATTATCTTTTGAAATTTTAATGAAGTTAGGTGGTCCCCAGCAGAGTCGCCAGACTGTGGGACATGATCCCGCGAGAGGGGCGTGGGGCGCGAGCCGCCGCACGCTCTCTCTTTGGTCTCTCGTTCCCACGCGATTGGCGTGTGCATTTTATTTGTTGATTTGAATTCGTCTTTCCTGTGAACTTGGGATCACTAAGGCAATCCGAATTCCACACGAAAGAGATTGACAGAGTCGCCACCTAGATGTGGGATCTAGGACCCATAATTAACCAGAAATCTAGACTCGCTACCTGGTTACGAGAATGGAAGGTATGGGGAGTTATCCACCACATGCACCATTCTTGTCCGATAATCGGTCTTCGATTCCAAAAGCTAACTCTTTTAAATTTATTTTAAATGGCTCATTCAACTCTATGTTAATGTGCGAACTAAGTGACATGCATCCTAGAATCTAATTTCAATGTGAATCCTAGATGTGTATCTTGATTTATTAATTTGTCTGGATTCATTCTAAGTGAAAGTTCTCCTAGAATTCTAATTTCATGGAAAATCCTAACTGATTTGATTAAGTATTTACAAGAAAATTAATATACAAAACACCACAATTTGTTGTGGTGCCGACTCGCGGGTGGTATGCCGTCAGACATCCAAGCTGCCTACGTACCCAAGCCTCACTGGGATCAGAGTCGACGTAGTTCGGTGCACCTAAGCTAAGCTACATATGCCTAACTCAACTAGGACACCGACTTAGACGGATTTGACTGTTTCAACAGTTTTAAGAGAAATTATTTAATTCAAGTTGAGGATTTTATTATCTTAGGATTTCATCTAAGATGCTATATGATTCTTATCTGAATGCAAGTTGTCCCTTAGACTAATGCAGGTTTTGCCTACATCCTAGTTTACTAGGCTTGTCCTAGGGAAAGATCGGGTGACTAGTGTAACTAGACCTATGGTACGGTTGCTATTCATAGCAAGCGTCCGTGATGAGGCTGGACTCCTAACTCTAGGACTCCCTAAAACCTAGGACACGGCACGACACCAGTGTTCCTAAATTGGGCTCTAATGGTTCTTAGATTGGAAACCATAATCCAATGGTTCCGAAAGACACAAGATAAATCGATTTAAGTTCTCGAGGTTAATGAGTTTCAGATTTCGAAGATTTTCAGTTTCTAGACATTTAAGGATTACCAATGGTTCTAGGGTTCACCAATTTCGGCCTTGAATGGCATCCAAAGGAGGGAATCGTGCGCTCTTTCCTTGTGCAATTTAATACTTAGGTTATAGCATCTTATTGCCTGGCAGAATCTCAGGATTTCCGTGGACACCAACCTCGGAGCCAACAACATGCTATAACTTAAATATTCAAATTGTCAAAGATCAAGTTGCAATTGGGATACGATTATGGATGCACGGGCCATTTTTCCAGGAAAATCTAAAGATCCTAAAATTTCTGTTTCAATGAATTAAGGAGTGAACATGTGACAGAATTTTAAAGTTCTTTAGGAATTTTTATATGATTTTCAATTAATTTCGAATTTTCCATGGATTTTATCAATTTTAAGCATATGAGCGGTTTTACAAGTGAAATTGTTGCAAATAAATTCGAAATGATTTGAAATTTCTACAGCAGCAAGATGAAAATGTATGTAGCTTACAGGATGAGTTTTGCATATTTTTACATTAAATTCACATTTAATCTTGATTAAACCATTAAATGTCCAGATTGCACAATTAACACATAAACTAGTAGAAATGTAACTCTAAATTCTATGAAATTTCTACAGAAATACTATATGAATCAAAATAGCATGCAGTGAGATTTTCATGAATTGTAGAAATTATTTACTACCAATTTCGGATTTTACAATTTCCAGACCAGATTATAAATTAACACTACATCCCATATTAAAACAGATCCAAATCACACGAAACTTTTACAGTAACAAGTAATATGGAAGATAAGACTACTGTAAAAATGTTATGAATTTTAATGATGATCTGATGTTAGTAACAATTCTCCTAAAATCTGATAAGTTTCAAAGAAAATATTAAATAATATACCAAATAAACTCCAAAAATATTTATAAATTCATGGTAAAATGAATAAGTAACATATTATTTTCCCACGAAATTTCATTAATTTTAGAATCTGTTTGGTATATAATTTAATTTTTCTTCTTCAAAAGATGTTTTTTGAAGAGTTTTCCATTTTTAAAACACAATTTGCGGAAAAAATCAGAAAAATTCGGAAAAATACAGAAATATTTTGAGAACAATGCACCTACCTGTGGTGAAGATCTCCGCCCAATCCAAAAAAATATAAAAAATCCTGCCGCCGCCGATCCGCTCCGCCGTCTTTCGCTTTCTCTGGAGTGTTTAGAGGGAGTGATTGAGGGAGTGAAGAGATAATGGAAGAAGAATATTAGGGAGAGGGATGGAAGAATATATTGAGGAAAGGGATTGGAGGGAGTGATTAGAAGAGATAATGGAAGAGAAAGAGATAATGGAAGATAAATTTCTTTCTTTTTTTCCTCCCTCTCTTATGGATGGGAAGGGAGATATATATAGGGAGAGAAAGAGAGAGAGAGATATGTTGGTGGAGAGCTCATCATGTTGTCCCTCTTAGTGGAGAATCCATCATTATTGCTCTTAGTGGAGGGCCCATCATGTTTCTTAGTGGAGAGTCCATCATTATTGCTCTTAGTGGAGGGCCCATCATGTTTCTTAGTGGAGAGTCCATCATTATTGCTCTTAGTGGAGGGCCCATCATGTTTCTTAGTGGAGAGTCCATCATTATTGCTCTTAGTGGAGGGCCCATCATGTTGTCTTAGTGGAGAGCTACCATCATTGCTCTTCATAAGAGGCCCCACAACGCGGGCCCCACAATGTGGGCCCTCGGTTGATTCGATTTTAAACAAATGTTCAATGCGGGCCCACCAAACGGGTACAAATTCTCCCTAGTTTAGATTTTTCTGAATAATCCTTCTCAACATTTAGCGGGAAAATACGAAACACGACGGAAACGACCAAAAATATTTAGAAATGTAACAAACGGATGCGGGAAAGAAAGACATTGGAAAACCGACGGAAAACAAACCCTAATTTCTTTATCGATTAAGGTAGAGCAAAATGGGGTGTCTACAGACGCGTCTCGCTACAGGACAAAATTCAGTTCATCTCAAGCCGAACTGGATATAGCACGAAGCGCTACAAGATAAAATTCAATTTCGTCTTTTAGCAGATCGCGCTATATTCAGTTCATCCCAGGCCGAATTGGATATGACGCGTCTCGCTACAGGACAAAATTCAGTTCATCTCAGGCCGAACTGGATATGACGCGTCTCGCTACAGGACAAAATTCAGTTCATCTCACGCCGAACTGGATATGACGCATCTCGCTACAGGACAAAATTCAGTTCATCTCAAGCCGAACTGGATATGACGCGTCTCGCTACAGGACAAAATTCAGTTCATCTCACGCCGAACTGGATATGACGTGTTTCGCTACAGGACAAAATTCAGTTCATCCCAGGCCGAACTGGATATGACGCGTCTCGCTACAGGACAAAATTCAGTTCATCCCAAGCCGAACTGGATATGACGCGTACCTCCAAATGACAACCGGACTGGATCTCCGGACTGGATCTCCGTACTCCGTACTGGATCTCCGAACTGGATCTCCATACTCCGAACTGGATATGACGTGTACCTCCAAATGACAGCCGGACTGGATCTCCGGACTGGATTTCCGCACTCCGGACTGGATATAACGCGTTTCTACAAAACGACAAAAACCAGTCCGGCGACGCGTACCTCCAAATGACAAACAGACTGGATCTCCGTACTCCGGACTGGATATAACGCGTTTCTACAAAACGACAAAAACCAGTCCGGCCCAAGCCGGACTGGATATGACGCGTTCGCTAAACGACAAAAGCCAGTCCGGCCTCGACCGGACTGACGAACTCCGGACTCATCTCCAGCCGGACTGGCTCAACTCCGGACTCATCTCCAGCCGGACTGGCTCAACTCCGGACTGACGAACTCCGAACTCATCTCCAGCCGGACTGGCTCAACTCCGGACTGGATTTCCGCACTCATCCCCAGCCGGACTGACGGACTCCGGACTGGACCTCCGGACTCATTTCCAGCCGGACTGGCTCAACTCCGGACTGGATTTCCGCACTCATCCCCAGCCGGACTGACGGACTCTGGACTCATTTCCAGCCGGACTGGCTCAACTCCGGACTGGATTTCCGCACTCATCCCCAGCCGGACTGACGGACTCCGGACTGGACCTCCGGACTCATTTCCAGCCGGACTGGCTCAACTCCGGACTGACGAACTCCGGACTCATCTCCAGCCGGACTGGCTCAACTCCGGACTGATGAACTCCGAACTCATCTCCAGCCGGACTGGCTCAACTCCGGACTGGATTTCCGCACTCATCCCCGCCGGACTGACGGACTCCGGACTGGCGAACTCCGAACTCCGGACTCACCTCCAGCCGGACTCCGGACTGGATTCCCGGACTCATTTCCAGCCGGACTCCGGACTGGATTTCCGGGCTCACCTCCAGCCGGACTCCGGACTGGATTTCCGGACTCATTGCTAGCCGGACTGGCTCAACTCCGGACTGGATTTCCGGACTCATCTCCAGCCGGACTCCAGACTGGATTTCCGGACTCATTTCCAGCCGGACTCCGGACTGGACCTTCCGACTAACCCCTTCGATTCACTTCCATACGGTGCCCGCCCGTCCAGATAATCCATCAATCACACTTTCCCAAGTCACTCAAGGACTTGGAAAACTGGGGGGCAACTGATGGGGTGTAAAAATTCCAGCCTCTCACAGGCCGCCACCTGTCCTGGAGTAGGTGAACTCCAGCCTCTCACAGGCCGCCACCTGTCCTGGAGTAGGTGAACTCCAGCCTCTCACAGGCCGCCACCTGTCCTAGAGTAGGTGAGCTCCAGCCTCTCACAGGCCGCCACCTGTCCTGGAGTAGGTGAACTCCAGCCTCTCACAGGCCGCCACCTGTCCTGGACACCTCACCAGGTTTTCCCCTATAAATAGGGGTTCAAAGCTCAAACCAACGGGTAATGCGAAAAACCCTCTCCACCCAAACTCTTAGACTAGCTCTGCACTCCTGCTCATACTGACTTGAGTGTCGAAGGCCCTGTCCGGAGTAAAACCCGGGTTGGTCTTCTGACCTCGCTTGCCTTGTGCAGGACTCAGCTCCCCTAGTCATCTAGCTCAGCTCTTACGTCACTGTCGTACCCGTTACCGATTTTCGGTCTAACACAATCTATAATTGCGAGCAAGTGAAAATCTGCCCAAGACAAACTAGAAGAACCACGAGCGAACCAACCACAAGTAGAAGTCAATATCAAGCATCCATGTAAGAATCCAAAGCCACTCTAGCAATCGATACACCCCACAAACAACCCACTCCTAGGATCTAAAACGCTAGGAAACCCTGTAAGATGGCCCCGATACCACTTGATGCAATATATTTTGCAGGGTTGATGCACAGAAGTGTAAAGTGCAGGGACTGTTCAAAATTATTAAAAGACACCCAGGCCAAGATTTAAGATCCATCCAGATTTTATCTCCCCGAGATGTCTCGAAATTAATGATCTGGATGATTCTGTTCTCTTTTTTCTAGATTCCCGAAAGGAGGAATTGGAAGCTGAACTAACGAATCTCGGCATCCACTCCTTTTTATTCGCTCCACTTCCGGAACAGGTACAAAAATGGGCATTTTTTCTACGTTGTTGACCTTAGTTACTGAGGGGTTTCGGGGAAGACCTATGTGAGGCACCTTTCGGGTGTGGGATGCTCGTTTAACCTCAGTATTCATCTCGTTCTTACATGGAGTCATATATGTGTGGATTACATATAGATTTGATATGGATCCATTTTTTATTCCTTTGATTCTTGCTCGAGCTGGATGATGAAAAATTTTCATCACCTGAATCGCCCCATCTATCCTCCTAAGGAGAAGTTTGGTTTCAAACTCCGGTTCGAACAGGAGGAATACACCATGCTAATGTGCCTTGGATGATCCAAATCTCCGGGTCAGGAGCTGATAAGCACGAACTATCCATGTGGCTGAGAGCCCTCACAGCCCACGACAACAACGCAATTATCAGGGGCACGCTCTACCACTGAGCTAATATAACCCTGCGGGCCTCCCACGGGGAGGGTCACTATGCCAAAAGTGAGAGAAAGCCCATCCCTCTCTTTCTTTTTTGCGCCCCATGTCGCCACACGGGAGGGAATGGGGGTGCAAAAAAGGGATCCTATCTACTTCTTCCGACCTAGGATAATAAGCTCATGAACTTGGTCCTACTTCACCGTCGAGAAAAGAAAGAAGATTTCCATCTCCAAGTTCCAAGCTTAGCCCTATTAGTTTAGAGTTTAGTAAGGGCGTAGCTCGCTTATTTTTGGGTGTGAAGCAGTGTCAAACCAAAATACCTAACAAGCATTAGCTCTCCCTGAAAAGGAGGTGATCATCCGGTTCCGCATAGACAAGTACCAAGAAAGGAAAAAGCGAACTATGTACCATTTCTTCTCGATACTGATTGAAACTGCGTTGCTGTGTCAGAGGAAGGATAGCTATACTGATTCGGTATACTCTAAATACGAAAATCCGATTGTTGTGAGTAACATATCAAAGCCACTTCTTCCTCTTGATCACTATCACTATTAGTATTAGTACTAGTATGAGTATTGATATTCTGATCGTTATCAGTATAAATTACCACACGTTTGGCTTTTCTTGAACAAATACCATTATCCTCCGTCGATTCTTTCATTTTCAGCCTCGTGTTCTTCCAAATCATCTGTCAATTTATATGACCATCTCATCAAGATCAAGTAAGATTTAAGATCCTCAAGATCAGGTCGGATTGAAGCTCTTTATGAAATGAAGAAGCCATGGAGTCATGTTATCAGGTTCATCAAAACGAGCCAAGCCTTTAAGACATCTCAGTGAAGACAGTTCAGTTAAGCTAACTAGGGCACCTTCGACCTTCGAAGAAGGTCTTGATTATTTCAAGTGGCTGAAAGTCAAGTCAGAGCAGAACCTCCAGGTGAGGCCCCTTCATACAAAATGTGAAGGATCATGGTCACTATTGTTTTCCTCATCGGTATATATGAGATTTCAAGTTTAAACTCCTCATCAAACAGTTCGAATAATGTCAACAGAGGCAGCACATTTAGTTTCTTATGGCAACAATGGAAATTATGATTTGTGACAGAGAATTCTGTCCATTTAAAGTGGGCCAAATTTGATCAAATAAAAAACAGAGAATGAATTCTTGTGAAAGAATTCTTGTGTAATAGGACTATGTCATAGAATCTGAATCTCTTAAAACAATCCAATGGCAATCACGAGGTTAGGGGATGCCTGCAATTCCATCTCAAAATAGGGAACTCTAACAAGTAGCTCTCTTTGTGGAATTGGTATTTTCAGCCCAAATTACATACGCCGAAGCTAATTAGACATATTCTCGTAGCCTTCAAGATGCAATTCAATTTCATATTCACTCTCATATTCAATTTCAGTTCAGCAATTCCGATTCAATTAAAGTATCACCAAGGCGGTAAGCTCAAGCAGCGTATAAACTGTGGTGGAGCTTTATCATATTTTAGCAGATCTATATAGAATGGTGTCTCGGATTGCAAATGGCAGCAATTTTGAGAGCAATTGAGAATTCCGAGTAACACTTCAGGTTCAAGGAATTTAGGCATGGAAATCACCAATGTTGTAATCTTGGACAAGACATGAAAGGCATGTATAGACATGCATTAGATCCATGGACTCTTAGGTCCTTAATGCTTTGAAATTGAGAGCAGAACAATCAGGTTGAAAATAGCTCAGTTAACGAGCTTCCACCATACAAGTTCAAATCCTTGCCAAGCAAGTTGTGACACTTGTGCTAATTCGTTGCCAAGTCAGAACACTTCAATTGATATTGGATATTAGCCAGCAAGGGTTATAAGGACTTAATAGAGGATAGGAGAACGGATTTTGATACAGAATGGTGGACGATGTGGAAGTTTCAAGGGTAGATTTGCACGACTGTCAACTATGCTTCTTTTTCTCTTATTCCAGCAATTTGCTCATGAATCAACAGCTCATACACACAATCCATCAGGTTAATACCCCGAGTCTTCCAGAGCTTTGCACCAATTGCAATTGCATTACGACAATGATTCAAAATCCGTGGCATGGAGACACCAAAGTTCAAATCCGATGGAATTCCTTGAGAATCAAGGAAGAAGATAATGAAAAGAGATGGAGATTGATCTTTCATGCTCTAGACACCTCCCTTCATTAGATGTATTTTGCTAAGGGGAAATATTTTCCCTCCACAATACCAAGCTCTAGATAGATATAGATCGAGATCTTGGAACCAAAATTTCAAATTACAAATGTAAGGTCTCTAATTACAAAATGGTGGGAAAGTAGTTATTTATAGCCAATGACATTGTAAAATGATATTAATAGGGGAATAATATCCCCCCCCCCCCCCCCCCCCCCTTCAATTCGTTAAGTTTTAAAGGCAAAGAATTACTTTAAAAGGAGTGAATTTATCCTCAAGCAGTGAACCATTCTCACAGTAACCGTTAAAGGGGGGGATTTTATCCGGAAAAAGAAGGGGGGGGGGGGGGGGGAGGGGAGATATCATTTCCCTATTAATATCCCTAGTTGAAGAAACATTACTATAATGCCACTAATACTGGTAAAATAACAAAAATTAGTGCAACTCGGGTCAGGTTCGGGTTCAGGTTGAGTTTTCCAACCCAAGTTGAGTTCAGGTCTGGTTCGGGTTGAGGGCTTGGGAAACCCGAGCCGCGTGAAACCCGATATTTTTTATTAACTTTTTTTTGTTGTAAGTTTAATAATTTGGGTTGGGTTGGGTCGGGGTCAGGATGGAAAAAAGAGTTCCTCGGATCGGGTTGAACCTCGTCAGCTTAGAAATCGGGTCGGTCGGGTCAGGTTGGGTAAATGGTTCATCGCGTCAGGTTCGGGTTGGCCTTAACCGACCCAACCTGACCTGAATTGCACCACTAACAAAAATGCAACTACTAAACCGCGATCTCGATTTAATCCTCGAGACAGAATGGTAGACGGGTATGAAAAATCCACGCACAAACAAGCAGAGAGAAACACAAACGCACAAATTTACACAAACCCATACACAACTTTGGAGTTTGAATTAAAAAGCTGCATCAGTTAGACAGTTACAAATTAATATATTGAACTCTAAAAGTGATTTGTATTGCTAAAACATCTATTTTGATCCATTTGCATTTCGTTTCTCCTTCCAACAAACCCATCAAGGACATTATTTCTACAACAAAATTGGGTTTTCCCTATTGACTTTAGTTACAGTGTTTCCTTCTTAGGGAAAAACAAATGTTCGTTTACAAGAGAGAAACAAACGCATTCACAATATTATATTTGCAGTTACACTGATTATGTAAGAGTTTGTATTGCACCTAGGGCAAATCTGATGCAGAGTCAGATAGGATAGCGACAACAGAAGCTCCGATGCAAAACAATGCAGGGTAGGCGTAGCTGAAGCTATGTATGTAGGGATGCGGAAGCAAAGGGGAAATTAGAAGGTAAAGGAAGGATAACTTACTAAAAGTGAAGGGAAAGGAATATGAAAAGTTGAAAGGATTGAAAATGGTAGTGAAATATCCAGCAAAGGGGAAACCGTCCGTAGGGGTCTGATCATGGATTTGAAATATCCAGCCTTCGAACAGCTTAGATGCACCTGCATCAGAATCAACGACCCCCATAGAGGATTGAATCCCCAATGGATGACGAGTATCCACCTGACCTGTCCGAAAAAGGATATGACATGGAGAAAGCATCCAAACCTTCATTGTGCCCCATTTCTAAAGGGCTTACTCTAAAACTATTTGAAGACAGATCAGGTAGAGGAGCATCCCCATCTAGAAACTGCATGACTTGCCTCATGCTTGGCCTAGTGCACGGCAAGGGATGCGAACAGAGCAATCCAAGCTTCAACACCAACTCCATTTCGTGCACTAGGTAATCAGTTCCCAGATTTGGGTCACTTGTCTCTAAAATTATGCCTCTCCTCCAACATTCTGACACCCAATCAACAAGAACCAGTTCTTCTGAAGACGCTCGTAGATTTATCGGCCTCCTTCCACAAGCAACCTCGAGTATGAAGGCCCCAAAGGAAAACACGTCGGTGCTTGTCGTTGCCTTGCCAGTTCTGCTCAACTCCGGTGCCATATAACCTATAGTTCCGACCATATGAGTGGTTTGAGGATCGGTTCCATGATCATATAATCTCGATAGACCAAAATCGCCTAATCTTCCATTGAATTCATGATCTAGTAAAACATTGCTCGCTTTGATGTCCCTGTGGATGACAGTCTGCTCCCATTCTTCATGCAAGTAATACAGCCCAGAAGCTACTCCCTTGATGATTCGAAATCTTTGATTCCATGTTAGAACTGAAATGGGCTGATCAAAGAGTAATTTGTCAAGACTTCCATTGGGCATGAAATCATAGACCAAGAGGAGCTCTCCTTTACGCCGCCAATATCCGAGTAGCTGTACTAAGTTCCGGTGCCGGAGCCTTCCAATGCTGATGATCTCTGCTAGAAACTCCCTCATCCCTTGCCTTGATTCATGAGAGACTCTCTTCACAGCAACTTCGACTTTGGAGGAAGGTAACACACCTTTGTACACCCTACCGAAACCTCCGATGCCCAGAAGCTCTTTGCCGCTAAAGCCCTTGGTTGCTCTGAATAGATCCTTGTATGAGAACCTTTGTGGCCCATATTCACGCTCCCAATCCTCGAGTAATTCTGCGAATTTGATCTTCCTTCTGACAATAAGTTGAATGCTGGTGAGGATCACTAACATGAAAACTGTTGTAATTGTGGGCAACCCAACTGTCAATACTTTCGATTTCTTTTTGGGACCTCTCCGAGGAAGCTTAGGAAGACGTGATAGATCGAGTTCTTGAGCTTTTCCATTCATCTGAAAGCTCCATCCCAAAACATAGTGAGAAGTTAGAACCGATCCTGTCGATGAAGAAAACCCCACATACATATCTTCTAACACGACAGATGAAAGATAAGAAACCTTCGAAGACAAGAGAGGGCGATTAGGTTTAGGTTTCTTGACTGGAGATATTGTTACATCAAGTTTCTTATCTGTATCATTGTACTCTACCCAAACCTGCATTGGTTCTCCACTTATAAGGCTCAAGTTCTTGATCCCGCCATTTTCATTACTGTAATAAGCTGCAGGGGCCGAGTTAGTAGAATTTAAGCTGTTGATATCGATTCCTACGTGGTTATCATTGATATCTCCAAATTCGGTGCTCTGGATGGTATCCAGCTCAACAGCAAGAACATGATTAGAAGAATTTCCATTGTTGCTCGAATTGAAGAGACCCAGATATTGGCTAGGTAGAGCCCCAGGGAGATCTCTCGAGGGGGCGATGACAAAGGCAATACCATGGCCGCTTAAATCAGGATAGGGGGCGAAAATTGCAAAGACAAATGTAGTAGAAAATGAGTAAACAGTACCATTGGTAGCATCCTTAAATTGGAAGGGCATGGAGTGGAAGGCATGACCCTTGATTTGCTTTGTGTTGTTGGTTAGCTGTAAGAGACCGTTGGGTGTAATTCCTGCGATGCCGTCGAAGCTCAGATTGGCACTGAGGAATCCATTGTAGGTGAAGCCATCAATGTTAGAAGCTGTAATTTTGATGAGGAGAAGCACAAGAAATATCTTAGTAAACATTGATGAAATCTTGCTAGAGATTCAAAATGTCTTTGAAAGAGCTTTCCCATGTATAGCATAAAAACTCAATATGAGAATTATAGGAGAAGAGGAAAGTGTATATCCCAGGCATTAGGAGTAAATGCTATTTACTCGTGGAGTCAATGCTATTCATCCCTTGGCTTTACACTTTCTTTAACTGGTTGCAAAAAACTGTTAGAACTCACAAATAGCTCTCACAAGCCAATCAGAATAGTGAATTTTAAATTTCGTCTGAAATTTAGAAACTTCCGCTGAAATATTAAAGAAGAAAAAAAATCCTTACGCCACTTGGGTTGCAAAAAAATCCAAGGCAACTTTGAGTCGTCAGAAAAAAAGAAGAAGCATTTTTATGTTCCTCTGAAAAAACAAAGAAGTCCCTTTTGTAATTGGTATGTTCCTCTGAAAAAACAAAAAAGTCCCTCTTGTAATTGGTGCTCCCAAGTCCCAACCATCATATTTTGATAATGGCACTAATCACCATGTTTACATTTTCAATGTAAATTTATTGTAGATTTACATTTTCAATGCCCCAATAATATATTGTTTAAAACAAATTGAAAGATAATCGGTAAGGGATATCCGCCCACAACATAATCAGACTACGGGACATCTCCCCACCCCACATTCCCCAAGGGCATGCTTGGAAACCATGAAAAAATCATGGAATATTTGTTTACCAAAGGTGGGAAGAGCAGAGATGGAGATTTGTGAGTAAAAAACAAAGAAAAGAAAAGGTGAGGAGAGAAGAATGTGATGGGTTTTGTAAACAAAGAAAATAATTTCATGTGTTAAGATAGGATTTTTGTTTTCCATGTTTTCCAACTCCTTCCTATGCTCTCCTCACTCATCAACTCCCCTCAAATCTCACTCTCTCTTAGCTTTCCACGGAATTTTTTTTCATGGTTGCCAAACATGCTCCCAATCTCATCGTTTTAAATTTTTCTTAATTAATTATCAAAAGTTATTACAATAATAGAAAACTCTCAAAAGCTAATGGAAAAGTCATAAATAAATATTGGACTGCCATTATCCAAACACGAGCGTGGAAGATTTGATTTTTCCCCGGCGGTTGTATGATTCAATAGAAGTTGATAGCCAAACAAATAGTTAGGATGCCGGGAATGGACGGGAAAGGGATTGGAATGACGTGGCGGGGCGGGGGGTGGCGTGGGGGGCAAAAAGGAAAGAGAAAGAATGAATTTATTTTCATGGACTTTTCAATTCCTTTGATTGTTTGGTTTTTGTAACACCGGGCCCCACCTTGGGTCGGTGATACAGGTGCATCTCAACCAATCGACGGTTGGATGTTTCACAAGAGTAATCGGATTGATTGGAAAGCTACAGATTGCTGATCGGACCGCTTTGGACCCTCGGGTCCATGCTCAGACGATCCAGGTCGAAAATCGGGCCAAAGAATATAGCCGAAGATCCTATCTTCAGACGAACCATTCAATGGCTATAAGGAGATTCAAGCATGTTCAAGATCGACGGCCCAATTCAATTCCATCGAAATTTTGATCAACGAGTTTCATAGAAATAATTTCTAAAACTAAGGTTTATAGTTAGTAATTTTATATTTTCTGGTAGTTTGATTTAAGAATTTCATAAATTAGCCTTCCTATATTAGTTATTTCCCTAAGTTAGGAGTTCCATATTAGCAACTACATATTTAGGTTTTTTGTTTCAAATGCAACCATCTTTATTATCAGTTAGAATTAAATTGTTGCTAATTAGCTGCCTAGAAAGAAGCTGCTGAGATTATCCACATAACATTCTCTTGTAAGCGCCTTTTAGAAAGCATCGGAGTGGAGTGGCGGCTCAATTTCCGTACTGGCAACCTCCAAATCTTGGATGTGGCATTTGAATTCTAATAGTTACAAATGTTGCTACTCTGCTTCTTTTATAAACAAAGACCAAGTGGAAGAGGAATCTCACTGAATTTGACGTGTAGAGGTGTTTCTTTTTTTTTTGAAAAGGGCAGCAGAATATATATATATATATATATATATATATATATATATATATATATGAGGAAAGTGTTTCTACTCGGTCCCCTAGATAAGCTTATCTACTCCTCCCTTTAAAAAAATACAGTGGGCCCACGCTGTTTGGATGATCCAAAGCATTCATTTGATAGGTCTTAACATAGATAGGGTGTGCCCAAAAAATCAGCACCAAAGGGTCATCCTAGCCCTTCGTTTTGTAGTGCCTTGTGGTGCCCAGAATGGACACATATAAACGTCCACGTTTATATGCGTCCATTTTGGACACGGTGTGCCCAACAAAACAAAGGGCTAGGATGACCCTTTGGTGCTGATTTTTTGGGCACACCCTATCTATGTTAAGACCTATCAAATGAATGCTTTGGATCATCCAAACAGCGTAGGCCCACTGTATTTTTTTAAAGGGAGGAGTAGATAAGCTTATCTAGGGGACCGAGTAGAAACACTTTCCTCATATATATATAAACAGAACCGAGATGGTCCTGAAGGAACAAAGATAATACAAAGATAGCATTACAATAAATCAAGGAGGGAGATAATCAAAACACTCGAACGCGGACCTAGAGACTCCTTTCTTGGCAAGGGAGTCTGCTTCAGCATTGGCTGATCTCCTAACATGGCCAAACGCGATGGATGAGCCCTTAGAGCAATCCTCTATTTCCTCTAAGAAAGGCAAAAATCTCCAGGGGGGAATAGCGACGCCCGAAAGCCAACGAATAACATTTAAGGAATCCCCTTCGACTATAATTTTGGCGAACGCCAGGCGAGGCATCGAACGAATCCCGCTATGAACGGCTCTAACCTCTGCTTCATTCGAGTCTGCCAATCCAATAGGCCCCGAAAAGGCCCAAAGGACTTCCCCCTTGTTATTTCTACATAACCCCCTATTCCTGCCGCTCCTGGATTGCCTATAGACGATCCATCAAAGTTAAGCTTTAGGGACCCCGTAGGAGGAGGAATCCAGGACGGAAGGATTTTCACTTTGGTAGCCTTTTCCATGCATATGATTGGCCATCCTTCCCAGAGGTCGAAAGCTGAAACAAAACGAAACAGAGGAAGGCTTCGGGCCCAGGATATAACCGTAGCTATCAACTGAACAAAGATCCAATAGGGAGATCTAGCCTTCCCTTCGAAGATACGCGCATTCCTCTCTTTCCACAAGAACCACCACGAGGCCAGGAGACACATCTTCCAAAGAATCCTACCTTTCTTTTTCCAGGGATTCCATTCCCAACTCTGAATGAATTCAGCCATAGAGTTGGAGGGGACCCAGCTGATTCCAAAACGAGAAAATATGAGACCCCAAATATTTCTAGCAACCTTACAGTGGATGAAAAGGTGGTCAATGGATTCGCCAGCGGATAAACATAGAGGGCAGTGGTCTACTAGCCACATTCCTATCTTCCTCAACAAATCCATAGCTTGAATGCGACCCCAGCATACAGACCACCCAAAGAAGGCAACTCTCGGAGGGCAAGATAGCCTCCAAACTGAGGAGGATACATGCTCCGCTAAAGATGGGATCAGATGATGATAAAAAGATTTGACTGAAAATATCCCCGAAGGATTCCAAATCCAAATCCGACGATCAGCGCCCGAAGACTTGATGAAGCAAGAATCCAATAAGGATAGGAGGTCGCGGTAAGAGCTTAACTCTCTAACGAAGAAGTCTCTTCGAAACTTAGGATACCAAACCACTTTCCCTTGCTCCCTAGCAAAACATTCTGATACCCAGGTCTCTTTCTGAGATGAAACAATGAATAAGTCAGGAAACATCACCTCAAGGGGTTCAGCCGAACACCAAGGATCCTGCCAGAACTCCTCGGTCCTAATCGACGATCTAGACCCTGAACTACTAGAAGACGATTCCCCCGAACCGGACTCAGAACTAGAGCTACTAGACATGAAAGCAAAAAAAGAAACGAATGAGACGCGCTCAAGAAAAATTACCGGATTGCACTGAAAGCTCCCGAATCCAACGCCGTTCACAACCGCAAAACTACACGAGCCGAACTGGCCTTCGCCGAACTGGCAGAGAGAAGAAGAGGAGGAGAAGGAGAAGTAAAATGTGAAAAATGAGAAGGTAAAAACCCCCTCTTTATAGATTTTTCTGAGGCGATTTTTCGAGGACACCGAGTGGTGCCACGTGTCTTTTAGTAATGGCGAGCACAAACTTCGAGGCAAGGGCGTAAGGGAAATACGCGCGTACCTCTAAAAGACCAAGGACATTCATCCAAGTGCTCGTATGGAGGAAAAATCAGTCCGGCCCAAGCTAAACGACAAAAAGCAGTCTGGCCCAAGCCGGACTGGATATGACGCGTCTCGCTAAACGACAAAAAGCAGTCCGGCCCAAGCCGGACTGGATATGACGCGTCTCGCTAAACGACAAAAAGCAGTCCGGCCCAAGCCGGATTGGATATGACGCGTCTCGCTAAACGACAAAAAGCAGTCCGGCCTAGATATGACGCGTCTCGCTAAATGACAAAAAGCAGTCCAGCCCAAGCCGGACTAGATATGACGCGTCTCGCAAAACGACAAAAAAAAACAGTCCGGCCCAAGCCGGACTAGGAAAATCCGGCCTGATAACTTCCGGACTGCTTCAAATTCCGGACTGCGCTAATTTCCAGACTGCCCCAAGTTTCCGGACTGCTTCAAATTCTGGACTGCTCCAATTTCCGGACTGCTTCAAATTCCGGACTGCTCCAATTTCCGAACTGCTTCAAATTCCGGACTGCTCCAATTTCCGGACTGCCCCAAGTTTTCGGACTGCTTCAAATTCCGGACTACTCCAATTTCCGAACTGCCCCAAGTTTCCGGACTGCTCCAATTTCCGGACTGCCCCAAGTTTCCGGACTGCTTCAAATTCCAGACTGCTCCAATTTTCGGACTGCCCCAAGTTTCCGGACTGCTTCAAATTCCAGACTGCTCCAAATTTCCGGACTGCTCCAATTTCCGGACTGTCCCAAATTTCCGGACTGCTCCAAATCCCGGACCGCCTCACAGGCCGGGCCTCGACCATCACCAATCAGAGATGTACTCAACCACGTTTCCCCAAGTCACGAAAATAACTTGGAGAACTAGGGGGCAACTGATGTAGTGTAAAAACAGCAGCCTATTAGCTGCCGACACGTGTCTTCAGGGGGGCCCACCGCAAACCCCGCGTCAGCAGGGGTAGTTTGGTAATTACCACAGAGTAGGTGAACTCGGGCCTATAGCTGGTCGACACCTGTCTTGGAGCGTTAACTCCCCAACTACCCCAATTTTCCTCTATAAAAGGGCCTCCAAAGCCCATAACTCAGGGTATTGAATTCTCACCCACCACTCTTAAAACTCCCTCTTCACTCCGGCTCATACTGACTTGAGTGTCGAAGGGCCTGTCCGGAGTATACTCCGGGTCGGTCATTCTGACCTCGTTTGCTTCTTTGCAGAACACATTTCATCCAGACTCGATTTCCTTCTCTTCAGCTCCTCGGGCCCTCCAGCTCGGCTCTTACGTCACTGTCATATCTGTTAACCGATTTCAGGCCTAACAAAAAGGGCCTCCAAAGCCCATAACTCAGGAACACATTTCATCCGGACTCGATTTCCTTCTCTTCAGCTCCTCGGGCCCTCCAGCTCGGCTCTTACGTCACTGTCATATCTGTTAACCGATTTCGGGCCTAACAGGTAGGAAGAAGGAATGTGCTTCATTAATGGAGGAATCACTGATGAAGAATGGACCCGACAGCCCACTGCCGGAAAAGGATCCGTTGTGTAAACAGACCGAATGCCCATCCCCGGCACCTGATCCATCAACGGCGAAGGCTCCGGTGATTAATATAGGCGCTTGCTCACTGCCTGGGGATCTGTTGTGTAAATGGAACGATTGTCGGTCGCCGACATTAGAGCCATTATCGGCAAAAGATCCGGTGGTTAACCAACTCGACTATCCCAGCCGGTTTTAAATCAAGCTGAAGGTTGCGAGGGAGCTGAAACGGCTGCCGTGAACCTGGGGTTGTTACTCCATTGTATGGCGGCCAAATTGGTTACAAATGAAGCAGATTTTCTGGAATACTAGGAGGCTAAATTCAGATAGGAAGAAGATGGCGGTGAAGGATTTGTGCCTAGTAAGACAGCCGGATATTCTTTCAATCATCGAAACCAAAATGATGGGGATCACTGACAGAATTATCGATAGTGTTTGGGGAAGGAACAACAGAGGGTGGATCGCAAAGAATGCAACGGGGTCTGCTGGGGGGTATTAGTCATATGGAAAGACAATCTATTCGAATTGAAGGACATTCCAGTTCAAGATCACTTGGTATCGATATGGTTTAGAAGCCGGGGATCCAACCTTCAATGGGTGCTCACTACTGTGTATGGGCCGGCAAAAGCGCGTGAAAGGAGAGGTCTTTGGCCTGAACTAATGAGGATCAGAGACTTATGGGAGGGACCTTGGATTCTAGGGGGGACTTCAACACCATTCGATTTCCGCAGGAGAAAAACTGTGGAAGTAGAATCACGACAAGCATCAGGAATTTATCGAATTTCATTCTTGATTCTGAATTGGTGGACCTTCCCCTAGAAGGAGCGAGCTATACATGGTCGAATAATCAAGAAAGGTTGGTGATGAGCTGTCTGGATCGGGTTTTAATATCAAAGGAGTGGGATGAAAGGTACCCGTCTATGTTTCAGCGTGCATTACCGAAACCATATCGGATCACAATCCGATCCTGTTCCAGCTTTGCGAAGCATCCACAAGACCAAGACCGTTCAAATTCGATATGGGGTCATGTGATTCTCCGGGATTCTGTAAAAAAAGTTGAAGAATTGGGGGGGGGGGGGGGGGGGGTTTGCATTTTCACGGATGGAAGGGATATACCCTATGTCGAAAACTCAAGGCGTTGAAAACAAAGATAAAGGAATGGGCAAAATCTGAGGCTATTGCAAGGGATCTCAGAAAAGGGGAAATTCTAATGGGGCTTACTGATCTGGAAAAGAGGGAGGAAGTGGGAGGACTGATGGAAGTGGATCTACAAAGTAGGGCGCAGATGAAATTAGAGTATGAGGAAATAAGACGTCGGGAAGAGATCAGCTGGAGGTAGAAATCTCGAGCCATCTGGCTCAAGGAAGGCGATAACAACACCAAATTCTTTCACAAGATGGCTAGTGCGCGGCATCGGAACAATGCCATAAATTGTTTACTTGTAAACGATGTAATGATGGAGGAACCTGGGGAAATTCGAAAGGTAATTGTTGATTTCTACCAAAAGTTATACACATGCAAGGAAAACTGGAGGCCCAAATTTGAAGGTCTTAGTTTCAGACGGATTTCGCAGCAAAAACCTGAGTGGCTTGAGGAGTTTCTCAATGGAGGAAATCGAAGCCGTGGTAAATTCGATGCAGAAAGACAAAGCTCCAGGCCCGGAAGGATTCCCAATAGCTTTCTACCAGAGATATAGGGAAATGATCAAAATGGAGGTATTTGATTTCATGAATGAATTTCACGAAAGAGGGGTGATTAAAAAGGAGGCTAATACAACATTTATTACTTTTGATTCCAAAGAAGGAAGGGGCGGTGAAGCTAAAAGATTACAAACCGATCAGCTTGGTTCATAGCATGTATAAGATTCTAGCTAAAGTCCTTGCTCGTCGTATAAGTGAGGTTATGGGGGAGATTATCTCAAAATACCAAGGGGCTTTCGTAAAGAATCGCCAAATTCTCGATGGGATTTTGATTGCAAATGAAATTCCGGACACAATGAAAAGAGAAGATGGTCAAGGACTTCTAGTCAAACTGGACCTCGAGAAAGCATATGACCATGTCGAATGGGGGTTATTAGATTACATAATGAATCGAATGGGATTCGGTACCGAGTGGCGCGGCTGGATAATGGGATGTCTATCCTCTCCATCTTTCTCGGTGCTTATCAATGGGTCACCGAATCATTTCTTCCAAAGTTCTCGTGGGATACGTCAAGGTGATTCGTTATCACCGTATCTATTCATTATGATGGCTGAAATTCTCAATGCGCTCATAGTGAAGGCTGAACGGTGTGATTATATTAAGGCCTCAAACCTTGCCGCAATTCCCCTATTGTATCCCACCTCCAATTCGCGGATGACACAATCCTATTCCTCGAAGAAGGTACGAATCAGATTCTGTACATGAAGCGGCTATTTCGGTGGTTTCAGATTTTTTCGGGACTCAAAATTAATTTTCCCAAGAGTGTGGTGGCGGGAATAAATCTAACACCACAAATTATTGATGGGATGGCAAGAGGACTGGGCTGCCAAGAAGTCTCTTTTCCGCTGTCATATCTGGGATTACCTCTCGGCTTTGGTATTCCTAGGGATGCTCCCTGGGATCCGGTATTGGAGCGCATTGAGAGAAAACTCGCTACTTGAAATAAGAGATATTTGTATTTTGGGGGGCGGATTACGTTGATTAAAGCGGCTTTGTCCAATATGCCGGTCTACTTCATGTCTTTGTATAAAGTCACGCCAAGAATTGAAAAAAGAATCGAGAAACTTTAGAGGATTTCCTATGGGAAGGCATGGAAAGGGCTAAGCGAAGCAAACATTTGTTGAATTCGCGTAAGGTGGTGAAATCAAAATCGAATGGGGGAATCAGAATCGGAAGGATGAGAATTAGAAATAAGTCACTGCTTGGAAAATGGCTAGAGATTCGGAATGGAGAAAGGGGCTCTTTGGCAGTCTATTGTAGCTGAAAAATATGGTGCTGGCTGGGGGGATTAGATATGTAATGGTGCGGGCAGAAGAGCTTCCGCTGTATGGAAATCTGTCAATTCAGCTCGGGAGGAATTTTACCCCAACATTAGATTTCGGGTTGGCAAGGGGGAAGGGGTTAGATTCTGGGAAGACCTGTGGTTGGAGGATGGCGTGCTATCTTCTAAATTCCCTGACTTGTATCGGCTAGCGGCGGATCCACAGGCACGTATCTGCGATTATCTAATTCGGGGTGAGGGGCTTGATCAAAATTTTTGGGACATAAAATTAAGGCGAAATCTAAAGGATGGGTAGAACATTTCACAGATCTATTACAGCTCTTAGCACCCCACTACTCGTCAAGAAATGTGGAGGATTGGTCGGTGGATATGGACCCCAGATCCAGAGGGCAGGTTTTCTACTAAATCGTTCTTCCGGAAAATGACTGAAGAGGACGGCAGGCAATCAAAACACGCATCGGTGTGGCGTCTGGCAATTCCGCCCCGGAGGCCTTCATTTGGACGGTGTCTAATCAGTGCATAAACACGTGTGATCGGCTAAAGAGTTGCAAGTCGGTGTGTACTGTGTTGCAAGGCCGAAGAGTCGATTGACCACGTGTTGCTTCATTGCCCGTTCTCTTCATTGATTTGGATGGATATTATCCAATTTTTCGGCATGCAGTGGGTTTTCCAGAAAAGAATATCAACTGTCATTACTGAATGGTGCGGCGCATTCATCGGCAAGTTGAGGGAATCAATGTGGAGATCCATACTGTTTGCAATCACATGGTATTTATGGCGAGAAAGGAACGACCGTATATTCAATAACACTTCAAGGGCCCACCATCTCATTAGCCTCGACATCGAACTTGCTATTATTGAGTGGGAACGGGCAAAAGGAGGATGCCCCTACTCGGTGAGTGAAATATTGCGACACTGGAAATTGGTCATTGGTGAGAAGAAAAGGCGAAGGCCGACAAATTCCCCGAATTGGTCGCCACCTCCGGAAGGATGGTTAAAGCTTAATTTTGATGGGAGTTCAATTAGAAATCCGGGTCCAGCCGGTTTCGGGGGAGTGCTCCGCGACCACAATGGGAATTGTATTCTATCTTATTCGAGCCCCGCAGGCATTTGTGATGCAAACGAAGCGGAGGTCATGGCCCTGCTATTTGGGCTTCGATGGTTCATGGTTAATAACCTCGGACCCTTGATAGTCGAGGGAGATCCGTCTAACACCATCTCTTGGGCAAGCAGTAGAAGCAGCGGCCCTTGGCGTCTGGCACCGAAGATTGATGAGATCAGGGATCTTGTCGGATATATACGCCCAATACTTGCGCATATGTGGAGATCGGCAAATTCTATTGCTGATAAGTTAGCGAAGGAGGGAGTGGACAGGGCTAATACCTTGTTTGTCTTCACGCCAACTTAACAGCTTTGCATGATTGTATTTTCTCCTTGTCTATGGTGGGCGTGGATTATGTAAACTTTGGACCCATACCAGGGGACATCTTGTCCCTATTTGTATGGAACCACTTTATGAAATAAAGTTTTGTTACCTTTTCAAAAAAAAAAAAAAACAACAAAATCACAAAAGACATGACAAATAACCAGACTGACTAGTATACCCTACTAATGCAAGTGAACAAATAACAAAAATGACCCTACAGTAATGGATCAATGTAGGACGCCAATGGAATAAGGGATGCACCTACATCACTTCCCCGGCACGTGCTGACTCGACGAAAGACATCATTTTGGGGGTAAAACCGATCATCCATAGAAAGCCGACGCATGGCAGAGAGTGCACCCGGCCAGGAGGGGCCCTCAAAGTTGAGGGTAAAGAGCACCACCTCATGAAAGCTCCGCTACTACCTTGACCGAGAGAAGAGCCCTTGATTGATTGATGCTCAACAGCCTGTTGCGACTCTCAAGCAGGCAAGAGCACTCAAAAGCCGCACGGCACCACAGAGCCTGTTGATCGACAGATTCACCGCTGCCGAGGATTGTATGACATCCCTCCAATTGCCGACCAATTCCACCAGATCCTTGCAAGGCCCTACCATTTTCAAAGTCCCATCCTTGTCAGAGATCGTACACGGTCCCATCATTGCCAGTTCCTTATTATAAATGATAGCTTCTAACCAGTCATTATGAGGGACAGATTCTGTCATGATACATCACATGTACCTAATCCCCCCCCCCCCCCCCCCCCCAACATGACACCAATCACCCAGCATTTTGTCACCTTCATATTGCACCCACCAGACATGAAACCTTCGCCTATAAAAGGGAACCCACCCCTCCATATCAAAAGGTCAAATGTTGACTGCTTCAATCCAGGTAATGATAATCCACCGCCACACCATCCAGGTACGAGCATCTTAGTCGGGCTACCAAGCAACATTCACACTCCTCACCTTGCCATTCACCACCATCTTTGTGTTCAACTCTCACTACGTTGACTCCGTCTGACTTGAATGTTGAATGGTACCCCTGGAGTTCCCACTCCGGATGTCTCTAACCTTTTGTCTGTGAGGGTAGGCCGTAGAATGAGATCACCACTATTCTACTAAAGTGATGACGTCGAAATATGGTCCCTTGCTCCAAGGGCTGGTAGAGGTTTGGCTCCAAGAGAGCATTAGGGGTCTCAGAGGTTTGGCTCCGGGAAGCCACTCCGACGCTCAAGTCAGAAATCGATGTCACAAACAGAAATAATAACTGAGAGGGAGCATATCTCCTGGGCTTAAGTTCAAGGTGAAGTAATGGCTAGAAAAGATTAGATTCTGATAATTTTGAGCATGGGGACTTATATAGAGAGGGAGCTTCTACACTGTAGCTTAGTGTGATCGCCACGCAGCATAGTTTCATCGGGGAAGAGGTGATGATGGCGTTGCGCCATATTGGAAAGTCCCTTTTAACACTCCTTGACAGTATATTAGAAGAGCGGCAGATAGGGATATGGGTCAAAGGGTGTGCTACTGGCACGTTGTGATAGGGTGCTGGAGGAATTCTCAGTTTAATCCTCAACACGAAGCTAGGCAAAAGGTGGGACCTCTCATGCGTTAGTGCCATTATCAAAATAGGTAAATGATTTATGGGCTCCAATGTTTTGATAAACATGCGCTCCAATTTTTTTCGTGTAGTATTGAAAGGGCTGTCAGAGGAATATTACTGTTTTCAAAAAGCTCCTAAAGCCCTTTAAATACTACACGACAAACATGTGGAGTGCATGTTTATCAAAACATTGGAGCGCTGAAATCATTTCTCTATCAAAATATTGTGATTAGAAGAACTAGTCACAATCATGGTTTTAAATTTTGGCCGAAATCTGAAATTTTGGATTTTGGTCGGGACAGAAACTGAAATTTGCCAAAATTTGGAATTTTGCAAAATACCAAATTTGGTACTGAAATTTCGGAATTTCAGTAATTTCAGTCTGACATTTCAATTTAATGTAATTTAAAAAAAAAACTGTTACAAAATTTCGGCCGAAATTTTAGAATTTCAGTCCAAAATTGCGAAATTAATTAAATAATATTTTATAAGAGAAAACGGTTCCTACACATATGTGTAGAGAGTTCTCTACACACTAGCTTAAAATACAGTGGGGGCCCACATTGTTTGGGTGATCCAAGCCATCCATTTTAAAGGCCCTCACATAGATACCGTCTACAAAAAATCAGATCCATAGGATCATCCCAACCCTACGATTTGTGGAGGTAAAATGGATGTCTTTAAACCTTCAAAAATTAGTCTATATTTTGCCTCCACAGTTCGAATGGTTAGGATGATCTTATGGATCTGATTTTTTCTAGACACCCTATCTATGTGAGGGGCTTAAATTGAATGGTTTCGATAAGATTGGAATCAGGAAACCATGGCAATTATCTATTGGAATATAATCTTTGGCGCCATCACGTGAAGAACTTACCCGGTGGAAGTCCTACTCCTCACGGTCGCCAAAGACATTTATTCTGCAAAATTGCAACCACCCAATTAATATTATCTAGATCTTTCATTATGACTCTTCGCATGATTAATTCAAAAGTTGATGGAAAAGTCTTAAATAAAGATAAGACTGCCATTATCAAAACATGAGCGTGTGGATACGATTTTTCCCATCATTTATTATTCAATAGAAGCTTATAACGGAGCGAATATTCCTCGAGGTAGAGATAGGAAGTTGGCTATCAAGAGGAAAAGAGTTGGACGCACAAAAGGCCAAAACTGAAAGAAAGAAAAGCCAACCACAGGCTTTGTTACTTCTTCTCTCTCCTTTTCTAATTAACATGGACCCAGGGGGTCTGTTTTGATGCCCGGCAGGAAAAGAGAAAACATGGATTTATGTTTCCATGGACCCTTTTTAAATTCCTTTGACTCTTAGGAGGAGTGTGAAAGAATAAATGATTAAATAACACCAACTCTAGTAGCTTAAGCTTTTGAATTAATTGGTTGTTTCACACTCACCTCACTTATTAACACACCCCCTCTCTTGCATACACGCACAAACAAGTAGAGAGAAACAGAACGCATAAATTTACACAAACCAACTTTGGAGTTTGAATTAAAAAGCTATTTCAGTTAGACAGTTACAAATTAATATATTGAACTCTAAAGTGGTTTGTATTCCTAAAACATCTATTTTGATCCATTTGAATTTAGCTTCTCCTTCCAACAAACCCATCAAGGACATTAATTCTACAACAAAACTGGGCTTCCCCTATTGACTTTAGTTACTGTGTTTCCTTCTTAGGGAAAAACAAATGTTCGTTTACAAGAGAGAAACAAACGCATTAACAATATTATATTTGCAGTTACACTGATTATGTAAGAGTTTGTATTGCACCTAGGGGAAATCTGATGCAGAGTCCGATAGGATCACGACAACAGAAGCTCCGATGCAAAACAATGCAGGGTAACCGTAGCTGAAGCTATGTATGTAGGGATGCGGAAGCAAAGGGGAAATTAGAAGGAAAAGGTAGGATAACTTACTAAAAGTGAAGGGAAAGGAATATGAAAAGTTGAAAGGATTGAAAATGGTAGTGAAAAGGGCACATGAAATGGTTGGAAAAGCTCCTAAAAGGTAACAAGGACTGGTTTGCGCCTAAAATTAAGGGAGACTATGGTGTGGTTATGAACTGACCTCAACAATGGTTATCAGTTGATCTCCAGCTAGTTTAGGCAGCACAACAACAGCAGCAGGTGGCTGTGCTTTTAACCAGAGGGCAGGATCTTCAATTGGCGGGACAATCTTGGCAAGTAGCAGGTGACTTGCTACGAAACTTGGGACATGGACTAGTTTTTGAAGATATTCAACTAAACTAGAGTTTTCATTAATCAAAAGCTTGTCCAAATAGTTTACATATATGGCTTTTTATAGGCCTTTGATGAGCAATCCTAATCCAAGACAAAGATTGTAATTCTACTCAAACTAAAACAAGAAAAAGTCTAAGATATCCCTAAAATTTCTACACTTCGAAGTAAACTTAAACTCTCCCTAAATTTTCTCTCCTTGTGAACGACTAACTCTAATCCAAACGAAACTTCTAAATAAATCTAAATTTTAGCGAATAAGAAAATAGCAAAAAAAGAAAAGAAAGGGAGATGATATTTTCACTCCCCACGCATTAGGCATTTGCCCCCCTTATACCGTGAACAGTGGACAACTTTAAGGCTTTTTGACATCAAATCACGTTAAAAGGGCGGCGAATGCGTACTGGGGGGCGAATATCATCACCAGAAAAAAAAAAAACCTAACTAAAACTAATTAAAATTGGATTCATAGTAAATAAGAACCGTCGATTTGGACATCGTCCGATATCAGGATGATCTGGGACTTTTCGTCCTTCTGGAAATATGATCTGGCATTTACTCAAACTTTACTGTCAATTTGGACAGTTGGTTCACTGATCCAACAGTCCCTAGGTGACGCAGGGAGAGTGAGAGCAGCAACACCAAGATGGAGATCAACACAAGCAGCAACTAAAATAATCTAGTGGGGGCTTGAAAACCAATGCCACGGTTTGAAGAAAAACTCCAATATAACACGTTAAAGGAGCGAAGCTCCTTCACCCACGTGAACGAGCCAATGCTCTTCACAAGAGATATTCCAAAAATCTTCTTTATTCAATCTGTCTTTCTTTCCTCATGACATTACATAATATAGAGAGTCAAATCTAAGAATAGCAACATTAAATACTAACTTAAGACCTAAGCAATTAATTCCACCTAAGGCAACAAAAACTAAACTTACAAATATTACTAATAACCCTAAAATAGCAATTTCGTAATTGACCCTTACCATAACCAAAAAAAGACCATAACTTGTTGAAATCAAGTCCAAATCGCGTAATCTTGGGCTCTTTAGATAGGTAATCGAAAAACCTTTCTAAAAATACCAAAATCAAGCTAAATAGACAAGTTTTGACACCCTAAAAAAATAATAAAAATAAAATGACGTAAATTGAAAATAAAAAAACAACAGATTCGATCAACGCCGCACGTTCTGCATCAGTAAGGGTCTGATCATGGATTTGAAATGTCCAGCCTTCAAACAGCTTAGGTGCACCTGCATAAGAATCAACGACCCCCAGAGAGGATTGAATCCCCAATGGACGACGAGTATCGATATGACATGGTGAAAGCATCCAAACCTTCATTGTGCCCCACTTCTAAAGGACTTACTCTAAAACTATTTGAAGACAGATCAGGTAGAGGAGCATCCCCATCTAGAAACTGCATGACTTGCCCCATGCTTGGCCTAGTGCACGGTACGGGATGCGAACAGAGCAATCCAAGCTTCAACACCAACTCCATTTCGTGCACCAGGTAATCAGTTCCCAGATTCGGATCACTTGTCTCTAAAATTAAGCCTCTCCTCCAACATTCTGACACCCAATCAAAAAGAACCACTCCTTCTGCAGACGCTCGGAGATTTATCGGTCTCCTTCCACAAGCAACCTCGAGTATGAAGACCCCAAAAGAAAACACGTCGGTGCTTGTCGTTGCCTTGCCAGTTCTGCTTAACTCCGGTGCCATATAACCTAGAGTTCCGACCACATGAGTGGTTTGAGGATCGGTTCCATGATCATATAATCTCGATAGACCAAAATCGCCTAATCTTCCATTGAATTCATGATCTAGTAAAACATTGCTTGCTTTGATGTCTCTGTGGATGACAATCTGCTCCCATTCTTCATGCAAGTAATAGAGCCCGGAAGCTACTCCTTTGATGATTCGAAATCTTTGATTCCATGTTAGAACTGAAATGGTCTGATCAAAGAGTAATTTGTCAAGACTTCCATTGGGCATGTAATCATAGACCAAGAGGAGCTCTCCTTTACGCCGGCAATATCCGAGTAGCTGTACTAAGTTCCTGTGCCGGAGCCTTCCAATGCTGATAATCTCAGCTACAAACTCCCTCATCCCTTGCCTTGATTCATGAGAGACTCTCTTCACAGCAACTTCGGCTTTGGAGGAAGGTAACAGACCTTTGTACACCCTACCGAAACCTCCGATGCCCAGAAGCTCTGTGTCTCTGAAGCCCTTGGTGGCTATGAATAGATCCTTGTATGAGAACCTTTGTGGCCCATATTCACGCTCCCAGTCCTCGAGTAACTCTGCGAATTTGATCCTCCTTCTCACAAAAAGAAGAACGCTGGCGACGGTCACTAAGATGAAAACTAACATAAAAATGGGCAAACCAATTGTCAATACTTTTGATTTCTTTTTGGGACCTCTCCGAGGGAGCTTAGGAAGACGCGATATATCGAGTTCTTGAGCTTTTCCATTCATTTGAAAGCTCCATCCCAGAACATAATGAGCAGTTGGAATCAATCCCGTCGATGTAGAAAAACCCAAGTACATATCTTTTAATACAACCGATGAAAGATTAACCACCGAAGACAAAAGAGGGCGATTAGGTTTAGGTTTCTTCACTGGCGATATTGTTACATCAAGTTTCATATCTGTACCATTGTACTCTGCCCAAACCTGAATTGGTTCTCCACTTATAAGACTTATGGTCTCGATCCTACCATTTTCATTAATATAATAAGCGGCATGTGTGGAGTTGGTAGAATTTAAGCTGTTGATATCGATTCCCACATGGTCATCATCAATATCTCCAAATTCGAGGTTCTGGACGGTATCAAGCTCCACGGCAACAACATGATTAGAAGAATTCCCATTGTTGCTAGAACTGAAGAGGCCTAGATTTTGGACAGGTAGACCTCTGGGGAGTGCTCTCTCTGGGGCAATAACAAAGGCCATCCCATGGGCAAAAACAGGATAAGTGGCGAAAATTGCAAAGATGAAAGTAGTAGAAAAGGAGTAAACAGTACCATTGGTAGGATCCTTAAATTGGAGGGGCATGGAGTGGAAGGCATGACCCGTGCTTTGCTTTGTGTTGTTGGTTAGCTGTAAGAGACCGTTGGGTGTAATTTCCGCTATGCCATCGAAGCTCAGATTGGCACTGAGGAATCCATTGTAGCTGAAGCCATCATTGTTACAAGCTGTAAGTTTGATGAGGAGAAGCACCAGAAATATCTTGGTAAACATTGTTGAAGTCTTGCTAGAGATTCAAAAAGTCTTTTAAAGAGCTTTCTCATGTAAAGCATTCTGTTTGATAATATATAGGCTTAGAGGAAAAGTGTATATCCCATGCATTCTGAGTGAACGCTATTTACTTGTGGAGTCAATGCAATTACTTATACAGATAATAGACGTTAACTTCAGAATGTACGAATATTATATGTACCATATTTTTTGTTAATGGCACTCATCTCTTGGCTTTACACTTTCTTCAACTAATGCCAATCAGAAAAGTATAAAACATGGTGATTAGTGCCATTATCAAAATATGATGGTTGGGAGCACTAAGTGATAAGAACTAGTAAACTAAATTATGGGACTTAGCCAAGAGACCATCACACGTCCAATACTAGCAAAACAAGACAGAGAAGAGAATAGGAGAGGTCTTTTTGGCTTTAGGGAAGAGTCCGTTTGGATGCCGGGAATGGAAGGGAAGGGGATTGGAATGACGTTGGCAACAGGGAAAGTGAAGGAATAAATTTAGGGTAATGATATATTGGCACCCGTTTAGGATGATTTGCACCCCTTTTAATGTGAATTATGGCAGACTTTAACTTTTTGTGTAGAAGGGGTACGAATCATCCTACAGGGGATGTGAATTTATCATCTCCCTAAATTTATATTTCATGACCTCTTTTCAATTCTTTTGACTGTGGTTTTTGTAACACCCGACCCTACCTTGGGTCAGTGATACAGGTGCAACTCAACCGATCGAGGGTTGGATGTTTCGCAAGCGTAATTGGATTGATCGGAAAGCATCAAATCTGTGATGTTTCGCAAGTGTAATTGGATTGATCGGAAAGCATCAAATCTGTGATCGGACCGCTCAGGACCCTTGGGTCGATGCTCAGACAATCTAGATCGACAATCGGGCCAAAGAATTTGGCAGAAGATACTATCATCAGATGAATCATCCAAAGGCTATCAGGAGATTCAAGCATGTTCAAGATCCACGGCCCAATTCAATTCCTTCAAAATTTTGATTAACAAGGTTCATAGAAATACTTTCTGTTATCGTCAAATTCCTGCCTATGGATCGAACGGTTTAAAGAAAACTGTTACAATGATCTATGAAATAACTAAGATCTCAGGCACAAAATTATCTTATTAATAGAGCAAGAATCTAAAGAATACATTTGAGATTCAAAGCAAAATGATCTAATCAAAACAAAGAGAAAGCTAATTAGAACTCATATCTTCTCCTAATCGAATCTCAGATCGGAAACAGATTAAAGAAGACGAAGTTTTTCTCTTTGGAACAATGTTCTTTCTTTTCATCTCTCCCCCTCAAATGAGGGGGAGAGTCTCCTTTTATACTAGACTAGTTGCAGACCCGTGCGTTGCACGGGAACGAAGAACAAAGAAAATCAAAACTCAAATGAAGGACACAGGAAAAAACAAATAAATTACTATTTTCTGTTTATTTCTTCTACAGTATCCTGCCAACTAAACACTGATCTCAGAGGTTTTCCTTTCCATTTAGCGAGCTTGATGCTAAAAAAAAAAAATCAATAATAAATTAAGCAACAAACATTAAGCAAAAAGAGAACACTACTACTTTGAATTTTATAGCAAAGAATTCAAAATGAAACTTCACCAACATTGATGCAATCTTGATGCCAAAACAACAGAAATCAAATGTACTTTTCTTTGTACCAAGATGTATGGGCAAATATATGTATAGATAGTAGTCCTTTTAATGGAAAAATTTAAATCCAAGCTATGCAGTTTGCTTAGGGAAAACCAGATGTATGGACAGAACATGGTCCTTTTTATTTCACTAATTATTGAAAGCAGAGTCATCTATCAAGGGATTTGCTAATGTCCATTGCAAAAAAAAAGGAAAAAGAAATGCTTGAAGCACATAGGTAAGCAACTGCATCACCTGGACACAGTACAACTGATCTGTGGGTGTCTTGCTTCCAATCACAACGTTTAGTCTATCGTAGCAAAGGCAAGACAATGGGATATTTCATAGAGAATAATTATACTTAAAATAGATAGAGAACACATAATAGATAGAGAACGTGAGTGCATACATCAAGGGAGACAAACACAACCGTGAAAAAATACAGCGCAGGGTAGAGCAATAGAGATTGTGGAGAGAAAGAGATATTTTTTCCTTTCATTCTAGCATTATTTAATTGTCACTTCCTTCTTGAATAAGAGTCCTAGCAAAATCTTTTTCCTATCTAATAAATAAGACTACTACATGACGACATCTCCTCATTAGATGATAGCTATTGCTTTAAAGAGGGATAGACACGTATCATAACACGAAGAGTAAGGATTCTAGTAAATATGATCATCATAGGGCTTCTAGTATATATGGGATTCTAGTAAGAGAGAGAAAGAGAGAACGAAAAGAGGAAATAGCCCTAGTTTCTAGGGGCGAGGATTCTAGGATATATGGGATATACGTTTAGAAAGAACGGGTATAGGAGGGGTGACACATGGCAGCACCACATTGTGCGACATTCAGCTTTACTTATATATAATTAGGTTAGATGGGATCATACATCTTTACTTTGATGTATCACCTATGTGGCACTTCTTCATTCGTTCTTTGCCATCTCAACCATTCTTGGCATATATTCCGAATAAAGCCATATGTCGCTGTCAACTGATTGTGTGATTAGATCTATAACAACTTTATCTGAAGTGACTTAAAGGAATCATGTGATTTGTTATAAACGGAAAGCGCTGGATGATTTATTTTAGGCTGTCGGATGATACTCTGTTATGTGAATTTACCCTCAACATATTGCCCCCCTACTTCTTTGACCTATTTTTAGATCTGAGAAGTAGTAAGACTTCAAAATCTTCGGTTTTGATAAAAAAGATCCAATACTGATCCTTCTATAATTATATCGGTGTATAGTCTGAATGTTATTTGAGAAGTTAAAGAATCACTTGGATAAGTTTGGATATTGTCAGTCGGCGAACGGAATCATTACTTTGCCTTGGGAACTTGGAACGTCAGCCAAAAGCAATCGAAATGAGTACGGAATATCTCTGTAATAATGAAGCACGATTTCCGTTTTAATCTCTGCAAAGCCACGTGTCGAAATAGCAATAGGTCTTTCGAGGACGCGACTTTTGACCAATCCTCTATTTAAGAGTATCGCTGCTTTCTTTTTCCCTGTATCTTCAAACCTTTTCTTTCGCCCACTTTTTAGCGTAAATTTTTCTTCGTCTCCTTCAAAACCTTTTATGGATTCCCACTCATCTATTCGGGGTAAGGAGCCCGTGGTTCCCATCATTGACCTCAGCTCTAAAGGAGAGAGTGAAGAGTCGGGATCAAAACCTGAACCGAAATCCACAACAAGAAGAACGAGAAAGAGGCCGGTGGGGAAGGAAGAAGCAGAAGCTTCTAGCTTGCCCTCTCCTCTTCCTTCTATTGAGGTGGAAAGAGGAGAGTTGAGAGATTTTGTGGAAGAATGTTTACTCTTCCAAAAGGAGGTGACTCTCTTTTATTTCTTCCTTTATTACTTTCTTTTTCATAATCTCTTGATACCTTTATCCATTCTTTCTGTAGGGTGAACTCCCCCATAAAGCCGCTGTGGTTCGCCTTTTGGAGCTAGGAGATGAGGTCTACAACCTCAAAGGGAGAGTTTACAAGTTAGAGATGGAGGCTCGTGATCTAATGGCGGAGAAGGAGTTTTTGTTGAGTCGTCTGGAAGCAAAAGATGATCTGATCGAAGCCATTAAGCTTCGTCTTGACAGTGACGACGGACTCACTTCCGAAGATGACGATCAGGGGGCACCCTCTGAGGGTTGAACTTCAGTCTCCAGTAGTCTTTTCATGGCCTTCTTCAGTGAGAAGGTCTTTTGAACTTGACCTTCTCACTTTGTATGTCCGTGGTTCCCCTCATATGTCCATGACAACGTGGGTCGTGGACGATGGTTAGGTAAAATAAATGGGAGGCTGCCTTGGAACTCCTTTCTCCCCTTTTTTTTCTTGTTGGCCGAATCTTATTTGGTAAAGATATCTTGTATTAGATTAGGAATTTTTTGTTTATGAGTTTCTAATTTGGAGCAAACGAGACCTTATTTTTTTAAGCCGGAAAGGAATGCGACCCCGAGGCGGGCCTCAACATATTATATAATGAAGGCACAATACAAGAGGAGGGCTATCCACCTGGCCTCTGAGACAACGACACACAAATAGGAACCAAAAAACCCTAAACAACACCACCTACTTAGTTCATCTGCTTGGAGGAATATTAGGAAAACTATGAGCGTCGCATCTTGCAGCCCCACGGGTTATGCGAGGCATTTCTGATCAGCCATGGAATATTTGAAAGGATCTAGATTTGACGCTTCATTTGCGAGAGCATCTGCCACTTTGTTACCTTCTCTGAATTGGTGCTGATGATGAGGGCCCAAGTTGTCCATGAGGTCTATGATTTCGGGCCAGAAGAAAGAGATGGTCCATGGGTGGCTCCCTTTCTTTGAGATGGAATCCATAAGAACTTTGCTGTCTGACTCTACTATGAAATTCTTGAAGCCAAAGGCTTTGCATAACCTAAGGCCGTCCAATAGCGCTCTCGCTTCAGCCACCATGTTGATGGATTTCCCATAGAAGAAAGCAAAAGCAAATATAACTTTTGCTTTGGCATCACGCATAACTCCACCGCCTCCTGACTCCTCCGGGTTTCCCTTGGCTGCCCCATCAATGTTCAGTTTGAACGAACCAATCATCGGCCGATCCCACCAAATCCAATTATCCCTACTGATTTTTTCCATCTGTGGTTCAATCTGGATTTGCTCCAAAGCTAAACATTCCATCATATTGTTTTCTTTGGTGAATTTTTGGCTTGATCTCACTGCTCTTAAATTATTCACTATTTGCCGAATCACCCAATTTGTACTACTCTCTTTACCTTCCAATCTTCTATTGCAACGTTCCTTCCATATTTCCAAAGGGATAAACAACGCTGACATGCCAAGGAGAAATCCAGCTTGGGTGCTTCTTTTCCTGCCAAATGATATCCAAGCAAGCATCCTGCTCCTAACTGGACAGCAGAATCAAAGATCTCAAAATCCAGATGGCATTCAAATATGAATGTTTTAAGCACCGCAGAGAAGAATCAGTTGATCATCTCTTAGGGAATAGTGGCCTAGCAAGGGGAATCTGGGAGTTCTTTGCAGACCTCTAGGCCATGAAACTACTTCCCTTGCAATCAGCTGTAAGCAGCTTCTCTTTTGTAATTATACTTATCAATGAAAGTGAGAATTTCTGTATTGCGATTGATTTGCCCCCCTCAGTGGTTAATGATTATATGGTTATGTGTGTATCGGTTCCGACACTTTGTCTGCAATGTTTTCATCATATTTTATATTTATATTCTTTCAATTTTTGTCAAGCGGATAGGGCTGGCAATTTAACCCGGAAAACAGGGGATCCGCCCGGCCCCGTTCGGGGCGGGGATTCCGATTTAAAAAAATTCCCCGGGGCGGGGACGGGGCAGACCTTGGCCCCGCCCCGATCTGCCTTGCCCCGATTCATTACTAGTACCTTGCATTATAAAAATTACTTATTTAAAAATTGAAATTTCAAATCTGCCCTTATGGATATAAGGGAAATGATATCAACACACATACTTTAATATTTTCAAACTAATCTTGTCTTTTAGTAGTTAAAGATCTATCAAATGATCATTTCATTTCCCAAAGGCTTTCACAAGTCAATTAATGAGAAAAGACAACCGAGGTTGTGCAAATATCATTTTTCATAAAAATATGCTTGTGATATAAGATTTCTGTAAGTAGTTCTCACATTTCTTATTTTATTAGGCAGGGATTGTACTGGGATTTTTTCCCTTGGTGGGGACGGGGCAGGAATGGGGATTAGATCCCCCCCCCCCGCGGGGCGGGGTCGAGGATTCACCGCAATCCCCGAAATGGGGACGGGGCGGGACAGGGAATTTTCCACGAGGTGAGGATGGGGACGGGGAATGCAACATCCGGCCTCACCCCGCCCCGTTGCCAGCCCTATAAGGGCAGGAATGTCATTTCCCAAATTAATGGCGTCGAAGCAATCATTTCTTGCGATTGCGTAAAGGAAATCAAATATTTCGATTTCTGGAATCAACCCGGAGACGCCACGTGTAATATTTCTTGTTTTTTAATGTGACTCTACGTTTCCCGCGTGTGGGCATAAGGAAGCTTTAAAAGAAACCCTAAAACGCCGTCTCTTTACTTTTATATCTTTTCTTTGAGGGTTTTTGGAGTTTTCACCAGTTTTGTTCAATGAGTTTTCTGGAGAATTTCTAGGAGCTTTTTCAAGGATTTCTGGTGAGTTCTCCGTCTTCTTTTGTTTCCTCTGAATATCTTTTGTTTCATTCTTTAAGCTTTCCATTCTGGTTTTTGTTGGAAATTATTTTTGAAAACGATGTCTGATGCTACGGATTCGCAAAACCAATTGTTTGAACCGTTTTCTGAGAAGGAATTGGATTCTCCTATTAAAAGAACGAGAGATGATAGTGAAGAAGAAGGTTCCTCCAAACCTTTTATGAGTCCAGATAGCATTAAAAAGGAAGAACATAGGGTTAGAATAAATAAACTGGAACCTACTTGGGCCCTCAATATTAGGTTAGTGAGAAAAATCCTAGCGACACTTCTGAAACTGTGGGTACGGTTCCTTATCAGGAAATTGAACCTATTACTATTGGGGATTCGAGTGAGGAAACGGATAATATTCTCTTGTCCAGGATGCTTCATTATCGAGAAAGTTCGGGTCCGAAAGAAATCGAGATATATTGTCCGAAGGAAGCTCGAGAGTCTGTATGTACTTTAAAGGAATCTTCGTTGAAGATGCACCAGAAGGGGCTGCCTGTAGGAATTAAAGGGGGGTGGACAAGTATATCATTTCTCTTTAAGGCACGATTAAGGGTTCACAAGGGGGATTCCCATTTTTCTTTCGTAAAAAAAAAAAAAAAATCAGAAAGGGGCGAGAGCAGAGGGAGAGAAGAGAGGGTTTAGGGGAGAAAAGAAGAGGGGAGTTACCATTTCCATGGCCAAAAATCTTCCCAACAGCCATACTCACCAACACTCACCTCCTCACACTTATAAATAGGGCTTGTTAGGAAGCTGAAAAGGGGGGATACCATTTTTGATTAAAAAAAATCTGCAGAGAGAGAGAGAGAGAGAGAGAGAGAGATGAAAGTGAAACCCTAACCCTTTTTACCATCTTCTCCGGTGAATTCCGCCGGATTCAGGCCTAACTCCGGCCAGCTGTACTTTTTTTCCTTTAAGCTATTGTTCTTACATCAAAACTCAGATTCGAGCCATGAAAAACCTCAATTTTCATATCCTAAAACTCTAACCCTAACCCTACCATTTCCGATCAAAAGTTTCTTTCTTCGGCCAGGTTTCCGGCCACGCTCCAATCAGATTTTCGCCGAGCATCACCTCATCTGTTTTAAGCTTTTTGTTACTGTGTGCTGTTCATAAACCCTAAGATCTAGATCGATCTTCTTTGTGTTCCTCATAAGCCGAAGAACACTCAGATCTATAAGCACAAGCCTCATCACAAGCACAAATCCAAACCCCTACCTCAGTAGAGCTTAGATCCAAAGCTCAGATAAGATTCAGTTACGAACAGAAAATCTGTTTGTTAAAGCTTTCGTTTGGACATTGTGTATTTTTCATAAGCTTGAGTTTATTGTTCTTTTCTTTTGATTGTCTCATGAGTGTGAATGCTTGATAGTGCTGTGTGTTTTTCTATCTTAACAATTTTCCATGATTTATTGAATTTCTCTTATGATCATTCAATCTATCGGTTCATGCAAGTGTTTATGAGAGTTTTTACATTTGATTCTACTTCCTTGGATCAGTGATTATTAGCATGTGAAATGGTTTTATACCTATCTTGTTCATTCATTTGAAGCTTTGCACATTTTTGTTCCTATTCAAGCCAACTGATATGGCTTCATGGAATGCCAAAGTAATTCACAATTTTTATTTTTCAGTTAAAGTGAAATTATGGCTGATTTCAAGTGGTTAGGTCTCTAGTGGTCAGCACAAACATGCATTGATGGTTTTATGCCACCAACCAGTCTTTCTCTTATAGTCAGCTTATAAGAGTGCTTTTTAGAGCAAGAGTCTTTAGAGGACTATAATTATTATTGGACAATCCCTTGTACATCAATAGACAATTTAAAGTATATATTCATCATAGAATGCTAGTTATGTCAATGTCATTTATATGGGACATGAACATGGGCTGATATTTGTACTCAATCCCTTTCGGTAATGACACTTTCCTCAGGATGTATTAGTATGGATGCCATCTGTTTGTTTTTTGTAGAGTCCATGGTAGTGATGATCTAAAGGCTGATACATTTGCTTAACTTAGCAAGCGTTAGGGTTCATAAGTGCATTCCTTTAAATCTATAGGAGCAGGTTGACAGTTTCACTTCTACAATTTGACCACAACATTCAAACAGATACTATGTTTTAAAAACTGAAAAAATGGATAGCAATTTGAAACTGGGTTTTGATCTTGGTTCAATCCAAGTTTTGGAATGTTTATCTTGTGTATGAGAAATGCATGTGGAGAGTAACCTGTAAGTCAAGGTATGTTAGAGTATAGAGTTATATTCTGGTAAAGATATTGTTGTGGTTAATCATATGACAAGTTTTACAAAGATTGAGAAATTTCTGATGTAATTCACGAGTATGAAGTGGTGTTATGATAGAAATGAGAATGAAATAAGGTACAATAATATACATGCTAGTTGAACACATCCTTTTAAGTAGCTTGATCATACAGCACAGATCTTGAAATCAGTTAGCATAACCTGAACCAGGTAGCCTAACCTGAACTGGGTAGCATAACATGAACCAACTTGATATGACTTGAGTATATTCATTACGTCTTGTCAATCGTGTATAGAAGTCTAAAGTTTTTTTTTTTTAGTTTAATCATATTTTGAAGATGAAAAGCAACACAAAATAATTCTCTCATGAGCCTTATTCAACTCTTGAAGCTTGGTGAAAATGCTGTCACATTTAAAATGAAAACCATTGCAGTCCTTTTTTATGATGTGCTGAAATGAAAATCATTGCAGTCTTTTTTTATTTTGTGCTGAAATGGAAACTGTTGTAGTTCATCTACATGGTGCCTGAACTGAAAATTACTTTAGTTTATTTTCATTGTGCTGTTGTAGTTTATTTTCATGGTACCTGAACTGAAAATTATTGTAGAACATTTTTACTATGCTGAAATGAGAGCTCTTGTAGCTCATTTTTATTGTGTAGAATGGTCGATGGAAAAATATTGTAACTCATTATGCTGAATTTTGTATATGAGCATTTTAAATATTAGATGTTGATTCATTTATAAGACCTCCATTTTGAGTATTGGAAGTAATCTTGAAGTCTAAAGATTTATGGGAAATATTGAGGTTGTCATGATTTTATTTCTAACAGGTTCATTGGATTTCTTCCTTAATATAATTTTTTTTAGACGCACTGCTAAGTATGTTCATCTAAATGGTGTTTGATCAATTGGGTGTGGAATTTCATTTAAAAAAGAGTTATGTGGATAAACTTATTGTTTTAGTGCAGGTGAAATCACTCATGAACATTATATTAGTTGAGTCCAAATAGGGGTTACATGCACTTCACATTTATGGGGATTGATAAGATTATGGGTAAAATATTATCATTGCTAAGTTTAGTTGATCAAAAGAGTTATTTTACCCCTCAAATCTCTTGTTGGATTTATAATCAGTTAGAGTCTTATATATTGTTCACTCGGTTTTTCCAGACTTCGTATTTAAATTGGGATGTATATATATATATATATATATATATATATATATATATATATATATATATAATTTTTTTTTTTGGAAGCACAAGTACATAATATTTGTTTTAAATTCTTCTGCTGGGGCTGTAGTAGAGATTAAATATTGTTGCAAGATGTGAACAGACCTCGCAATTCCTTATGTCGAGGTTCTTCAAGTGGTTATAATTATAAGCTCTATCATATAAGTTCTGAACTGAACTTTGGTTGATCATCTTCCCAAACTCTAATTGTCGTGATTCCTGATAGTTTATTCCTTTGCACAATTGTAAGAGTGTTGCGTGTATATTTACTTGAGAAATTTGAATGCTTATATTTCATTGATTTTCATGATGGGGAGTGTGACTTATGCTTGAAAGGAAAAGGAATGACCCTCACTGTGAGGTTTTATTAATTAGATAAGCTTGATTTTTTTTTATATTCTGCTTCAATGATTTTTTTTTGGGAAAAATACATTTCCACCCCCTCTAGTTTCTGACACATACACTTCTAACCCTGACTTTCAAAACGTGACATCTACACCCCCTGAGGTTGCATTTTGTTATAAGTATACCCCCTCCGTCAACTGTCCGTGAGTTTAACCCGACGGAATGGCCCAAACTAACCTGGGTTAAGATTTTGAGGACAGAAATACCCTCACTGGTTTTAAGCCATTTGCAGAGGGATTAGGGTTATGCAATTTCCTTCATCACGACCACCATCGCAATCTCCGGCACAACCCATTTACGTTGTGGCATGGTTAATCTCAGCCTGATCTAGTTCTGAGAGATGCTTTCCAAGGAATTCATACAATTTCTCTTCCTTGTTCCATGACTCCCAATTAAAACCTTGAAAGCAAAAGGTCATGAACTTTAAAAAAACTAGGAAATAAGAAATAGGGATAAAGGCAAATGAATGGGCTTTTTTATATTCCTGAAATAAGATCTGTGATAGTGTGAAGGAATCAAAATGGGTTTCGAAGTTGGGTGGCTGCGAAGGTGGGTTCTAGCGGCTATCGATTTGGATTTCTGGATGGGCGAATTGGGCTCCAAGAGATGTATTTCAAGAGGGATGGGATATTGAACCTGGGTTTGAATGGGCTTGGCACTGAATCTGGGCATGAATATATAGATTTGGAAAGGAGATGGGTTTGGTATTGAATCTAGGTTGGAATGGGTATAGAAGTGAGATGGATATGGTATTGAATCTGGATTTGAATGGTTTTGAAGATGAGTGAAGTGGGCTTGGAGCTGGTTCAAAGTGGATTTTGGGGGTCTGCACATTTGGAGCATATGTTTAGGTATTCAGGTTGAAGATGAGATGGGTTTCATGTTTTTGAGATAGGGGTTTTGAACAATTCGTTGGAGTGTTTTGGTGATTCAAGTTTCGTTGGATTTAGATCCAAGTTACTGTATTTTGATTTCAGTTCACGTATTAAGGCTCAACAGATCCAAGATTCAATACCCACCTTCGCAGTCACCAAATCCATCTCATTTTCAGTTGGGGAAGACGAGGGCATTTTGGTCATTTCCGCCTCGCCGTCTACTCCGTCACATTAAAAAAACCCATTGTAACTTCAGGAGGTATAGTTGTCACGTTTTGAAAGTCAGGGTTAGAAGTGTATGTGTCAGAAACTAGAGGGGGTGTAAATGTATTTTTCCCTTTTCTTTTAACTCTTAAGGATATTGCAATGAATTTTGTAAAAGCTCAGTAGGCAAGTTGTAGGAAAGGGATTATAATATATTTAGAATTGTTACTTTGTTACAAATTTTATGATAATCACATCTGAACTGTTGTTTTGATGCCAGAATTTTGTGGAAGAGTTCTGAATTGTTCTAAATTGTTGTTTTTGTGTTTGAACTGTGATATTACATTTGTTTGTGACCTCATAGATCATTAGCTAAGGTTATTAAGTATGCTTTACGTTTTGAATAGACATTATTTCATAAAGTCTATGATTAAAGATGAATAATATGACTTAAAATCTGAATACGAGCAGAGTTGTTAGGAATTGCATTGTTGTTTTTATTCATTGACTTGAGTCGAATTATGGATTGGTAGGAACTTAATATTTCCTATGATTTTTGTTTGTATAAGCCGTTTCATCTAATGGGGTAAAAGATAAAGTATGCAGGCACTCTACTACGGATATGGTTTAGTTTGTTTATTCTCCAGTATTAATTAAGCTATGAGAGCTTTTACAAATTTAAATCACTTCTGGATAGTTTTTGAACAAATATCCAATCACATTGGTTACATACATTGTATGATGTCTTTATGAGGTACATAGTTTTCCTATGTGTTCTTGAACTTGATAATTATTTTTCTCCTCTTGGTTATTGAAAATAGGGTTCTATATGTCTGGTCAATTTTTAAGGAATAAAAGGGTTTCACTGTTTGGGGATTTGCTTTGAGAAGTATATTGGCATAAGGATTTTTTTTACAAATGTTTAGAGTATTTTGATCACTCTTCACTTCTTTTAATTGGTTTGAAATGCAGAAATTCAGAGTTTAAGCTCTGTGTCATATTACTGTTATCATTTTATTTTTTCATATCAAATGAAATCAGCTGTGTTGTTCTAATTGAGTTTAAACGCATTTTGTGAAAAAGTAAGTCGTATATAATAGTCTAGTTTAGGCTCTATATTCTATAAAGGTGCATTTTCTTCAAATTTAAATCTTTATTGAGTTTAGTAACTTTGAATGATTTTTGTTAAAAAAAAGGGGGGGCATACGATCATGGAATTAATTAAATTTTCATTATTAAGATTTTAGGATATCAGGAAATTACTTGAAGTTATGTGTTCTAGTCAACAAGTCAATATGATCTTAATTAAATGAAAATTTTCTCAACAGACATTTAAAATGATTAAGTGTGTTTCGAACTTCTATGATGTCATTTGGTTTTCTTTTAAGCTTAAAAATTTGTTCACATCGTTTATTGTGAATATAGTTTCTAGGTATGCCTTTAGACATTAGATTTTATCATTGCAAGGGCAATGAAAGAGTCATCTAGAGCCCATCCTTTAGGGGACTTGCACAGTCCTAGTAGCAATTCCCTCTGTCATTTATTAGATTTATTTAGTCTTTTAAGATATGTACCCATAGACATTAGAGCCTGTCATTGCTAGGGCTATGATGACGCTAGCCGGAGCCTCCCATTTTAGGAGACAAGCTATCTCAGTAGAAAAGTTCCCTTCTTTAGGAGATAAGCTGTGTCCCACTAGATAGTCACCCATTTAGTAGACCACTTGGTCTCATTAGAAAGTTGCACCCCTAGGAGACTAACTCGGTCTCATGCTAGTGCATTACCCACCTCTAAGTTAAAGACTAACTTAGTCTTTTAGTTGCACTAACCCTATTTATCATTGCAGGGGCAATGATAAGGTTACTTGGAGCCCACCTTTGTGTCTAGGAGACTTACCCAGTCTCACTAGCACCCTTCTTTGTCTCATCTTCTTTTAGGAGACCTGCTTTAGTCTAGTTAGCTCTCCCTTTAAAGTCACATAGTCTAGGAGTCTACCATCTAGTTAGGAGTCAGCCTCAGAAATAGGAGTCTGTCCTATAGTGTTAGGAGTTAGCCTTTTAGTTTAAGAGTATGTCCGATTGTCATAGAGAGTTAGGATTCTATCCTACCTTCCATAGAGTCATAGGATTCTGTCCAACCCTTGCAAAGTTTAGGAGTCTGTCCTATCCTTGCAAAGTTTAGGAGTCTGTCCTACCCTTATAGAGTCTAGGAGTCTGTTATTTTCTTCTGGGAGTTTGTTCTTCATATAGGAGTATACCCTTTAGCTCTAGGGATTCTGTCCTTAGCGTTGACACTCCGCGAGGCTGTGGATCACGGGGTGTGGTCATATAGGTTCCCTTATAGCTAAAAGGAAACATCGAAATATCTCAAAATTCAAAAACATCTGAAAAATCAGAAAACTTCAAAAACCTTAAAGCATTTGAAATGTTAAGAGTCATTAGGTGAGTAGTTAGGAAAATCTGTTTCCGAACTACGCTGGCTTGATCCTCTTCCACGAGGTACGTAAGCAGTTTGGGATTGTCATCTCGAGTCTAGTCAAATTTTGTAAATAAAACATTTTCAAACCTTAAAAAAGAAACCATTTGAACATTTTCAAACAAAGCTTATAATAAATCATTTTAAAAAAGATCTTTCCCTAGAGTTAGGAGTCTGTCCTATATGTCTAGAGAGTTATAGAGTTAGGAGTTTGTCCTAGAGTTATGAGCCCATGTGCAGTCAGTTTGACTATAGAGCTTGGCGCATAGTCGGCTGATGGCTAGATTTAGGATGCACTTAGGTAGGTCATTATTTTTCTTAGGATACAGTCTAGTTGCACATAGGGTGTAGGAACCACCTGCATTAGATAGGGCAAAAACTTTGCATTTAGTTAGGGCATATAGGGTGTCCTAAAATGCACAATCAACTTCAACTTAAATAATCACATTCAAAAAGCTTTAAAAATTAGTCTGGTCTTTTAGGTCGAGTCTAGTTTAGTGGTTTAGGCACAATAGACATTGTAGCTTAGAACAAGCGACAGAACTACGTAAACCTTGATTCCAAAAAGAGGCTTGGATACGTAGGTAGCTTCGATGATTGATCGTCCAAGTCCAGGGAATATAATGACACATTTTTTATTTGTTTAAAGTTTTAGGAGTTAGTTGTAATGTTTGTCATTGTTTCTCATATAGGGAAATGCTAGTGTGTGTACTTCTTTCCTGTGATTATTCTTATTCCTCACACAGTTTCACATGTTTACACACACTTAGCTGTAGTGGACTTATTTTTTTTTTTACTGCTTCATTTACTGTTCATTCACATGCTTAGCTGTAGTTCTTTACCGCTTACCAGTTGCTTATCTCATTTATCTGCTTAGCTGTAGCTCTTTTACTGCTTTCATGCTTACTCTAGCTTATCATATCTGCTCATTATCATTGTCATTATCTGCTTAGTTGTAGATGTGCATGTGTATGTTTGTCGTTTTCTTAGATGTGATGAGTTAGGACTAAATGTGATGTGTGGAGATAGGTATCAGGGTTATCTGATATTGGATTAGCACTAGTTTTCTACGCCTCTTTGAGATACGGTAGATTCAAGTGTTCATTGCAATGACAGATGACACTGATATCAACTCTCAGTAGGATTTGGATGATTTCTTTTTCTTTTGCTCATCCCAGGGTCATGGATGCTTAGGTAGACGTCTTCTCGGGGATATTCATTTCCATTTCACATGATTTTCACCCAAAATTTTTCGAAAATAATAATAAATGGCATAAGAGACCGAGTGCGCTCGGGCGAATGGGTTGCCTAACACCTTCCCCGTTCGTAATCAGGCATGGACCCAATTATCTCTGGATTTATCTATTGCACAGATAGATTTTTTGTTCTATGGCCATATTCCATGGATGACGACTCTTTCATATTTTAAGTACGTCTTGATTCCGGACTTGTCTCTAAATCAAGAGGTATCTCCTATATCGTCGCTCATGCTGTGAGGGGCACCATTTCGAGAGAACCTTGGCAGAGCTCTCCATCGTGTGGAGATCGAGAGGCCCTCTCGGGTCCAGCCTCGAGATCGCGGGTCCACACTCTCGAAGGAATAAAACCAAAAATAGAGATTAATCTTCAAAATAATAATGGAAAGTGCTTGAACAATAAGAAGACACACATATGTCGTAATTATATAATTACAGTTATTCAAAACAAACAAAAAAACCCTCTAAGAGGAGGAAGAAGAAGAAGTTGTTCGTTGGGGCTTAAGAGCTCGCCTTTGCTCCTCCGAATACGGAACACAAATATCCTCCGCTTCATTTTCTCCTTTCACTTTCGATCTCTGTCGATTGAAAAATGAAGAAAATAGATGCCAAGTGGAAAAAAATTAAAACAGAAAATGTTATTTTTCATTTCGTTTGTTAGTCAAATTGAATTCTTATCATAGATTAACCTAGTTAAGTTTTAGTCACAGTCCAATCACTGAGGCCTTGTTCGTTTGAGATTAGGAGTTGTGACAACCGATTGTGAGTGTGAAACTGATTATTGGAGTAGAATTTGAACATTATTTTGAGTCCAATAATTGGTTTGGTCCTTACAATCAAGGTTTAAAATTTCGGTTTCGGTAACCGTTTCGGACCCCACCAAAAACCGAAATTTCGGTCCGAAATTTGGTAATTTGGTTCCAAATTCCGGACGGTCCCCACCGGTAACCGAAATTTCGGATTTTAATAAATAATGTCATTAAACCGAAATTTCGGTCCGAAATTTGGTAAAGGGCAAAAAATGGAAGTTCGGAAAATTCCGGTTTCGGTCCCCACCGGTAACCGAAATTTCGGATTTCGGTCGAAATTTTAAACCATGCTTACAATTGGTTGTCATAATCTTAAATAAATAGGGCCTTATTAAGATTGTGATTTTGGATTAGGATTTGATTCATTGAGAATCATCTTCAAGTAGACTTGTCCTAACGAATGTGCGACTAAGAAATCCTTCACTATCTTAAAGCGAAAATGCCTGAAAAAGGATTGTTTAATGGAGAAGAATTTTTTTGACGGTAGAAACTTGCAAATGAACGATTAAGATCATCGAAATTGGAGAATATATTTTCTTGTGCTGAAAATAGGCTACTTTCCTTGTTTAACTTTAAAAGGATCTTAAGGCTGCGGCCAAATGATTAAGCTTTTCAAGTAAGAGCAAACGTCAGCCACATCCCTCAAGGATCGTAACTGAATTGAAAACAATTGAAGATATTGCAACATACTAAACATTCTGATGAAGCTTCCTTCCCATGATACAGTTAGGATAAAATGGGTCCGAAAAAAGTAAAAAATTACATTTTATATAAACATCCACAAAATAAAGGGTTAATGTTATTCCAAGGAGAAGAAAATTGATTGTAAATAAACATCCACAAATTGAAGGGTTATGATTATTCTATGGAGAAGAATTTTTTTCATCGCAGATACCAACAAACGAACGATTAAGATCAACCAAGTAAGAGGCCCATCATTTTTTTTATTATAGGTGCAATGCAGTGACATGCCAATGAACGATTAAGATCATAGTGGGCCCATTAGCAGTTTTTATTATAGGTGCATTGTTGTTAGTTAATTCCACACGTGGGGTTGTTAATTAGCTAGTGAGAAAAATAGGTCTAGGGTGAGAAATTTTCAATATATATATATAATATATACAAGGTTTAAAATTTCGGTTTCGGTAACCGTTTCTGACCCCACCAAAAACCGAAATTTCGTAATTTGGTTCCAAATTCCAGATCGAAATTCTGAAATTTTGGACCGAAATTTTGTAACACTTTTTTTTTTTAATAAATAATGTCATTAAACAGAAATTTCGGTCCGAAATTTGGTAAAGGGCGAAAAATGGAATTTCGGAAAATTCCGGTTTCGATCCCCATCAGGTCCGAAATTTGGTAAAGGGCGAAAAATGGAATTTCGGAAAATTCTGGTTTCGATCCCCATCAGTAACCGAAATTTTAAACCATGTATATATATATATATATATATATATATATATATATATATATATATATATATATATATATATATATATATATAAGCTGAGAGGAAAAGCCCAAGCTTTTCTGATTTTTTTGGAAATTCGGTGAGATTTACACCTCAGCTGAAACAGATAAATGCCTCATATGCCCTCAAATTCACACTTTTGTGAGTTTTAAATACCTCTTGTGCTCTCAAATCTGTGATATTTTACTGTCAGATAAGTATCTCTCTAACCCATGAAAAAAAATCTCTCTCTGGCTCGCTCGCTCTCTGGCTCGAGTAAGCTTTTCTCTTCGTCAGCCGCAGAAACTCGAGAAGGTCTTCTCTCTGTAAAGTTCCATCTCTTCCCTTTTTCTTTTGTTCTTTGTAGGCATTTTTAGGGTTTCTTTATCCCAATTTCTTTCCTGCGGTTCTTGATAGGTATTTGTTCTTTCTAGGCATATTTTTTTAGGTATTTTTAGGGTTTGTTGGTCTTTCACTTGCCTATTTTTTGGGCATTTCTGTTTCTATCTCTTCCCTTTTTATTTTCTTCTTTCTAGCCATTTGTTTGGGTTCCTTTATCCCTCTCTTTCTCTTCTGTTCTTGATAGGTATAATAAGCGGGGTGAAAAGTCAGGCTTTTTCGAATTTTTTACCCCTTTTACCACAAGTCAGAGATATTTTTGTCGCATCAGAGATATTGTATTTTTTTTGGTGATTTTGTGTTGGTACCTCCATTTGAATTTGTGGTTTTTGTGGGTTATTGGTTTTTCTAGCTTTCCATAGAAGCTTAGATCTGTTTTTCAAGTTTTGGCATTTATCTTTTATTTTTATTATTTTAATAAATGCCATTTCTGTAAGGATGATGGATTAGAAAAATTCCTACTAAGATCGTTAGGGTAGCATTTTTTATATTAGACAGTAAGAATCCGTCTTCTACTTGAAATTAACTTTGTTGATCAATTTGTAAATGTAAATTGGATCATCCAAACAATGTGGGCCCCCCTATGTTTGTGAGCTCTAGCTCACAAACACTTTTGGGGTTTTTTTTAGGGGAAGTGATAAATCGACTCCCAAATATCTTAAATCGACTCCCCATGTGTCTTTCTCTCTCCACTTTCTCTAATTAAACATGTTTTGATTCATCCTACCCTTGCTGGTTATATTTTGTGATTTCTGCTTGCATTGATGGATATTGATCACAAATGTGAGGATGCTAATATTGCACATCATTTGTTTGCTGAAATGCCTGGGATGGATATTATCTAAAGGAATGCGATTATTTTTGGGATTGCAAATTGTGGGCAGTATGTTCATCAAATAAATTACCACATGTTTAAAACAGCATGGAAACATTAGCATTTCACATGCCAAGTCAAACTATACTGACAATGCCTACTTCTGAACCCGAAATCTGCCTAGCTGAATACTCAGAAGGTGTTGACTTTGCACCCATGAAATAAATCATGTACTGATTGATGAATCATTTACTATTATATTCTTATTTTCATACATAGGTTTTGAATCCCTTTTCTTCATATAGTCTATAGGTTCTACTATTTTCTTATAGATTTTCTTAGATCATCACTATTTTCTCTGTATGTATTGCCTAAGGTTAGGATTCTAACTTTCTTACAAAGATGGTTCTCTTATATCATCATTTTGGTCTTGGACCATTTTTAGAGATGGATCATAGCATCACATTTGATAAAAAGAATTGGTGTTTTAATGAATAACAGGAGATTTGTATTTGTGCTATTTTCAGAGTTGGTTGTAGTCTGCTTTGGATCATATATGAATTTCTTCACAATTCTTCACTTATAGAAACGATCCTAAAATTATATTGTTGATGAATTTTCTTACAAAACCTAAAAACATCTATTTCTTTGGTTTTAGCAGGTATCAGTGACATTTTCTTCCGAAGTTTGGGAAGAACAACTGTAGGTTTTTTTCTTTAGTAATTGTAAGATTGTGAATTGAAGGTTCGATTGTCTCTGATATGCTGACATGCCAATTTTTGGGCAAAGACTTATCCAGTGACCTTTATTCTCTCACATATGCAATTCCAAAATGAAATAATATGTCTGAGCAGTTGTGACACCAACTGCTGAAGCAACTCTGGATAAAAAACGAGAAGTAGACTAAATTTTGGTTGTATGTTCATCTTGGGTTTCTGAGTATTGGATGATATTCCCTCTCTCTTACACACACTTCTTTTGTATCTTCTTGAAACTCTGGCATAGATTTTATAATTTTCATAGGCATGTTATTGTTGGGAATACCTTTTTTTTTATTTTTTATGGTTAATGGGTGATTTTATTTGATGCACACCGGGTGTTTGATGGAATGCTTAAACAAGATATTGTTACATGGGTTTTAGAATATTGTAGCATTATTTGTTAATGGGTGTTTAGCATAGGTGTTTTATTGGTTTTTGGAGTTGAATTCAATTTTATAACACTCTACATCTTATTCATTTTGTTAGGTTCTTTCTATTTTGTCAACTTTGCTTGCTTTTTATGAATCATTTACTTTCCTTTGTCATGCCATCCATGTATTTTCCTTTCACTTCTTTATAAATGCTCTCTTACATATGCAATTCCAAAATGAAATAATATGTCTGAGCAGTTGTGACACCAACTGCTGAAGCAACTCTGGATAAAAATGAGAAGTAGACTAATTTTTGGTTGTATGTTCATCTTGGGTTTCTAGGTATTGGATGATATTCCCTCTCTCTCACACATGCTTCTTTTGTATCTTCTTGAAACTCTGGCATAGATTTTATAATTTTAATAGGCATGTTATTGTTGGGAATACCTTTTGTTTTAATTTTTGTGGTTAATGGTGATTTTATTTGATGCACACCGGGTGCTTGATGGAATGCTTAAACAAGATATTGTTACATGGGTTTTAGAATATTGTAGCATTATTTGTTAATGGGTGTTTGGCACAGGTGTTTTATTGGTTTTTGGAGTTGAATTCAATTTTATAACAGTCTACATCTTATTCATTTTGTTAGATTCTTTCTATTTCGTCACTGTACTTGCTTTTTATGAGTCATTTACTTTGTCATGCCATCCGAGTATTTTCCTTTCACTTCTTTATAAATACTTTAGAAAAATCTTTAACTCAATCTTTTAAACTAATTGTTTTAATCATTTACTTTCCTCTGCCATGCTGTCTGAGAATAAGATGAATTGTTATATTGTTGAGGTCATTTACATTCTTTTATTGGAAAAACTATTGAAATGCCTTTGATTTTAAAACCCCGATGAATTTGGAAGAGTATCTTACTATTAACAGAAAAACATAAAATGAGTATTTTTCTAATCAATTTCTTTTAGGATTTTGCTATTTCCTGTTCTTTTTCCATGTTTCTTATCAAGGGTTGCACTTCTTTACTAGAAAATCTATATTCCCATTATTTACCTCATTTACTTTTGGAATCATTTACTTTTCTTTGTCGTGCCGTGCATCGCACGGCTGGTCTTTACTAGTATTATAATAAGGAGGATCGCCTGCTTTACTGTTCATTGAAGCTTACGTGGCAGCCTCCCCTTTCGTCTTACTGTATATTTTCTACTATTTTAAAAGGCTTTGCTTACGTGTCAGCCCCCTATTTCGTCTCACCCTGAGAGAGAGAAAACCTATGCCCGATATTTTAGAGATTTTCTCTCGATATTTTAGATCTCTCTTTGTCTCTCGATATTTTCGTTTTTTTTACGCAGCCCTCCCTTTCGTCTTACCTAAAGAGAAAAAACTCCCACCGATATTTTCGAGACCAATTGGTTTATAGGATTTATTGCCGATTATGGCATATCCTGAAACAATCTTTTCTTATTCATCAGCTGGATTTATTGCCGATAATAGCATATCCTCTCCCTCTCTCTTCTGCCGTTTCATATTCAATCTCTTTTTCTTGGCAAATAGAATTGTCATGCTCCACCTCTTTTCTCTCTCTCAACGATCCATAATCCAAATATCAGAAGTTATTGCACAGAGAGAGAGAAGCTAGGAAAATAGAAAGAGTTGAAAGAGATGGTGAGATGTGGAGGAGCTTTAGGGGCTACTTTGATGGCTACTTCCAGTAACAAAAGAGTAAAAGACCGAAAAACTATGAATTTGGTATTTTTTGCAACTTTTTTTTTTTCATATTATTATTATTTTTGGATGGCTTTTCAGGCAAAGTAGAAGAAGGGATATCAGCCATGGGGTTTAAGGTTTTCGATTTTGAGGCGGTATTCGAGATTTGGAGTGAAACTGCGCCAACATCTTTTTGAAGATATTTGATATTTCTACTTGCCTTCAGTGATCTCATACATGGCATTCTTTTTTTTTAGTTTTCATATTATAAACTATGGACCACAAGAAAAAGCAGTTTTATGATCAATATGGAAATATTTTCAGGTTTATTTATTTATAAATGCATCTTTTCCTTTCACTCAATCTATGTGTTGTTGTTGTATGCATCTACAGTTTGAAATGATTATTTTGTTCTAATTCAGATCAAACTCAACAAGTTTCAGGGACTCCTCCAGTTCAGATAATAAGGGATTTGAGAATGGTCTAGATACGATTGACCATATAGCAGTAACATCAGCTGTATCTTTCGCGGCAAAGCATGTGTATCCCACCGCTGCTGCCACTTGGAAATCTGATGTTGAACCTTTGCCCTTCAAGTGCTGCTTAATGTCCACCTCTTTGCCTGAGAACACATCGTATATGATCTTTTGTTCTAGGTGAGTTTTTTTAGCACTAAAATATGATTCATTGAAAAGTATGTTCTTTTGGATGCTCAATTGCTAATACATATGGATAGTTTTATAGACCATGTGGAGTCAGCTAAAGCTTTGAACCTTCACTTATAGTGAATTTCATTTCAGTTATGAGATGGAATGACACTTAGTCGCAAGAAGGCAGAGATACACATGAAATTGAGTTGAACAAAATCCGCATTCCTGTTTCCATAGCATACATAAACGGCCATCATCAATAGCATAGCTTTCATCTCATAAGGGACTTCTCAGTTTACTTTCTCCTTCGATCATCATTACTACCACCATCGTGTTTTGCAACAGACGTAGTTATCCCAAATTCCTAATCTTTCCTGTACCTTCCCTGGATGTTCAGAAAGCATTGAAAAATAACAAATCCATGAAATTTCGTAAATATCTCATAGAAGTTAGCAATAAATAAAAAAAGCCCGTCTCACTTTCTCTCTCAATCAGTTTTTCCAGGACGTTTCATCTACCCTCTCCGTCTCCCCAAGGATTTTCCAAGTCAATCTCACATCTCTGGGTTTTTCATTTTGGTAAGGATTTCATCTTTTTCCCTTTCCATCTTATGCAGGGAAGCATAGAGAGAAGTGTTTGTATTGCTGCGCCTTTTTCACATTTCTTATATTTTTGCACCTTCAAATGGGATCTTGTGTTTTCTTTTGTTAATGCGTTTGGAGTCCACGTAACTGTTTCTGATCCTACATATTGTAAACATAATGCATTTCATATAAGACTAACTATTTCGTTTTCCCTGTGTGGTGAATTGGCCATTAGTGTAACGTAAAAGGATGGATCTGCCTTTTTTTTGTTGTTGATCGGATTGCATGCCCAATGAAGGTTCCTTCACAAGAGGTGTTTATTGATTTAATTATTAGTATAGTTTGACTAGAGCACTACATTTGTGTTAGTTTTATTGACCATCTACAGTTGTCCTATGAAACCGAGATGCGGAGTTGTCTGGGATGAATGGCACGAAGGTTTGATTTTCTTTTCATTATTAGGTCATGTTCTGTTTAGCTGTGTGCTTTTTTTTTAATAATTTTTACATTTTCATTTTTTATTCACTTGGTTTTTTGGGTTTAGATACTTTTTCCCCCCTTTGGTTGTACATAATTGGGGTTTTATCCCCACATTTTGACTCATTATTGTGGAGAACTTATATGATGAAAGGCCGTATAAACACTTAAAGGTGGTACGATAGAAGTACCACCCTTCATATTTGATCCAACAGCAGCTCCTCAAAAAGTGAAATGCTATTGGATCAAATATCAAGGATGGGATGCTGAGTACGTGTTTATAAGGCCCTTCATATAAGTTCTCCATTATTGAATATCATGTTGCCTCCTAAATTAAAAAAAATCAAAATTTTTCTTCACATTGGAGTTTTCAGAGCACTCTATGTACGAATTGTTTGTTGTTATATTTTTTTATTTTGATGAATAAGCTCGGGTTAGGAACTTAGGCGGCACCTGCTGTACTTTCATTTTCTCAAGTGAAAATTTTCATTGTTGCTTGATTATAATCAGGATAGCACTTAGTACAGATTTCTAAGAATTCGAAAGTGGGTTTACAATACTCTTATTTTTAACTCCAAGAACTCTTCCAATGCATTGAATTGTTCTTATTCAACTTCCAATCCTTAATTTTGGCTTTATATTGATTTTTGTTAAAAAATAATTGGGCAAATTATTAAAAAAATGCAAAGCTTTTGTGAAATTGTGAATGAAGGGTGCGGTTTTAAAATTCATGAGAAAAGGGCTGTTAGGTACGGTTGGGAGAGTACGTTTACTAAAATACCCTTCCATCCATATAACCTTACGTTTTACACTTTCACTCTCTCTTACCATTTTGCAGTCGTTTGAAACATTCTTCACTCATTCTCTCCCTCTTATTACCTCGCCGGAAAATACTATTGTTGCTGGGAAGCTTGCATACGCGTCAGAAAGTTAAGCTTGTCGCTGGAAAGTGTAGCTCCTCTTGCCAAAAACAATACTTCAACTCTCCCAAGGTATTTTTTTAAACCATTTAATGTAGGGTATCATTTTTTGGGTTTTCTTCTCGGGGTGTTGGATATGAAATACTTGGTACCATTATTGAAATTGTGTTAGGGTTTCAAAAGGTTTCACTTGATTTCTAGTTTATCCATGGTTTGCAAACGGTTTCATTATGTTGATTTTCGTTTTGTTAGGGTTTCAATGGAATGAAAGAAATTAATTTTAGAAACGAAATTAGGGTTTCATTTAGGGTTCGAAAGGGTTCCATTTGTTTTGAAAGGTGTAACTCTGGTTTGTTAGGATTTCATTCAGGATTTGTAGTTTTGAAGGGTTTCATTTTGGTGGCCAAGGGTTTTATTTTTGTCTTCATACGATTTTTCTCTCACCTCACACTCCTTTTTTATAATTTCCAAATTACTACTCTTTATTAAGAATTTCGAATAAACTTCGCATTTTTTTCATCATTTGCCCAAAATAATTTAAAACAAGTGTACTGCATTTTTTTTTAATCATTTTTTGTTTTTTCTTTGTCGGCCCCCGTGCATCGCACGGGTTTCTTATTAGTATATATATATATATATATATATATATATATATATATATATATATATATATATATATATATATATATATATATATATATATGAGAAAATGAATGGTTTGGATCACTCAAATAATGGACACCCTATCTATGTGAGGGCCTTAAAAATGAATGGTTTGGATCACTCAAATAATGTGGCTCCCACTGTATTTTAAGCTAGTGTGTAGATAACTTATCTACACATATGTGTAGGAACCGTTTTCTCTCTCTCTCTCTCTCTCTTTATATATATATATATATATATATATATATATATATATATATATATATATATATATAAGTAAGGGAATTATTTCAATTTCTCTCAAAAATCTGTGGGAATTACATATCACTTTTTTTTTTTACTTTTTTTAACAAAAGCACCCATTCAACACACATATTTACAATCTTACCCCCTCCTATATGCCTTCTAGCAAAGGCACCCATTAAAGCCACTTAATTTCAATCCTACCCCCCTCTATGCTTTTTAACAAAGGCACCCATGAAAGCCACATAATTTCAATCTTACCCCCCTCCTTTATGCTTTTGTAATAAAAAATCTATAGGGTGATCTTAACCATCCGATGTAAGAGGAACAACATATTATGGAAACCTCTATCGATTGGACGGTTAGGATCAGCATATGGAAATGATTTCTGGGGCACAACCTATTGATGTTGTGTTCCATCACATGGACGGTTTGGATAAACCTGTGATGTGGTCCGTACAGTTCTTGGGCCGGGTACGGGTCCAAGATTCGTGACCCGTAAATTCCCCCAGACCCTTACGGGTCGGGTCAAACCCTCCCATATTTTTCAAAATCTTTTTGATGGGCCCAGAAATTAATTTCTTCAAATCTTTGCACTCGTCTATCCCCGACAGTTGGTGGGCCCAAAAAATTAATTTTTTCAAATCTTTGAACGAGGTAGGCCCCACCTGTATTTTTCAAAGTGCATTGTACGCACCGCCCCATGATCCAAACCCTCCATTTGATAATCATAGCCCTCCAATCTAAAGAAAAACTGCATATTACGGAAACCTCTATAGATTGGAGAGTTGTGATCATCCTGATTTTTGGGGCACGACCTATTTACATTCTGGCACATCAAATGAATGGTTTCGATCATCCTATCGTGTGGGTTGTGCATCGACATTAAGGCCAAATTGCAGGCCCTACCCAGATTTTTCAAATGAAGTTTGCGGTCAACGCCATAAGATGATCCAAGCCGTCTATTTGATGGGCCGCGACGCAAATAGGTTGTGCCCCCAAAATCATTTCGATGGGATGATCGCAACCCTCCGATCTATAAGGTTTTTTTTCCGTAATATGCAGTTTCTCTATTGTCTATAATGAGAATCTAAATATAATCATAGCCCTCCGATCTAAAGAAAAACTGCATATTACGGAAACCTCTATAGATTGGAGAGTTGTGATCATCCTATGAAAATGATTTTTAGGGCACAACCTATTTACATTGTGGCCCATCAAATGAATGGTTTTGATCATTCAATGGTGTGGGTCGTGCATTAACATTAAGGCCAAATTGTAGGTCCTATCCAGATTTTTCAAATTAAGTTTGCGGTCAACGTCATAGGATGATCCAAGCCGTCCATTTGATGGGCCGCAACGCAAATAGATTGTGCCCCCAAAATCATTTCGATGGGATGATCACAACCCTCCGATCTATAAGACTTACGTAATATGCAGTTTCTCTATTATCTATCACGAGAAGCTAAATATAATATTTTCCCACTACCCGTGCAAAAATTAATGAATTACCTGATGTCGACACCTGCACTTTGGCATGAAAAGGGTAGATGGGAAGCAGGTGAAGGATTTTGTAAGACGTTGGTGTCCTCGGCAGAAAAGTCGTTTAATTCCTCTGTTATTAGGAAAAAAGACGGTGCTATTCTATGTTATTAAAGTTATTACTTGCCACGTTTCTCTGTGTCGGCCGAGGTAGCGAATTCGAGAATATCTACCTGATCCTTATTTGTGTTGCACACCACACGTGTCCTCAGTTCTATGTGAATAAAGAAGGTATTAAATGTTTACTGCTATTTAAAGCAGCCCTTCATACCTATTATATTAAATGATTCCTGCAAAGAAACTTCTCCTTCCTCAAATACGCCTTCACCTTTTCCCTTAGACAGCAGAGCCTACTGTTTTCCATAAATACAACCAAAGCCAAATGGTCATGAATTCACCCCCCTCTTTTTTAAGATGGACGGTACAGCCCAGATCATTGGATGATCCAAACCGTCCATTTGATGTTGGACAATGTAAATAGGTTGTGCCCCAAAAATCCTGATCCCAACCGTCTGATCTATTGGAGCTTCCATAGTGTGTAACTCCCTCTTTAGATCAGCCCCAAAAATCATTCTCATAGGACCATCACTACCGTCTCATCTACTGAGGCTTCCATGGTGTGAGTCCCTCTTGCGATCAGAGGTTTAGAATCATCCTATGGAAGTGATTTCTCGGTCACCACCTCTTTACGCTGTGGCCCATCAAATGGGCGGTCATCAATTCACCCTCTTCTATGAGGAATTCACCACCATTGGATGATCTAAAAGCATTGCTAGGAAAACAGAATTACGGTTTGTAAAAAAAAAAAAAACCAATAGCAGCCACATAGGCTCACTTTTTCAACAGATTTTGTCTTATTCATTCATGTGGCAGCTCTCCCACGCGAAATGCCTTTTTTGATGGTCACAAAAAATAGTAAAATTTCAATTTATGATAATATGCCTCTAGATTAACCATGAATAATTGCAAGAAAAACTTTTCTGACGGAATATTTTTCTATTAAATATTTTTTCTTCTCACAATGTAAAGGGAAATAAGATGATTATGGTTAATTTAGGGTAATATCATCATAAATTAAAGGTCTTTCTTTGCTTCAAATATGAGCAAAAAAACTGCCCATTTATGATTTTCTATATATTTTATGTACCCTTTAATTTACAGTTCGATGTTATTCTTATTTTTTTAAAACTTATCCACCCCTATTTTACTATTACATTCCCCATTTCCTCCAAATTTCGAGAGTTCTACTTATTTATTTTTTAAAATAACAATTGTAGCTTTATTTTTCTCGCCCGGGCCCGCACACGCGGGCTGCCCCACTAGTACATATCTATATATACTAGTAAAAAAACCCGTGAGATGCACGGACCGACAAAGAATTGTACGGACCACATCATAGGTTGATCCAAACTGTCCATGTGATGGAACACAACAAAAATAGGTTGTGCATGTAAAATCACTTCTATAGGTTGATCCTAGCCCTCCAATCTATAGAGGTTTCCATAATAAGGTGCCCGGAATTCGTTAATATTTTGAAAGGTGTCTTGAATCCGTAGTATTATGTAACATATGCACCCAATATGTAATTTTGCAAAGAAAAAACGCCACAAGTGATGTGTAATTCTATTAGAATTTTAGAAGAAATTCAAAAAATTCTCTGATTTTCTCTTCTGCTATATATATACTAGCAAAAAAACCTGTGCGATGCACGGGCAGACAAAGAATTGTACATACCACATCATAGGTTGGTCTAAACCGTCCATGTGATGGAACACAACATAAATAGGTTGTGCCCGTTAAATAATTTCCATAGGCTGATCCTAGCCCTCCAATCTATAGAGGTTTCCATAACTGTTGTTCCTCTTAAGATGCCCAGAATTCGTCAATATTTTTACAGGTGTCATGCATTCGCAATATCAGACTTTCCGTACTTTGACCCGCACATAGTGAATAAGGAAAAATAGTTTTTTCGTCATCGTTATGGGTGCAATTTGGGTCACAACCTGACCCAACCCGATTTCCAACCAGACTGGGTTCAACCCGACCCAACCCGATTTGCAATTTCCTCAACCCGACCCAACCCGATTTTCAATTGGGATTGGGTTGGGTCGGGTTGACCCGATTTGATATGCTATCAATTGTTGACCACTTCAACTCAAGCCGGGTTGTTTTGGATTTTTAGCCCAATAGTGAGTCACCAATAATCCAAACCAAACAGGGACTAACAATTAACAAAGAGAAATGTTATCCGCACTACTATATTTCAATGATCACACTCCTCACTTTATTAAAGTACGGTATGGCCCGCACCATAGGATTATTCAAACCGTCCATTGTGGACTGTGGAGACTATTTCAATGTTGGAAAAGAAAAACACATATACAGAACTTCTTCAGATGAAACCCAAATTCGGGTTTCGGGTCGGGTCGGGTTGCCCGACAGCCCAACCCCACCCGACCCGATTTCCAATTCAGGTTGATTTTTTCCAACCCAACCCAACCCGATTTGCAAAAAAGCTTAACCCGACCCAACCCAAATTCTGGTTGAACCCGTCGGGTTCGGGTTCAACCCGACCTGCTTGGGAACATCCAAGTAACAACGATGGTTTCAAATTATATTTAACGCTAATGTGCTCACTACCATATTTTATAATGGCACTACTCACCGTATTTTGATAATCACACTCCTCACTTTATTAAAATGTACGGTATGGCCCGTACCATAGGATGATCCAAACCGTCCATTAGATGGGCCACTGCCTACATAGGTTGTCCCCCAAACATAATTTTCATAGGTTGATCCGAACCCTCCGATCCATAGAGGATTATAGGTTGATCCAAACCGTCCATGTGATGGAACACAACATCAATCGGTTGTGCCCGTAAAATCATTTCCATAGGCTGATCCTAGCCCTCCAATCGATAGAGGTTTCCATAATTGTTGTGCCTCTTCAAGGGAATCCGTCAATATTTTGCCAGTGTCTTGCGTGAGTAATATAAAGTAGTTCTTTCGTCATTTTCATATGTCTTTACCTCTTCTTGGTAGTATTTTTTCGTAATAGGTACTTCTCGTATGTAGATTACGATTTTACCCTCAAATAATTTCTCATAGAGATATATGTTAGATATCAGCAAGGGGTTATTGGTAAAAGAGTAATGCTGATGTGTAAATCCCAGATAAAAAGAAAAGAAATTTCTTTTTCCTCGCTCTACATATATCTACTACTATAAACTAGGAGGAAAAGAAGAGAATTTTTTGATTTTTTTGAAAATTATATGAGAATTACACATCACTTTTTTTGACTTTTTTTTAACAAATGCACCCATTCAACTCACATATTTTCAATCCTACCCCCTCTTTTATGCTTTTAACAAAGGCACCCATTAAAGCCATGTAATTTCAATCTTACCCCTAACCTTTATGATTTTTTAATAAAAAATCTATAGGGTGATCTTAACCATCCGATTTAAGAGGAATTATGGAAACATCTATAGATTGGAGGGCTAGGATCAGCCTATGGAAATGATTTTTGGGGGACAACCTATTTATGTTGTGTTCCATCACATGGACGGTTTGGATCAACCTATGACGTGGTCCGTACAGTTCTTTGTCAGCCCGTGCATCGCACGGGTTTTTTACTAGTATATATATATATATATATATATATATATATATATATATATATATATATATATATATATATATGAGGAAATGGTTTGTGTGCAGCTGCACAGATAAGCTATCTGTGCATGGCTGTACAAACCATAGTGGGGGCCACATTTTTGGGGAGATCCAAAGCATTCATTTGGAAGGCCCTTCCATGGATAGGGTGTTTACCAAAAATCAGCCCTGTAGGATCATTCTAACCCAATCAAAGTTGGAGGGGAAATGGACAGACACTATTTCTGCCCATTTTTTCCCTCCACAAATGGCAGGGTTAGGATGATCTTATAGGGCTGATTTTTGGTACATACCCTATCCATGGAAGGGCCTTCCAAATGAATGCTTTGGATCCCCCAAAAAATGTGGCCCCCACCATGGTTTGTGGAGATAGCTTATCTGTGCAGCTGCACACAAACCATTTCCTCTCTCTCTCTCTCTCTCTCTCTCTATATATATATATATATATATATATATATATATATATATATATATATATATAGCTAGAGAAAAAAGGAATTTCTTTTCTTTTTCGGTGAGATTTACACGCCAGCATTACTCTTTTACCATTAACCCCTTTGCTGATATCTAACATCTATCTCTATGAGAAATTATTTGAGGGTAAAATCGTAATCTACATACAAAAAGTACAGACCTAGGGTACCTGTCTATGACAATTACGAAAAAAAAAACTACCAAGAAGAGGTAAAGACATATGACAATGACAAAAGAACTACTTTATATTACTCATGCAGGACACTTGCAAAATATTGACGGATTTCGAGCACCTGAAGAGGAACAACAATTATGGAAACCTCTATCGATTGGAGGGCTAGGATCAGCCTATATCGATTGGAGGGCTAGGATCAACCTATGGAAATGATTTTACGGGCACAACCGATTGATTTTGTGTTCATCACATGGACGGTTTGGATCAACATATAACCCACTATAGAACGGAGGGTTCGGATCAACCTATGAAAATTATTTTTGGGGCACAACCTATGTAGGCAGTGGCCCATCTAATGGACGGTTTGGATCATCCTATGGTACGGGCCATACCGTACATTTTAATAAAGTGAGGAGTGCGATCATCAAAATACGGTGAATAGTGCCATTGTAAAATATGGTAGTGAGGACATTAGCACTATATATAATTTGAAACCATCGTTGTTACTTAGATGTTCCCATGCGGGTCGGGTTCAACCCGAATTTGGGTTGGGTCGAGTTAAGCTTTTTCTCAAATCGGGTTGGGTTGGGTTGGGAAAAATCAGCCCGAATTGGAAATCGGGTCGGGTGGGGTTGGGCTGTCGGGCAACCCGACCCGACCCGAAACTCGAATTTGGGTTCCATCTGAAGAAGTTCTGTATATGTGTTTTTCTTTCTCAACATTGAAATAGTCTCTACAGTCCACAATGGATGGTTTGGATAATCCTATGGTGTGAGCCATACCGTACTTTAATAAAGTGAGGAGTGTGATCATCAAAATATAGTAGTGCGGATAACATTTCCCTTTGTTAATTGTTAGTCCCTGTTTATTTTTGATTTTGAGAACCGATTGTGAGTTAAAAACTGATTATTGGTGACTCACTATTAGTTCTCAAAATCCAAAACAACCCGGCTTGAGTTGAGGTGGTCAACAATTGGTACCATATCAAATCGGGTCAACCCGACCCAACCCAACCCGAATTGGAAATCAGGTTGGGTCAGGTTGAGGAAATTGCAAATCGGGTTGGGTCGGGTTGGAAATCGGGAACTACTTTTCCTTATTCACTATGTGCGGGTCAAAAGTACGGAAAGTTTGATATTACGAATGTAGGACACCTGTAAAAATATTGACAAATTCTGGGCACCTTAAGAGGAACAACAATTATCGAAATCTCTATAGATTGGAGGGCTAGGATCAGCCTATGGAAATTATTTTACGGGCACAACCTATTTATGTTGTGTTCCATCACATGGACGGTTTAGATCAACCTATGTTGTGGTCGGTACAATACTTTGTCGGCCCGTGCATCGCACGAGGTTTTTTGCTAGTGTGTGTATATATATATATATATATATATATATATATATATATATATATATATATATATATATATATATATATATATAAGAGAAAGAGGGAATGATGCTACTTCCATTCACTTATGTTGGATAAAATGGGGAGTTTTGAACTTTTTGTACTGTGACCGTCCATCAAGCCCATATAATTTCTCTAAAATGGACCGGTAAAAAGTTAAAAAAGTTGGTGTATATAAGTAGAGAAGAAAATTGATTGTATTTATATAAACATCCACAAATTGAAAGAATAGGATTTACGTGACTAAAGCATTAAATAAGGGCGGTGATAAATTCACCCCCTTCTACTACAATATTCACCCCTTATTTTTCAAAATGGAGTGTACAGCCTACACCATAGGGTGATCCAAATCGTCCATTTGATGAGCCACAAATTAAATAGGTTTTGCCCCAAAAATCATTTCCATAGGATGATCCCAGCCCTCCGATATATAGAAAAACTCCATATAATCAAACCTCTATAGATTGGATGGCCAGGATCATCCTATGGAAATGATTTTTGGGGCACAACATATGTACATTGTGGCCTATCAAATGGACAGGTTGGATCATCCTATGGTGTGGGCTGTACAGTCGATTTTAAAAAACAGGGGATGGATATTGTAATAGAAGGAGGTGAATTTATCACTGCTCATAAGTAAAGATAGTTTCGATAAAAGAAAGGCAAACAGGTGGCAAGATACGAACAAAGAAGCATTAAAGCAGGGTGCAGCTCCCTTTTTTTTTTTGGAAGTATCTGCAGAGACATACTTCCACTCACTTATGTTGGATGAAATGAGCAGTTTTGAACTTTTTATACTATGACCGTACATCAAGCACATATAATTTCTCTAAAATGGGCTGGTAAAAAGATAAAAAAGTTGGTGTATATAATTAGAGAAGAAAATTCATTGTATGTATATAAACATCCACAAATTGAAAGAATAGGATTTAGGTGAATGAAGCAATAAATAAGGGCGGTGATAAATTCACCCCCTTCTATTACAATATTCATCCCTTATTTTTCAAAATGGACTGTACAGCCTACACCATAGGATGATCCAAATCGTCCAATGGATGGGCCATAAATTAAATAGGTTTTGCCCCAAAAATCATTTCTATAGGATGATCCTAGCCCTTCGATATATAGAAACACTCCATATAATCAAACCTCTACAGATTGGACGGCCAGGATCATCCTTAGGAACACAACCTATGTACATTGTGGCCCATCAAATGGAAGGGTTGGATCATCCTATGGTGTGGGCTGTACAGTCGATTTTGAAAAACAGGGGATTGATATTATAATAGAAGGGGTGAATTTATCACTGCTCATAAATGAAGCTAGTTTCGATAAAAGGAAGGCAAACAGGTGGCAAGATACGAACAATGAAGCATTAAAGCAGGGTGCAGCTGCCTTTTTTTTTTTGGAAGTATCTGCGATGCATACTTCCACTCACTTATGTTGGATAAAATGGGGAGTTTTGAACTTTTTATACTGTGACCGTCCATCAAGCCTATATAATTTCTCTAAAATGGGCTGGTAAAAAATTAAAAAAGTTGTTGTATATAAGTAGAGAAGAAAATTGATTGTATGTATATAAACATCCACAAATTGAAAGAATATGATTTAGGTGAATGAAGCAATAAATAAGGGCGGTGATAAATTCACCCCCTTCTATTACAATATTCACCCCTTATTTTTTAAAATGGGCTGTACAGCCTACACCATAGGATGATCCAAATCGTCCATTTGATGGGCCACAAATTAAATAGGTTTTGGCCCAAAAATCATTTCCATAGGATCATCCTTATTTAAATAGGTCCTAGCCCTCCGATATATAGAAAAACTCCATATAATCAAAACTCTATAGATTGGACGGCCAGGATCATCCTATGAAAATGATTTTTGGGGCACAATCTATGTACATTGTGGCCCATCAAATGCACGGGTTCGATCATCCTATGGCGTGGGCTATACAGACGATTTTGAAACATATGGGGTGAATATTGTAATAGAAGGGGGTGAATTTATCACTGCTCATAAATAAAGATAGTTTCATAAAAGGAAGGCAAACAGGTGGCAAGATACAGACAAAGAAGCATTAAAGCAGGGTGCAGCTGCCTTTTTTTTCTAAAGTATCTGCAGGATGTGATTGACATACTGCATGTTACCATGTCCGCCTGTAACTCCTCATGAACCTAACCAAACAACTTAACCAAGCTACAAATTGAGCGCCTAGCGCAGGTTATTATTCCAAGCACAACAAGCCGATGTATGTAGTAGCGAAAGACCAGACCAAAAACAACAAAGGAAGGGAAAACATGGGGAATTTCAACGGGACATAAGAAGAGTTTTAGAAAAAGATGGGAAAAGTTAGGAATTAGGCAGATTTTGGACGTATTATCGAAGGGTAAAAATCTGTGTGAACTGCCGAGAATACCCTTAAAAAGATTCAACAATTTCGATCAAAAGAACATTATGGGATGTAGGAAGTGCCATGGGATATGGATGGAATTTAGACTAAAGTATGGAAGAAAAAGTTAACGATTCAGACTTTTAGTATAGTAAGAATTGTTTTGGGTCCTACATAGCGTTTACACCCATTTTCATTCAGCTAGGAAAGGTTTAGTTAGCCGAATAAATGTTATTCATAAAATTTGCACCAGGTTCATTAAGCAGCCTATAGATGAATGAAGTTAGGGCCCGTATGGATGCCGAGAAGATTTTGATTTTGATTTCTCACATTTGCAGCCTCTTTTTCATTGTGATTTGGATCCGGATCAAATCATTGGATTTCCAAATCAGCAAATGACAGTGAAAAAAAATCAAATTTCCAAATATGCTGTGGAAATAAGTAATTGGAAATCCCCAGATCTGGCAGTTTCCTTCACCCTCTTTGCTCCGCAACCTCTCCTCTCTAGTAGGAAGTACCCCCTTCCCTCTCTATCTCCCTCAACATGAGCTGTCGGATCTATTCATGTTGTATTCAAAACTCAATTCCATATCCAAACACAAAATATGAGGTATCCAAGCGGGCCCTTACTTATTTTTGGACAAGGTAACTTTTTAAAATTCGAAGTTCAAAGTGGAAGCTCCAAGTAGTTATGACAGTTTTTTATTCAAAATTCAATGGTGAGGTTGCAAGTAGTTGTGACAGGTTTTGTTCAAATTCAAAATTGAAGCTATTGTTAGAAATAACTGTAATAAAACAGTTTGTAGGAGTTTGTATAAAGAAATGGCTGCATCAAGAAGAAGAGTATGCACAGTGTGCAACATTCAACTTGTGTATCTTTTTTTATCTCTGAGTAGTTTGCAATTTAGATCCTTTCTTTTCTCTACATTTTCTTCCTGTAATTCGAATTGTATACGGTAAAGGGAATCAATGTACATCGCCTCAAAGAAGGTATTCTTTTGTTCCTTGGTAAATTTCTTTTTCTCTTTACACTAAACAAAATTATTAAGTCCATGTTTACAAGGCATTCAAACGAACAATTGTTTGGTCGCGGTTAGCAAAATTACTTGAATTCGAGGTACATTTTTCTTAATTGGAAAGGCCTTCGAAAACCTTAAATCAAAGGATATTTTCTCTCATATAAAAGTAGAGTATAGGATTTTTGCACCAATAAATAGTAGAGATGTTTCCTGTTTTGTTAAAAAGAGATGAGAGAGAGAGAGAGAGAGAGAGTGTGTGTATTAAAGGGTTTTAGTCGATCAAATCGCTTTTGAGATTACAAGGATGAGATAGGAAAAATTGGGAAGTTTATTTGTTTGAGCTATCAAGCGTTAAGATTTTCAGGACTGCTTGGTTAGTGTGGTGATTCTGTGTCATTTAGAATAGAATTAATATTATATAAGCACTAGTATTCTGGTCCCATGCATAGCATGGGGGTAAAATGATGGGCCCCACACCATTAAAACATGAGGTGTAAAATCGTAGGGTCCACCCTAATGCATAGGTTTGGATAGAGAATCATAAAAAACTTTAGTGATGAATAAAATGTTGGGCTCCACAAATGCATAGGTTTGGGTAGAGATGGTGGGCCCCACCCACCAAAACTTAGTGTAAAATCGTAGGTTCCATCCCTTAAAAAACATGAGGTGTAAAATGTTGGCCCGGTCCCATCAATAAACTTGAGATGTAAAATGCTAGCCCCCCACCTTTTGCATAGTTTTGGTGGAGATGGTCAGCCCACTGCATCAAAACATGATGTGTAGAATGGTGGGGCCCACTTATGCTATTCATTATTATAAAATGTTGGGCCCCACCCCATCATAGCATGAGATGTAAAATAGTGGACCTACCAAATCAAGAGTGAAATGGTGGCCCACACCCTCGGTATGCTTGGGTCTAAAGTGTTAGGCCCCACCCTATCAAAAAACATGAGGTAGTTAAAACTACAATTGCGCTGAGTCAGTGGCCTCCATCAAAACGTAACCCTGAAGATGACCGTCAAATCATCTTACCCCTAACCACATCTAGTTTGTGCAAGTCCCTTCTCCGATCTACATCTACCGAGTTGAGTCCTAAGGGAGGTGGACTCGCTTTACCCCCTGGGCCCACTCAGGCATACCATTCCGGTCAAGCAATGTATGCCTCGCAAATGCATTTGCAAAACTATTAAAACTTCTTAATGTTTCAAAACCTTTTCGATAAGCCTTTTATCAAATCTACCTGGCCAAGTATTTTAATAAGCCTACCACTCTGACTGAAATTGCAGATGTCTTCCCTAGAGTTTAGGGTGAATAATTCTGTGTTGGGTATCCCTATTGATCTCGAGGGTTTGTCTTAGGATCCAGTACTATCTGAATGTGGCTTTAAACAAGAACCACTATAAGATAGACCAAAACCCTAGAACATGACCACAGACCAATATGACCCCTCAGGTCAAAGGACATGTAAAGGGTCATGTTTGGTAGAACAACCTTATAATCTCTTGTCCACAGGTTGTTCCAATGTGATCATGTTCCGTGCGCGATCCAATCGTCGCATCCACTCTTCTTGCTTAGGGTCCACTACCCAGATGACCGAGATAAGTCATCTCACGACACGTGCATGTAGGCAAGGATGGTGCTGGTTGTATCCAGGAAGAGATGTCTAATCTCAGCCCTAAACAAGAACTATTAAGGTCTGCAAAAGAACCGGAATGTCATATCTCCTTGCTCCCTTGGATCTGTGAATTATTGAGCATAGCATTCCTACTTTGCTACCTAAGGATGAATATATGTAATAAAATAAGCACATCACACATTCTATTGAATAATATCCATAATATATCATGAAGGAAATTTTTATTGATACTTTAATTGAAAGGAAATACAAAATGCACTGACTTTAAGGGCACTAACTCTTAGAGGGCAGCCATTTCTACATAAGAAAATGATGTGACTGATTTAACACAGCTTTGGCATATGGAATTGGGGCATATGAGTCAACAGGGTTTGAGAGAGCTTAGTAGTCGGGATCTACTCAATGGTGTTAAAAATTGCAAGTTAGACTTCTTTGAGCATTACATATTCAGAAAGCATTGTAGGGTGAGTTTTAAAACTTCAGTTCATCGTAGCAAGGGTATTTTAAATTATGTGCACTATGGTGTGTGGGAACCATCCCTAATTGCTTCAAAGGATGGTGCTTCTATTTTGTGACGTTCGTCGATGACTACTCTAGAAAGGTATGGGTTTACTTTCTATAGAGAAAATCTGATGTGTTTTCTACATTTAAACGTTGGAAAACCATGCTTGAGAAGCAAACTGGAAAGAAGGTAAAGTGTTTGAGGACAAATAATGGAGGAGAATACAGTTCTTCTGAGTTTATCGAGTTATGTAAGGGCAAAGGAATAGTTCGCCACTTTATTGCACTAGAGACACCACAAAAGAATGGAGTTGCAGGAGTTGCAGAACAGATTAATATGAATCTAGAAGAGAAAATCTGCATGCATCAATTAGAAGGTTGCAAGGTATAAGGAGAAGAAGAACACGTTTGCAAGTTGAAGAAATCATTGTATGGCTTGAAGCAATCTCCTAGGCAGTGGTACAAGAGGTTTGATACCTTCATGATTGGATGGGGCTTTTATAGAAGTGAGTATGACTCTTGTGCATATTTCAAAAACCATGGAGATGGATTAACTATCATTTTGATTTTATATGTTAATGACATGCTTATTGCGGCTAAAGGTATGTTGGAAATTAGCAAGTTGAAAGCGATATTGAGCAAGGAGTTTGAAATGAAGGGCCTGGGCACTTCAAGGAAGATTCTGGATATGGAGATTCCTTGAGACAGAAAATGAAAAGTTGTGGTTATCTCAAAGGAAGTATGTTGAGAAGATGCCCTCAAGTTATGGATGGATAAAGAGAAGCCGACAACTACCCCACTTGGTGTTCATTTTAAACATTCTTCTAAGTTCTCACCTACTACAGTTGAAAAAAGAGGTAAATATCTCTGGTTCCATATATGAATGTTGTTGGAAGCATGATGTATGATATGGTCTGTACTAGACCGGATATTTCACAGGCAGTGGGAGTTGCGGTTGGTACATGATAGACCTAGGAAAAGAACACTGGCATGCAATCAAATTGATATTTTGATATTTGAAGGGTACATCATCCGTTGGGATTATGTTTGACAAGAGCAGCATTAGAAAAGGAAATATCATGAGCTATGTGGAATCCAATTATGCTGGAGATTTGGAAAAGAGAAGATCCACTACAGGTTATGTTTTTACACTTGCTGGAGGACCTGTGAGTTGGGTGTCTACTTTACAATCGACTAGAGCTTTGTCTACTAGAGAGGCAAAGGATATGATAGCAACGGAAGTAGTGAAGAAAGCTATATGGCTGAGAGGACTCGTAGGTCAACTTCGGATCGAGCAAGAAAACATTTGTATATATTGTGACAGCCACAGTGCATCGGACTTGGCAAGGAACCAAGTTTTTCACGAGGATAAAACACATAGACGTGAGGTACCATTTTACTCGAAAGATCATTGATGGAGATGAAATTTCCTTAGAAAAGGTTGACACAAGGGATAATGTTGTAGATATGTTGACTAAGCATGTGCCGACGGAGAAGTTCAAGCGTTTCTTGAACTTAATTAACATTCGATAAGTTTGATCGAGCTAGCACCCTTCGGGGTGTGGTGGAGAAGACTTTGTGAAGAAAGATATTTACAGGTGGTTGATGAGTTAAATTCAAGCCAACATGGAGAATGTTGAAGTTGCTTTGAATTATTAAATGCGCTATCAGTTTTCAGTAGGACTCTTATTCAGTTTTGCAAGGACAGTTCCCCACTTCAATACAAATTCTATTAGATTTGCACTCTTGGTTGTTTTAAAAATTAAAAGCCCAATCCAACGGTTTTAAAATATGCAGTACCCTATTGATAAGGCAAAAAGAGTTCTTGAGAATTATCTTCAACATAAAACAAAGGCTTGGAAGGTGTGTATGACTTCATCAGAAAGAGGGAAAAGGTGAAAACTTCTTCAAGGGAAAAACGTGTGGTTTTTTTCGCATTCTCTTCAAGAAGGGAAAGGTGAGGAAGAGTTTTGGACCGCTCTTGGAAAGGGGAAGGAGAAGAAGAAGCAAGGCATACTAGGGAGCATTAACGTTTGGATCCTAGATGGCGTAGAAATTATCCAGTGGAATCCAAAAAAAGCCTTGGGCTTTTGTAATCCGGTGAGTGCTTCTTGTAATCCCTTTATTTTCCACATAGTGAAATCTTTTGAAGTCTTCTCCCGTGGATGTAGGCTTGGTTGAACCACGTAAATCTTATGTGCATTATTTGTGGTTTGTCTTGTGCTTTACTTTTTTTGTTCTTGCAAATCTACTTCGGAAACGTTGCGTATTGTTAACTCATATAATCGGAAAGACACTTTTGTGTTTGGACTGATAACGGGTCACCGTGGAGGGCTATTTGGCTCCCCAATTTCGTAATGGTTTCAAGGGTAGATGCGCACGACAGTCCAGCTATGCTTCATTTTCTTTGATTCCATCTATTCACTACAAGAAAAAAGGTTTTCCCCGGCGTTCTAGAACGCCGCTAAAACATGGCCTATCCGCCGGTGATAACTTTACCGGTGGATATCCGGCGGTCATAAAACCGCCGGTGAAGATACTGTGGGGAAGATGTTGCCGGCGGTTTTAGCTTACCGCCGGCGAAGAATTTATATTCCCGGCGGTTATTACCGCCGGGCAATTTCGGAGAAAAGTTCTACATGGAATTTTGTGCCGGCGGTTTAAAAACGCCGGGGAAAGGTAAACTAAGTGCCGGTGGTTAATAACCGCCGGTAATAGTTTTATCCGGTACAATTGTAATTCTTTTGGAGGCAGTTTGAATGAGGATATACCGGCGTTCAGGACCGCCGGTAAATGGGTTTTTTAGAAGAGGGTTATTATTCTTCATTCCTTTGATGGGTGAGGCGGTTTGAATGAGGATATACCGGCGTTCAGGACCGCCGGTAAATGTTTTTTTTTTAATTTTTAAAAGAGGGTTATTATTCTTCATTCCTTTCATGCGTACATATATACCTGATAACAAATTATCGTTTAACACATTATCCACATATAAGCTTTCAGACCAAGGAGAAAAAATCAAGAACATAATCTAAACAGTAAGGGACAACATATAAGCTGTAACCCCAGTATTCATACCGTTAAAGGATATAGGTTAGCTAGAACCTACTTATCAGATGAAACCACCATCAGATGAACCTACTTATCAAATGAAACTTTTGCATGCACCTGAATTTAATAAGAGGAGTAACATCCTTCTAAAGAGCATATAAATTAGCATATATGATTTTTTTTTACTTTTCAATGGTGGAATGTTACATACCTCAGATAGGATTCTTGTTTGATGGATGCGCAAGGAAATCAAACAGATCTTTCTGTTTACCAATGCATGAAAAAATATCAAATATCAGAACCTTCTCCAATTCTAATTCAAGGACTTCATATAATCCACACGACCTTGCATATAATTAGTATAGAAAGAGCAAGAGCAACGAGTTCTTAACACTTGTACAGTCGAAAATCAGAAGAAGAAAAACTTGTTATGTAACTAAAAGTACAATGGACCCAACCCATGCTATGATTGAGGTGGAAAATATTCCACGAAAGAAACTTTTCAACAGCATAAATGAGAGTACAATGACCAAGCTGTTCTTAGGCACAGATACACCTCATGACACAACTCAAATTTGAAATATCACTCAGAATTGCCTCCATCGAGTTCCACGGAGGCATTATCAACTCCATCACTATCATCTTGCTCCGTATCATATTCTTCTTCGTCTTGGTTTTCCTGACTGAAGACATCCAATGGTATATCAATCTCTGTCCCAACAATATCTGTCCGTTCCCATTGTTCAATTTCTTCCAAATTCTGGATTTCCACCGCTTCGCTCTGTATATATGTCTCGTCATTGTCTCCACGCACTTCGTACAAATCCCTAGGTTTCGTCTTGATGATTACATGCCAATCATTGTTGTTGGGTTTATTGGGTTTATCTTGTACGTAGAACACCTATTGTGCTTGTGATGCCAATATGAAAGGCTCATCCGATGACAAACGTCGGGCCGTGTTTACAACCGTAAAACCAAACTCATCCTTTCTTATTCCTCTATTGGGTGTTATATCAAACCAATCACACTTGAATAGCAATGCCTTCAGTTGTTCGTAATAGTTGAGTTCGATGATATCCGTCAAGACACCGTAGTAACTAACATCTCCCGCGGTTGGATTTCTATCTCGTGCGCTCGCAAAGCTATTCGTTTTTGCAATGACAACAACTCCGCTATTTTGTGTTCTTTTTCCCTGCTCGCGATCCTTAGTATTGTAGCGGATTCCATTTACAATATAGCCTGTATATCTCCTAACAATGTTAGATGGACCACCGCTCAACCATCTAAGTTTTTCTGAGATTTGCTCATTTGACTCATGCAACTTTTCAACCTATACAAAAAATGGGTGATTATGGCTATAGAAAAAAGTTGTATTCCAAATAGACCTGTTCTGAGTTCAAGAAAAAAAACTGACATGTTTTTTAAACCAATCTGGAAACCGCTCGTTGTGAGTGTGATCTATGTCCCTTGGGAGCGCACGGGGACGCTCGATCCAAAGTTCGGCAATGTGTTTTCTACATGTGAATCAATGAATGTAAGAGAAAAGAAGAGTCGGGAAATATTAAATTATGACACTTGAAGTAACTTACTCAAGATATTGGTTGACAGCAGCGCAGTTGAAGAGAACATATCGATGTGCCTGTTTGACTGTCCGTGGATCTATGGGTTCCATATGAATCTTTCCTAGAGCACGTCCTGATACTGAGAAAATAGCGAATCCTTCTTCAAATTCACACGGAGCATCTTCGTCATTCCTTTGTGGTCGGTTCAACTTTGATTCAACCCCTTCCAAATATCTTGCACAAAACGTTAAACATTCTTCCGCAAGGCACCCCTCTGCAATAGATCCCTCCACACGATTTCTATTGCGAACATACAATTTTAATGTTAAAAGGTACCTACAAAATGTGAATACTTGTATTACGTTCTGTACTGAAAATATGTACACAAATTAACTGTTGAAACATAGTTTTGAGAAGCTCTGCATACCTTTCGATTGGGTACATCCATCGGTATTGTACTGGTCCAGCTAACCTTGCCTCATCCGCTAAATGAATCGGCCAATGCACCATAACATCAAAAAATGCCGGTGGGAAGATCTTTTCCATATGGCATAATGTTAGTGCTATCCTATTTTTCAATTTCATAAGTTCGCCCGATTTGAGAACCTTTGAACACAACTCTCTAAAGAAGCTACAAAGTTCAATCAATACCGAGCTGACGGTCTTTGGCAATGATGAACGTAAAGCTAATGGTAATAGCTGTTCCATCAGTACATGGCAATCATGGCTCTTCAATCCTGAAATCTTGCGCTGCTTCATATTCACACGTCGTGGATATTAGATGAATAACCATCAGGAACTTTGACGTGTTTCAAGGCACCACAGAAAATATCTTTCTCCTTTGAAGACATTGTGAAGCATGCTGGGGGCACGTATGTCTTGTTATTTCCTTTAGTTATTGGGTGAAGCGTTCTCCTGATATTCATTTTCTTTAAATCTAGCCGCGCTTTTAGACTATCCTTTGTTTTTCCTTCAATATTTAGTAACGTCCCAATGACATTATCACAAACGTTCTTCTCGATGTGCATCACATCTAGATTGTGGCGCAATAACAATGATTCCCAATACGGAAGACAAAAAAATATGCTTTTCTTCTTCCAATTGTGTTCCTTACGAGGCATCTCTTCGGTATTCTCCTCAGGTTCATTGAGATTCTTCTCACGCCTCCTTTTCTTTCCATGGGTATTCGGCTTCTTCCCACTCTTATCTGACTTCTTGCCACGTGTATCTTGTTTCTTTCCACGTGTATCTAGCTTCTTCCCAGTTGTAGTTGGCTTCTTCCCACTAGTATCCGGCTTCTTACCAAATGTTACGTTAATGCTCTGTAATTGATCCAGAACTTGACTGCCTGATAGCGGAATCGGAGCTACCCTCCATTCTTCCGTCCCATCAAAACCTGACTTATCAGATCGAAATGTGTGATTGATTGGTAAGAATCGCCGGTGGCCCATGTAGCATTGCTTACTTCCATGAGTCAACCTTTGAGAACACGTTTCTTTATGGCAAGATGGACAAGCCAGTTTTCCTTTCGTGCTCCATCCTGACAAGTTAGCATACGCCGGGAAGTCACTAATCGTCCACAACACAGCTGCATGCATTTGAAACATTTCATTCCTCGCTGCGTCGAAAGTCTGCACACCATCAATCCATAGTTCCTTCAACTCTTCTACCAAAGGTTTCAAGTAGATATCTATGTCATTCCCTGGTGAAGATGGTCCTGGAATAAGCAGTGAGAGGATCATATACGGTTGCTTCATGCACATCCATGGTGGCAAGTTATATGGCATTAGAACAACTGGCCACGTGCTGTGAGCAATACTCATCGTCCTAAAGGGATTGAAGCCATCACTTGCTAACCCAAGTCTAACATTGCGAGTCTCTGAACCAAACTCTTTATACTTGTAGTCCAAAGTCTTCCATGCTGTTGAGTCTGCAGGATGCCTTAATATACCATCTTTTGTGCGGCCCTCATCATGCCATGTCATAAAAGATGCTGTTTTCCTCGACATGTATAGCCTCTGCAATCTTGGTTTCAGTGGGAAGTGACGCAGAATCTTGGCAGGAATTTTTTTTCCTTTTGTAGATGTCTCAGATGGCTCGTCATCTGGATGTACTGCATCTGTTCTCCACCTCGATGCCCCACATGTGCGACATTTAAATTCATTAGCAGCTTCCTTCCAATACAACATGCAATCGTTAGGGCATACATCTATCTTGTTGTAATCGAGGCCCAAATCCTTAATAATTTTCTTCGTTTCATAAAATGACTTTGGCAACGTTTCACCATCAGGAAGTGCCTCCTTCAAGAGATCAAGTAACATAGTGAATGATTTGTTGCTCCATCCATTGAGACACTTGATGTGAAAAAGTCGAACAAGGAAGGATAATTTAGTGAATTTGCTGCCCGGGTATAATTTCTGCTCGGCGTCCTCTAATAATTTGAAAAATCTTTGTGAATTTAAATCTGGCCCCTCCGTACTTGTATTTCCTAGATCAACCCCACCGTCTGATGGCACATTGTCCATAGCACGATTAAACAATGGGTTGAGGTCGTGTAACATTTCATGCAATTTATCTTGTAGTATGGGTTCATCCTGCACTCGGTGATCACTGTCAGCCATAACACACGCCGATGGCACTGCCTTCCCATGAAAAATCCATGTATCGTAGCCCTTAAGCATCCCATCGACAACCAAATGATCCTCGGCCTGTATTCGATCAACCAAATAAATGTTGCCACATTTAACACATGGACATTTGATCTTGTTCCCATAATTAGTTCTGGCAAATGCAAAATCAAGGAACCGATCCAACCCTGCCCTATATGCTGGGTCAACTCTGTTTTATCAAAAATGGGAACATGCGTGAAGCTTATAAATTAAGATAACGAATTGGTTAAATCCAAATTTCATAAACTAACCCTACGTTATGAGGGTCATACCTTGGAAGTTGCATCCAACTTTTATTCATAACTACTCTCCTGCTTTACTCGAGGATAGAATGATAATGATTGGAACGAATGTGTACGACTGAAGAAAAACAAAGTGTCATTGAGGTCAAACACACTTGTTAAAATAAAGAATCCCAGTTTCATTGTGAAATAGGGAGAAGAGGTGGAGGCAAAAGGGGAAATACAGAGCAGAGGTGGAGGAAAACGAAATCACCTAGCTTCGTTGAAAGGAGAGTCGATTAAGCGGCGAGAGATCGAGGTGCAAGGAAAAAAGGGAGGGAAATAGGGGTTCGCGCGCGAGGAAGGAAAATGCCCAAATCGATGAAAGATGTGGAAGGAGGGGTTCTCGCAGGAAAGGAAAATGGGATCTGTGGAAGGAGGGGTTCTCGCGGGAAAGGAAAAGGGGATCGTGGGTTTTTATAGATCAAGTATTCCCTGCGGTTTTACTTATTACCGCCGGTGAATAACATATATTGCCGACGGTCATGGCTGTCGGGAATATTGTAGCCATGGTTAAAAAAAAGCGTAGGATGTTATTAAGATTCCCGACGTTTTTTACGGAACCCCCGGTGAAATTTGGGTATTTGCCGACGGATATTACGACCGCCGGGAAATAGCCGCCGGTAATACCCCTTTTTCTTGTAGTGCCGAGATAAGAAAGATAGCATGAATGATATTAAGAACAAAAAGACCATCAAGGAGTATTAAGAACAAAAAGACCATCAAGGAGTATAATAACACGGATGTATTAAGTAAAAATATTAAAGAGAAAGAAGCATTTGCTAGATGCAATGGCCAAACATGATAGAAGTTTAGAAAACCAAACAAACACCTCATGTGTGGCAATGGAAAAGAAGAGCTAGGTTAAAGAAATCAACCAAAAAAAAAACAAAAGCAGAATTAGAGAGGTTCATTAGCACCTTTAAAATCAAAGGGAGTGTGGACAACTCAATAGGAGGGAACTCTATCAAATCGGAGTTAATGCTATGAAATGCCTCACCTGCAGAAATAACATAAGAATGGTTAATAAATTCAGTGATACACATAACATCCACACACAATATTATCCAAAGCATAATGGTAGCAAAATGAAAAAAACAAACATGCCAGTTACCATAAATAATATACCTATGTATAAACAATGGTAGCTCAAAACATAGCTTGAACTACAAAAAACTATCTCTCTTGCAGTTTGAGATGTGTTCCCTTTTTTTGGGATTTCAGTTGTATCTAACAAAGACCAGTAACATAGCCTTCAACTTGCCATGGTTGTCAATGTTTCTACTCAAGTCCTTTGAGCACTCCTTCCATGACCACAAGGAATATAAATTGATTTAGATGTGTAAATAGGCAGCCCCAAAGCAATTGAAATGGCGTTAATTTGTAGTAACCCAACAAGAACAATCCATCAACTTAAGATAATCCCTTTGGAGAGTAGGATCTCTGGTTAAACAGTTCATGAATAGGAGTCAAATACCCTGATTTAGCACAACACCATTCTCCAGAGTAGGGGCTGATTTTTCAAAACGAGTAGTTTCCACAAACGCACAAAGGTGAAACCTTACTGGTGAGTGTACTCTCCAACAATACTATGAGCCCGAGTTTTGTCTTTGTCTGAGGTAGATAAGGAGCTCTGTGTTCAAGTACCAAAATTGATGCAGCCCAATATGTGGCAGTCCCAAAATTTGCTCAACAACTGACCTGTCATGTGAAGATAAGCAGGTGGGGACATTCATTTTTTGAACAGGGTTCTATGTAGCTGAACCATTATTAGTTAAACTTTAGTTCAGGCTAGACCTATTGGGTAAGCAGTCAAGGCTGGTTTGTAAGGGTCGGTGTGCACTATGATTCCAATTGGTAGGTTGCGAGTGGAAGCCCAAGCAACTGGTTCTGTTTCATACACTCTTTTTTTTTGAATGATCTGTTTGATATACTTTGCCTCTCTTGAATTAGAATAAGAGATATTACTACTCATATGAAATTTGTTTGTGTTCCGACAGCACTGGTTCGGATCAGTTTTCCTTGTTCGTTTAAGTTGGACAATAAGTCCTTGATGTAATGCAGGCATAATTCAGGTATCATGCTTTGACCTGTATGATAACCAGGTATCATGCTTTGACCTGGCTACTTCCATTTTGTACTTCCTGTATGATACGCCGGTATCATGCTTTGGAATGGACCGTAAAATCTTGCATTGTACAGGGTAAAACCTGAATTTTATAAGATATAACCCAGATTTTGTAAGCTAAAATCTGGATTGTTCATTTCAGGATTATAAAATAAGGGTTTTAGCTTACAAAGTCTAGGTTTTAGCTTGTAAACTGATGCAGGGGCGGGTAGCGGAAGTTTTAATATTCGGTAAAAGAGATGGATAAGGCTTTATAAGGAAAGGGTAGGTTTGTAGGATGGTCTTGTGGGGTTTGTTTAGTGCCTTAAACTAGGGAATTAAGGGACTATTTAGGGAACAAAGATGGACTGTGATGAGGCTTTAGGAAGGGACTAGTTTGTCTATTCTATGTACTGTTTGTTGGTTAAACTTATAGAGGGCTGCAAGAATTAAGAAAAGGAGGCTTTGGGTAATCGGTCAAAACATGGGTAATCTAATGCGGAAACAGGGGCTATTTTGGCAAGGATTTTAATATATTTAAGTCATTGCAGTGGGCTGAAAGGGGGTGGTATCCGGTTGACTTTTGTGGGGATACAAAGGAAATTTTGAGGACTAGCTTTTTGTGCACCAAGTACTGGGTTTTGCGAAAGGGCTTAAAGAATATTAAAGGGTTGTTTTGAGGCTGAGCAAATAATTAGAAAGTGGGTCTGCTTCAAGGTGGGGTTTGCAGCAATAAAAGAAAGAAGAAGAGAGGCTAGTATTCAAGGTTGTATTGCTAAAAAACTAGGAGATTTCGGCAGGTATGTGGCTGCCTATTGATGGCAGTTTCAATGGCAGAACCTGAAGGTTGAAGCAGAGAAGGCTACTTCGATGGTGGTTTACCGTTGGTATTCTACTTCCATAGAATATATCCTACGTCTTTAAAGAACAGAACCCTAATCTTCAAAAAAAAAAAAAAAACAACATTGGAAACAAAAAGATTCTTCAAGATAGTAGATTTCTGGAAAAAATTCATTTCATAGGAAGGAAAAAATTAAACTATTACGAGAACAAACACATTTCTTTGGCATGGAATTTCATAACTAAAAGCAAGAGGGATTGCACATTATGTAAAAAATTAAATCCTAACCCCATTCCAGTTGAGAGACGGGTCATCTCTTCTCTCATAAAAACCAATCTACTAAGATTGTTTACAAAACCCCCAAAATAAGATGAAAACCCCTAAAAAAACCCTTACATTCTGATGGAAAACCATGAATAAATAGGTAATTTAGCTAGGTTGGAAAGGAACGAGCAAAAAGAAAATACAAAGGAATTTTAGGGCTGAAAATCACCTAGGTCTTGCTATCTTTGGGATGTTAGAGAGATCAGACCCTTCGCTTCTTCTCCAATATCCAAAACCCTAAACAAAGTTATCCTTATCTTCTTCAAGCCCTCCTTTCCACCCTTTGCAAAACCCTAAATAGAGATCCAAAAAACATATATTACAAGCAAACGAAATAGGGAGAAGAGGTGGAGGAACAAATGTGAAATACAGAGAAGAGGTGGAGGAAAAAGCAAACCAAATCACCTAGCTTTCTTTGAAGGAGAGTCTCGATTTCTTTTTTTGGTGAGTCTCGATTTTGTTACTAGCTAAGACGGTGAGAGAGGTGGAGGGAAAAAAGGAAGTTGTACCTAATCGGTGAAAGAAGTGGAGGGAAAAAGAGTTTCACGCGCGGGAAGGAAAATGGGGAATCGTGGATTTCTAGAGTTTTCCCCACTAATATATGCCGACGGTCAACAAATGCTGGGGTTTTACAATAAGCTTCACCGGCGGTTTCACTTATTACCGCCGGGGAATTGTACATTTTGCCGACGGTCATGACCGCCGGGGATAGCGTGGACAACATCACAAAAATGAGTTCGAGGTTAACGCGAGACCTCGGCGGTTTTTCTGTGACCGCCGGTGAAATATGGTCTTTGCCGACGTTTATTTGGACCGCCGGGAAATATCCGCCGGAAATAACCCTTTTTCTTGTAGTGATTTGCTCATAAATCAACAGCTCATACACAATCCAGTATGTTAATACACGAGTCTTCCAGAGCTTTGCACCAATTGCAATTTCAATGCGTCATATGATTCAAAATCCGTGGTGTGGAGACACCAAAGTTCAAATCTGATGAAATACCTTTAGAATCAAGGAAGAAGATAATGAAAAGAGATGGAGCTTGATATTCCTTGCTCTAGAAACCTCCCTTCATTAGATGAATTTTTCTAAGGGGAAAGATATCTAGGAGCCAAAATTCAAATTCCAATTTCTACCAAAGTTTCAAATTACAAATGTAAGGTCTCTAATTAAAATTTTTGGGAAAGTGGCTATTTATGGCGAATTACATTGTAAAATGACACTAATATCCCTAGTTAAAGCAAAATTACTAAAATACCACTAATACTAGCAAAATAACAAAAAAACATCCACCACTAAACCACAAAAACACAAAAGACGTGACAAATAGCCAAAATGACCAGCCTACGCTACTAAGGTAGGTGAACAAATGACAAAAATGACCCTACTCTAATGGATCAATCTTTAACACCGATGGAATAAGGGATGCTCCTACATCACTTCCACTACTCGTGCCGACTCAAGAAAGAAGGGAACATCATGTTGGGGGTAAAACCAGGTCATTGACAGCACGCCGACACATGGAAGAGAGAGAACACGACCGAGGACCCTCGAAGTCGAGGGTAAAGAGGACCACCTCAAGACGCCTCCACTACTACCCTGACCGAGAGGAGAACCCTCGATCGACTGACACCCGACATCCTGTTGTGGCCCTCAAGCAGGCAAGAGCACTCAGAAGCCGCATGACACCACAAAGCCTATCAACCCACAGATTCACCACTGCAGAGGATCATACGACGTCTCTCCAATTGCCGACCAATTCCACCAGATCCATGCAAGGCACTACCGTCTTCAAAGTCCCATCCTTCTCAAAGATCGTATACAGTCCCATCACCGCTAGTTCCTAGTTATAACCGGTAGCTTCTAACCAATCCTTATCAGGGATAGATTTCCTCATGATACATCACATCATAGACCTGCCATCGCCGGCTAGCCGCACTACCCGCCCCCCCCCCCCCCCCCCACCCCCACCCCAAATGATAGCGATCACACAACGCGTCATTGTCACATCGCACCCACCAAACATGGAACCTTCGCCTATAAAAGAGAACCCTCTACTCTATACCAAATGGTCGAAGGTTGACTTCTTACCATCCAGGTAACGATAATCTACCGTCGCACTAGGTACATGCACTCACTCAGGTCACCAACAAACATTCACCCTCCTCACCCTCTCCATTCACCACCATCTTCGTGTTCAACTCTCATTATGTTGCCTCCATCTGACTTGAGTGTTGAATGGTACCCCCGGAGTTCCCACTCCGGATGTCTCTAACCTTTTGTCTGTGAGGGTAGGTTGCGGGATGAGATAACCACTCTTCTACCGAAGTGATGATGTCCAAATATGGTCCCTTGATCCAAGGGCTGGTAGAGCTGCAACCTATGAATCCTGTGCTCACAAAAAAAGCATTAGGGGTCCCGGAGGTATTGCTCCGGGAAGCCACTTTGACGCTCAAGTCAGAAATAGATATCACAGGTAAAGCCAAGTAACAGAAATAATAAGTGAGAGGGAGCTTATCTCCTGGGCATAAGTTGAAGGTGAAGTAATGGCTAGAAAAGATTAGATCCTTGTAAGTTTGAGCGTGGGAACTTATATAGAGAGGGAGCTTCTACATTGTAGCTTAGTGTGAGCGCCACGCAACATATTTTCATTAGTGGAGAGGTGATGATGGCGCTGCACCATATTGGAAAGTCCCTTTTCACACTCCCTGGCACTGCGCCATATTGGAAAGTCCCTTTTCACACTCCATGACAATATGTCGGAGAGCGGCGAATACGGATACGGATACGGATACCGGTCAGAGGGTGTGCTACTGGCACGTGACAAGGTGCTGGAGGAATACTCAGTTTAATCCCCAACACCAAGCTAGGCAGAAGGTGGGACCTCCCATGTGTTAGAGCCATTCGTAAGCACGGCCAGATTTGAGCCGCAACACTGGCTATCAAAATCTTTTAGAATTCTCAAAAAGCTCTAGATAAAAAAAAATTAGTTCCATTATCAAAATATTGAGATTAGAAGAACTAGTCACAATGTTGTCAAATTTGAGTGGCCTGAAGAAGAACTTGTTGATAATATTGGAATCTGGAGACCATGGCAATTATCTATATTTGAAAATAATCTTTGGCCTCATTCTGTGGAGAACTTTCCAGGTGGAAGTCTAGTCCTCAGGGTCGCCGAAGACATTTACATGCAAAATTGCAACCACCCACATGACTTTAATATGTTCTAGATCGTTCGTCATGACTTTGCATGATTAATTCAAAAGTTAATGGAAAAGTCTTAAATAAAGATTGGACTGCCTTTATCAAAACACTAGTGTGAGGATACGATTTTTCACATCATTTATTATTGGACCAATTACCAATGGGGGACAAACATTAGGCAAGATTATCAACAGGACCCATGCTTTTCAAAAATTATCAATGGGGGACAAGAGAGGTCTTTTTTTTTGATCGGTTAACAAGAGAGGTCTTGTCAGTAAAAGCTGGACGAAAATGCCCTTTCGCATTCACAACACGTTTTGACTTGGTTTTTCCTTCTTCCCTCTTCTTTTACTTTTCCATTATCACCTTTTTTATTTTTTACCCTACCAGTCATCTTCCTCCTTTTTTCAGCCAACATTGTTGTTGGCAAATCTTGAAAACTTGAATATTGAGATCTTACCATTTATCTCTTTGTATTTATGTTTTGTTTTTCTTTTTCTTTTTTAGGGTTTTGCACTATTTTTCATTCCTCTGTTTCTGATTTATCTTGTTTAGGGTTTAAGCTTTTTTTTTTAGGGTGAGTTCTGGAGATAATGCATGGATGGCTTCACTCACTTTTTTGGAAGACAAGTGGTTGTATAAGAAAAAGTTGATGTAATACATGAATGGATGGCTACACATCTTTTGATTTTCTTAAAATTTTTTTATTTATTGTAATACACAAATTGGGATGTCATACATGAAGCACATTTAATGAAAACAACATCAATTTCTTTTGTTATTTCTATCATGAGCAGAATTGTAATGCCATTAGAAGAGTTGCTATAAGCAGGGGGTTTTGTAGTAGAAGGGGTTTATCAACTCTCTGGAAGGGGGTTAGTAACTCTAAAAAGTAGGGTTACCAATTTTCGAATGGGCTTATCAAGTGCTTGAAAATTGGCCGAGAGTACTGGAGTTTTGGAAGAGGGTTTTCAAGTCTCTAGGAATGGGGTTACCTAGCATAAAAAATGGGGTTACTAATTTCCGAATGGGGTGATCAAGTCCCTGAAAATTGGCCAAGGGTACTAGAGTTTTGGAAGGGGGTTTTCAAGTCTCTGGAATTGGGGTTATCTAGTATAAAAAATGGGGTTACCAATTTCTGAATGGGCTTATAAATTCCTTGAAAATTGGCTGAGGGTACTGGAGTTTTGGAAGAGGGTTTTCAAGTCTCTAGGATTGGGCTTATCAAGTATCAAAATGGGGTTACCAATTTCCGAATGGGCTTATCAAGTCCCTGAAAATTAGGGATTGGGGTTATCTAGTATCAAAATGGGGTTACCAATTTACGAATGGGCTTATCAAGTCCCTTAAAATTGCCCAAGGGTACTGGAGTTTTGGAAGGGGGTTTTCAAGTCGGTGGAGTTGGGGTTATCCAGTATCAAAATGAGGTTACCAAATTCCGAATGGGCTTATCAAGTCCCTTATGAACACGTTTTTACTTCCTGTTTTTTTTCACTCGTTCATTTTCACGTTTTTTTCTTTCTACTGTACGATTCATCTTCCTCATCCTCCATAGAAAGGGAGAAGGAGAAATACAAAACCCTAAAACAAATGAAAAACAAAAGCTATATATTGAGAGATAGATGGGAATGAACTCACGTTTCAAAATTTTGAGTTTTCCCACCTCCAATGGTGGCTAAATGATGAAGAAGATGACTGGTAAGGTAAAAAAAATAAAGTTGAAAATGAAAAAGTAAAAAACAAAGAGGGAAAGAAGAGAGAAGAGGGAAAAGTGGAAAAGCAAAACGTGTTGCTTAAGAAAAGGGCATTTTTCCAGCTTTTAATGACAAGACCTCTTTTGTCCCACGTTGATAATTTCTGAAAAGCATGGGTCTTGTTGATAATTCCACCTAATTTTTGTCCCCCATTGGTAATTGATCCTTTATTATTCAATAGAAGCTGATAACGGAGCGTATATTCGGCGAGGTAGAGATAGAAAGTTGGTTATCAAGAGGAAAAGAGTTGAACGCACAAAAAACCAAAACTGAAAGAAAGAAAAGCCAGCCACATGCTTTGTTACTACTTTTCTCTCCTTTTCTCGTTAACATTGATCCAGGGGTCCTGTTTACCCAGGGTCCGTTTAGATGCGGTGAAGGGAATTGGAACAACAAGGGCGACAGGGAAAGAGAAAACATGGATTTATGTTTCCATGGACCCCTTTTCAATTCCTTTGGCTCTTCGGTTTTCAGGTTGATGTTATAGTTCTAAGTGGGGACCATGTGGAAGTAAAAATAATTAAATGACACCGACTCTAGCAGCTTAACATTTTGGGATAATTTGTTGTTTCACATTATATGGGAGCTATTGCATCCTGGGTTCTAAACCCAACTACTCCTTGACATTAAAAATTCACGTTTATGGGAAAAAAGAGGGGCCACACATGAGAGGGAGTGTGAAAGAATGAATGATTAAATAACACCAACTCTAATAGCTTAAACTTTTGGATTAATTGGTTTTTGCACACCCACCTCACTTATTAACACACACCCCTCTCTTGCATACACGCACAAACAAGTAGAGAGAAACAAAAACACACAAATTTACACAAACCCATACACAACTTTAGAGTTTGAATTAAAAAGCTATATCAGTTAGACAGTTACAAATTAATATATTGAACTCTAAAGTGGTTTGTATTGCTAAAACATCTATTTTGATCCATTTGAATTTCGCTTATCTGTCCAACAAACCCATCAATGACATTAATTCTATAACAAAACTGGGCTTTCCCTATTGACTTTAGTTACAGTGTTTCCTTTATTAAAGAAAAACAAATGTTCCTTTACTAGAGAGAAACAAGGGAATTGCTAGCGTCCATCGCTAAAGGGTTTTCGTGCCTGGTCTGTCGCACATCAGACCAGCCACCTCGTTAATGAATAAGATGAGGGCTGTTTGGATATCAACATAGTTGTTAGGTAGTTAAAAGTTGGTTATAAAGTAAGAAGGTTGGGGGTGGTTTTCAAGAAAACAGGAAGGATAAAGGCTGTTAAATAATTCCAAGAGATTGGTCATTTGGGATGGTTTTTGGAAGGTTATTGTCGATCTGCTTGGGGAAGGAAGTAGGGTGATGGGTTCGTTAATAAAGGTGGCGGGAATACGGTGTAGAATGGCCTCTATTTTTTATCGAAGAAGTGTTGGGGGTTCCATGTGAAAGCAAAGATCCCACATCGGTGAAATAAAAAGAGGTGGATGGGCTTTATTAGGACTAGGGCACCCTCCCCTTAATGGCTAGCTTTGAGGGTGAGTTCTACCCGGGTCCCAAAAGGTGGTATCAGAGCAGGGGTGTGGTAATCCCAGTTTAGCCTCCAAGGATGGAAATATCCCTCGGGGAAGATCTCGTTAACCCTGGTATGCCTCCGATGACGGAAAATTTCTAGAGGAAGATGTCGTAGTTCCCATGCTTCACCCAAGTTAAAAGATGTGGATGGGCTTTATTGGGACTTGGGCACCCTCCCCTTAATGGCTAGCTTTTGAGGGTGAGTTCTACCCAGGTCTCAACAACAACAAGGAGATTTAAGGGACTGGTTTTAAGGCTGAGATTGGAAGAGAAATAACAAGATGGGCAGTTGGTTTTGCTGCGAGGAAGAGACTAAGGTCATATGGGGTTTCATAGATTAGATGCTAAGAGGGCTATGGGTTGCTGTTTTGGAGGGAAAAGAAGGGTGTTCTCCGATAAATTAAGGCAGAGAATAGACAGGAGTTAGAATCGGTTGAAAGTATGGGTTACTGCAGATTTTGCAAAGGAAGTATAGGTGGTGATTTTTTGGTTGTTTGTGCCACCAAAGAAAAGTATATTGGCCTATGGAGAAGGCTGCTAACAGGGACTGGTTTGTGCCTAAAATTAAGAGAGACTATGGTGTATTGATGAACTGACCTCAACAATGGTTATCAGTTGATCTCCAGTTAGTTTAGGCAGCGCAACAACAGCGGCAGGTGGCTGTGCTTTTAACCAGCGGGCAGGATCTTCAATTGGCAGGACAATCTTGGCAAGTAGCAGGTGACTTGCTACGAAACTTGGGACATGGACTAGTTTTTGATGATATTCAACTAAACTAGAGTTTTTATTAATCAAAAGCTTGTCCAAATAGTTTACATGTATGGCTTTTTATAGGCCGTTGATGAGCAATCCTAATCCAAGACAAAGATCGTAATTCTACTCAAACTAAAACAAGAAGAAGTCTAAGATATCCCTAAAATTTCTACACTTCAAAGTAAACTTAAACTCTCCCTAAGTTTTCTCTCCTTCTGAACGACTAACTCTAATCCAAACGAAACTTCTAAATAAATCTAAATTTCAGCGAATAAGAAAATACCCAAAAAAAAAGGGAGATGATATTTTCACTCCCCACGCATTAGGCATTTGCCCCCTTATACCGTGAACAGTGGGCAACATTAAGGCTTATTGACATCAAATCACGTTAAAAGGGGGCGAATGCGTACTGGTGGTCGTGTGTGTGTGTGTGTGTTTTGGGGGGGGGGGGGGGGGGGAGGATATCATCACCAGAAAAAAAAACCTAACTAAAACTAATTAAAATTGGATTCATAGTAAATAAGAACCGTTGATTTGGACATCATCCGATATCAGGATGATCTTGGAATTTTCGGCCTTCTGGAAATATGATCTGCCATTTACTCAAACTTTACTGTCCATCTGGACAGTTGGTTCGCTGATCCAACAGTCCGTTGGTGACGTAGGGAGCGTGAGAGCAGCAACACCAAGATGGAGATCAACACAAACAACAACTAAAATAATCTCGTGGGGGCTTGAAAACCCATGCCACAGTTTGGAGAAAAACTCCAATATAACACGTGAAAGGAGCGAAGCTCCTTCACGAGCCAATGCTCTTCACAGGAGATATTCCAAAAATCTTCTTTATTCAATCTGTCTTTCTTTCCTCATGACATTACATAATATAGAGAGTCAAAATCTAAGAATAGCAACATTAAATACTAACTTAAGACCTAAGCAATTAATTCCACCTAAGGCAATAAAAATAAAACTTAGAAATATTACTAATAACCCTAAAATTGCAATTTCGAAATTGACCCTTACCATAACCTAAAAATGACCGTAACTTGTTGAAATCAAGTCCAAATCGTGTTATCTTTGGCTCTTTAGATAGGTAATCGAAAAACCTTTCTAAAAATACCAAAATCAAGCTAAATAGACAAGTTTTGACTCCCCACAAAAATACTAAAAATAAAATGACGAAAATAAAAAATAAAAAAACAAAAGATTCGATCAATGCTGCACGTTCTCCATTAGTAGGGGTCTGATAATGGATTTGAATGTCCAGTCTTCGAACAGCTTAGATGCACCGGCATAAGAATCAACGACCCCCAAAGAGGATTGAATCCCCAATGGATGACGAGTATCCACCTGACCTGTCCAAAAAAGGATATGACATGGTGAAAGCATCCAAACCTTCATTGTGCCCCACTTCTAAATGACTTACTCTAAAACTATTTGAAGACAGTTCAGGTAGAGGAGTATCCCCATCTAGAAACTGCATGACTTGCCTCATGCTTGGCCTAGTGCACGGCACGGGATGCGAACAGAGCAATCCAAGCTTCAACACCAACTCCATTTCGTGCACCAGGTAATTAGTTCCCAGATTCGGATCACTTGTCTCTAAAATTAAGCCTCTCCTCCAACATTCTGACACCCAATCAACAAGAACCACTCCTTCTGCAGACGCTCGTAGATTTATTGGTCTCCTTCCACAAGCAACCTCGAGTATGAAGGCCCCAAAGGAAAACACGTCGGTGCTTGTCGTTGCCTTGCCAGTTCTGCTTAACTCCGGTGCCATATAACCCAGAGTTCCGACCACATGAGTGGTTTGAGGATCGGTTCCATGATCATATAATCTCGATAGACCAAAATCGCCTAATCTTCCATTGAATTCATGATCTAGTAAAACATTGCTCGCTTTGATGTCTCTGTGGATGACAATCTGCTCCCATTCTTCATGCAAGTAATAGAGCCCGGAAGCTACTCCTTTGATGATTCGAAATCTTTGATTCCATGTTAGAACTGAAATGGGCTGATCAAAGAGTAATTTGTCAAGACTTCCATTGGGCATGTAATCATAGACCAAGAGGAGCTCTCCTTTGCGCCGGCAATATCCGAGTAGCTGTACTAAGTTCCTGTGTCGGAGCCTTCCAATGCTGATAATCTCAGCTACAAACTCCCTCATCCCTTGCCTTGATTCATGAGAGACTCTCTTCACAGCAACTTCGACTTTGGAGGAAGGTAACAGACCTTTGTACACCCTACCGAAACCTCCGGTGCCCAGAAGCTCTGTGTCTCTGAAGCCCTTGGTGGCTATAAATAGATCCTTGTATGAGAACCTTTGTGGCCCATATTCACGCTCCCAGTCCTCGAGTAACTCTGCGAATTTGATCCTCCTTCTCACAAAAAGAAGAACGCTGGCGACGGTCACGAAGATGAAAACTAACATAAAAATGGGCAAACCAATTGTCAATACTTTTGATTTCTTTTTGGGACCTCTCCGAGGGAGCTTAGGAAGACGCGATATATCGAGTTCTTGAGCTTTTCCATTCATTTGAAAGCTCCATCCCAGAACATAATGAGCAGTTGGAATCAATCCAGTCGATGTAGAAAAACCCAAGTACATATCTTTTAATACAACCGATGAAAGATTAACCACCGAAGACAAAAGAGGGCGATTAGGTTTAGGTTTCTTCACTGGCGATATTGTTACATCAAGTTTCATATCTGTACCATTGTACTCTGCCCAAACCTGAATTGGTTCTCCACTTATAAGGCTTATGGTCTCGATCCTACCATTTTCATTAATATAATAAGCGGCATGTGTGGAGTTGGTAGAGTTTAAGCTGTTGATATCGATTCCCACATGGTCATCATCAATATCTCCAAATTCGAGGTTCTGGACGGTATCAAGCTCCACGGCAACAACATGATTAGAAGAATTCCCATTGTTGCTAGAACTGAAGAGGCCAAGATTTTGGACAGGTAGACCTCCGGGGAGCGCTCTCTCTGGGGCAATAACAAAGGCCATCCCATGGGCAAAAACAGGATAAGTGGCGAAAATTGCAAAGATGAAAGTAGTAGAAAAGGAGCAAACAGTACCATTGGTAGGATCCTTAAATTGGAGGGGCATGGAGTGGAAGGCATGACCCGTGCTTTGCTTTGTGTTGTTGGTTAGCTGTAAGAGACCGTTGGGTGTAATTTCCGCTATGCCATCGAAGCTCAGATTGGCGCTGAGGAATCCATTGTAGGTGAAGCCATCATTGTTAGAAGCTGTAATTTTGATGAGGAGAAGCACCAGAAATATCTTGGTAAACATTACTGAAGTCTTGCTAGAGATTCAAAAAGTCTTTTAAAGAGCTTTCTCAGGTAAAGCATTCTGTTTGATAATATATAGGCGAAGAGGAAAAGTGTATATCCCATGCATTATGAGTGAAGGCTATTTACTTGTGGAGTCAATGCAATTAGTTGTACAGATAGACGTTAACTTCAGAATGCACGAATATTATATGTACCATATTTTTTTGTTAATGGCACTCATCTCTTGGCTTTACACTTTCTTTTTCTAGTTGTAAAAAGCTGTTAGAATTCCCAAATAGCTTTCAGTCAGAAATGTATAAAACATGGTGATTAGTTCCATCATTAAAATATGAACATAAATATGCTTCTTTTTTATTTATGAACACGACAAACAAACACCTTGCAAATAATTTGTTACATTTAAGTGATAAGAGGTAGTATTATAGGATTTTTTTGGCTTTATTTGGATGCCGGGAATGGAAGGGAAGGGGGTTGGTGATGCTCTGACAATACTATCATCGGACGAATCATCCAAAAAGGCTATCATTCAAGATATTTCTTTGACGCATTCACCGTCTCTATTTCTAGATATTTTTCTAGCGTTTCTCTTCCCCACCCAGCTGTCTTTCAACGTGGCATAAGAGAAAAGGGCTGTTTTCCATTTATCTGACGTCATAGTTTAGCATTTTTACATGCAAAATTGCAACCACCCACATGACTTTAATATGTTCTAGATCGTTCGTCATTTTTACATGCAAAAAAACAAAGTTGAAAATGAAAAAGTAAAAAAAAGAAGAGAGAAGAGGGAAAAGTGGAAAAGCAAAACGTGTTGCTTAAGAAAAGGGCATTTTTGTCCAGCTTTTAATGACAAGACCTCTTTTGTCCCACGTTGATAATTTCTGAAAAGGATGGATCTTGTTGATAATTCTAGCTAATTTTTGTCCCCCATTGGTAATTGATCATTTATTATTGGACCAATTACCAATGGGGGACAAACATTAGGCAGAATTATCAATTGGACCCAGGCTTTTCAGAAATTACCGATGGGGGACAAAATTTGTCTTTTCAGTAAAAGCTGGACGAAAATACCCTTTGGCATATAAAACATGTTTTGACTTTGGAAGGGGGTTTTCAAGTCTCTACGATTGGGGTTATTAGGTATCAAAATGGGGTTACCAATTTCAGAATGGGGTTTTCAAGTCTCTACGATTGGGGTTATTGGTAACCCCATTTTGATACTTGATAACCCCAATCCTAGAGATTTGAAAACCCCATTCCAAAACTCCAATACCCTCGGCCAATTTTCAAGGACTTGATAAGCCCATTCAGAAATTGGTAACCCCATTTTTTATACTAGATAACCCCATTCCTAAAGACTTGAAAACCCCGTTCTGAAATTGGTAACCCCATTTTAATACCTAATAACCCCAATTGTAGAGACTTGAAAACCCCCTTACAAAGTCAAAACATGTTTTATATGCCAAAGGGTATTTTCGTCCAGCTTTTACTGAAAAGACAGATTTTGTCCCCCATTGGTAATTTCTGAAAAGCCTGGGTCCAGTTGATAATTCTGCCTAATGTTTGTCCCCCATTGGTAATTTTCCCTTTATTATTCAATAGAAGCTGATAACGGAGCGTATACTCGGCGAGGTAGAGATAGAAAGTTGGTTATCAAGAGGAAAAGAGTTGAACGCACAAAAAACCAAAACTGAAAGAAAGAAAAGCCAGCCACATGCTTTGTTACTACTTTTCTCTCCTTTTCTCGTTAACATTGATCCAGGGGACCTCTTTACCCAGGGTCCGTTTAGATGCGGGGAAGGGAATTGGAACAACAAGGGCGACAGGGAAAGAGAAAACATGGATTTATGTTTCCATGGACCCCTTTTCAATTCCTTTGGCTCTTCGGTTTTCAGGTTGATGTTATAGTTCTAAGTGGGGACCATGTGGAAGTAAAAATAATTAAATGACACCGACTCTAGCAGCTTAAGATTTTGGGATAATTTGTTGTTTCACATTATATGGGAGCTATTGCATCCTGGGTTCTAAACCCAACTACTCCTTGACATTAAAAATTCACGTTTATGGGAAAAAAGAGGGGCCACACATGAGGGGAAGTGTGAAAGAATGAATGATTAAATAACACCAACTCTAATAGCTTAAACTTTTGGATTAATTGGTTTTTGCACACCCACCTCACTTATTAACACACCTCCTCTCTTGCATACACGCACAAACAAGTAGAGAGAAACAAAAACGCACAAATTTACACAAACCCATACACAACTTTGGAGTTTGAATTAAAAAGCTATATCAGTTAGACAGTTACAAATTAATATATTGAACTCTAAAGTGGTTTGTATTGCTAAAACATCTATTTTGATCCATTTGAATTTCGCTTATCTGTCCAACAGACCCATCAATGACATTAATTCTACAACGAAACTGGGCTTTCCCTATTGACTTTAGTTACAGTGTTTCCTTTATTAAAGAAAAACAACTGTTCCTTTACTAGAGAGAAACAAGGGAATTGCTAGCGTCCATCGCTAAAGGGTTTTCGTGGCTGGTCTGTCGCACATCAGACCAGCCACCTCGTTAATGAATAAGATGAGGGCTGTTTGGATATCATCATGGTTGTTAGGTAGTTAAAAGTTGGTTATAAAGTATGAAGGTTGGGCGTGGTTTTCAAGAAAACAGGAAGGATAAAGGCTGTTAAATAATTCCAAGAGATTGGTCAGTTGGGATGGTTTTTGGAAGGTTATTGTGGATCTGCTTGGGGAAGGAAGTAGGGTGATGGGTTCGTTAATAAAGGTGGCGGGAATACGGTGAAGAATGGCCGCTATTTTTTTATCGAAGAAGCGTTGGGGGTTCCACGTGAAAGCAAAGATCCCACATCGGTGAAGTAAAAAGAAGTGGATGGGCTTTATTAGGACTAGGGCACCCTCCCCTTAATGGCTAGCTTTGAGGGTGAGTTCTACCCAGGTCCCAAAAGGTGGTATCAGAGCAGGGGTGTGGTAATCCCAGTTTAGCCTCCAAGGATGGAAATATCCCTCGGGGAAGATCTCGTTAACCCTGGTATGCCTCCGAGGATGGAAAATTTCAGGAAGAAGATGTCGTAGTTCCCATGTGTGGGACCCGATCCCGCGGGAGGGTTGAGGCACGAGCCGCCACGCTCTCTCTTGGTCTCTCGTACCCACACGATTGGCGTGTGCTTTTTATTATTGATTTTAATTACCCAACCAAGCAGGCAGCAACCAAGCTATAGGGTGCAAACAAACGTGCAACCCAGTATCCATAAGGGCAGGGGTAAGCCGCCGAGCCTAGCAAGGTGTGATTTGATTCATCTTTTTCGTGAACTTGGAATCACTAAGGTAATTCGAATTCCACGCAAAAGAGAGTGACAGAGTCGCCACCTAGATGAGGGATTTAGGACACATAATTGACCAGAAATCTAGACTCGTTACCTAGTTACGAGAATGGAAGGTATGGGGAGTTACCACCACATGCACAATTCCTGCCCGATAATCGGTCTTCAATTCCAAAAGTTAACTATTTTGAATTTCTTTTAAATGGCTCATTTAACTCTATATTAATGTGCGAACTACATGACATGCATCATAAGATCTAATTTCAGTGTAATTCCTAAATGTGTATCTTGATTTTCTTAATTTATTTGAATTCAATCTATGTGAAAGTTCTCCTAAAATTCTAATTTCATGGAAAGTCTAAGTGATTTAATTACTTTTAATTTAAGGATTAATAAACAAAACCCCACCACTTATGTGTGGAGCCGACTCGGGCTTGGTATGCCACTCAAGTATCCAAGTTGCCTACGTATCCCAGCCTTACTGGAATCAGAGTCGATTGTAGTTCGGTGTACCTAAACTAAGCTACTTATGCCTAACTTATCTAGGACACCGCTCTAGACTGGATTGACTGTTTCAACAGTTTTAAGAGAAGTTATTTAATTCAAGTTGAATATTTTATTATCCTAAGACTTCATCTAAGATGCTATATGATCCTATCTAGGTGCAAGTTGTCCCTTAGACTAATGCAGGTTAACCTACATCCTAGGTAACTAGGCTTGTCCTAGGAAAAAAATTGGGTGAGTACTGTAACTAGATCTATGACTTAAGTGCTAATAATAGCAGTCGGTCGTGATGAGGCTGAACTCCCTAACTCTAGGACTCCCTAAAACCTAGGACACGACATGACGCAAGTGTTCCTAAATGGGGTTCTAATGGTTCTTACGATGGAAACCGCAATCCAACGGTTCCGAAGACTTGAGATATATTGATTCAATTTCTTGGAATTAATGATTTTCAGATTTCAAGGATTTTTGGTTCCTAAACCTCTAAGGAATACCAAAGGCTTTATGGTTCACAAGCTTCAGCCTTGAATCGCAACCATGGAAGGGAATCGTGCTCTCAACCCTCGTATAATTTAGCATGTAAGTTATGGTATCTTATTGCCTGGCATATTTCTTAGGATTTCCGTGGACAGTGGACCTCGGAGCCAATAACATACTATAATTTACATACTCTAATTATGCTAGATTAATCGCAATTAGGATACAATTATGGTTACGATCTCGGCATCTAAATTATCCTAGCATGGCCATTTTACAAAGGAAATCTAAGACTCCTAAGATTTCTGTTTCAGTGGCTTAAGGAATGAATACGTGACAGTAAATTAAAGTTCCCTGGAAGTTTTCATAATGATTTTGCTTAATTTTGATTTTTAATAAATTTTATTAATTTCAGATCACATGGATGATTTTACAAATGAACTCATTACAAACAAATTCAAAATAAGCTAAAATGTTTACAGTAACAAGATATGAATGAATATAGCTTACTAGAAAACTTTCATAGATTTTTATATTAAGTTGCTATTAATTTCTGATTTAACAATAATGAGACCAGATTGTTAAAATTACAAAGGAACCCTTAGAAATAGAAATAAAAAATAAATTGAAATTTCTAAAATAGCAAGGTATAAATGATTATAGTGTACTGTGAAAATTTCATGAATTTTAGATACGATTTACTATCAATTTCATATTTTTAAAGATTCAGATTAGATTATGAATTTACACAGCATCCCCTAGGAAACAAATTCTAAATCAATTGAAACTTTTACAATAATATGGTATTTGTAATATAAGACTACTGTAAAGTTTTTGAAAATTTTAATTATGATTTGATATCAATAAAAAACCTCACAACATCTGATTGTTTGAAAAGAAAATATCAAACGATATACCAAATAGAATCCTAAAATCATTAAAAATTCATAGCAGAATATATCAGTATCATATTATTTTACGACAAAATTTCATTAATTTTAGAACTTATTTGGTATATTTTTCATTTTTCTTCTTCAAAAAAGATGTCTTTTAAGAGTTTTCTATTTTTTAAACATGATTTTTGAGAAATTATGACTTTGAAAGATGTCCTTTAACATTGCTCTGATATGATGAACATAAGAAAATTATAATATTCCAAGAAATAGATCATTCTAAGGTAGCTATTTTTTCCAATTTCCTACTATTCCGGTCATTATTTCAAATTAAATTTCAAACTTCATCCAAATTCTAGAAATCCTTAGATCCAACGTCCGATCCAATCCGATAGTTCTTTTAGTCCCATTAAATAGATCATCGTATTAAATTTTGAGACGAATCAGACTTTGAAACACTCATGTAAACCTGATTTTGAGCCAACCCATATATTATTGAATTAAATAAGCATAAATACTAAAACCATGCAAAAATACGTAAAACAAATACGGAATAATTCTAGAAAAATCTGAGAAGAATGAACCTACCTTTGGTGGCGATCCGAGCCGAATCCGAAAGCCTGAAAATCTGAGAGCGTTTGCCGATAAAGAATATAAGCGTTGTCCAATACTTTTCCTCTTTTTTTTTTTTTTACTCACCACCGTGGACAAAAAAAATGAGAGGGCAAACTTCCACCGACAAATAAAAGAAAGCAATCGGTTTCACAAGAGACCGGATAAGAGAGAGATGCTACAAGTCTCTAAACATGAAAGAGAGAGGGCTATTATGGGGATGAAAGATAATGGAAGGAGAGTATATGAAAAAGGATTTCTATTATCAATAATGGACGGGGGAGTAGTGATGAGAGAGCTACTATTATCAATAATGGAGAGAGGCTTGAGAGAGGGCTACCAGTCTAAAAGAGAGAGAAGAGAGCTCTCTTTTTTTTTTTTTTAGGTCTTTTTCTCGGGGGGAAAGGGTTGCATGGTATATATGCTTTGAGAGAGATGTTACCTTTTCTCAATCCAAGAGCAAGTGTCCCATATAAACAACTTTCTAAAAAATCAAAGAGTATGGGAGAAAGTTGCCCAATTGATATGGATTGCAAAAAAAAATGCCGACTCCTTTTTTCTAAAAGTTGCCAAGGTATGACATCCTTTTCCAAAATACAAGAAAGAGGGTTGTCTTGCCTTTTTTAAACACTAAGAATATAAAGGGCTGCCAATATTATTTCCAAAGTGCCCTCTTTTATTTTTAGATGTTGCCCAAAACATAAACGTAGCCTGGTCTTCTTTTAGTAATAAAAGACTATACATCACTTACCCATTTAAGAGTATGAAATAGTAATAACTTTTCATGAAAGGCATTAAAAGATTCCTCTTTAGAGTCAACTTCCCTTTTTGCTGTACCGAGCCCAAATAGAAGCATTCCATGGGGTTTCATCCATTTTGGAATAAGTCTAAGTGGGTCCCATGTTGCATGGCCAAATTCTACATCTTGCCTCATAATTTCAAAAATTGGTGGGGCCCACTCCATAGGATAATCTAAACAATCCGATTAGCGAGTCATTAATTTAAATGAGATATGCCCATTAAATCATTCCTTATAGGGCAATCCAAACAGTTATTGGTGGGACATAACACGGGAGGTCGTGACCTGCCAATCTCTTCCATAAAATGATCCAAACTGTCCATTTAGAAAGCTTCGACATAGACAAGTTGTATCCTCCAAATATCACCTCCATGGGATGATCTAAACCGTTCATTTGGAAAGTTGTGCCTCAAAAATCATTTCCAAGGGTTATTCGAATAGTTCAACTTGATGGTCTCAACAAAAATTGGTTGTTAAAATAACCTCCCTGAGATCTTGACTGTTCCCTTGATGGGCATCTTTATGCATTGGATCGAAGTAGGTTCAAAACTTATTTTTTCATTAAAACAATGTGCGGGCCCCCTGTTTGATCCAAATCTAAACAAATGTTCAATGCGGGCCTACCAAACGGGTCTAAATTCTCCCTTGCTCGGATTCTCGTGAATAACCCTTCTCAACATTTAGCGGGAAAATGCAAAACACGGCAGAAATGATCGAAAAGATCGAGAAAACATAAGAGGCGGACACGGGAATGGAAAACACTGAAAAACCGATAGCAAAACACTAACTTCTTTGTTGATTAAAGCGGAGCAAAATGGGGGTGTCTACACCATGCTTCACCCAAGTTAAAAGATGTGGATGGACTTTATTGGGACTTGGGCACCCTCTCCTTAATGGCTAGCTTTTGAGGGTGAGTTCTACCTAGGTCCCAACAACAACAAGGAGATTTAAGGGACTGGTTTTAAGGCTGAGATTGGAAGAGAAATAACAAGATGGGCAGTTGGTTTTGCTGCGAGGAATTGACTAAGGTCATATGGGGTTTCACAGATTAGATGCTAAGAGGGCTATGGGTTACTGTTTTGGAGGGAAACGAAGGGTGTTCTCCGATAAATTAAGGCAGAGAATAGACAGGAGTTAGAATCGGTTGAAAGTATGGGTTACTTCAGATTTTGCAAAGGAAGAATAGGTGGTGATTTTATGGTTGTTTGTGCCACCAAAGAAAAGTATATTGGCCTATGGAGAAGGCTGCTAACAGGGACTGGTTTGTGCCTAAAATTAAGAGAGACTATGGTGTGGTGATGAACTGACCTCAACAATGGTTATCAGTTGATCTCCAGTTAGTTTAGGCAGCGCAACAACAGCGGCAGGTGGCTGTGCTTTTAACCAGCGGTCAGGATCTTCAATTGGCGGGACAATCTTGGCAAGTAGCAGGTGACTTGCTACGAAACTTGGGACATGGACTAGTTTTTGATGATATTCAACTAAACTAGAGTTTTCATTAATCAAAAGCTTGTCCAAATAGTTTACATGTATGGCTTTTTATAGGCCTTTGATGAGCAATCCTAATCCAAGACAAAGATCGTAATTCTACTCAAACTAAAACAAGAAAAAGTCTAAGATATCCCTAAAATTTCTACACTTCAAAGTAAACTTAAACTCTCCCTAAGTTTTCTCTCCTTCTGAACGACTAACTCTAATCCAAACGAAACTTCTAAATAAATCTAAATTTTAGCGAATAAGAAAATACCCAAAAAAAAAGGGAGATGATATTTTCACTCCCCACGCATTAGGCATTTGCCCCCTTATACCGTGAACAGTGGGCAACATTAAGGCTTATTGACATCAAATCACGTTAAAAGGGGGCGAATGCGTACTGGTGGTCGTGTGTGTGTGTGTGTGTTGGGGGGGGGGGGGGGGGGGGGGGGGGGGTGGGATATCATCACCAGAAAAAAACCTAACTAAAACTAATTACAATTGGATTCATAGGAAATAAGAACCATCGATTTGGACGTCATCCGATATCAGGATGATCTAGGACTTTTCGACCTTCTGGAAATATGATCTGACATTTACTCAAAGTTTATTGTCAATCTGGACAGTTGGTTCGCAGATGGAGATCAACACAAACAGCAACTAAAATAATCTCGTAGGGGCTTGAAAACCCATGCCACAGTTAGGAGAAAAACTCCAATATAACACGTAAAAGGAGCGAAGCTCCTTTACGAGCCAATGCTCTTCACAGGAGATATTCCAAAAATCTTCTTTATTCAATCTGTCATTCTTTCCTCATGACATTACATAATATAGAGAGTCAAAATCTAAGAATAGCAACATTAAATACTAACTTAAGACCTAAGCAATTAATTCCACCTAAGGCAATAAAAACAAAACTTAGAAATATTACTAATAACCCTAAAATTGCAATTTCGTAATTGACCCTTACCATAACCTAAAAATGACCATAACTTGTTGAAATCAAGTCCAAATCGCGTAATCTTTGGCTCTTTAGATAGGTAATCGAAAAACCTTTCTAAAAATACCAAAATCAAGCTAAATAGACAAGTTTTGACACCCAAAAAAATACTAAACACAAAATGACGAAAATAAAAAATAAAAAAACAAAAGATTCGATCAACGCCGCACGTAGTCTTCGAACAGCTTAGATGCACCTGCATCAGAATCAACGACCTCCAGAGAGGATTGAATCCCCAATGGACGACGAGTATCTACCTGACGTGTCCAAAAAAGGATATGACATGGTGAAAGCATCCAAACCTTCATTGTGCCCCACTTCTAAAGGACTTACTCTAAAACTATTTGAAGACAGTTCAGGTAGAGGAGTATCCCCATCTAGAAACTGCATGACTTGCCTCATGCTTGGCCTAGTGCACGGCACGGGATGCGAACAGAGCAATCCAAGCTTCAACACCAACTCCATTTCGTGCACCAGGTAATCAGTTCCCAGATTCGGATCACTTGTCCCTAAAATTATGCCTCTCCTCCAACATTCTGACACCCAATCAACAAGAACCACTTCTTCTGCAGACGCTCGTAGATTTATTGGTCTTCTTCCACAAGCAACCTCGAGTATGAAGGCCCCAAAGGAAAACACGTCGGTGCTTGTCGTTGCCTTGCCAGTTCTGCGTAACTCCGGTGCCATATAACCCAGAGTTCCGACCACATGAGTGGTTTGAGGATCGGTTCCATGATCATATAATCTCGATAGACCAAAATCGCCTAATCTTCCATTGAATTCATGATCTAGTAAAACATTGCTCGCTTTGATGTCTCTGTGGATGACAATCTGCTCCCATTCTTCATGCAAGTAATAGAGCCCGGAAGCTACTCCTTTGATGATTCGAAATCTTTGATTCCATGTTAGAACTGAAATGGGCTGATCAAAGAGTAATTTGTCAAGACTTCCATTGGGCATGTAATCATAGACCAAGAGGAGCTCTCCTTTACGTCGGCAATATCCGATTAGCTATACTAAGTTCCTGTGTCGGAGCCTTCCAATGCTGATAATCTCAGCTACAAACTCCCTCATCCCTTACCTTGATTCATGAGAGACTCTCTTCACAGCAACTTCGACTTTGGAGGAAGGTAACAGACCTTTGTACACCCTACCGAAACCTCTGGTGCCCAGAAGCTCTGTGTCTCTGAATCCCTTGGTGGCTACGAATAGATCCTTGTATGAGAACCTTTGTGGCCCATATTCACGCTCCCAGTCCTCGAGTAACTCTGCGAATTTGATCCTCCTTCTCACAAAAAGAAGAACGCTGGTGATGGTCACTAAGATGAAAACTAACATAAAAATGGGCAACCCAATTGTCAATACTTTTGATTTCTTTTTGAGACCTCTCCGAGGGAGCTTAGGAAGACGCAATATATCGAGTTCTTGAGCTTTTCCATTCATTTGAAAGCTCCATCCGAGAACATAATGAGCAGTTGGAATCAATCCAGTCGATGTAGAAAAACCTAAGTACATATCTTTTAATACAACCGATGAAAGATTAACCACCGAAGACAAAAGAGGGCGATTAGGTTTAGGTTTCTTCACTGGCGATATTGTTACATCAAGTTTCATATCTGTAGCATTGTACTCTGCCCAAACCTGAATTGGTTCTCCACTTATAAGGTTTATGTTCTCGATCCTACGATTTTCATTAATATAATAAGCGGGCATGTGTGGACTTGGTAGAATTTAAGCTGTTGATATCGATTCCCACATGGTCAGCATCAATATCTCCAAATTCGAGGTTCTGGACGGTATCAAGCTCCAATGCAACAACATGATTAGAAGAATTCCCATTGTTGCTAGAACTGAAGAGGCCTAGATTTTGGACAGGCAGACCTCCGGGGAGCGCTCTCTCTGGGGCAATAACAAAGGCCATCCCATGGGCAAAAACAGGATAAGTGGCGAAAATTGCAAAGATGAAAGTAGTAGAAAAGGAGCAAACAGTACCATTGGTAGGATCCTTAAATTGGAGGGGCATGGAGTGGAAGGCATCACCCGTGCTTTGCTTTGTGTTGTTGGTTAGCTGTAAGAGACCGTTGGGTGTAATTTCCGCTGATGTCTTGCTAGAGATTCAAAAAGTCTTTTAAAGAGCTTTCTCACGTAAAGCTGTTTGATAATATACAGGCGAAGAGGAAAAGTGTATATCCCATGCATTATGAGTGAACGCTATTTACTTGTGGAGTCAATGCAATTAGTTGTACAGATAGACGTTAACTTCAGAATGCACGAATATTATATGTACCATATTTTTTGTTAATGGCACTCATCTCTTGGCTTTACACTTTCTTTAACTAGTTGTAAAAAGCTGTTAGAATTCCCAAATAGCTCTCACAAGCCAATCAGAAAAATATAAAACATGGTGATTAGTGCCATTATCAAAATATGATGGTTGGGAGCACTAATTACAAAAGAGAAAAATAGGAGAGATCTTTTTTGTTTTTCAAAGGAACATAAATATGCTTCTTTTTTATTTATGACGACTCAACACGACAAACAAACACCCTGCAAATAATTTTTTGCATCTCCTGTCGAATTATAGGACTTTTTTGGCTTTATTTGGATGCCGGGAATGGAAGGGAAGGGGATTGGAATCATCCTACAGGGGGTGCAAATTTATCATCTATCTAAATTTATGTTTCATTACGTCTTTTCATGCCCTACCTTGGGTTGGTGATGCAGGTGCAACTCCACCGATCGAGGGTTGGATGTTTTGCAAGTGTAATTGGGTTGATTGGAAAGCAACAAATCTGCGATCGGACTGCTCAGGACCCTCGGGTCGATGCTCTGACAATCGAGATCGACAATTCTGCCAAAGAATTTGGCAGAAGATACTATCATCAGACGAATCATCCAAAAAGGCTTTCAGGAGATTCAAGCATGTTCAAGATTGATGGCCCAATTCGATTCCTTCGAAATTTGATCAACAAGGCACATAGAAATACTTTCTAAAACTAAGGTTTATAGTTAGTAATTTCATATTTTCTAGTAGTTTGATTTAAGATTTTCATAAATTAGCCTTCCTATATTAGTTATTTCCTGAGTTAGGAGTTCCATATAAGCAACTATCTATTAAGGTTTTTTGTTTTAAATTCAACCTTCTTTATTATCAGTTAGAATTGTTGCTTTGCTGCTTGGAAAGAAGCTGCCGAAATTACCCACTTAACATTCTCCTGTAAGCGCCTCTTAGAAAGCATCGAAGTGGAGTGGTGGTTCAATTTCGGTACTTACAACCACCAAATCTTGGATGTGGCATTTGAATTCTAATAGTTAAAAATGTTGCTACTTTGATACACAAAGACCAAGTGGAAGAGGAATCTCACTAAATTTGGACGTGTAGAGGTGTTTCTTTGGCTTTAGGATTTAAGGAGATTTTTAGGAAGTTCACTAGAAGTTTACATTAAGTTTGAGATTGTAGTCAGTTTCAAAAGGGATGACTTTTAGGAGCAAGTTTAGATTGGCTTTTATTTAATTGTTTTGGGTCCTAAATAGCATTTACACCCATTTTTGAATTTTATTCGGCTAGGAAAGCCTTAGTTAGCCGAATAAATGTTATTCATATTATTTGTACCACGTTTATTAAGCAGCCTATGGATGAATTAAGTTAGGGCCCATTTGGATGCCGAGAAGATTTTGATTTGGATTTCTCACATTTGCAGCCCGGATTTGGATCCGGATCAAACCCTTGGATTTCCAAATCAGCGAATGACAGTGAAAAAAATCAGATTTCCAAATATGCTGTGGAAATAAGTAATTGGAAATCCACAGATCTGGCAGTTTCTTTGACCCTCTTTGCTCCTCAAACTCTCCCCTCTTGTAGGAAGTACCCCATTCCCTCTCCGTCTCCCTCAACATGAGCTGTCGGATCTATTCATTTTGTATTCAAAACACAATTCCATATCCAAATACAAAATACGAGGTATCTAAACGAGCCCTTAGTTATTTTCCAACTATGCTTCTTTTCTCTTATTCCAGCTTGCTCACGAATAGGGGTGTAAACGAGCCGAGCCGAGCCGAGCTTGGCCAGGTTCGGTTCGGCTCGGCTCGCTAAGCTCAAAAGCTCGTCTCGGCTCGGGCTCGGGCTCGAACCAGGCTCGGCTCGGTCAGGCTCGGCCAGGCTGGCGAACGGCTCGCGAGCCTTACCGAGCTCGGGTTATATTAAGTTCACACCCCTCATCTTCACTGGACAGCCCTATCTAGTGTAATTTGACTACTTTTTTTACACTATGGGGGGTGGTCCAAGTAACAAATGGGGTTCCAAAAATGAAGTGACATATTTTGCCTCCCCCTTTCACTCCATGGATAACCCTTTTAGTGTATATATTAATATATAATATATATATTTAAATATATTAAATTCTTAACGAGCCTTAACGAGCCGAGCCGAGCCGAGCCGAGCTTGGCCTAAATCGGGCTCGGCTCGTTAAGGATTCGAGCCGAGCTCGAGCGAGCTTCTGAGCCCGAGCCAAAATTGACACCCTTACTCACGAATCAACAGCTCATACACACAATCCATCAGGTTAATACCCCGAGTCTTCCTGAGCTTTGCACCAATTGCAATTGCAATATGACAATGATTCAAAATCTGTGGCGTGGAGACACCAAAGTTCAAATCCGATGGAATTCCTTGAGAATCAAGGAAGAGGATAGTGAAAAGAGATGGAGATTGATCTTTTAAGCTGTAGACACCTCCCTTCATTAGATGAATTTTGCTATGGGGAAATATTTTCCTTCCAAAACACCAAGCTCTAGAGAGATATAGATCGAGATCTTGGAGCCAAAATTCAAATTCACATTTCTACCAAAGTTTCAAATTACAAATGTAATGGTGGGAAAGTAGTTATTTATAGCCAATGACATTGTAAAATGATGTTAATCAGGGAATAATATCCTCCCCCCTGTTAAATTCGTTAAGTTTTAAAGGCAAAGAATTACGTTAAAAGGGGTGAATTCATCCTCAAGCAGTGAACCATTCTAACAGAAATCGTTAAAGGGGGGGATTTTATCCGTTAAAGAAGGGGGGGGGATATCATTTCCCTATTAATATCCTTAGATGAAGAAAATTTACTATAATGCCACTAATACTGGTAAAATAACAAAAATTAGGGGTGCAACTCGGGTCAGGTTCGTGTTGGATTGAGTTCGGGTTCGGGTTCAGGTTGAGTTTTCCAACCCGGGTTGAGTTCGGTTCCGGTTCGGGTTGAGGGCTTGGGAAACCCGAGCCGAGTGAAACCATATATTTTTTATTAACTTTTTTTGTTGTGAGTTTAAACATTCGGGTTGGGTCGGGTCGGGTTCGGGTTCGAAAAAAGAGTTTCTCGGATCGGGTTGAACCTCGTCAGGTTAGAAATCGGGTCGGTCGGGTCAGGTTGGGTAAACGGTTCCTCGCGTCAGGTTTGGGTTGGCCTTAACTCGACCAGAATTGCACCACTAACAAAAATGCATCTACTAAACCACAAGATCACAAAAGACATGACAAATAGCCAAACTGACTGGTATACCCTACTAATGCAAGTGAACAAATGACAAAAATGACCCTACACTAATGGATCAATGTAGGATGCCGATGGAATAAGGGATGCTCTTGCATCACTTCCCTGACCCATGCCGACTCGACGAGGAAGGGGACATCATGTTGGGGGTAAAACCTGGTCATCCACAGCACACCAACGCATGGCAGAGAGTGCACCCGGCTGGGAGGGGCCCTCAAAGTTGAGGGTAAAGAGCACCACCTCACGACGGCTCCACTACCTGTTGCGACCCTCAAGTAGGCAAGAGCACTTAGAAGCCGTACGGTACCACAGAGCCTGCTGATCGACAGATTCACCGCTGTCGACGATTGTATGACATCCCTCCAATTGTCGACCAATTCCACCAGATCCATGCAAGGCCCTACCATTTTCAAAGTCCCATCATTGTCAGAGATCGTACACGGTCCCATCATTGCCAGTTCCTTACTATAACCGGTAGCTTCTAACCATTCTTTATTTGTGACAAATTCCGTCATGATACATCACATGTACCTGCCCCCACCCCCCCCCCCCCCCCAAAAAAAATAAAAATAAAAAATGACAGCGATCACACAGCATTTCGTCACCGTCATATCGCACCGACCAGACATGAAACCTTCGCCTATAAAAGGGAACCCACCACTCCATATCAAAAGGTCGAAGGTTGACTGCTTCCATCCAGGTAATGACACCGCATCATCTAGGTACGCGCATCTTAGTCGGGCTACCAAGCAACATTCACACTCCTCACCCTTGCCATTCACCACCATCTTTGTTTTCAACTCTCATTATGTTGCCTCCATCTGACTTGAGTGTCGAATGGTACCCCTGGAGTTCCCACTCTGGATGTCTCTAACCTTTTGTCTATGAGGGTAGGCCGTGGAATGAGATCACCACTATTGTACTAAAGTGATGATGTTGAAATCTGGTCCCTTGATCCAAGGTATGGTAGAGCTCCAATTTGTGATATCCTATGCTCACAGACATAAATAATAACTGAGAGGGAGCATATCTCATGGGCTTAAGTTGAAGGTGAAGTAATGGCTAGAAAAGAATAGATTATGGTAACTTTTAGCATGGGGACTTATATAGAGAAGGATCCTCTACACTATAGCTTAGTGTGAGCGCCACGCGACATAGTCTCATCGGGGGAGAGGTGATGATGGCGCTATGCCATATTGGAAAGTCTCTTTTAACACTCCTTGACAGTATATCACAAGAGCGACGGATAGGGATACGGGTCAAAGGGTGTGCCACTAGCACGTGATAGGGTGCAGAAGCCATTCATACACGGCTGGATTTGAGCCGCAATACTAGCTATAAAAGTTTTAGAATTCCCAAAAAGCTCTGGATAAAAAAATTAGTGCCATTATCAAAATAGGGAAATGATTTCTGCGCTCCAATTTTTGTCGTGTAGTATTTAAAGGGCTATCAGAGGAATATTATTGCTCTAAAAAAATTCTTAAATCCCTTTAAATACTACATGACAAATAGGTGGAGCGCATGTTTATCAAAACATTGGAGCGCTGAAATCATTTCCCTATCAAAATATTGTGATTAGAAGAACTAGTCACAATGTTCTGGAATTTTCGTGGCATGAAGAAGAATTTGTTGATAAGATTGGAATCAGGTAGACCTGGCAAGAAGTGACCCAGACCTGCGGGTCAACTCGGCCCACCCGTAATTTCTGTGTCCGGGTCCTAATGTAGTGACCCATTTCAATTTTACCCGCGGGTCCACCCGGCCAGTCAAAACTGGTGCGGGCCGGGTGGACCCGTGGGTGCCCTCTGTTGCCCGTTAAAAAGACCAAGTGATAATAAGGTTTTTGATAACAGTGAAAGTTAAGGTTTATTTCGATCTCTCACAACTCCATCGTTTATTTGCTCGACTCCATCTCTCTCGAAAGTTACGGTTTCTGAAATATGGGTCTAGGGAACCAAGATGGGGGTGAATTGGTTTTCACAAAATTTATCCCATTTTAAATTCAAATATTAAACCTAATTCAAGTTTTCTTTACTTGCTTAGTTTTTGGTTAGTTTCAATAATATCAAAAATGAAAACTAGAAGTTCAACCAAAACAAAAAAAATGAAAGTGCAAGAAGGAGAAACAAAACACACTGATGTATAGTGGTTCGGGTAAAACCCTACTCCACTCTTCTTGAGATCATCCTCAAGGATTTTCACTATTTGAGACCTCCACGATGCTCGGCTCTGAGGCAATTACAATCCCAAGGGTATTAAAAGAGGATTCTCTTGCCACCTTTACACCGACTCTCCTTCTTCGCCGAGTTCTAAGCGCTTCTTCCTAGGGTATTAAGAATAGGATGCCCTAGCCACCTTTACAATGAAGAAAGAAGATTGCTATGCCTTCCTCTAAGACTTGATGCACAATGATGTCCCCTTAAATGTTCTCCAAGATAACAAGTTGAAAGCCTAAATCGAAACTCAAAAGATTTGCATGGGCAAGGCAAGTTTGGGGGAGACAACAAAAGCTTAAGCCAAAATGGGTTGCAAGTGTTTTTAAATGCTTAAGATGGTTTTTCAATCATTCAAAAGAGTTGAAAGAACCTCTTGAATGTGTATTTATAAGCCCATATCAATTTATGACCGTTTGGGGGTGGAGGTAACAAAAACACCCAAAAAATCAATTTTCCATTTGAAACATAACGGCTATTTTTTTTGCTGTCGCGACGTTCTCGGAGCTCTGAGAAAATTCTTGGAGTTCCTAGAAAATGACCAGGGAATGAATTTTAATCCATAGACCATTTCTCGGAATTTCGAGAAAAATCTCGGAGTTCTGAGAAGCCTATAACAGCAGATTGTTTCTTATTTTTTGTGTTGTTTAGTTTTGGGCTTTTGGAACTCAACTTTACAAAGATAAATGGAATGTCATGAGGGTCCAAGCATGTTGGTCCACCTCACGAACATTCACTTAACCGTTTAAGTTTAATACGGGGAGTGTTAGTCTTTTTTGAAAACATATTTAAAAAGCTTGTCTTGACTTAGAAATCCAAAGAGAAAGGATGTACAACAAATTTAAGTATAGCTACACTTCTCTTTGGTCTTGGTCTTTATAGATCTTCCATTGTGTGCTTGCTTTGCTTGACTGTGTTGATGTGAGCTCCACATTGAATGTTCTTCCAAGGTAAGTTGGCCCATGTGATCTTGAGTTCCTTTGACTCCTATGTGGTACATCTTCAAGCACGATCAAGTGGTGTGTTGGTTTGTTCCATGATTGTCCTGTCTTAAAACAACACTTCAAGGCAAATTGATTAGTATTCAAAAGCATAATCAATTTAGTTTGAGAATCATCAAAACAAGGTAAAAGGATGAGCCATTAGGCTTACAATCTCCCCCTTTTTTATGATGACAAACATAATTGATTATGAAGTGTGTGTGGAGTGACATAATTAGCAAGTGAATACACATACTCCCCCTCAACATATGCACAAATGAAAAATAACAAGTGAAGGCAGATAGTGCATATGGAACATGAATAGATAATCAATTTCCAAAATTCTCCCCCTTTTGTCATCGACAAAAAGAAAAATTTATCAAGTTTAAGTGCATACATAAACAAGGAGATATCCAATAAGTGATTCATGTTGATTAGCTATAAAAAAAATTCCCCATTAAGATTTTGAATGAGGCAAACGAAAATATATAGCAAGTATGACTAGACTAAGCCTCCAACCCCTTTTTTTTGTTTTTTTTTTGAAAAATCTAAAGAAAAATAAGTAAACATATCATGATAAGCAAGTGATTCATACATTTGAAACTCCCCCTGAAGAAATGCATATGATATGAGTATATAGCCAATTAATGCACATGTACCTGTTCATGATTAAGATGCTGGCTCAATGCCAAATTATTAGGTATTTTAATTAAGGTGAAAGTACCTCTCCCCCTTAGAGAACTAAGAAGGCTAAGAGTACCAATTGAGTGACTTTTAAAGATTAGGGTTTGTCATCGCATTCATGCAGATACTACCAAAACAAGGATGGTACATATATACTATATAGATAAGCAGGTGAAAGGCATAAAGTATTTATTTGGCAATTTCTTTGACTTGATCTGCACTCCAAATGTTTAAGGCACTTCTGATATAATATATTCTATCATCACTAAGGGGTTTTGTAAAGATGTCAGCCAATTGTTCCTCAGTATTGATATACTTTAGACAAATGTCCCCTTTTTGTGAGTGATTTCTAATGAAGTGGTGCCTAATCTCAATATGTTTGGTTCTAGAGTGTTGTATGGGGTTCTTTGTCAAGTTTATAGCACTAGTGTTGTCACATTGGATGGGAATATTTTTCAATTTAATTCCATAGTCCATCAATGTGCTTTTCATCCATGGGATTTGCGCACAGCAAGCCCCAACTGCCACATATTCAGCTTCTGTTGTGGATAGAGCTACTGAATTTTGTTTCTAACTAAACCATGAGACAAGTGATTTGCCCAAGAATTGACAAGTCCCAGTAGTGCTTTTCTTATCCACTCTACATCTAGTAAAGTCTGCATCTGAATATCCACTGAGAGTGAAGTCACTAGATCTTTCATACCATAGTCCCAGACTTTGGGTTCCTCTTAAGTACTTGAAGATCTTCTTGACTGCAGATAGATGAGACTCCTTTGGATCTGATTGAAACTGAGCACAGAGACAGACAGTAAACATAATGTGTGGTCTACTGGCTGTCAAATAGAGTAGACTACATATCATACCCCTGTACATTTTTGGTCCACTGACTTGCCAAATTCATCATTTTCTAACTTAGCGGCTGTACTCATTGGAATTCTTGATGTCTTGCTGCTATCCATACCATACTTCTTCATTAACTCCTTTGTATATTTTTCTTTATTTATAAATGTCCCATTTTAGTACTGTTTGATTTGGAGTCCTAAGAAGTAGGTTAACTCACCTATCATGCTTATTTCAAATTCATTTTTCATTAGATTTAAAAATTCATCACACATCCTTTGATTAGTTGAGCCACAGATGGTGTCATCCACATAGATCTGGACAAGTAGGATATCTTGATTTTTCTTTTTGATAAATAAGGTCTTATCTACTTTTCCCATCTCAAAGCCCTTTTCTACAAGAAATGTACAGAGTCTCTCATACCAAACTCTAGGAGCTTGCTTCAATCCATATAAAGCTTTATCAAGCTTGAAGACATGATTTTGATGTTTGTAGTCTTCAAAACCTGGAGGTTGCTCAACATACACTTCCTCTTGGATACAGCCATTTAGGAAGGCACTTTTGACATCCATTTGATATAATTTAAATCCTTTAGGAGATGTATATGCCAAAAGTATCCTAATAGCTTCCATACAGGCAACAGGAGCAAATGTCTCATCATAGTCTATCCCTTCATCCTAATTGTACCCTTTGGCTACAAGCCTAGCTTTATTTCTAGTGATTATTCCATTTTCATTCATTTTGTTTCTATACACCCATCTTGTGCTAACAACTGGATGATCACTAGGCCTAAGCACTAACCTCCACACCTTGTTCCTTTTGAATTGATTCAATTCCTCTTGCATAGCCATAAACCAATATTCATCTTTTTCGGCTTCCTTGATGGACTTAGGTTCCAATTCGGATAGGAATGCCAAATTGTTACTCACACTTCTATAGTATGATCTAGTTCTCACCGGCGATGTCGCATCACCTAAGATTTGGGATTCTGGATGATCTAACAATATTCTCCTATCCCTAGGTAATGAGTTGTCCTCTCCACTTTCAACTTCCTCACTAGGTAATGTATCACTTGTAGACTCTTGGGGATGAGCATTTGCCTTAGGTAAAAGGTGTTCAATGTGTTCATCCTCATCATGCGACATTTCTTGAGGTGTTGGCTCTCTCTCATCAAATGTAACATGCATGAATTCTTCTACAATGCTTTGCTATGTGTAGAATACCCTATAAGAATATGCCATCATCCGACTTCTTATCAAATTTATGCAAGTTGTCTTTGATATTCAAGATGTAGCATTTACAACCAAATACCCTAAAGTAGCTTATATTGGTTTCAAGTTTTTTCAAAGCTCATAAGGTGTTTTCTTAGAAATTGGCCTCATATACACCCTCTTTATGATATAACAAGCGGTGCTAACCGATTCCGCCCAAAAATATCTAGGGAGATGATTTTCATGTAACATTGATCAAGCCATTTCTTGAAGGGTTCGGTTCTTTCTTTCTACAACCCCATTTTGTTGAGGTGTCCTAGGTGCCTAAATCTTCATAATCTTGCTAAGTCCATTTGTTTTTAGGTACCCCACTCGCCCGAACGCACTCTGTCTTTTATGCCTTATTTATTACCTTTAAAGAAATTTTGGGAAATTCCTATTGACCTGATCATGCCTTGATACTAACTCCATTCTCTTGGTTTCATTTCACCATGCTTAACTTTCTACAACCTGTGTATTTGGCATTGTTCTCTTGACTCCCTTGGGTAATGGCTGTAGTCATAATCGGCAATTGTAACTATTAGGTTAGAATTAAGTAGGTCTGATTATAAAACATGGCTGTGGTGATATCTTTTCCTTGGAACAGACATATAAGCCTGATGATTGTATTACCATATTTTTTTATGTCTGCCGTCCTTCATTTTAGATGATAGTATTATCATTATGATATTAATAGAAGCCTAAAATAGTGTGATTGTCGAAACAAGCAAGGTCATCGGTGAAAGATTAAAAATATTCCCCATTAGTTTGATATGAAATAATGATCATTAAGCCATGTGTATATTCCTCATGATCTGTAGCTTTAGATGTTGTTTTTTTTTTTTTTGAAAAACCAGGGAGAATCCCCATGGACGAAATTCTAAAAAATAGTAGGGATCTCCTCCCTCATTATCCCTTTGTAATTTAGCTTCAATGTTATCATGATCTGTTATTGCACAGACTCATCTCGACCTTTAATTCCTTAGTTGGATTGTGAGAGCTTCTCATTTTTGGAAATTGACATGACTCTCTTGATAGTTCTTCAACTACAGATGGATAAGTTGAGTTAGTGCAGCTGCCAAAACATGGCACTGCCAATACCCTTGCTTAAAGAAGTCTTCCATTCTTTGCTGCTAATGAAGATAATACTAGCTTAACTATGTTTGATAATTGTACAGCTCAATCTGTCTCATTTCTCTAAATTGCCTCGCCAGAGTCTTTTAGGATTATTTCATTAGGTTGTGAGCTTTCATTTTGCTGTGAAAACTCATCTTGCTAGAATCATAATATTGTTCATGCATTTTGAATGGCATCATCATGTTTTTGACATCAGTCAGGTTGCCTATAATGCATTGGTTGATTGTCTTTATCAGTTTGTATGCTATACAGTTTGGAAATAGCAATCAATCCTAGTTTGATTATTCTCTTTTGAGAGATTTAAAAATTCGATTATAACCTTTCATTGCTATTATCATGTATAGTATGAGAGCTGTAATGTGTTGTTTTTTTAATGTGAAAGAGAGCAGAGTTAAGTCATTATGGTGTTCATATTTCTGTTTACCAAGCTTTTAAAAAAAAACTTCAACAACAGTTTGTATAAACATATATGGCCTATCAATTGAGGATCACTCATATAATTAGTTGAATTCCATTAATTCTCATCCTGATCATTGAATATGTTTATGTTGTGATAATTCTTGTGCCCATTTATTTAGGGGAATATGTTAAATTGGTGTGATTATTTGAGCAAAGCATGAATTGAAACAAGGGCAACGCTTATTAAGGCCATATGAGTTGATTCAAGGTTCCTAGATTAAATACTTATTAGAGCATGATTGTCTTCTTATTCTGTTCATTGGGTTATTAATATCAAAAGGGATAGGGAGGTGGTGTTCAAGAGAGATTCATATTCAATTTGTTATTTCTACCCTCATAGTTTCGCTTTAAGGTTTCCTTTAGAATTGTGATAACTTGGTAAAGTGAAAGGCAATACGGCTTGTAGGAGCATTTAATGAATGTATTAATGCCCTCTCATATTTCCTCTCTACCCTTTGGTGTCAGTCGAAGTTTCTTACAAGTTCCAAAACTCCATCAGTTCTTGGAATCCTTTTTGTAGCCTTTTCTCTAGTTAAGGCTATGATGGTGCTATCCAGAGCCTCCCCTTAGGAGACATTCTTTGTCTCATTAGAAATTTCCCCATTTAAGAGACATGATTTGTCTCTATAGCGAGTCAACCCTTTTAGGAGATAGGCTTTGTCTCATTAGAAAAGTTACGTCCTTGGGAGACAGGCTTTGTCTTGTTAGAAAGTTGCACCCCCTATCAAGTTAAAGACTAACTTAGTCTTTTAGATATACTATCGTCTTATTTATCACTGTAAGAGCAATAATAAGGTTACTTGGAGCCCTCCATAGGAGGCATACATTGTCTCAATAGTGGTAATTGTTTCATGTTCATTTAGGAGGCAAGGTTTGTCTTATTAGCCTTAATTGTTTTCCCTTCTATTGAAGACATGTTTTGTCTCATTTGGCTCAGTTGTTTCCCTTCCTTCTAGGAGACATGCTTTGTCTTATTAACACCCCCTTTTGCAGAGTCATGAGTTTAGAGGTCAGCTTTATAGATTAGGAGTATACCCTTTAGTTAGGAGTCTATTCTTTAGCCATTGTTTCTTCTTCCATAGAGACTAGCTTAGACATATACTTTCTTGGGATCATAGCTTTCATTTCTGGGACACTAGTTCACTTGTTTAGGAATACCCTGTAGGTCAGGGATTCTGTCATTTAGTTTTGACACTCCGCCAGGCTGTGGATCACGGGGTGTGGTCATATAGGTTCCCTTTAGCTGAAAAGGTGAAAATTTGAAAACATAAAAAACACAAAAATATTGAAACATCTTTGAAAATACAAAAACTTTGAAAAACTTCAAAAAGACAAAAACATCGGAACAATAAAATTCAAAAACACTAAAATATTTTTAAAAATACAAAAATATAAAAAAAAGTTAAAAGACACTAAAAATGTATTTTGGAAAAGCTGTTTCCGAACTACGTTGGCTTTATCCTCTTCCACGAGGTACGTAGGCAGCTTGGGATCCTCATCCCAAGTCCAGTCAAACTTTGTAAATAAAATTTTTCAAACCCTTAAAAAAATCATTTAAACCGAAATCTTTCAAACCTTTTAAATTCTTTAAACAAAACCCTTTTCAGCTTACTTTCAAACTTAATAAGACGGTTTTCGAAAACCTAAGGAAAAACAATTTTCAACCAACAACAAAGAAGAAAAGGTTGTTGTTGACGACACTTTGAAGTCAACGCTCTTATGAGAGTTGATTTCATTGAACATAGGCTGTAGGTAAGGACGATTACCCTCTCGAGCCTATAAGCCCCTTTTCTTTCGCAAACTCCTTTTATTGATTCTTTGATTGGTTTGTTGACATAACTAGCATAGACTTGTCCTGATTGTATGCTTAGTTGTAGCATTATTATTGCTTTGATCACATACTTAGCTATAGTTTTCTTGTCTTTATTGCTTATTCATATATCACTTGCTTATTCAAATGCTTAGCTATAGATTTATATGTTCATTATCTCTTGACTATTTACTTAGCTGTAGCTCTTGACAATTTGCATGTTCATTATTTGCTTAGTTATAGATCTTTACTGCTTACCTGCTTAATATCTCTTGCTTATTTAATTAGTTGTAGATCTTTGTTCCCATTTACATGAATTGTGCCCAAAAATCTTCAAAAATAATAAAAGTGGCATAAGAGACCGATGGCGCTTAGGCGAGTGGGGTGCCTAACACCACCCCTACTCGTAACCAGGCACAGACCTGTTATTCTCTGGATTTATCCATTGCACAGAGTAAATTTTGGTTCCAGGGCCTTATCCCCTGGATGGTGACTCTTCTTCATTTTTTAGCACGTCTTGGTTCCGAGCTTTGTCTCTGAATCAAGAGGTATCACATATACCGCCACAACTCATGCTGTGAGGGCACAATTTCGAGAGGTTCTTGGTAGAACTCTCCTTCTCATGTAGAGATCGAAGGATCGTGGGTCCACATCGCTGAGGCGAACCGGATGTTCTTCTGGTGTGAGCTCGTTTTCAATCGATTCGTGGTCGTCGGCATCTTCAAGAGATTCATCTGCTTGAATTTTATCTTCCTCAAGGAAAACCTCAAGTTTTTCATTTGGTATTTGTGGTTCTTCAATGACGGTTGGAGGTGGTGCTCTGCTCAAACTATGTTCCTCAACACGCTGATCTAATACATCAATCATCGCCTTGCTTGCTCAGTAAGGGCGTTGATTTGAGTTTGAAACTTTTCATCGCAAACCCGTTGTTCTTCATCTCAAACCCATTGTTGTTCTTGCATATAGCTTATGATCTTCAACATCTAGGCCATTGGATATTTCTCTATAGCTTGTGATGGAGACATGGTGACCACTAATACTTTTCCGACCCAAGATTACAAGAGGATAGGATTCTTGTTTTCCTAGGCTCTGATACCAAATAGGGCGGATAGCGATTCAAGGAGTAAAGAAATATGAGCAGTAGATGGCTCAATTGAAGAGCAACAGATGGCTCCTTAATTCCGAAGGCAACAATTCCAAAAAGCAACGACTAAATTTTTATTATAAAAGATTATAAAAAACGATTACATAAGTGTCATATTTATAGGCTTTTTGAAAAGATCCCCTATCTAATCTCAAATTCCTAAAATTTCTCCTACACATGGATGTTCCTAATTCTACTCTAAGTTAGAAACGAAAAGAATCCCTATAAACTCTCTAAATTTTGCTAACTCTATCACCCCCTACAACGTAGAAAATTCAATATTTTCCTCTCTCCTTTAAACGGCCAACTACAACTCAACTCTTTAAAAAAAAGACTCCAAATAAAATTCTAACTCCCTTAAATCTCTACTAAAGAATTCTAGCCAACAATAAAAAAATTAGAAAAAGAATTTCCTAATTAATCTAAACTCTTCAAACGTAGAGATCAAAGTAGGCCGTCGATCGAGACGCCATCTTATATCTTTCGATCTGAGGGTCTTAAATGATCCGATTAAGGTTTTGACACCCTCAACCGTTGATCTTCGTGATCGTGTGAGATGCACATGCATCAGTGGGCTCCTGTTTTCCTTGTTCATGTATGATGGTTTTGATTTGCTTTTTATTTTTGCATTCTTGATTTTGTAGCTAATGGGTTTTTGGATCTTAGAACAATGAGGAAAAATAACTTGAAATATGTGAGATAGAATGATTGTGTTGATGGGATTTTACAGATGGGGTTTCCTTGAAAAGTTGAATTTTTTTGCAGATGAGGCAAAAAAACTGGTGACCCGCAGGTCGACCTGGCCGGTACTGGTGGGGTCCGGGTCCACACTTAGTGACATGTAAATTTTACGGGTCATTTTTTAAAGGGCCCGTGTGAACCGGTTTGCCAGGTTTAGAATCAGGAGACCATGGCAATTATATCTATTGGAATATAATCTTTGGCCCCATTATGTGGAGAACTTTCCCAGTGGAAGTCCTAGTCCTCGCGGTCGCCAAAGACATTTACTTTGCAAAATTGCAACCACCCAATTAATATTATATAGAGGGATCTGCTAGGGTCCATCACAAAAGATCGTTCATTATGACTCTTTGCATGATTAATTCAAAAGTTAATGGAAAATTCTTAAATAAAGATTAGACCGCCATTATCAAAACATGAGCTTGAGGATACAATTTTTCCCATCATGTATTACAAGTAAAAAGGCATGTGCACCGCACGTGCAGCGTCTTAATGAACTATTCTGACTGAAAATGAATTTAATAATAATAATCTTTAAGCAAGAAAGGCAAGTTTATGAAGGTCACACATTTTTTTGGAAAGTATGATACAGAAAAACACCTAAGATGAAAATACTCCAAGCATGAGGAGTCACATAAGTGCAATTATAACCTCAAAATAACATGTATCAAAAGCATGTGTAAATTTGTATTCTATTGGAAACTATTGTTGAAACTACATATGTAATCTGTATTCTAATGGAAACTATTATTGAAATTACATATGTTGATGAAAATAATGAAGTCACATGATTTTTAATTAATTATAGTGTAAATTCAGCAATTCGAATTGGATATGCTATATGAAAACTTTCCCTTTTATAACCATTAACTAATTGGGAAAAAACTATGAATCAAAGATTTAAAGTTTTAGAAGTCTCTAAGCAAAAAATGTCAATGTAGGAGTTTCTACCAAGTTTCCATGTGCATTGATGAGAAGTGAGTCATAATTTATTGGAAAATGAGATGATCATATTACTACAATTCTTAAGCTTGTTTAAAAATAATAGATCAAAGAGGGGCTACTCCATGGCTTAGTCAAACCCAAATTCGTTACCTGAACCCAAAACTGGTTACTCGACCCAGACTGGTGCAACTTGAACTCAAACAAATGGTCGCTAATTCAAAATTCATGGCCTAAATAGTGAGAACCCTTGCATATTTTTTGGGTTTCCTGTATCATAAAGTATAAACAACCCAAGAAAAGTAATGAATATCTAAAAATGGCATTGACTTTTAACTTTTATGCTAATTCATCCAAGAATTGAGAGAACAAGAGAGTAGTATCTCCGTTAGAAAATCCCATCAAGTAGTAGTTGTCTTGCTATAGGGACTGTTCATGGTTGTAAGCAACATTTAACTTCCATTGGTATTAGATAGGCTTCTGATAAAAAACCAAAAGAATTTAGCAATTAACAATCAATGAATGGGCTATGTTTGGCATGAATTAGCAGGATCTATGTCCTTGTTACCAATACTTAACACTAATTGAACCAAAACAAAGCTTCTAGGCTTCAATGGAACAGTTTTCAGATCTATTTGTGTGGAGATTTTTATCGCAATGCAATCATTCCCAAGAGGGAAATTCACATCCTAATAGGCCGAGATCAAATTCCAAATGAGATGTCCAAGTCATATAAGCATTTTTTTGTCACTAAAATTTAGTTGAAGATATTAAGTTCAACCAGAACCCCAATTTCTGCATATGTTCCATCACTTCAAAAACCGAGAAACCGTGCATGAACAATGATTGGTGGTGCGCAATAGAACCTTTTGTTAATTGATTGGCGGGAGGCAAAAGCAAAGAGTGAAGGGCTATGTTGGGCAACCAAGGAAAGAAAATGCAGGATAAAATGATTAGTCCACATTTGAAATCCGATTTATACAAACAGACACTTTATTTAAATTCCAGTATTCTTCAAAACATATTATGCCGCCCACTTCATAGGATGATCCAAACCGTTCATTTACGCTAATCAACCCGTTAGACTAAATAAACCAAGCCAACTTTGCTTAAACTGAAAACTTATAGAAAATTTTGATAATCATAAATGGCTCCAAAAGCAATTTTGAACCCCCCCTGCCCAATTGGCACATTAGACAAAATAAATCAAGCCAACCTTGCTCAAATTGAGAACTCACTAATCAAGAAATCAAATTGGGGTCGTTCTCCACAGTGATAGAACCAAAATAATAATAATAAGAATAATAATAATTCAACCTTCATAAATTCAATACCCACTACGCCTGCAGATCAAATAAATCGGTCAAACATTCCTAAGAACACTAATCACCTCATTAGACCAAATAAACCAAGATAACCTTGCTCAAACTCAAAACACATAACCCAATCGATCAATTGGGTCTGTTCTCCACAGGTTAGCAGGCATGAATTTATTTTATCCTTCAAAAGGCTCATTCTTTTGTGTTCTTGGATAAAAATATTAGCAAAACAAAATTAGTCAACAGTAGACAAGATAATTTCAGGAAAAAATTGTGCAAGTAGGATATCCAATCAGAAGAACAATTTATCGAAGGATTTACAGCGCAGCCCCAATGAAAGAAGAAACAACACTCGCACCAGCTTCTGAGAGCAGAAACTATCAGAAATTATAAATTTATTAAAGCCCACTTTGATTGTAATAGAAAATGGTAAAAATAAAAAGAATGAAGAGATCAACAGGAAAAGAGTAAGAAAAAAGAATCTAAGAAGCCTAACCTGCTTTGAGTCAGGAGGAGCTGATGAAAACTCTCCACCATCTCCACAAATCCCCAATTATATCAGTGAATCTCTGTTGCCAAAACATAAGTAAAAATGTCAATATCATGAGATAATATGGAAACAACATAATGAAGAGGTGACACTTACCACAAGACCTTTAATCAGTTCAAAAGATGAGACGAAAAGGGATGTATTTGCATTTAAAGAAGAGGAAAAACTATCAAATTGCTTCCTCCTTATGTCATTCAGTTTGTAAAACCGACCAAAATAAGCATGAATTCCCAATTTAAGAAGAAGAAAAATTGTCAAACGACCAATTTTAGTGGCGTTGATGAGATTATATCTCTGATTTTCAAGGGAAAAAACAGTATCTTTCATTCCTTGCATTTTTGTTCCAGAAAGAACTCTAAATCTGGGCTGTGTAAGAAATAGAGACGATGTAGATGCTGATATCTCAAAGAAGATACATAAAACCCTACTAAAATAAATTTTATATTTCTGATTTTTAGGGAAAAGAAAGGTTCTTTCATTTCAGAAGGGGGATGAGCACAGGTCATGGTTTGGATAATCGAGAGCGTTTTACGTGACAGGGCATGTTTTGACGTATCTCCACAGGTAGAAGCTTATTGACTTTTGGATGTTTCTTGAGGGGCAAAATAGGGGTTGTTAAATGACGAGAATACCCTTAAAAGGAACCAACAATTCATTAATTTGGATGAAAAAAAAGCTTTACATTGTTTTAACTTTTAAAAGAGGCAATGTTTGTGATGCAGCCCACACCATGAGGTTGACAAGTTTGAAGCCCAGATGAACCATCCTAAGCAAGTGAGAAGGTCAGCCCGCATCCAAGCCCAACACAAGGCCCATGTCCAACTTGAATCTATTAAGCATAAAGACCACCATGGACACGTCGATCGAGCTGGATTCCCGCATTAATGAGTCTGACCACTTTTTGGAGCCCATTGCATTCTTCAGTGAGAAATTGAATGGTGCCAAGCTCAAATATAGTACCTATGATTTTGAGTTTTATGCCTTGTTTCGCACACTTGAACATTGGAGACAATATCTAATTCATAGAGAATTTATTTTGTACACTGACCATGAAGCATTGAAGTACATTTCAGGTCAACAAAAGCTCAATTCTCGGCGTGCAAAATTGGCAGAATATCTTCAAGATTTCACCTTCAACATCAAGCACAAAGCGGGTGAACAAAATCAGGTTGCCGATGCTCTTAGCCGAAAGAAAAGCTTGCTCAATACCATGCGCACTACCGTGCTCGGCTTTGACTCCTTCCAACAACTGTACATGGATGATGAATATTTTTCCAAACTCATATCAGATGCTCAAGATAAAAAGCTTGCTGATTTCAACTTATGTGATGGTTTTCTCTTCAAAGGAAATCGCTTATGTGTACCGGATTGCTCTCTTCGGCAAAAGGTGATTGGCAAGATACATAATGAAGGTCATTTCTGTCGTGACAAAACTCTCCAACTCGTTTCAGCAAAGTACTTTTGGGCACATCAGAAACGGGATGTACATCGTTATGTTATGAGATGCCGAAATTGTCAAATTGGTAAAGGACAAGCTACAAATGCCAATCTCTATTTGCCTTTGCCTTTGCCTATACCACATGCACCATGGGAGGATATATCCATGGATTTTGTCCTTGGATTGCCATGGACACACCGAGGAATGGATTTCATATTTGTGTTCATTGATAGATTTTTCAAAATAGCACATTTCATACCTTGCTGAAAGACTATGGATGCCTCGCGCATTGCTAGCTTATTTTTCAAAGAAATCTTCAGAATGCATGGAGTACCAAATACCATCACTTCAGACCGAGACACGAAGTTCCCTAGTCACTTTTGGCGTCAATTATGGAAGAGTATTGGGACCACACTGCAATTTAGTACTGTGTTTGACACTCAAACTGATGGGCAAACTGAAGTTGTAAACAGATCATTGGAAAATTTGTTGAGAACCTTGATTGATGACAATCCTCGTTCTTGGGAAGACCGCCTATCACTTGGAGAATTTGCTTACAACAGTTCGGTGAACTGTTCTACAGGTTGCAGCCCTTTCTTGGTTATCTATGGGCGACAACCCAAGTCAGCACTAGATCTTGCACCTATTCCATTTGCTGAAAAGCTCATTGCCCAAGTTGAAGATTTTGTATCTCAAATGAAGCTTATACATGAAGATGTTCATCGTAAGCTGGAAAGTAAATATGAGACCTATAAGAAGGCTGTTGATAAGAGGCGTCTTGAAGTCATATTTGAACTCGCAGATTTTGTTTGGGCTTACTTGCCACCGGAACGTCACCCCGTTGTAATCTACAACAAGCTTAGTGATAGAAAGCTTGGTCCACTTGAAGTAATTGAACGCATCAATCCCAATGCGTATCGTCTCAAGCTTCCTTCCCATATGAAGATACATGATGTGTTTAACGTCCGCCATTTGACACCTTAAATGGGAGATTCTACTGATGATGATACGTCGATCTAAACACATTAACTAGTCAAAGCTAGCAAATACACTCTACCAAAATAGCCATAACTATTCAACCACTAACCCAAATTAAGACCATGAATATCCCTTGGAAAGATAATTCCAAGACCTACAACTTCCTAGTTAAGTATTTGCTCTGATTCATCCATCTAGAGGTCCAAACATGCACTCCAAAATGTGGTCAGACTCATTAATGCGGGATCCAGCTCGATCGGCGTGTCCGTGGTGGTCTTTATGCTTAATGGATTCAAGTTGGACATGGGCCTTGTGTTGGGCTTGGATGCGGGCTGACCTTCTCACTTGCTTAGGATGGTTCGTCTGGGCTTCAAACTTGTCAACCTCATGGGTGTGGGCTGCATCATTGTCCATCTTTGGTCTTGAATGCCGTCTTCCATTCATCTCCGGACTTGATTCGGATTTGATGATATCCACTCTTTAAATCTAACTTTGAGTGGCACCGGAAAGTTGGTCCAAGAGATCATCAAGGCGAGGGATCGGAAAGCGGTATTTGATGGTGATTTTGTTGATGGCTCTACTATCAACACACGTTCTCCAAGTCCCATTTCTCTTAGGCACCAAAAGGGCTGGAACAGCACATGGGCTGGCACATGGGCTGAGACTCTCTCTTATGAAAGCTTTGTTCAATAGTTCCATGATTTGCCGTTGTAATTCTTCATGCTCCACTGGACTCATCCGATAGTGAGCTAGGTTGGGTAAAGAGGCATCGAGCAGCAAGTCAATTTGGTGCTGAATGTCTGTCATGGGGGGAAGGCCAGAGGGAAGGTCTAATGGAAATACATCTTTAAATTCTTCCAAAAGAGGCTTGACTTGGTTCGGAATGATTGGTGTAACCACATCTCCAATATCGGACTTGTTAAGTAAGATGTATATAACACTAACCCCTTCCATAGCACTCTTTACATCTTTCATTACAACAAAATTAGAGGATGGGGAGTTTTCAACCAAAAGAGTTTGAATTGGCTCTTTACTAGGTGCTAAAGTAATCTTCTTTCCTCTATAATCAAAAGAGTAAGTGTTGCGATACCCGTCATGGATTGTTTTCTTATCAAATTGCCATGAACGGCCAAGGATGATATGACTACAATCCATAGGTATAACATCACACCATATCTTGTCAAAGTAGATGGAAGCAATAGAAAGATTGGCAAGACAACGTTTGGAAACGGTTACCTCCGTACCTCGCTTTAACAAAGACATCTTGTGAGGGGTTGGATGTTCTTTCAACTCCAATTTCAACTTGTTTGCTGCCGCCTCAAAAATTACATTTTCACAACATCCAGAATCAACGATTAATCGACATACCTTTTCAGAAACGGTGCATGCCGAGTGAAAAATGTTGTTGCGAAGCCAACGATTTCCAGCTTCTTGTTTTGGAGTTAGAAAAATTTTCCGCATCATAAGGACCTCACCGGTATCGGCATTAAGCACTTGCTCATCCTCTGAGTTACTTTCATCATCCTCTGGGTCAATATCAGCATCTTCCTCCCCCGGATCATCATATTCATTTTCCACAAGTAATGCTTTACCCACTTACCGCTTTCAACAATTGCTAGCACGATGTCCTATCTCACCACATGAATAGCAACGTATACTGGTTGTAGAGCTTTGACTGGTAGGAGGGGGCTGATTAAAAACCTTAGGCTGAGTAGGGGCTTTGTTGATGCTAGTGGGGTGTGCACTTGTGTTGCTGGCTTTGGTGGTGCCAACCAAACCTTGAACTGTTCAGTTTGTGAAAGATGTGGATTGTGGCTTCCGAGAGCGTGAACGCTCCACCTTGAGAGCTCTTTGGTGTGCATCTCCCAAATCCCAGATGTCAAGATCATCAAGGGTGTCTTGGATATGAAGTTGAAGGCCTCCCAAATACTTGTTCACGAGCATCTCCTCCGGGTCTTGAATATTGTTGCGAATTACCAACTCATTGAATTCATTGGTGTATTGGTCTACCGATCGCGTACCTTGCCTCAAATTTTGGTACGGTTGGTACAGATCTCTCTTATAACCTTTGGGAAGAAAGTACTTGTGGATCTTATCCTCCATCTTTCTCCATCGAGTGATAGGATCTTTGCCGGCCGAGTGCCGGGTTTGCTTCTCGCGTCTCCACCAAGCTATGGCGTTGCCTCGGAATCGCATGGCAATGATGCCAACACGACGCTCTTCCGGGACATTTGTATGCTCAAAAACTTCATTTACAAGTGTTATCCAATCAATGATTTCATTAGGGGAATCAGTTCCTAGAAATTCCGGAATGTCTCTCCTGACTTCCTTTTCACAATCCGGTTCTCGAACACCTAGTGTGTGGAGTTGGGGGCGCCTTCCTTGTCGCAAAGATTGAACACTTTCTGAAGAAGAAGAATCACCATTAGTTCTTCCGGATCTAGAATGGGGTGGAGGATTGTTTGCTTCAGCACGAAGACGTTCAACTTCTTGAGTCAAATCATTAATTTGTTGTTGCATATGTTGCTGCAAGTTTCAGCAAGTGTGTGTACTTCATCCAAGGGGATTGTTCTACCACCTCGGCGTCGGGCTTGTCTTGGAGGCATTGTCCTCTCCTCCAAAGCTTTGATACCAAAATGAAGCAAGCCTCTCCTAGGCTTCTTGGACTAAGGATCGGGAGAGTGACAGACACACACTCAATTGCTCAAGAATTCGGATTCAAGAAAAAAAACAGATTTGCACTATAGGTCGGAATGACTCGATTCAAAAGCTAAACTTTCAAGGACTTAAAGATCTACAACTTTTCTGAAAAAAGTTTTCTTAGAAAAACACTGGAAAGGGCTCGAAATGGTGATGGAAGTGGATGAATGCGAGTGGACAGGTTTCTGAAAAATACAGTGGGGCAAAATAGAGAAAGAGAACTTCAATGGCTACTCTTCTAGATTGCCAAGGAAGATAGGTAACATCAATTCTTCTAGATTGATGGTTGCAACTCTTCAATGATGCAAACAATAGGGGGAAAGCTCCTACTCTTCAAGGAAGGAGTGAAACTCTTCTAGGTTTCAAAGAAGAACTCTTCAAGGTTCAAGGGAAAATGCACTAAGCAAATTTTCATTCAAATATTCAACTAACTCCATTACATATGTTTGATACTCTTTAAATAGAGAAATACATGAGAAAATTCGTTCAAACTAGTCCACTAACTAGTTTATAGACTCACATACATCATTAATAGTTTAGGAACTCTAAACACATTAACTAGTCAAAGCTAGTAAACACAGTCTACCTAAATCCCCCCCTTTAACGATTTCTGTGAGAATGGTTCACTGCTTGAGGATGAATTCACCCTTTTTAACGTAATTCTTTGCCTTTAAAACTTAACGAATTTAACAGGGGGGGGGGTATCATTTCCCTATTAATATCCTTAGATGAAGAAAATTTACTATAATGCCACTAAAACTGGTAAAATAACAAAAATTAGGGGTGCAACTCGGGCCAGGTTCGTGTTGGATTGAGTTCGGGTTCAGGTTTAGGTTGAGTTTTCCAACCCGGGTTTAGTTCGGATTGGGGGCTTGGGAAACCCGAGCCGAGTGAAACCCGATATTGTTTTTAAACTTTTTTTGTTGTGAGTTTAAAAATTCGGGTTGGGTCCAGTTCGGGTTGGAAAAAAGAGTTTCTTGGATCGGGTTGAACCTCATCAGGTTGGAAATCGGGCCGGTTGGGTCAGGTTGGGTAAATGGTTCCTCACATCACATTTGGGTTGACCTTAACCCGACCCAACCCAACCCGAATTGCACCACTAACAAAAATGCAACTACTAAACCACAAGATCACAAAAGACATGAAAAATAGCCAAACTGACTGGTATACCCTACTAATGCAAGTGAACAAATGACAAAAATGACCCTACACTAATGGATCAATGTAGGACACCGATGGAATAAGGGATGCTCTTGCATCACTTCCCTGACCCGTGCCGACTCGACGAGGAAGGGGACATCATGTTGGGGTAAAACCTGGTCATCCACAGCACACTAACGCATGGCAGAGAGTGCACCCGGCTGGGAGGGGCCCTCAAAGTTGAGGGCAAAAAGCACCACCTCCCGACGGCTCCGCTACTACCTTGACCGAGAGAAGAGCCCTTGATTGACTAATGCTCGACAGCCTGTTGCAACCCTCAAGTAGGCAAGAGCACTCAGAAACCGCACGGCACCACAGAGCCTACCGACCGACAGATTCGCCGCTGCCGAGGATTGTATGACATCCCTCCAATTGCTGACCAATTCCACCAGATCCATGCAAGGCCCTACCATTTTCAAAGTCCCATCCTTGTCAGAGATTGTACACGGTCCCATCATTGCCAGTTCCTTATTATAACCAGTAGCTTCTAACCAGTCTTTATTAGTGACAAATTCCGACATGATACATCACATGTACGTGCCCCCCCCCCCCCCACAACCACAAAAATGACAGCGATCACACAACATTTCGTCACCGTCATATCCCACCCACCAGACATGAAACCTTCGCCTATAAAAGGGAACCCACCACTCCATATCAAAATGTCGAAGGTTGACTGCTTCCATCCAGGTAATGACAATCCACTGCCACATCATCCAGGTACGCGCATCTCAGTCGGGCTACCAAGCAATATTCACACTCCTCACCCTCACCATTCACCACCATCTTTGTGTTCAACTCTCATTATGTTGCCTCCATCTGATTTGAGTGTCGAATGCTACCCCTAGAGTTCCCACTCCGGATGTCTCTAACCTTTTGTCTATGAGGCTAGGCCACGGAATGAGATCACCACTATTCTAATAAAGTGATGATGTCGAAATCTAGTCTCTTGATCCAAGGGATGGTAGAGCTCCAATCTGTGATATCCTATGCTCACAGAGAGAGCATTAGGGATCTCGGAGGTTTGGCTCCGGGAAGCCACTCCGATGCTCAAGTCAGAAATCGATATCAGAGACAGAAATAATAACTGAGAGGGAGCATATCTCATGGGCTTAAGTTGAAGGTGAAGTAATGACTAGAAAAGATTAGATTATGGTAACTTTTAGCATGGGGACTTATATGGAGAGGGAGCTTCTATACTGTAGCTTAGTGTGAGTGCGACGCGGCATAGTCTCATTGGGGGAGAGGTGATGATGGCGCTACGCCATATTGGAAAGTCTCTTTTAACACTCCTTGACAGTATATCAGAAGAGAGATGGATAGGGATACGGGTCAAAGGGTGTGCTACTGACACGTGATAGGGTGCTGAAGCCATTCATACACACGTCTGGATTTGAGCCCCAATACTACCTATAAAAGCTTTTAGAATTCCCAAAAAGCTCTGGATAAAAAAATTAGTGCCATTATCAAAATAGGGAAATGATTTCTGCGCTCCAATTTTTGTCGTGTAGTATTTAAAGGGCTGTCAGAGGAATATTACTGCTCTCAAAAAATTCTTAAAGCCCTTTAAATACTACATGACAAATAGGTGGAGCGCATGTTTATCAAAACATTGGAGAGCTGAAATCCTTTCCCTGTCAAAATATTGTGATTAGAAGAACTAGTCACAGTGTTTTGGAATTTTCGTGGCGTGAAGAAGAATTTTTTGATAGGTAGACCTGGCAAGAAGTGACCCTGACCTATGGGTCAACCCGGCCCACCCGTAATTTCTGTGTCCGGGTCCCAATGTAAGGACCCATTTCAATTTGACCCGCGGGTCCACCTGGCCCGTCAAAACTAGTGCGGGCCAGGTGGACCCGCGGGTGCCCTCTAGTGCCCGTTAAAAAGACCAAGTGGAAATAGGGTTTTTGATAACAGTGAAAGTTAAGGTTTATTTCGATCTTTCACAACTCCATCCTTTACTTGCTCAACTCCATCTCTCTCGAAAGTTAGGGTTTTTCCCTCAGACTCTGGCGCCGATCTCCAACTGCCTCGCCGGCGTCGCCTCCTCTCTCTCTCTCTCTCTCTCTCTCTCTCTCTCATTCCATGGATTCTTCTTTCTATCGCCCTCTCTCTCTCTCTCTCTTGAGAATACGGTTAGGGATGATCCTAACCCTCTTGATTTTCTTAATAGGTTAGGTTTTTTACTTTATAAGAATAGGGTTTGATGGTTTGATAATTGGGTTTGGGAATAGGGTTTGATTTGTCTCTTCAAGGTAGGTTTTTGTTATCACACTTTACTCTTTGTGGGTAACGCAGGGCGGATAGCGAAAGCTTTGGGCGGATAACGATTCAAAGGGCAAAGGAATATGAGCAGCAGATGGCTCAATTGAAGAGCAACAGATGGCGCCTTGATTCTGAAGGCAACAATTCCAAAAGGCAATGACTAAATTTTTATTCCAAAAGATTATAAAAAATGATTAAATAAGTGTCATATTTATAGGCTTTTTGAAAAGTCTCCTATCTAATCTCAGATTCCTAAAATTTCTCCTACACATGGACGTTCCTAATTCTACTCAAAGTTGGAAATGAAAAGAAGAAAATAATCCTATAAACTCTCTAAATTTTGTTAACTCTATCACCCCCTAAAAAGTAGGAAAATTCAATCTTTTCCTCTCTCCTTTAGAGAACTACAACTCAACTCTTTTAAAAAAAAGACTCCTAATAAAATTCTAACCCCCTAAAATCTCTACTAAAGAATTCTAACCAACAATAAAAAATTAGAAAAATAATTTCCTAATTAATCTAAACTCTTCAAACGTAGAGATCAATGTAGGTTGATGATTCAGACCCCCTTTCTTGAAATGAACTCGACCACGAGTTCATGTTAAGGTTGATAATGTCATAGGGAGTAAAAATTGACACACCGGTTCTTGCTCCAACTTTGAACTGTAGTCCTTTCCAGGGAATTAAATATTTCTATTGGGCAATTATGTTGGCACATGTGGGTGAACAAGGGAATTCAATTCGGATGGAAAACATGCCCTCAAAATGCTCATTGAACTGTGGCAACGAAAGCAGAAAATAACTCTCGCTTTGATCTGCATCAATGGCTTTACAGTCACCTGTGGACCCGCGATCCCGGACTGCGGAGGATGGATTCCCCCTCACACCCTTCAATCTCCACATGAGAAGGAGGGCTTTACCAAGGACCTCTTGAAATGGTGCCCTCACAGCATGAGTTATGGCGGTATATGCGATACCTCTTGATTCGGAGAAAAAGCCCGGAACCAAGACATACCTAAAAATGAAGAAGAGTCACCATCCATGGATTAAGGCCATGAAACCCATAAAATATACTCTGTTGCAATGGACAAATCCAGAGAATAACGGGTCTGGTTCCGAGTAGGGAAGGTGTTAGGCAGCCCACTTGCTCGAGCGTACTATGTCTTTTATGCCATTTTTATTACCTTTAAAGAAATTTTGGGAAATTCCTACTGACCTGATCATGCCTTGATACTAACTCCATTCTTCGGTTTCATTTCTTCATGCCTAATTTTCTACAACCTGTGTATTTGGCATTGTTCTCTTGACTCCCTGGGTAATGGCTGTAGTCATAATCAGCAATTGTAACTATTAGGTTAAAATTAAGTAGGTGTGATTATAAAACATGGCTGTGGTGATATCTTTTCCTTGAAACAGACATATAAGGCTGATGATTGTATTACCATATTTTGGATGCCTGCAGTCCTTCATTTTAGATGATATTATTATCATTATGATATTAATAGAAGCCTAAAATAGTGTGATTGTCTAAACAAGCAAGGTCATCGGTGAAAGATTAAAAAAATTCCCCATCAGTTTAATATGAAATAATGATCATTCAGCCACGTGTATATTCCTCATGATCTCTAGCTTTAGTTGTTGTTGTTGTTTTTTTTTTTTTTGAAAAACCTGGGAGAATCCCCACGGACGAAATTCTAAAAAATAACAGGGATCTCCTCCCTCATTGTCCCTTTGTAATTTAGCTTCAATGTTATCATGATCTGTTATTGCACAGACTCATCTCGTCCTTTAATTCCTTAGTTGGATTGTGAGAGCTTCTCATTTTGGAAATTGAAATGACTCTCTTGATAGCTCTTCAAATACAGATGGATAAGTTGAGTTAGTGCAGCTGCCAAAACATGGCACTGCCAATACCCTTGCTTAAAGAAGTCTTCCATTCTTTGCTGCTAATGAAGATAATACTGGCTTAACTATGTTTGGTAATTCTCAATCTGTCTCATTTCTCTAAATTGCCTTGCCAGAGTCTTTTAGGATTATTTCATTAGGTTGTGAGCTTTCATTTTGCTGTGAACACTCATCTTGCTAGAATCATAATATTGTTCATGAATTTTGAATGGCATCATCATGTTTTTGACATCAGTCAGGTTGCCTATAATGCATTGGTTGATTGTCTTTATCAGTTTGTATGCTATACAGTTTGGAAATCACAATCAATCTCAGCTTGATTATTCTCTTTTGAGAGATTTAAAAATTCGATTATAACCTTTCATTGCTATTATCATGTATATTATGAGAGCTGTAATGTGTTGTTTATTTTAATGTGAAAGAGAGCAGGGTTAAGTCATTATGGTGTTCATATTTCTATTTACCAAGCTTTTTAAAAAAAAAAACTTCAACAGCAGTTTGTATAACCATATATGGAATATCAATTGAGGATCACTCATATAATTAGTTGAATTCAATTAATTCTCATCCTGATCATTGAATATGTTTATGTTGTGATAATTCTTGTGCCCATTTATTTAGGGGAATATGTTAAATTGGTGTGATTATCTGAGCAAAGCATGAATTGAAACAAGGGCAACGCTTATTAAGGCCATATGAGTTGATTCAAGGTTCCTGGATTCAATACTTATTAGAGCATGATTGTCTTCTTATTCTGTTCATTGGGTTATTAATATCAAAAGGGATAGAGAGGTGGTGTTCAAGAGAGATTCATATTCAATTTGTTATTTCTGCCCTCATAGTTTCTCTTTAAGGTTTCCTTTAGAATTGTGATAACTTGGTGAAGTGAAAGGCAATACGGATAGTAGGAGCATTTAATGATTGTATTAATGCCCTCTCATATTTCATCTCTACCCTTTGGTGTCAGTCGAAGTTTCTTACAAGTTACGAAACCCCATCAGTTCATGGAATCCTTTTTGTAGCCTTTTCTCTAGTTAAGGCTATGATGGAGCTATCTGGAGCCTCCCCTTAGGAGACATTCTTTGTCTCATTAGAAATTTCCCCTTTTAAGAGACATGCTTTGTCTCTATAGCGAGTCATCCCTTTTAGGAGATAGGCTTTGCCTCATTAGAAAAGTTACGTCCTTGGGAGACAGGCTTTGTCTTGTTAGAAAGTTGCACCCCCTATCAAGTTAAAGGCTAACTTAGTTTTTTAGATATCCTATATTCTTATTTATCATTGCAAGAGCAATAATAAGGTTACTTGGAGCCCTTCACAGGAGGCATACATTGTCTCAATAGTAGTAATTGTTTCATGTTCATTTAGGAGACAAGCTTTGTCTTATTAGCCTTAATTGTTTTCCCTTCTATTGGAGACATATTTTGTCTCATTTGGCTCAGTTGTTTCCCTTCCTTCTAGGAGATATGCTTTGTCTTATTAGCACCCCTTTCTGCAGAGTCATGAGTTTAGAGGTCAGCTTTATAGATTAGGAATATACCCTTTAGTTAGGAGTCTATTCTTTAGTCATTGTTTCTTCTTCCATAGAGATTAGTTTAGACATATACTTTCTTGGGATCATAGCTTTCATTTCTGTTACACTAGTTCACTGGTTTAGGAATACCTTTTAGGTCTAGAGATTCTATCCTTTAGTTTTGACACTCTGCCAGGCTGTGGATCACGGGGTGTGGTCAAATAGGTTCCCTTTAGCTGAAAGGGTGAAAATTTGAAAACATAAAAAACACAAAAATATTGAAACATCTTTGAAAATACAAAAACATTGAAAAACTTCAAAAACACAAAAACATCGGAACATTAAAATTCAAAAACACTAAAAAATTCCGAAAAATACAAAAACATCAAAAAAAGTTAAAAGACACTAAAAATGTATTTTGGAAAAGCTGTTTCTGAACTACGTTGGCTTTATCCTCTTCCACGATGTACGTAGGCGACTTGGGACCCTCATCCCAAGTCTAGTCAAACTTTGTAAATAAAACTTTTCAAACTCTTCAAAAAATCATTTAAACCAAAATCTTTCAAACCATTTAAATTCTTTAAACAAAACCCTTTTCAGCTTACTTTCAAAGTTACTAAGGCTGTTTTCGAAAACCTAAGGAAAAATAGTTTTCAACCAATAACAAAGAAGAAAAGGTTGTTGTTGACGACACTTTGAAGTCAACGCTCTTATGAGAGTTGATTCATTGGACACAGGCTGTGGGTAAGGACGATTACCCTCTGGAGCCTATAAGCCCCTTTTCTTTCGCAAACCCCTTTTATTGATTCTTTGATTTGTTTGTTGACATGACTAGCATAGACTTGTCCTAATTGTATGGTTAGTTGTAGCATTATTATTACTTTGATTACATACTTAGCTATAGTTTTCTTGTCTTTAATGCTTATTCATATATCATTTGCTTATTCACATGCTTAGCTATAGCATTTTTATGTTCATTATCTCTTGATTATTTTCTTAGCTGTAGCTCTTTACTATTTGCATGTTCATTATCTCTTATCATTTGCTTAGTTATAGCTCTTTACTGCTTACCTGTTTATTATCTCTTGCTTATTTAATTAGTTGTAGATCTTTGTTGCCATTTACATGATTTTTGCCCAAAATTCTTCAAAAATAATAAAAGTCGCATAAGAGACCGGTGCGCTCAGATGAGTGGAGTGCCTAACACCTCCCCTACTTGTAAGCAGGCACGGACCTATTATTCTCTGGATTTATCCATTGCATAGAGTATATTATGGTTCCAGGGCCTTATTCCCTGGATGGCTACTCTTCTTCATTTTTGAGTACGTCTTGGTTCCGAGCTTTGTCTCTGAATCAAGACGTATCACATATACCGCCACAACTCATGCTATGAGGGCACCATTTCGAGAGGTCCTTGGTAGAACTCTCCTTCTCATGTAGAGATCGAAGGATGATAGGGGGATCCGTCCTCCGCCGTCCGGGATCGTGGGTCCACATTGCCGAGGCGAACCGCATGTTCTTCTGGTGTAAGCTCGTTTTCAATCGATTCATGGTCGTAAGCATCTTCAAGAGATTCATCTCCTTGAATTTTATCTTCCTCAAGGAAAACCTTAAGTTGTTCATTTGGTATTTGTGGATCTTCAATGACGGTTGGAGGTGGTGCTTTGCTCAAACTATGTTCCTCAACACGCTGATCTAATACATCAATCATCGCCTTTTCCAACCCACAATTACAAGAGGATAGGATTCTTGTTTCCTGAGCTCTGATACCAAATAGGGCGGATAGCGATTCAAGGGGCAAAGAAATATGAGCAGTAGATGGCTCAATTGCAGAGCAACAGACGGCTCTTTAATTCCGAACGCAACAATTCTAAAAGGCAACGACTAAATTTTTATTATAAAAGATTATAAAAAATGATTACATAAGTGTCATATTTATAGGCTTTTTGAAAAGATCTCTTATCTAATCTCAAATTCCTAAAATTTCTCCTACACATGGACGTTCCTAATTTTACTCAAATTGGAAACGAAACGAAGAAAAGAATCCCTATAAACTCTCTAAATTTCGTTAACTCTATCACCCTCTACAAAGTAGGAAAATTCAATCTTTTCCTCTCTCCTTTAAACGGCCAACTAAAATTCAACTCTTTAAAAAGAAAGACTCTAAATAAAATTCTAACTCCCTAAAATCTCTACTAAAGAATTCTAGCCAACAATAAAAAAATTAGAAAAAGAATTTCCTAATTAATCTAAACTCTTCAAACGTAGAGATCAAAGTAGGCCATTGATCGAGACGCCATCTTATATCTTTCCATCTGAGGGTCTTGAACGATCCGATTAAGGTTTTGACACCCTTAACCGTTGATCTTTATGACGTGCGAGATGCACATGCATCAGTGCGCTCCTTTTTTCCTTGTTCATGTATGATGGTTCTGATTTGCTTTTTATTTTGCATTCTTGATTTTGTAGCTAATGGGTTTTTGGATCGTAGAGCAATGAGGAAAAATAACTTGAAATATGTGAGATAGAATGATTGTGTTGATGGGTTTTTGCAGATGGGGTTTCCTTGAAAAGTTGAATTTTTTTGCAGATGAGGGAAAAAAACTGGTGACCCGCGGGTCGACTCGGCCGGTAGGGGTGAGGTCCGGGTCCACAAATAGTGACATGTAAATTTTCCGGGTCATTTTTTACCTGGCCCGTATGACCTAGACCCATACGGGTCAGGTCAAACCTCTCCCGGTCCACCGGTTTGCCAAGTTTAGAATCAGGAGACCATGGCAATTATATCTATTGGAATAAAAACTTTGGCCCCATTATGTGGAGAACTTTCCCGATGGAAGTCCTAGTCCTCGCGGTCACCAAAGACATTTACTCTGCAAAATTGCAACCACCCAATTAATATTATCTAGAGGGTTCTGCTAGGGTCCATCGCAAAAGGTCGTTCATTATGACTCTTTGCATGATTAATTCAAAAGTAAATGGAAAAGTCTTAAATAAAGATTAGACTGCCATTATCAAAACATTAGCGTGAGGATACGATTTTTCCCATCATGTATTATTCAATAGAAGTTGATAACGGAGCGAATATTCCGCGAGGCAGAGACAGAAAGTTTGTTATCAAGAAGAAAAGAGTTGGACGCACAAAAACCAAAAACTGAAAGAAATAAAAGCCAGCCACAGGCTTTGTTACTGCTTTCCTCTCCTTTTCTCGTTAACATTGACCCAGGGTCCTCGTTAACATTGACCCAGGGTCCGTTTAGATGCCGTGAAGGGAATTGCAACAATGAGGGCGACAGGTAAAGAGAAAACATGTATTTATGTTTCCATGGACCCCTTTTCAATTCCTTTGGCTCTTTGGTTTTCAGGTTGATGTTATAGTTCTAAGTGGGGACTATGTGGAAGTAAAAATGATTAAATGACACCTACTCTAGCAGCTTAAGATTTTGGCGTAATTTGTGGTTTCACATTATATAGGAGCTATTGCCTCCTGGGTTCTAAACCCAACAACTCCTTGGCATTAAAAATTCACGTTTACGGGAAAAAAGAAGGGCCACAAGTAGAGAGAAACACAAATGCACAGATTCACACAAACCCCCTCTCTTGGAATTAAAAAGCTATATCAGATAGAGTTACAAATTAATATATTGAACTCTAAAGTGGTTTGTATTGCTAAAACATCTATTTTGATCCATTTGAATTGCGCTTTTCCTTCCAACAAACCCATCAAGGACATTAATTCTATAACAAAACTGGGCTTTCCCTATTTACTTTAGTTACAGTGTTTCCTTTCTTAGAGAAAAACAAATGTTCCTTTACGAGAGAGAAACAAACTCATTAACAATGTTATATTCCCTGTTACGCTCATTATGTAAAAGTTTGTATTGCACCTGTAGAGGAAATCTGATGCATAGTCAGATAGCAACAGCAGAAGCTCTGTTGGAAAATATTGCAGGGTAGGCGTAGCGGAAGCTATGTATGTAGGGATGCAGAAGCTAAGGGGAAATTAGAAGGAAAATGTAAGATAACTTACTAAAAGTGAAGGGAAAGGGATATGAAAAGTTGAAAGGATTGAAAATGGTGGTGAAAAGGGCACATGAAATGGTTGGAAAAGCGCCTAAAAGGTACTGCATTGAACTAATAAAAAGCCTCGTTTGAATTGAAGGTGGTTTGGTTATAAATTTTGGTAGGCTTACAGAAGACTAAGAATGGATGAATCTCTGTTACAAGATATCATCATGGTTGTTAGGTAGTTAAAAGTTGGTTATAAAGTATGAAGGTTCGGGTTGGATAACAAGAAGGTTAAAGGCTGTTAAATAATTCCAAGAGATTGGTCATTTGGGATGGTTTTTGGAAGGTTGTTGTGGATCTGCTTGAGGAAGGAAGTAAGGTGATGGGTTCGTTAACAAATGTGGCTGGAATAAGGTGAAGGTTGGCGGCTATTTTTGATGGAAGAAGTGTTGGGGGTTCCACGTGAAAGCAAAGATCCCACATCGGTGAAGTAAAAAGAAGTGGATGGGCTTTATTAGGACTAGGGCACCCTCTCCTTAATGGCTAGCTTTGAGGGTGAGTTCTACCCGGGTCCCAAAAGGTGGTATCAGAGCCGGGTGTGGTAACCCCAGTTTAGCCTCCAAGGATGGAACGTTAACCCCAGTATGCCTCCGTGGACGGAAGAATCTCTGGAGGAAGATCTCGTAGTTCCCACGTTTTAGCCAAGTTAGAAGATCGTGGATGGGCTTTTTGGGACTTGGGCACCCTCCCAATAACGGCTAGCTTTTGAGGGTGAGTTCTACCCAGGTCCCAACAACAAGAAGGAGATTTAAGGGGTTTTTTGCTAGGAAGAGACTAAGGTCATATGGGGGTTCACGGGTTAGATTCTAAGAGGGCTATGGACTGCTGTTTTGGAGGGAAAAGAAGGGTGTTCTCCGATAAATCAAGGCAGAGAATAGACAGGAGTTAGAATTGGTTGAAAGTATGGGTTACTTCAGATTTTGCAAAGGGAGAATAAGTGGTGATTTTATGGTTGTTTGTGCCACCAAGGAAAAGTATATTGGCCTATGGAGAAGGCTGCTAACAGGGACTGGTTTGCGCCTAAAATTGAGGGAGACTATGGTTTGGTGATGAACTGGCCTCAACAATGCTGATCAGTTGATCTCCAGTTAGTTTAGGCAGCCAAACAACAGCGGCAGGTGGCTGTGCTTTTAGCCAGTGGGCAGGATCTTCAATTGGCAGGACAATCTTGACAAGTAGCAGGTGACTTGCTACGAAACTTGGGACATGGACTAGTTTTTGATGATATTCAACTAAACTAGAGTTTTCATTAATCACAAGCTTGTCCAAATAGTTTACATGTATGGAATATCATCACCAGAAAAATATAAAGAAAGACGGATTTCACAACACCGGAAAATCCTCTTCTCAAATAGTGAAACCAAAGTTTACACTAGTCCAAGAACAATAACCAAAAGAGAAGAAGAACAATCACCACAAGATGTAATCCAATATATATGATAGAAGAATACAATACAAGACAAGAACAAAAAAGAAGAAGAAAGCTTCAAAACCAAGTTTGCACACAAGAGAGCTTCAATGGAGGTCTAGGTAGTGGAGAATCTCTACAAAAGTGAAGTTATGAGAATAGGCTAGTCAAAGGAAAGTAAAGAGAAGTAATAGCTTTGGTAGGAGATAGTGGGTATGGGAAAGTGGGGACTTTAATGCTAGAATAGTGGGTTTAGAGTTTCAAGTAGGGTTTGAATTTGAAATAGGAAGTAGTGGGAATAGTTGTAGCGCACATGTGTGGCTCACACATGTGCAAGCTAGGCCAACAAAAGACCAAAATGCGCATGGACACAAAATACATATTTCTCTTCACTACATCTCTCAAAATAAATAAATAAAAAATCAACCCAAAAAATACACTTTAGAAATTAACACTCCCCCTTAAAGTGATTTTTTGGAAACTACTCCAAGCTTACCCCGAAGTAGCTCAAATGGTCCTTTGGAAAGTAACTTGGTAAAGATGTCGGCAATGTTATCTTTGCTCCTCACTTCCGCTACACCAATTGTACCATCTAACACCTTTTCACGAATGAAATGATGCTCGATCTCAATATGCTTTTTTCTGGCATGACAAACCGGATTTGTGGCAAGTTTGAGTGCACTTTGGTTGTCACCAAGAATAGTCGTCGCCTTGTGAATAGGTAAATTAACATCTTCAATCAACTGCCGCAACCAAACACATTCTTGAGACGCAAGAGCGACGGCCTTATATTCCGCTTCCATTGTTGAAAGGGACACCGAGTCTTGTTTCTTACTACACCAAGAAACACCCGCCGATCCACACAAAAACACATAACCGGAAGTCGATCTTCGATCATCCAAGTCTCCTCCATAATCGGCATCGGCAAATCCATTCAACATAAAATCAACTCCTCTCTTGTAAAGCAACCCAACGTCGAGAGTAGAATTCACATACTTCAAAATTCTCTTTGCCGCTTCCTAGTATTGTTTCTGTGGCGCTTGCATATAGCGACTAACAAGTCCAACGGAAAAAGAAATGTCCGGTCTTGTGATAGTCAAGTAGATGAGACTACCCACAAGAGCACGATATGGTCGCGGATTTGGAAGAAGCTTGCCTTCTTCTCGCCTTATCTTTATGTTAGGATCAAAAGGAGTAGCGGATCTTTTACTTTGATTCATCCCAAATCTTCCAACTAATTTCTCCGCATAGCCTTTTTGAGAAACTAGTACTCCATCTTTCAAAATTTTCACCTCCAAGCCAAGAAAGTGACTTAGCTCTCCCAAGTCCTTCATTTCAAAACGAATAGATAGCTCCTCCCTTAGCTTTGCAACCTCAACATCATTGTTGGCGGTAACTATCATGTCGTCGACGTAAAGAAGCATAATGACAAGCAAGCCTTTATCTTTCTTTACAAATAAACTAGAATCGGAGTTGGAAGCAAAATAACCGCAAAATTGTAAGTATTCGGCAATCTTACTATACCACGCCCTTGGAGCTTGCTTCAACCCATAAAGAGCTTTCTTGAGCTTGCAAACATGAGTCGGATGATCACTTGAATTGTAACCCGGCGGTTGCTCCATGTAGATGTCTTTGTCAATCTCACCATACAAAAATGTATTTTTCACATCAAGTTGAAACAATTTCCAACCATGACAAGCGGCGAATGAGATAACAACTCGGACGGAAGTCATCTTTGCAACGGAGCTAAAGGTCTCCTCATAATCCTCTCCATACTTTTGAGAAAATCCTCTAGCCACCAACCTTGCTTTGAACCTATCCACACTCCCATCCACTTTCCGCTTCAATTTGTATACCCATTTACATGTAACCGGGTTCACATCATTAGGCTTAGGAACAAGATCCCAAGTCTCATTTTTCACAAGTGCATTCATCTCTTCATCCATGGCATCCTTCCATTCTCTCACCCCTTTTGCTTCATCAAAGCAAGAAGGCTCAATGTCATCAAGTGGATCCGAAAGGAAACAAGAATAAGTGCTCACCATGTTATTATCCCGATACCGTGCCGGCTTGACAATCTTTCTTTTCGATCTTCTAGGATGTGATGCACTATACTCCTCTTCATTAATTTCTTCATTTTGCTCATCTTCTTGAACATGACGTGCAACATCACTCCCCCTATCACCTTGCACCTCCATCGGCAAAGAAGAAGAAGAAGACCCAAATTCCATTGGAGCATTTGGTGTTAAATGCAAGTTCATTGTTGCTTGAGGCTCAACCTCAACAAGGATGTGCTCACCTACACCCACGCCATTAGTGGAACCACCATCCAAACCATAATAGGAAGAGACTTCATCAAACACAACATTTCTTGAAACAATGGACTTGTGAGCTGTAGGATCCATACACTTCCAACCTTTCTTCCTTTCATCATACCCAATGAAAATACACTTCTTCGCCTTAGCATCCAACTTTGTTCTCTTTTCATCCGGCACATGCACATAGCAAATTGAACCAAAAATCTTGAAATGCTTAACACTAGGCTTCACCCCAAACATCAACTCATAAGGAGACTTCATATTAATCGGACTAAGAGGCACCCGATTAATCACATAAGTTGCACAAGACATACCTTTCGCCCATAAGGCCTTAGGTAAATTCTTTGCAAATAACCAACTTTTACAAGTTTCCACAAGATGCCTAATCTTCCTCTCCGCAACTCCGTTTTGTTGAGGCGTATAGGCACAAGTGAGATCCCTTTGGATACCATTCTCACGAACAAAATGCGAAAAATTCATCGGAAGTAAACTCCCCACCATTATCGGTTCTCAACCGCTTGATATTCTTGTGAAGTACACCTTCAACGGTCTTCTTGAACTCAACAAACTTGGACAATACATCGGATTTCTCTCTTATAAAATACACCAAAGTGAATCTAGTAAAATCATCAACAAATAACAACATATAGCGGAATCCGAAAAATGAAGGTGTCCTACAAGGTCCCATTACATCACTATGGATAAGCTCCAATGGGGCCTTACACCTTGAAAGAGACTTGTCAAATGGAAGACGATGTGCCTTACTATATTGACAACCCTCACACACCTTTCCACTACCAAAGAAATTCAAATTTGGTAGCCCATTCACTAGATTCTTAGTCACCATGACCTTCAATTTATCCATGCTAATATAACCCAATCTAGCATGCCAAATTGAAGCACCATCATTTGTACTCATTTTATCAACATACAAAGTTGAAGCCGATAAAACAAATAAATCTTCAACCCTCTTACCGGTATAGACAACATCAACCTTCAAGCTTGAAATATTCCGAAGAAATTTCACCTCCTTAGGCCCGAACAAAATATAATTCTCCGCATCAACCGCATTTACGACCAAGAAAAGATTCTTCTTCATACCGGGAACATGAAACACACTCTAAAGTGTAATAGGATCCGCATTTGCAGCACCAATGGTAATGACCCCTTCTTTCTCTACCGAATGTATAGTGTTGTCCGCCGTGATAATAGCATCGTTGCCTTCATATTTTCGGAACTTTGAGAATTTGGATTCATCGTCGATAAGATGATGCCCACAACCGAAATCGACAATCCAATCATCCTCAAAATTGATGGATGCCAAAGCACCCACCGTAGTAGATCTACCCTAATCTTCTTCATTTTTTTGGTCATCAACATTTTCGGCTACATTACCATCCTTCAATTTGACACCGCAATTCTTTTGTATATGCCCAAGTTTACCACATCGGTAACACTTGATACCTTTTCGGTTTCTATTACCCATAACGGATGATCCTCCTTCATCTCCACCTTTACTTGGAAAATTTTTCTTCTCTTTATATTTGTTGGAAGGCTTCTTGTTGCTTGAAAATAATGCTTCTCCTTCACTCCCGGATATTGAACAACCCGCCATTTGTCTAGCTAAACACTCTTGTGAAGCAAGAAGATTCTCAAACTCCACCAAAGAAGGTTGCTGATCCCACCCTTGAATCGACATAACATAAGGATTTTACTCTCTTTTCAACCCACGAATAATATGCCGCTTCATTCGTGCCTCCGAAATAGGCTCTTCCGGATCCAATAAAGAAATCTCCGAACAAGATTCTTGATCTTCAAAAAGAATTGAGAAATAGAGAGACCACCTTGTGTAGTATTTGCCAACTCATTCTCCAACATTTGTAGACGAGCCATATTCTTCTTGTTAAGCAATCCATCAAGGGTAGTCCAAATCACACTCGCCGATTTACACCCAATGATGTGCTCAAACAAGTCATGCGAAATAGACCGCTTCAAAAGAAATTCGGCCTTGGCATTCTTCATCATCCACGCCTTCAATACATCGGCATTTTCTTGTGTATCTTCCGGAGCTATAACGGCATTGCCACGAACAACCTCCCTTAAATCTTCTCCCACTAGATATGACTCCATACGTGTTCTCCATATCTTGTAATTTGATTGATTTAACAACTCAATGCCGAGTCCACTAACTCTTCCACTCATATCCATCTTCAAAGCACCGATTGCACTTCTTCACCAAGGGAATCTTGACAAGCACCAACTACCACCCTTGTGGCTCTGATACCATATAGAGAAAGACAGATTTCACAACACCGAAAAATCCTCTTCTCAAATAGTGAAACCAAAGTTTATACTAGACCAAGAACAATAACCAAAAGAGAAGAAGAACAATCACCACAAGATGTAATCCAATATCTATGATGGAAGAACACAATACCAGACAAGAACAAAAAAGAAGAAGAAAGCTTCAAAACCAAGCTTGCACACAAGAGAGCTTCAATGAAGCTTCAATGGAGGTCTAGGTAGTGGAGAATCTCTACAAAAGTGAAGTTATGAGAATAGGCTAGTCAAAGGAAAGGAAAGTAAAGAGAAGTAATAGCTTTGGTAGGAGATAGTGGGTATGGGAAAGTGGGGACTTTAATGCTAGGATAGTGGGTTTAGAGTTTCAAGTAGGATTTGAAATTGAAATAGGAAGTAGTGGGAAACTTGTAGCATACATGTGTGGCTCACACAGGTGCAAGCTAGGCCAACAAAAGACCAAAATGCGCATGGACACAAAATACATATTTCTCCTCACTACATCTCTCAAAATAAAAATAAAATAAAGCAACCCAAAAAATATACTTTAAAAATTAACAAAAAAAACTAACTAAAACTAATTAAAATTGGATTCATAGTAAATAAGAACCGTAGATTTGGACATCGTCCGATATCAGGATGATCTGGGACTTTTCAACCTTCTGGAAATATGATCTGGCATTTACTCAAACTTTATTGTCAATCTGGACAGTTGGTTCGCTGATCCAATAGTCCGTAGGGGTCTGATCATGGATTTGAAATGTCCAACCTTCAAACTGCTTAGATGCATCTGCATCAGAATCAACGACCCCCAGAGAGGATTGAATCCCCAATGGACGACGAGTATCCACCTGACCTGTCCAAAAAAGGATTTGACATGGTGAAAGCATCCAAACCTTCATTGTGCCCCACTTCTAAAGGACTTACTCTAAAACTATTTGAAGACAGATCAGGTAGAGGAGCATCCCCATCTAGAAACTGCATGACCTGCCTCATGCTTGGCCTAGTGCATGGCACGGGATGCGAACAGAGCAATCCAAGCTTCAACACCAACTCCATTTCATGCACCTGGTAATCAGTTCCCAGATTCGGATCACTTGTCTGTAAAATTATGCCTCTCCTCCAACATTCTGACACCCAATCAACAAGAACCACTTCTTCTGCAGACGCCCGTAGATTGATTGGTCTCCTTCCACATGCAACCTCGAGTATGAAGGCCCCAAAGGAAAACACGTCGGTGCTTGTCGTTGCCTTGCCAGTTCTGCTTAACTCCGGTGCCATATAACCTAGAGTTCCGACCACATGAGTGGTTTGAGGATCCGTTCCATGATCATATAATCTCGATAGACCAAAATCGCCTAATCTTCCATTGAATTCATGATCTAGTAAAACATTGCTCGCTTTGATGTCTCTGTGGATGACAATCTGCTCCCATTCTTCATGCAAGTAATAGAGCCCAGAAGCTACTCCTTTGATGATTTGAAATCTTTGATTCCATTGTAGAACTGAAATGGGCTGATCAAAGAGTAATTTGTCAAGACTTCCATTGGGCATGAAATCATAGACCAAGAGGAGCTCTCCTTTACGCCGGCAATATCCGAGTAGCTGTACTAAGTTCCGGTGACTGAGCCTTCCAATGCTGATGATCTCTGCTACAAACTCCCTCATCCCTTGCCTTGATTCATGAGAGACTCTCTTCACAGCAACTTCGACTTTGGAGGAAGGTAACACACCTTTGTACACCCTACCGAAACCTCCGATGCCCAGAAGCTCTTCGCCTCTAAAGCCCTTGGTTGCTCTGAATAGATCCTTGTATGAGAACCTTTGTGGCCCATATTCACGCTCCCAATCCTCGAGTATCTCTGCGAATTTGATCCTCCTTCTGACAGTAAGTAGAATGCTGGTGAGGATCACTAACATGAAAACTGTTGTAATTGTGGGCAACCCAACTGTCAATACTTTCGATTTCTTTTTGGGACCTCTCCGAGGAAGCTTAGGAAGACGCGATATATCAAGTTCTTGAGCTTTTCCATTCATCTGAAAGCTCCATCCCAGAACATAGTGAGAAGTTGGAATCGATCCTGTCGATGATGAAAACCCCACATACATATCTTCTAACACGACAGACGAAAGATAATGACCCTTCGAAGACAAGAGAGGGCGATTAGGTTTAGGTTTCTTGACTGGAGATATTGTTACATCAAGTTTCTTATCTGTACCATTGTACTCTACCCAAACCTGCATTGGTTCTCCACTTATAAGGCTCAAGTTCTTGATCCCACCATTTTCATTACTGTAATAAGCTGCAGGGGCCGAGTTAGTAGAATTTAAGCTGTTGATATCGATTCCTACATGGTTATCGTTGATATCTCCAAATTCGGGGTTCTTGATGGTATCCAGCTCAATGGCAAGAACATGATTAGAAGAATTTCCATTGTTGCTCGAATTGAAGAGACCCAGATATTGGCTACCTAGAGCCCCAGAGAGATCTCTCAAGGGGGCGATGACCAAGGCAATACCATGGCCACTTAAATCATGATAAGGGGCGAAAATTGCAAAGACAAAAGTAGTAGAAAAGGAGTAAACAGTACCATTGGTTGGATCGTTAAATTGGAAAGGCATGGAGTGGAAGGCAAGACCCTTGATTTGCTTTGTGTTGTTGGTTAGCTGTAAGAGACCGTTGGGTGTAATTCCTGCGATGCCGTCGAAGCTCAGATTGGCACTGAGGAATCCATTGTAGGTGAAGCCATCATTGTTAGAAGCTGTAATTTTGATGAGGAGAAGCACCAGAAATATCTTGGTAAACATTGCTGATTTCTTGCTAGAGATTCAAAATGTCATTTAAAGAGCTTTCTCATGTAAAGCATTCTGTTTGATAATATATAGGCGAAGAGGAAAAGTGTATATCTCATGCATTAGGAGTGAACGCTATTTACTTGTGGAGTCAATGCAATTACTTGTACAGATAGACGTTAACTTCAGAATGCACGAATATTATAAGTACCATATTTTTTGTTAATGGCCCTCATCTCTTGGTTTACAGTTTCTTTAACTAGTTGTAAAAAGCTGTTAGAATTCCCAAATAGCTCTCACAAGCCAATCAGAAAAGTATAAACCATGGTGACTAGTGCCATTATCAAAATATGATGGTTGGGAGCACTAATTACAAGAGAGAATAGGAGAGATCTTTTTTTGTTTTTTCAAAGGAATATAAAAATGCTTCTTTCTATTTCTGACGACTAATAATTTTTTGCATCTCCCGTGGAATGAGTTACATTTAAGTGATAACAACCATTAAAATAAAGGGCAGTGATAAATCGACTCCCAAATATCTTAAATAGACTCCCCATGTGTCTATCTCTCTCCTCTCTCTCTCTCACCCAGAGGAGAGAGAAAGACACATGGGGAGTCTATTTAAGATATATGGGGGTCGATTTATCACTCCCGAAAATAAATTATAGGACTTGGCAAAGAGACCATCACACGTCTAACAAAACAAGACAGAGAAGAGAATAGGAGAGGTCTTTTTGGCTTTAGGAGGAGTCCGTTTGGATGCCGGGAATGGAAGGGAAGGGGATTGGAATGACGTGGGCAACAGGGAAAGTGAAGGAATAGATTTATGTTTCATGACCTCTTTTCAATTCCTTTGATTGTGTGGTTTTTGTAACACCCGGCCCCACCTTGGGTCGGTGATACAGGTGCATCTCAACCAATCGACGGTTGGGTGTTTCGAATGTTTCGCAAGAGTAATCGGGTTGATTGGAAAGCTACAAATCTGTGATCGGACTGCTTTGGACCCTCGGGTCCACGCTCAGACGATCAGGTCGACAATCGGGCCAATGAATGTAGCCGAAGATACTATCATAAGTATCTTCAGACGAATCATTCAATGGCTATAAGGAGATTCAAATATTTTCAAGATCGACCGCCCAATTAGATTCCTTCAAAATTTTTATCAACAAGGTTCATAGAAAGATCAACAAGGTTCATGGAAATACTTTCTAAAACTAAGGTTTATAGTAAGTAATTTCATATTTTCTAGTAGTTTGATTTAAGATTTTCATAAATTAGCCTTCCTATATTAGTTACTAGTGGGACCAACTGTGCGATGCACAGTTTGGAAGTCCAAAAGTCATTAAATCCTTATTTCTTTAGAAGTCCAAAAGTCTCACCAATAAATCGAAAAGGTCAAGTGGATTGGAGAAGTTCATGAGTTCATCTAACCGATGTGTTGTCAAAATATAAGGTAAAAAGATCGATAAAGGAGAACTATGGGTCGAAGGAGAAGAAAGGTATAAAGTAGGGCTGCAACTCGGGTCGGGCGGGTCGGGTTTTGGAGAACCCAACCCTACCCGAGAAATATCTCGGGTCGGGTCGGGTCGGGTTTTTTTTTCGGAAAACCCACGATTCCCAAACCCGGCCCTACCCATGATAAATCTCGGGTCGGGTCAGGTTTTTTCACGTTGACACAATTTTTTAAGGAAAATTCTTGTTTGGCAAGGCAACTCAACTCATAGAAGCAGAAATTACATTCACATTACACTTGAATCAAACAATGATGTAATTGCACTCACATTACACTTGAATCAAACAATGTTGTAATCAAACAATGTTGTAATTACAATCAAACAATGCTGAATCAAACACTTGAATCAACTCAACTCATAGAAGTAGAAATTAACTCACATACAATAACAGTAGGTGCGTGGGTTTTCACTTTTGACTTTTAACTAACAAGAAAAAAATGTACATACTATAACTTATGTAACTTGGGTCGGGTCGGGTCGGGCCCCTTCAAACCCGGCTCGACCCGAGGTTCATGCGGGCTTTTGAATGCTCAACCGGCTCGACCCGAAACCCATGAAACCTGAACCCAACCCAGGCTATTTTCGGGTCGGGTCGATGCGGGTCGGGTAAAACCCGGCTCGAGTTGCAGCCCTAGTATAAAGGATCCAATTATACTATGGTATTAGTTTGGTTCGTGGGCTGGAGCTGCATATTGTCTGTTCTCTAGTAGTGTTATGGTGTAACTGTTCTCTAGTAGTGTTATGGTGTAACTGTCTTAATGTTGGTGGGATGTCTAGTTCCTGATGATGTATTTCAGTTGATGCGATATTAATAAAGTTTTTTTTCCAATAAAGTTCTTAGTTACCTTTAAAAAAATGTTTGGTTCCTAAAAACAACTCTTTCCCACTAATTGCTGAGCTCTAACATATCTTTTGGTAAAATATTACTCAGTTTCTTTACTATTCATGTTTCACCTTCATAATTTCTTTAGATTTTGATCCTTGAAGTCCAAAAATCTCTCCATTCAAGCAATCCAGCCCATCACAGATTTAGTTTGACAAAAAGATCATTTTAGTCTACATGGTGGACAGTTAGGATAGGCAAATCAAAGTAAGGTTAGGTGTGGGCCCAACGCTCACTGTCATGATCTTCACATTCATGTGCATGCCACATGTAAAGTGGGCCTATAGCCCTGTATTACAATGGGAATTGTTAAATCATGGTGCTGGTTTATCATTACCTAATATAATTTTGTAATGGGACTCAAGTAATGCCAAAGAATCTGTTAAAAAAAACATTAAATATCCATAAAGAAAATAAAAGGACCAAATGTATTCCATGTTCATTTTTTATAAAAGAGAGGTCTAGTAAAGTAATGCATTAGCGTACTCATAAGAACCCAATAACCATCATCATTCATAATAAATTTCACTAACATACAAACCGACCTGTCTTCCAACTCTACCCACATCCACCACAAACCCTCAAATCAAATAGAAACCCTCAAATCTCTTGAAAATGTGGTCTCTAAAAAGTAAGGATACGAAAGAAAAAATCTCAAAATGTGGTATCAAGAACTCCATCTATGATAGAAGTTGATTTTCGTAGCAAGGCGGTTAATTGTAGCTGCCCAATCTCAACTAAAGTCATTATTTACAAACTCTATCTATGTAAATTTCAATTACAAACTCTATCTAGCAGCCAATCTCAACTAAAGTCATTATTTATCAATACCTTGGAACTCTTTACTCAAAAAAGAGTCCTCGTTAAACAACCACTGTACACCTTACAATCTAAACAAACAAACAAAAAAACAATACCAAAACCGAAAACTCATGCGAGGTCTCACCTCAGGTACTGCAGAAGCTACTGGCAGTAGAAGACCCCAACTGGCTTCAACCGAAGCTTATATGATAAAAAAAATCTTAGCTCGTTGGGTTAGTGCAGCAACCCAATAACTATCTTACTTTCGAAAGCTGGATTTGGTCGATAGGATTGAGAATAAAAAAGACCAAACAAAATCGTTTCTCTTTCCGGACCCTTCCTGCATCTTCCCAAACCCCTCTTCTTCTTGTTCACTATGTGAATTTTGTTATGAGATTTTCCTCTTAATATAAATAATATGGCGTACCTGTTTACTGATTTCTGTGAAAAACAGAAAGAATAGATGATTAGTATAACCTTTTCGATACGGCGAGTTGAGGCACGGACTAGGTCGCTCTCTTTAAGGTGATTTTGCGCCTCTGCGGAAAACCCTCCTGTGCAACAGATCCGAACGCAATCACCCCCAGGATACAACAGCCCGACGCACCGTCGCTATCTATCTGAAGTGCACAATCAGATAGATCCGAACCAAACAGCGAACACTCCAAATGCCCAACAAATAAAACAGAACAGAGAAAAGAAAACAAAAATAACAGAAAGGAAACTGTTCTGTTTTTGCAAACGACTCAATAGAGATGGAAAAACGAATCAGCAGAGATGAAAGGCTCGTCTATCTGTTTAAAGAGAGATTCTAAAACAGATGTTAGAACTGTATTTCAAGACGTTGGAAACAATCTCTTTTTATAGAGAAAACGTGTCTGTTGAAGACACCTCTTTAAAACAGAAGAGACACCTTTTTTAAAAACGTCATTTAAAAAATTGTCGTTACTTAAGAGGGTTGTAACGGTTGGATTAAGTTAAAACTAAAGAGACATGACCGTTGGATTTATAAATAAAAAATCCGTTTAGAAAATCCAACACAGACACACACACACACACACACACCCGCACCCGCACCCGCGCCGCGCCCCGACACGGCACGGCACGGCACGGCTCGGCTCGGCGCGCGCGCGCGCGTGTGTGTTTTTTATTTATTTGATCTTGTTCTTTGTAAAACACCAAAGGCAAACAAATTGAATGCCCTTGAAAGGCCCAAGCCTTTGCTCAACACTCCCTCTTATATGGATGGGAGAATTTTTCTCAACTTCCCATCTTGGACTAAACTTTTAAGAGGTAAGAGAGCTACCTTCAAAAGTTTAAATGATATTGGTGGGAAAGTACAAGAGAATAGAATCAATTTGAAAATTTCAAATTTTGGGTGGGAAATTCAAAAGCAAAAAAGAATCTTTTTCAAAAGCAAATGTTTCTTTAATTTTTAGTATTTAAAATACTAACAATCCCCCACTTATTTTAATACAAAAAATATTAGTAAAACTTAATGCTGGGCATTCAGCAGAGTATCACGTATAATAAAGGTGACTATGTCTTGAACCTTTACTTAGTGTAAGTGCATTCTAATTGTAAGGAATTGATAGTGACTATGTCTTGAACTACAATCCTTGGGTACAGAGAGACGTGCACCACACACATGATACTAAAGTGTTCAATTGGTTCCAAAAAGCTCGCACATTACGGCCATGTGCTACATCCCAGTTTCCATGTAAGCATAAGAGAATAAGCTCTCGTCTCTTTTGGAAGCGGCCCACTTCCGCGCTAACATGTAGGTGAGTCTATCAAGGATGCTCCTGTAGCCTTTACATCCCACTCATACGAGCTATAGATCTCATTAAGAGTAATAACTCAACCTTCCAAATGCTTCAGGATATCATGCTTGAGTTACACCATAGGGATGGACTTTGAGATAAACTTGAAAATAGCATGATCGTGCACAAGTTACACTACGACTCGTTTTTCCCATTGAAAACCTAGTTCTTGGGATCTCCAGTCCCTAGGTTGGGTGTCCATCATAGGTAACTATTTACAAATGGGCTTTAGTCCCATCCCCCTCGATGTATTGCAGATTTTCTCCCTTGACAAGGCCTTAGTTAAGGGATCTGCCAAATTATCACCAGATCTCACAAAGTCAATGGTGATTGATCCATTAGAAATCAATTCTCTCACAGTACTATGTTTCCGGCGTATCTGTCGCGACTTTCCATTATAGTACTTATTATGTACTCTTCCAATAGCACCTGTGCTGTCACAGTGAATCAAAATAGCGGGAACAGGTCTTTCCCAAATAGGTATATCAGATAAAATATTTCTCAACCAACTAGCCTCTTCACATGCAGAGGTTAGTGCAATCAACTCAGATTCCATAGTGGACTGAGCAATAATAGTCTGTTTCTTGGATCTCCAAGAAACTGCACCACTATGTGGACCCCGATCCGAGAGAGTCGGCGGTGAGGGACGTGTGCCCCCACGCGAGTCAGTCTCAGGATCATCCACGTGAATGGAGAGCTCTACCAAGGAACTCTCGAAAGAATAATGCCCCTCACAGCATGAGTGGCGATACAAAGGTGAGATACCTCTCGATTCGGGGACTAGCCCAGATTCGAGGCGTACCTTAAACAAAAAAAAGAGTCGCCATCCAAGGAAAAAGGCAAATGGGCCCTGGATCCCATATTATGCTCTGTTGCAACGGATAACCAGAGATATAAAATAAGGTTCGTGCCTGGTTACGAATTCGGAAGGTCTAAAGAGCACCTCATCCGCCCAAGTGCAAACACCTGGTCTCTTATGCCATTTACTTAATAATTTTGAAGAGCTTTGGGCGAAAATCATATGGAATGGGAATGAATATCTCCGAGAAGACGTCTATCTAATCATGCATGTCTCGGAGATGAAATCAAAGGCACATAAGATAAAATAAAAGAAACATGTGTCACCTAAGCATAGCTAGGTTATAAGTGACATGCCTAATGGGTGTCTAAGTTCTGATGAACAAACACATGCACGACACACCAAAAAAGTATAAGGTCTGCGCAAGAAAGTAAGAAAACACTGCAAAACATAGAAACATGACTCGATACTATACAACCCTAAGACTCTAATCTATACCTAGGCCCGAGTCTTTAGATGATCTGATGTTCATCCAAAGAAGCCTACGTATCCCCGCCTCCACGAGAATCAAGGCAACGTAGTTCTTCGCACCTATTCTAAGCTACGATGCTTAAGACATCTAGACTTCTATCCTAGACTCGATCTAAAAGACCGGACTAGTTCTTAAAGCTTCTTGTATGATTATTTAAATTCCAATGGATTATAGATTTTAGGACACCCTATATGCCTTAACTAAATGCAGGTTAGCCCTAAGCTAATGCAGGTGGTTCCTATAATCTATGTGTAGCTAGGCTGTACGCCCTAAGGGAAACAATGGGATCACTAGCGTACCCAAGACTTAATCATCAGTCGGCGATATGAATCGCCACTGACTGGACGGAGGCGCTCCTATAACTCTAGGACAAACTCCTAACTCTAACACAAACACAAACAAACCACACAACACATCAAAGACAAACTCAAAACTCTAAAACTCTTTATCTAGGACAAACTCCTAACTCTAGAGGAAGATCTTGTTGAAAACAAGGTTTTGAAGATTTTTGGTATTTTTTCTTAAAATGGGTAAATGATTTATTTACAAAGGTTTGGCTGGACCTGAGATAAGAATCTCAAGCTGCACTACGTACCTCGTGGAAGAGGATCAAGCCAACGTAGTTCGAAACAGATTTCCTAACTACTCCTAATGACTCAAGATTTTTGAGATTTTTGGTTTTTTAGATGTTTTTGTTATTTTTAAGTATTTTTTACTCAAGGGGGGACAAATCCTATCATCATAAGGGGAGGACAGACTCCTGATATCCCGCAAAGGTTGGACAGCATCCTATGCTTTGCGGGGGAAAAGAACAGAATAACAACTCTGCAAGGGTTGGACAGCATCCTATACCTTACAAGAACGGATAGAAAAACACAAGATTTGATGAGAGGTTGGATAAAATCCTAACCCCTATGATGATAGGACTGACTCCTGAAAGAAAGACAGACTCTCTAGCTAAGGACAGACTTCTAGGCTAAGGACTGACTCTGAAAATAGGATTCTAAGAAGGAGATGCTAATGAGACAAAGCCTGTCTCCTAAAAGAAAAAGAGATAAAGAAGGGTGCTAGTGAGACTATCAAGCTAAGATAAAACTCACAAGTAACAAGGAAAAAGAGACCTTGCGCATATTTAGCAAAGGTAAAACACCCAGCCGGGCCTGACAGCTACCTAGCCCTAGGGTGCAACAAATGTGCAACCCAATACCCATAAGGGTAAGGGGTATGTTGCCAAGCCGGGTAGGATGTTTTCCCAAAACCAAATGCTGCACAAAGAGGATGATGCTAATAGAATGAGACTGGGCAAGTCTCTTAGACATATAGGTAGGATAGAGAAAAAAAAAATGTGAACAAGGAAAAAGAGACCTTGTGCATATTTGGTTTAGGTAAAACACTCAGCCGGGCCGGACAGCTACCTAGCCCTAGGGTGCAACAAATGTGCAACCCAATACCCATAGGGTAAGGGGTATGATGCCAAGCCGAGCAAGGTGTTCTTCCAAAAACCAAGAGACGCACAAAGATGAGGTTTAGAAAGAAAATGAGACTAGGTAAGTCTCTTAGACACAGAGGTAGGATAGAGAAAAATACTAACAAGGAAAAAGAGACCTTGTGCATATTTGGCAAAGGTAAAACACCCAGCCGGGCCGGACAGCTACCTAGCCCTAGAGTGCAACAAATGTGCAACCCAATACCCATAAGGGTAAGGGGTATGTTGCCAAGCCGGGTAGGGTGTTCTCCCAAAACCAAACGACACAAAAAAGGAGGATTTAAGACCTATGAGACTAGAGATAGTCTTCTAGAGGTTAACTCAGGTTGATTCATTAATGAGACAATGCCTGTCTCCAAAGATTTGGATCTAAAAGACTAGGCAAGTCTTTTGAGAAAATAGAATGCTATTCGGACTGTGCAAGTCCCCTAGAGATGGGCTTGGGCTAGCGCCTTCATCGCCCTACAAGAAAAGGGGATTCTAGTATCTAAAGAAAATTAACAACAATCTATAAGACTGTGTTAGTCTATCAAAAAGAGAAGAAAAGGCTATCAGATAATCGCAAATTTTATTCTAAAAATAAATCAATTGCCAAGCAAAGAAAAATATACAATCTAATAGCAATCATAAAATGATAAATAACATTAATTAGTCCAGACCAGCCGCTGGATAGCCTAATAAAGTAAAAACAACATCAAACACTTCAAAACCAACCACAAACCCCAATACGGGGACTCCAATGAAATCAGATGATGCCAAAGTAATCATCTGATATCAAATACACATGATAATATTTCTAATCCCGCCTTGAGATCAGACAGTACTCATGTCGATGATATCGAATAGAGTAGTCATCTGATCTCCTTCTTCCTATTAACAATTCATTTAAATAATAAGGAATGAGTATAATAAAAAATGAAAGGAAATGAAATCTACGTGATCAATTATAAATGCTGCAAAGTATAGGAAATAATGGACAGCAAATAATAAGCAACAGTGAATATCAGCTAGGTGCTTATAAATTATTCTAATGGGCAGCAATTATACACAACGATGGACAATAAGTAGTAAGAAACAGTGAATATCAGCTAGGTGCTTGTAAATTATTCTAATGAGCAATAATTATACTTGACAATGGACAGCAAGTAATGAGCAACAATGAACATCAGCTATATAAGACAACAAAATGGCAGCAGCTATATATATTTATGAAGAAAAAAAAAAAAAACAACCAAAGGACATCAAACAAGGGGCAACAACTATATATTTGTGAAAAACAACCAAGGGGCAGCAGCTGTGCATAGTAAGATAATAGCATAGTGATTTTTAATTCATCCAAAATTATAATTTTAAAGTAATGAAACTATGGGCAGCAGCTATGCAAAGTGAATAGCAGATATGTACTTTTTAATTCGTCCAAAATTATAATGTCAAAGTAATGAAACTATGGGCAGCAGCTTTAGGCTAAACATGAGTAGTTAAATAGAGTAGAAATACTTACATGAATGATAGTATCAGAATGTAAAGGTTGAAGAAGGTCTGTTAGTGGGGTGAAATAATTTTCAAAAAAATAAAAAAATAAAAAAATGCACAGGAGCATACCAGTGAGAACAGTCCATACAACTTCTAAACTTAACAATTTCACACGAGCTTGAAACCAAAACAGATATAAACTTGATTTCTAATCCAACCAATGGTAGAATCTCCATAAATCTTATGCAACCCAAAACATGCATGTTATACACAACAGAACAAATAAACATGCAATGTCCTATTGAAATAGAAACTAAATATACCAAAGTTGGATATTAACCTTTCAAACTACAATGACAGAACATGATGAAAATAGAAATGACATTATCACTATCACATGCTAACACTAACACTCTTATACTACTACATCACTGTAAGAATTTGATAATTTTCTTATCATCAGGACATTCATAAAAGGGGATATCTCTTGAATATTATCGAATCAAATCATTCAACATAGGGAATACTCTGTTCTTAGAATTTGGGATAATGAGAATGGTTCACTACTACATTCCAATTTTCTTCTTACCAATAAAAATATGATCAGTTTTCACTTTAATTCACAAAACAAAACAAAAAATCACCCTGTGTCATTCACTGAGTATTCCATATGGCTTATCACACGTTATAATCAAGAATAATAACAATAATAATAATAATAATAATAATAATAATAAATATTAGGGAAATATTTTCCTAAAAAAATAATCCTTTTCATTCATTTGACAGAACTACTAAAGAGTGTTTTTACTTGTTTAATAACAAAACTGAACTCCCAAGCATAGGAAACGAAACAATATAATAAATTAGTTGGTTCACAATTTAATTCTACACTCTTTACACACATAATTAATAATTTGATCATTGAAATGAACAAAATGACATTGTAAAATTAATTCATGACCATGAGATAATCATTATCTCTGCAAAGAAACTTTTAAGTTTAAAATCCTAAATCTGATTTTTGATTTCTCGACCCATACAAATTCTATTTTATATCTTAAAATCAGCCAAATACGCAACAAATAAACGGATTATCTCACCGTTTATAAAATACTTCAGAAATCATCAGCTCAAAAGACAAAATTTGAAGTGAAAATCTCTGTGTATTTACTAATTGCTATTAAAAAAAATTAAACAAGATGATGATACATGATTATAGAAGCTTAAAATGGTAAAGAATCTGGAGATTAAAAGAGAATTACCTCAGATCTAAGCAAAATAATAATTATATATTATTAAACAAGTAGAAATCTAAGAAAATTAAGGAACTAACCTGAATTAGTAGATTTGCAGCCAAATAATACTTCTCTCTAAGTTGATTTGGGGAAAACTCTTAATTTCTTCCAACAGATCCTTGATCGGAGCTAGGGTGTAAAATCTTGAAGTAAGATTTGTCTTCCTCCTTTATAAATCTGAGCTTCTGGATGAGCAGATCTGAGTTAGGCCGGAAAAAATGGAATTTCGATCGGAAAATGACCGGAACCTTGCCGGATCTACCGGAGAAGATGATCGAAAACACAGAGATCTATATTTTTTTATAGATCTGAGGATTTGAAGAGAAGGAGACTAGAATCTGACAAATCTCGCCAGAAAATATAATGATTTGCCGGATGTGATAAAAAAAAAATGTCAAGATCAGAGCTGGAATCGGAGAAGACAGAGTACAGAGGGGAATTAGGGTTTTAAAGGACAGATCTAGGGTTGAAATACAAAGAAAACAATGGAGAAGAAGAAGACCGGAGATTTGACCGGAGATTTGCCGGGATCTGACCGGAGATCTGCCGGAGAAGACAACGGAGAAAAGGTGAGTTTGGAATCTCTCTCTCTCTCTCTTTTCTTCTGCCGATTTTCCCTTTCTACTTAGCTTTTCTCTGAAATCTATAGATTAATCTCCCTCTCTAGTTAGATCTGCAGTTAGGGTTTCAAGGAGAAAAATGGTAGAACTAGGGTTTAAAAGATGAGAAAAAGTGAAAACAAATGGATCTAGTGTCTATCAAGGAAGGAATCAACTTTCGAAGAAGATTAGAGATGGGCCGGAGCTCGGTCGGAGGTCGACCGAAGACTTACCGGAGAAGAAGGGGAAGAAAGGGTTTCAACTAAGGTTCTCTGTTTTTCTCTCTCTCAGATTTTCTTAAAAAAAAAAGAATCCCCCCTTTGTAACGGAAAACATGCTTTAAGTAGGATAATGCCAAATTCGCACCTCTTCTATTACCTTGGACAGCCCCATCTAGGATAATCCACCTCCCTTTTGGTTTACACTAAGGACATTCTCCCATCTCGTTCGCTGGGCAAACGCGCTCGAAATTCGACGAAATTTTGCAGGGAGCTAGCTGGGACTCTAAACTAGCTTAGGGTGAAATTTAGGACCCTAACTCAATCATTTGATGAGGTTTTACACAAAATTGGAGTGCTTAGGGCACGGTCAAAATGGGGTGTCTACACACTACCAATAGTAAATACATACCCAGTGGTAGCCTTGGAATCTTCTGACAAAGTATTCCAATCGGCATCACTGAAACCCTCTAGAACAGCAGGAAACCTATGGTAGTGAATCCCATTATTAATGGTTCGTTTGAGGTATCTCATGACTCGTGATATAGCATTCCAATGTTCTATACTTGGATTACTAGTATATCTACATAATATGCCTACTGCATATGCTATATCAGGTCTGGTACAGTCTGTAGCATACCTTAAACTATCAATAATACTAGCATACTCTTTTTGATTAACACTATCACCTTCATTAGAATACAATCTAATACTAGGATCAAAATGAGTACATACTGGATTACAATCAAAGTACTTATACTTTTTAAGTATCTTTTCTATATAATGGGACTGGTCTAAAGATATACCACTATCAGATCTTGTAATTTTAATCCTTAAAATTACATTTGCTTCTCCTAGATCTTTCATATCAAAGTTTTGTTTTAATAGATTTTTGGTTTGTTTAACTATTTCCAAGTTAGAACCAAAAATTAAAAGATCATCAACATACAAGCAAATAATAATACAATAAGTATTAATATACTTATAATATATACACTTATCACTTTCATTGATTTAAAAACCATTTGATATAATGATATTATCAAATTTTTCATGCCACTGTTTTGGTGCTTGTTTAAGTCCATACAGTGACTTCACCAACTTACATACTTTATTTTCTTGACCTGGAGATATGAAACCACTAGGTTGGTCCATATATATCTCCTCTTCTAGATTACCATTTAAGAAAGCAGTCTTTACATCCATTTGATGAATTACCAGATTATGGATTGCAGCCACTGCAATCAAAACTCTAATGGATGTAATCCTAGTAACCGGAGAGAATGTATCAAAGAAATCTATATTTTCTTTTTGCCTAAAGCCTTTAGCAACAAGCCTAGCTTTATATTTGTCTATGGTTCCATCTGGTTTCAATTTTCTTCTAAGAATCCATTTACACCCTATGGTCTTAAATCCTGGTGGTAAATCTACTAATTTCCAAGTCTGGTTTGACATCAGAGACTCCATCTCATCATTGACAGCTTCTCTCCAAAAGTCAGCATCTGACGAGGACAAAGCTTCCTCTAAAGAAGAAGGATCTCCCTCCAAACTAAAGACATAGAAATCAGAGCCAAAATCCTTGGCTAATTTGGATCTTTTACTTCTCCTAGGTTCAATTTCTACTTCAGGGTTTACCTCAATCCTAGGCTCGGTGCCCCCACTATCTCCAATAGTCATGGTACCCCCACTATGTCTAGATTTAAAAGGAAATTTATCTTCAAAGAATTCAGCATCCACTGACTCTATTATTACACTGTTATTTAGGTCTAAAAACCTATATGTTTTGCTTGTAAGAGAGTAACCCATAAAGGCACACTCTATGGCTCTACTTCCTATTTTGGGTCTCTTAATATTAGAAAGTCTTACATAAGCTAAACATCCCCAAACTCTAAAGTAACTCACATTGGGTTTCCTATTTTTCCAAAATTCAAAAGGTGAGACTTTAGTTTTGTAATTAGGAATTCTATTAAGAACATAGCAGGAAGTTAGAATTGCTTCTCCCCATAAGTTAGAAGGGGCTCCTGAACTTAGGAGTAAAGCATTCGTAAGTTCCACTAGTGTTCTATTTTTCCTTTCTGCAACCCCATTTGAAGCGGGAGAGTAAGGAGCGGTTGTTTCATGTATAATTCCTAATGACTTAACAAAGTCAGTGAATTCTAATGATTCATATTCACCTCCTCTATCACTTCTTAGTCTCTTAATCTTCCTATTGAATTGGTTCTCTACTTCTAATAGGTATTCCTTAAACATTTTTAAGGCTTCACTCTTATGTCTAATTAAATAAATGATTGTATACTTAGAAAAATCATCTATAAAGGTTATAAAGTATCTTTTACCACTACGGGTCAAGATACCGTCTAACTCACAAATGTCACTATGAATTAAGTCTAAAAGTTCTGAATTCCTTTCAACACTTTTGAAAGGCTTTCTAGAAATTTTAGCCTTACTACATATTTCACATTTGTTAAATTCTTCTAAGACTACTTTAGGAATCATACCTAATACACTCATGTTATGTACATATTTCCTATTTATATGACACAACCTAGCATGCCATGAATTAACAGAAGAAAGCATGTAAACAGAAGAATCACTTTCATTCATTATTTCAACATTCAGTTTGAACATTCCATCACATGCATATCCTTTACCAACAAAGGATCCAAACTTGGTTACAACATACTGGTCACTCTATGGTTTGTTTAAAACCAGCCTTGTTAAGAAGAAAACCAGAAACTAAGTTCTTCCTCATGTCTGGAGTATGAAGAACATCCTTCAGTATCACTTTCCGCCCTGAAGTGAAGCAAAGTTCAGTTCAACGTCCCCAACACCGAGTACCTTTATTGTATGCGAGTCCCCTAGAAGCACCTTCTTCTCATTATCTGCATGAGCATACGTCTTGAACCACTTCCTGTCAAGACACACATGACGGGACGCACCAGTGTCGACCCACCACCCTTCAGATCCTCCAACGATATTCACTTCAGTGATCATAGCCACAAGTGGCTCTTCTATCACGTTGGCTTGAGGGATTGGTGCAGTCTTCTTACGTCGACACATCCGTGCAATATGACCCTTGAGCCCACAAATATAGCACACAATTTTGGAATAGTCATTCTTTCCAGAAGTTGTGTTTTGGTTCGAACGCTTGAAGGTACCTCGGTTTTGGTTCTGTTGCTTTTTCTTCAACTTCTTTTTGGGCTTCAGATTCACTTGCGGTTTCTGATTTTGGTTCTTAACTTCAGAAATGGCATTCACATTAGTTACAATTTCAGTATTCCCTTCTTTCTTATCTTGGTTACGGTTTTCTTCTTCGATCCGAAGACGAACAAGAAGACCTTCCATAGATAATTCCTTAGTTTTATGAAGAAGGGAATTTCTGAATTCTTTCCAAGAAGGAGGTAATTTGTCAATCACGGCTGCAACTTGAAATTGTTCACTAATAGTCATTCCTTCCGCAAGAATGTCGTGAACAAGTTTTTGCAACTCGTGGGTTTGAGAAATCACCGTCTTCTCATCCACCATGTAATATCTAAAATACTTGCTAACCGCATATTTTTTAGACCCAGCCTCTTCCGTATCATACTTCTTCTGTAAGGCTTCCCAAAGTGTCATGGAATCCTTACAGTCACTATAAAAATCGTATAATTCGTCGGATAGGCAATTGAGAATAAAGTTTTGGCATAGGAAATCAGAATCTGTCCAGTTCTTTTTCAAAGTAGATCTAACTGGTTCAAGTTCTGATCGCCAAGGCTTTGGGTCTTCCAAAACATGGGCTACTTTCTTGGTGGATAAATAGAAAAACATTTTCTTCTTCCATCTCTTAAAATTAGCACCACTAAATCGAAAAGGCTTATTCGGATTTGAGGAATCCGATATAATCTCGTCATGGGATGCCATATTTTAGAAAGAGGAAAACAGAAACGAATAAATCACCTTAAAATTGTTATGAGATTTTCCTCTTAATATAAATAATATGGCGTACCTGTTTACTGATTTCTGTGAAAAAACAGAAAGAATAGATGATTAGTATAACCTTTTCGATGCGGCGAGTTGAGGCACGGACTAGGTCGCTCTCTTTAAGGTGATTTTGCGCCTCTGCGGAAAACCCTCCTGTGCAACAGATCCGAACGCAATCACCCCCAGGATACAACAGCCCGACGCACCGTCGCTATCTATCTGAAGTGCACAATCAGATAGATCCGAACCAAACAGCGAACACTCCAAATGCCCAACAAATAAAACAGAACAGAGAAAAGAAAACAAAAATAACAGAAAGGAAACTGTTCTGTTTTTGCAAACGACTCAATAGAGATGGAAAAACGAATCAGCAGAGATGAAAGGCTCGTCTATCTGTTTAAAGAGAGATTCTAAAACAGATGTTAGAACTGTATTTCAAGACGTTGGAAACAATCTCTTTTTGTAGAGAAAACGTGTCTGTTGAAGACACTTCTTTAAAACAGAAGAGACACCTTTTTTAAAAACGTCATTTAAAAAATTGTCGTTACTTAAGAGGGTTGTAACGGTTGGATTAAGTTAAAACTAAAGAGACATGACCCTTGGATTTATAAATAAAAAATCCGTTTAGAAAATCCAACACAGACAGACACACACACAGACACACCCGCACCCCCGCCCCGCCCCGCCCCGACACGGCACGGCACGGCCCGACACGGCTCGGCTCGGCTCGGCTCGGCGTGCGCGCGCGTGTGTGTTTTTTATTTATTTGATCTTGTTCTTTGTAAAACACCAAAGGCAAACAAATTGAATGCCCTTGAAAGGCCCAAGCCTTTGCTCAACACTCCCTCTTATATGGATGGGAGAATTTTTCTCAACTTCCCATCTTGGACTAAACTTTTAAGAGGTAAGAGAGCTACCTTCAAAAGTTTAAATGATATTGGTGGGAAAGTACAAGAGAATAGAATCAATTTGAAAATTTCAAATTTTGGGTGGGAAATTCAAAAGCAAAAAAGAATCTTTTTCAAAAGCAAATGTTTCTTTAATTTTTAGTATTTAAAATACTAACAAATTTATCAATGCCCTAGATTTACGATGGTAGTGGCCCCTTATTGGTTACTAAATTGAGGATTTTTACAATTAGAAAGGAGTCTTTTTCTGCATAGGATTCTTTTAGGAGTTCCTGAGTGGGTTTGGAAAGATACGAAAGAGGATGTGTTAAAATAGAAGTGGGACATCGTCTTATTAACTCCCAAATCGTTCAACGCAAGAGAGAGAGAGAGAGAGTCCTCTACAAAAATGAGCAACAAATTAGGAAACCAATCCAGATTCCTAAACAATACGGTTTCTAAAGACTAGTAAGAAATGCACGTGCAACTAAGGTATTTTACGTGGTTTAGTATACCTACGAAAGAGAAATATTTTTTCCTAGAAATTATCATTTAATTAAGCAATTAAAATAACAATTACTATATAAACTAATTCATATGACTTAAGTACTTAGGGGGAAAGAAACCCCAATATTCAATGATGAGAATGTCGAACACCGAATAACAATAGAACTGAATTACAATAAACAAAATATATAGAAGGGGAAAGAGAAGAAATCCCAATACTCAATCATGAGAATGCCCGACACAGAATAGCAATAGAACTTAATTACAACAAACAAAACCTGTAGAACTAATCTTTAATTTAAGTGCCATCAAAGAGAAAGATTGCACAGAGAAGCTTCATTTCAATGAGATGAGAAAGTTGTGCATAAAAATAACATTATATCATACTATTATATCCAACTGCTGGATATTTCTCCATAAAGCAAAGAGAGTGGCGTTTTCAATGCCCCGGTAGAATCCCCTCGGACGAAGCTTCATTCGACTTTGTAAGTTACAGAGACTCTTTATTCTTGTAAAACAACATCAATAACAAAAGTAAATAAATAACAACAAGAAAACAAAAGAGTTAAACAGGTCCTGATTTGTGTTAACCCAAATTGTGGTCAAGTTTTTTCTTGCTATGTTTATATAGAACACTCATTCTTCCCTCATTTAAATTGCTGTTTGTGAAGTTGAGCATCTGTCCATGTAAATTAGGACCAAGATTATTCTTTTTGTCAAAAAGTTTGGGATCTATTATAATGTACAACATGGGGATAAATGATTCTTAAAGAAGGCAATAAAAATACACAAAAGAAAACTATCCATGTGGGGAAGGAATGGATGTATGATTATTAAATAAGGTGGTTTGATTTAAGTACGAAAACGACATCAACATTTAATTAGTTTTTCTTTCGAACAGTTAAAGGGCAAATGACTCGAGCCTCCCCCATGAAATAGAATCTTTCCACCTTTAAAAACCATGCAATTTTGGTTAGACTTCTCATATGCAAGGTAAGTGTGAAGTATATTTACATTGCATAGTTCATCTTTGGTCTTTGGCGACATAATCCAAATCTGCAACAAGGAAGCATTAGAGTATCAGAAACAGAGCATGAAGTATTAGTCTCAGAAATAGAGCATGATGCATACTGGGCATCTATAGATGAGAAGTCGACATAAATCAAAGGAACTTTTCTCAACTACAATCTCTAGTTTAAGTATGGGCAATCTGACCTTGTAGGCTACGTCTCGGGGGATGAAGCAATTGTAGTGCCTTTGGTATATAAAATTTCTATCTAAACAGGACCATTCTCATCATTCCCGACGGACAGAAGCTCTGATGTATGATGTAGACTCCTCTGAAGCATCCTACAAGTATACCGTAATATTGTTTGAGAGATGAATAGTATTATTCTTGAAGAAATGGTTCTCAGAAGGATGATACAATCATCAGCTCTGCTTTTCAAGCTCCCAACATGGATTCTAATTGTCTGTACAAAGTCCATCTCCGCCTCTTAAGAAAGAGAGTACTTTTATCCTTGTCCTTTTTTTTTTAATGGGAATAATTTTTTAACATTATACATGCATGGCCTCTATGAATAAATGGTAAACTATAGGTGTTAGCAAAAGTAATTCCTACCGAAAAGATTCAGGGTGAATGTGTAAAGAACACCCAATTGGCATAGCAATGTGTTAGTGTTACAAATGGCACATGGCAGGATTCTTCAAAACCGAATTTACAAGCACATCTAGTAGTGCGGCTCAGTGCACGAGGCTCCCGCCATTGCGGGGTCTGGGGAGGGCTAGATGTACGCAGCCTTACCCCTACTTTGCAGAAAGGCTGTTTCCGTGACTCGAACCCGTGACCAACAGGTCACAATGGAGTGCAAGCACACCTAGAATATATAGAAAAATTGTCTCAGCTCTACATCGTAAACAAAGAATAGACATAGCATATCAATCTGCAGTTAGCAACAAAAAAGATCAAAATCTCTATTGTTCCGGAATTTCAAAAGTCCAAAAACCATTTGATGTTTCTAAAGAGGAATGCATATACAAAGGAAGTTAATCTTCAACTCTACAACGAAAAAGTGCAAAATTGAGTTACATAAATCAAAATTGTTACTCTATGATTTATGATTATTGTTCTTTTATTGATAGAGGTAAGTCACCAAAATTTTACAACCCAAGAAATTGCAATCACAGCAAAATAGTCTATGGATCAAGAAATTGTATTTCTCAGAGGCCCAATATCCTTAGCCTCCGACCTCACTCCTAGAAGATAGTGTGAATAGAACATAGAAAAGCAAAGGAATATATATATATATATATATATATATATATATATATATATATATATATATATATATATATATTCAACCTCTCTTGTTTGTCTTTTTTAGTTTTCCTAAAAGGAGCTGTATTTCCCATAATTGAAATGGCAGCATAGGAGCAGAACTGGTAATTTCGAAAATATATAGGTAATCGCGCATGAAGCAATCATCACAATTTGCCAAGAGTAAAAACATTAAGACAAAACCACATCCCATTGTATTTTAGACTATATCCTCATTTAATTACATTGCTTACTTTCATCGCATTGCATACACCGAAGATAAAAGCTGAAATTCACGAAGTTGTATCCTCAACACCCTTGAAATCCACGAATTGACCCAATCCATAAAAATATTAAATGCATACAGAATACATAAGCTGGAAAACAAGCATAGAATCACTGAGAACCAGTCATTTCCACACACCCATTAACACAAATTTCAGGAATTCATAACAACTTGAGGCATACTAAACTCAAGTATCATTTCACATCACAAAAATTACATTGATCCCGTGAAAATGAAAAGGCTAAATCAAAGCCAATCACTTAGACACATACCCATCAGTGTACAAAGACCATGACCCCATACAAAATTTATAGTATCTTCCATCGGATAAAAGTAGAATTTGAGTCAAAAAAGCAAATGGTTATCTTCAACACCCACGAAAATTAAATTCAAGAGGTGTCACCTGGCCTCATCGCTCTTGGAGCAAGCATTACTTCATGAAAAAGGATTGAGAAGAGCTTTTATAAAGAGATTTTATTTTGATAGAACTCATAAAAGAATCCAGCTTCAATGATAAACAACCAACCAATATATAACCTTAGTTCAAGTCAATGAATGTAAAAATTTCAGAGAAAAAACCATATACCTGCTGGGCCTTTTATGGATAGGCTAGACACTAAAATCCAACCAATTGGATGATTCTAAGTCTACTTTTGTGGTCCTTAAATAGACAGTTAAAAAGTAAAAAAAGGGAGGGGGAGCAATGAACTATTTTCTTTACAAAAAAATTCAACAAATCAAAAGATTAAGATAGTTTAATAGGAAAGACTTCTGTTCCATGGCTCATCCTTATCATAAACAAAGCCTAACAAATACATGGTTTTAATCATTGAACAAATGGCCCTCAATTTTAGTAAGCCTACTTTTGTGGTCCTTAAATGGACAGTTAAAAAGTAAAAAAGAAAAAGAAAAAAGGAACAACGATCTATAATCTTTGAAAAAATTTCAACAAATCGAAAGGTTAAGATACTTTAATGGGAAAGAAATTTGGTCCACGGCCCATTCCTATCATAACAAAGCCTAGCAAATATATGGTTTTAATCATTGAACAAATGGCCTTTGATTCTAGTTAAGCTTCCATGTACTTGGGCCCTGTACTTGGACCTTGTTTGCATTGTAGGAAAAATCATTTCTCGAGGAAAAAATTTTCCTAGGTTTTTTGTTTTTTGTTTTTTTGTTTTTGCATAATTTAGAGGCAAATTTTAAATTTTAGGGAAGACATTATAAATTAAAGGGCCCTGCAAATAAAACTTGAACCTTGTTCGAACTACTTTTTCTTATTTTTTAATCATTGGAAAAACATGAAAGTTTGGGGAAAAAATTATGTTGCCTGTTACAGAAAATTCTTGCAATCCAAACATGGCCTAAATTCTTATTTGCTACCATTTGTTTCTTTATCTTCCTTACACATGCTCTATTATCAGAACATATTACTCTATTCAAAGATATTGTCACATGAATAAGATGGCAAGAAAATAGAATCTAAAATTCAATTTCACAATTCAAATACTAAATTTGGAGCGGAAAAACTATGTAACATTGCAAGTTTTGAAATGGATTTATCCTACTGTTACGTACCAATGCCTCTATGACTGCAATAGGTTGTAAAGCTTATTCAACTTTCTCTTTTCGGCCAGCAAAGTTGAAAGAAATCTCATAACCATCAGTGGATAAGGTTTCACAAATGGTATAAAATCTTCAATTGCCAAAGTAAAACCCGATATTTTGAGTAACACAGCAGCTACTTCAATTGCCATAGTAAACCTTGTTCTATATAAGTATATATAGCATCCTGAGTATTACATAGAAATAAAAACCTAATTAAAAAGTGAAAAACAAAGTGAGAACTGCCATTACTTTTGAAACGAAATAATGGGAATTCACAATTCTTGGACCATAAACGGAACAGATAGAATAATTATCAGGGCGGGTTTAATTATCAAGATGAAAAACACATGTCATGTATGGTATATTAGATTGTCTAATGCAAAGAAGTGGGACAGAATACCAAGTTTACCACTCTTTTTTATGCACACAGAAGCATTGCAGGCAAATCGAAATTTAGTTTCATGATGAAATGTTATCAGCACTACTGTATCAATCTATAGAGGTTTAGGATCAACCCTCTAACATTCATAGTGGAGGGTTAGGATCGACCTATGGAAATGATTTTTGGGGCACAACCTATTTAGGCTGTGGCACATCTAATGGACGTTTGACAAGACAGCCTATGACCCCAAAAGAGAAACGGGGGAAAGATAGAGATGCAGAGAAGCATGAAAACAAACCCAGAAAAGAAAAAAGAGGAAAATGTTAAAAAAAAAAAAATACTGGACAGCGGGAGAAATACCCAGAGAATTTAAAAAAAAAAAACTTACAAAACATGTAAAACTCAGAAAAAAAAAAACAAAAAAACAATAGGAAGATGGTGTTAAAAAAATTACCCAAAAAAATAATGGGAAATCCATCCGTGCTAATCAGAACTTCCTTGGGCATCGACCTAAAGAGAATGGCATGAGGTTTCTCATGCCTAAACAGTATCAATAGGATGATTCTATACATGAGGCTTGTCTGCCCATCAACCATCTTGCACATGTCTATCGGCAAAGGATGGCTATTAAAAAATGGTGCAAAAAACGAAGGAAAAAAAACAGAAACTGAAAGAGAGATGATATAAAAAGAAAGAAGGAAACTGAATAAATGGGAAAAAGAGGATCGAAAAGTACCTTATCCAAAAAGAGACTAATTCGAAGGTGGGGAACCTTGCATCTTCTTTAATGGCAGCTCCGTGCGATTTTTGTGAGGAATGAGACCAGCCAGGGTTTTGGAACTATGGGGCCGCTGAAAGGAAGGGACACGAATCCTGCAGATGGAAACGCGTGGCTGGGAAAGGAAAGGTAAAGATTACATGTGGCGGGATTATTACAGTTGCCTTGACGGGCGTAATGACAAAAATGCCCAGGAAAATGGGACCGAATAGGAAGATTTACAAACCAAGGGTATGGAATTTAAAGAAAAGAAACAGACGACTTTTCTTTGTTTTTTGCTTTTTAGAATAACATAAGAAGCAAGAAAAAAACCAACACGAAGATGACGAGTGGCCTGCGGAAAGTACAAGTGGCGGAAATGTTGCAAAGAACATTATAGAGAATGAAATGGCGAAAATGCCCTGAAGAAATTGGACATTGTAGGAAGATTTAGTCTAACAAGGGCATGGAATATTAACAAAAGACGCAGACGAACATTTAGGGGTTTTCCCTTTTAGTAGTAAAGGATTTATAAATGTAAAATGTAGCATGAACTCATTAATTCTCACAATATGACATTTCACATAAGAATAGCTCATTAATTCCAATATGGAAATGCTAAATTAATGCAATGCTTCAAAAAGATTCTAAATAATGGGGATGGCAAATTGTTGAAAATCGAATTAATTTTTTCTGGGCTTTTGGGAGGATAAAACAAACAAAAGGGGTGAAAATACTGGAAAAGTGGTGGAGATATCATTTCACAAAGGATTATATCATCCCTCTGGATAATTATTAGCATGCCCCCAAAACCCACAAATGCAGTGAGGTAATAAAAACAACAGAAACTACACCTCAGAAACTTGATTAAGCATGCTTTCTAGGTGCTCTTATGCAAAGATGTGCAGATACAAAAAGGAAAGAAACCCCAAAAGTTTCCCTTGAAAATCTTGATAAGAGATGCTTTCCGCTTGCTTATATGCAAAGGAATCCAGTGAGCTCTTAAAACATTTAGAAATTGCAAAGGTTGTGGTAAAAAACATTGATTAAACATTTATTCCATTTGCTAGCATACAATGGACTGCAATGAGCTATGAAAAATAGAGAAACCACATAAATTGCACCAAAAGATCTTCATTAAAGATGGTTTTCAAGTGCTCATTCATCCCAATAAAACTAAGTTGAATTAAAAAGACAAGCTCAACATTTAAAACAAGGTTTTGTCGTGGTAAATGGCCTTTTCCAAACCACACCAATGAGAGCAATCCCCACAATAATGAAACCAAAAAAGGAAAAAAGAATGAAGTTACTCTAAAGTTATTGCGAGCAAATAACCTGTAGTAAGTTATTAAAAAGAAGAGAAGAAACATAAATCATACCCCCAAAGTTCAATTAAAGATGCTTTCCACGTGCTTTATGCAAAGGACTACAATAACCTATTTAAGGACATTTAAACAACTTAAACTCCAGCTTGGGTTTTCACCTCAAGATTTTGTTAGTTTTAACAACTTAAACCTGAAAATGACTTATAATTCTATGTTGTGCATTCCAAGTCAATTACGTCATAAAACCCATATGAAAGATAAAATATATTATTTTTGTTTCCTCATCTTTGAGGGTTGCCAACATTTAAACGAAACTTACAACCTTTTGTTAGAGTAGTGTAGATTTTCTCAAGTCACTGATCTTGATTCTGATTTCTCCCAATAAGGAAAAATATAAAACTAAGGACTGCATGAATGGAAATTCTCATAGCAGTGGTTTTGGCACAAATGAAGATGTAGGAGTGAAAGCATCAATTGGAATCAAAATACACGAGAAAACTTGAGCAATTCATAGGAGAACATATGAGAATCCCTTAAACAGATGTATGCATTAAAAGTAATGTGGGTTGGGCAAAATCCAATTTTCCAACCAGATAAAATAGCATATGTTTTGTTGTGTGGACTAAAGCAACGGATTGCTAATCTGCTATACGAGTTGTTCGTACCGAGGGTTAGCTAGAATGGATCTTTCATATGCACTTATGATACCCAAGTGCTTTGTGGTAATGTTCTTGAACAAATCTTAACAATGAGGGTTGGGCCTGCAGCTCAATGGTTGAGGCTTTGTATCTCAACCTTGAGGTCGCAGCTTACCTACCAAAAAAATTCTTAACAATGAGCACTCAAGTATGGCAATTGGTAAGGAATTCAAGCTGAGTAAAAGATGAAAAAAACTTTCTAAACGAAGGAATATAGTGAGAAGAAAAGTTGAAGAGAAATGGGTACTTCATTTATAGCACATAAACAATACATATGGCATTACAACCACGGTAATAAAAGGCGAAACAACAATCAAGGTGCTGAAATTGTCCAAACTAAAGGTGTAAAATGCCCTATCCTTCAAAACCTAGTGTTCTAGGCTTCATTGAAAAGAGGAAAGGTAAAGAACTACAACATCCCAAATTTTTTTTTGAGCTGGTATGCAACTGTATGCATCATATGTAAAACACAGCAAATTTAGAGAAGTTTAACAGTAAAAATCATTTCAGAGTACTAATGGAACATGGTACTTGAAAAAATAAAGCATGTACATGACTAAATTCACTTCTAATTCCATCTGCTTCTTCCTTCGTTGTATAAAGTGGCCCAGACACATGGAGTTTGAGAGGTCAATTTTTCTACCACTGACACTAGTAGAGTTTGAGAGAAGAGAAAAAAGCATCAACATATTTCTCATACTAAGGATATGAGTCATCCTCCGTAATGACATTTTAACATATGTATTTCTGCATCATTTTTAAAGGAGTTCAAATGGGAAAAGACCCTGAAGTGGATCGTTGGGGATAAATTTATGATTTTATGAGAAAGCAGCTGCAGTCAGAAACTTTTTCCAGATTAGCTTCCAAAATATATACAGCAATATATGTATCTACTGGTTGTGTGGTCTTCCATCCAACTCGAGGGAATTTAAACCTTGTCCGAGTTCAATTTTATGTTTTCTGCTCTTTTAGTATTTCTTCTTTCAAATTGCAAGGCATTGGAAGCAGGCGTAAAGCTACGAAAGTAACCATAGCTCATGAAGCACCCAATAATTCCTATTATCCACCACCGAAGTAGATTGGACAAAGTAATTCCACATAACAACTGACCAATATTTTTTCCAAGTGAAATTTATTGGTCTGCTGTTTAAACACGAAATTTAAACAGCAGCGATAACTGAAGAAATACTTTCTAAAACAATTAATAACTGAAGAAATAGTATGATCTACACAATGTCGCTATGACTATGCTTTAGAGTAAAATAAATGGATTAAAAGAACTCTATAGCATTAATGAAAGAATATTGAGAAATTTTATATCATGCAAATTATGCCAGACACAATTAATGAAAACACCACTAAAATGATCTTATTTAACTCCAACTTAGGAGGTGTAGGATCTTGATAGAAACTGGGGATGGGTCATCTAGTAAAAGAAGCTTGTTTTTTGAATAAGAGATGCAGAGGGAGACCATTTCTGCAAATCAAAAACCCTTATAGACGAATATATAGAACAATAATAATACACTCTTGCTAAAAAGTGATACTCACCATTTTCACAAAAAAAACCAACATGTTAAATTAAGAGAACGCAGTAGAACCAATGTTGGGACAAAAGATAAAAAACTGAAATTGTTTCACCATTTCCCACAAAAACAAAGCCATTATCCAGAATTATTGATGCAAACGAAAAGATTAATCAATGCAGTATCGCATTGTGCATTTTCTAAATAAAAAAATTAGAAACAAAAAGCTATAGATAGGCTACCTTGCTTATCTATAATTGTCCATATCAGTTCTGCTAGCAGCAGTTGCAGACACCATTTCCCCAATTCCATCAAAATTCAATCCAATGTAAGCTGTGCCATAGTCTGGAAGATAGTGAAGATAGGTCACGAAAAGAGTCAAACCTTCCTTTAATCTAGCCAATGAATTTGGAAATCGTCAATAAAGCATGAACTAATCAATACCAAATACAAAAAAACATTGCAAACAGAGAGAAGTCTCAATGTTAAAGATGTGTGGGAAAAATTCCTATCATAGGAAGTTTGCCATTGGAAAAAAACAACATGACAGGTTAAAGAAAAAAAAAAACTTCAAAGCACATGACAGGTTAAAGAAACAAGAACAACACATAATATTCAATGCCAAGGAAAGAGGAATTGATATCCAAACTTCATAACTGCATTTGCATGGCTTCAATTGCTGATCAGTGAAGTCCATCTCTTCAGTACATAGAGGGCAAGTTCTTTCCCCAGCCTCACTCATAGTTGCCCTACGAAACAGAAGAAAAAAAAATGAAAAAAATTCTAATAAGATATTAAAAAGCATTTTTTGCTAATAATAAAAATATGGTTTATAAGTAGCGAAATGGGTTTTGCAGGAATCATTTTAAGAACAATACAATAAAAAGAAGAGAGACACTCCAAATCTTAAAAATGCACTAAATCACCCAAGAGTTACCAGTTTAAATCCAAACCTACTTCACAAAATCCAAGCCAAACCCTAGAAACCCTAATTCAATTGGCAAAAAAAATAAAAAATCTCATATCAACAACATTACAGAGAAATGCTACAAACTCGTAAAGCAACATCGAACCCAAGAAACAGAAAACTGCAACAAAGAATCAACGATGAAGATGGCCAAGAATCAAGAAATGAAACATGAAGAAGGAAAGAAAAGAAATAACTAGGGTTTTTCTCATCGAAGAGACATGGGGCTTGGGTTTCAAGCACTGCACAGATAAAAGAGGTTTTCTGTTAAACAGCCGCATGTACTGCAAAAGTGGGACGCGTGTTCGGTTGACGGAGAAACCAAATTAGGAAAAACACAAAAGACACCCAATTGAGGACGCGTGGCATGAGAAAGGAGATGTCGATTACAAGTGGCGGGATTTTTGCATGTACCAAAGAAGAATTGAAATGGCCAAAATGCCCCGAAGAAATTGGATGCAGCAGGAAGACATAAGAGAACAGGGGTAGGGAATTATGGCAAAAGTTGGCTGACGAACTTTCAGTGGTTTACGCTTTTAGAATAGTAAGGATAAGGATTTCTTTGGGTCTTTTAAGTGAAACACCCATCCTGCTATATTATAATAGATTTCCCTGAGTTAGGAGTTATGTATTAGCAACTAGAGAAAAGTACGGAATCAAGGCCGATGTTTAGTGAAAATATGGATTACGGGCACCTTTTAAAACAATAACTAAAAAAGGGCTTAACTTCAAAATCGAGTTGGAAAAAGACCCCAATACCCTTCTGACAACAAGAGAACTCCTCGTATGTTGGTCCTAATCATTCACTTTTTCATTATTTTACTAGTTTCTTCGTAGGGAAAGCCCCCTGTGTTTAATGCATCTCACCCCCATTTACGTTTGGTGCACTGCACGAGGTTTTGTTGGGTTTGTCTCAATGTGTATTTGAATCGACAGAAGCGTGGGTTCGTTTAGATCCTGGCCGTTGGAAATAAGTGCAGACGGAAGGATGCTTGACACGTCCTAAATAAACTTTTCTGAACGGTGGCGCCTTTGTTGACAGCTGGTTTGGTTTGATTTCAAAATTTGTGTTTGAACCAAACTCCCTTGGGTTCGTTTAAATCTTGGCCGTCGCCAATATGCATAGACGGTGGGATCAACGACATGTGGACATGTACATAGAACGGTGGCGTCCTTTATTAATAACGTCGGCGTTAGTAAAAAATTTAAACCAAAACCATCACACCCTTTGCGCATCCCTGTCATTTCAACCATTTCCATCTCTCTGTATTCACCATCTTCTTCATTCGAACCCTTGCCTTTCAACAGTTTGTTCAACCCACCCTTGCATTCATTCATCAAACTCCCTCCGTTCATCAAATCCCCCCCCCCCAAAATCTAAAGGCAAAATGGGACCGAAGAAATCCAAGAAGGCCGCAATAACTGCATCGACGGTGCAGGTTCCTCCTGTGGAAGCACCACTGAAGCCTGGAATGATGAAGAGAGAGGTATGAATGATTTTTTTTCTTGCATTTCTTACACTGTAACTGTAAGTAACATGGTATTTGAAAAGAGGCGGCATGGACCACACCAGAGTAACGTCCTTTTCTAGGTTAAATGATCATGCTAAAAAAACACCTACCTAACCGGTGGCGTTTCCCTTACCACAATCTACTCGACCTTTTCTAATTACTGGGTAAATTTCGATAACACTGGCGTTTTAGTTGGAGTTTCCTGGATCGATATCGATTCGGCCTTGTCGTCGTGTTAGGGTACATCCTATAGCGCTGGCTTTTCAGGTGACGTTACCTGCAGCTTGTGGTACCCTGATCCCGCGAGAGGGGGTGGGGCGCGAGCCGCCGCGCGCTCTCTCTTGGTCTCTCGTACCCACGCAATTGGCGTGTGCATTTTAATATTGATTTGAATTCGTCTTTCCTGTGGACTTGGGATCACTAAGGCAATCCGAATTCCACACGAAAGAGACTGACAGAGTCGCCACCTAGATATGGGATCTAGGACCCGTAATTAACCAGAAATCTAGACTCGCTACCTGGTTGCGAGAATGGAAGGTATGGGGAGTTATCCACCACATGCACCATTCTTGCCCGATAATCGGTCTTCGATTCCAAAAGCTAACTCTTTTAAATTTATTTTAAATGGCTCATTCAACTCTATGTTAAAGTGCGAACTAAGTGACATGCATCCTATGATCTAATTTCAATGTGAATCCTAAATGTGTATCTTGATTTATTAATTTATCTGGATTCAATCTAAGTGAAAGTTCTCCTAGAATTCTAATTTCATGGAAAGCCCTAACTGATTTGATTAAGTATTTACAAGAAAATTAATATACAAAACACCACAATTTGTTGTGGTGCCGACTCGCGGGTGGTATGCCGTCAGACATCCAAGCTGCCTACGTACCCAAGCCTCACTGGGATCAGAGTCGACGTAGTTCGGTGCACCTAAGCTAAGTTACATATGCCTAACTCAACTAAGACACCGACCTGGACGGGAATGACTGTTTCAACAGTTTTAAGAGGAGTTATTTAATTCAAGTTGAGGATTTTATTATCTTAGGATTTCATCTAAGATGCTATATGATTCTTATCTAAATGCAAGTTGTCCCTTAGACTAATGCAGGTTTGCCTACATCCTAGTTTACTAGGCATGTCCTAAGGAAAGATTGGGCGACTAGTGTAACTAGACCTATGGTACGGTTGCTATTCATAGCAAGCGTCCGTGATGAGGCTGGACTCCTAACTCTAGGACTCCCTAAAACCTAGGACACGGCACGACACCAGTGTTCCTAAATTGGGCTCTAATGGTTCTTAGATTGGAAACCATAATCCAGTGGTTCCGGAAGACTCGAGACAAATCGATTCAAATTCTTGAAGTTAATTAATTTCAGATTTCATGGATTTTCGGTTTCTGGACATTTAAGGAATACCAATGGTTCTAGGGTTCACCAATTTCGGCCCAGAATGACATCCAAGGGAGGGAATCGTGCGCTCTTTCCTTGTGCAATTTAATACTTAGGTTATAGCATCTTATTGCCTGGCAGATCTCAGGATTTCCGTGGACAGTAACCTCGGAGCCAACAGCATGCTATAGCTTAAATATTCAAATTGTCAAAGATCGGTTGCAATTGGGATACGATTATGGATGCACTGGCCATTTTTCCAGGGAAATCTAAAGATCCTAAAATTTCTGTTTCAATGGATTAAGGAGTGAACATGTGATAGAATTTAAGGTTCTTTGGAAATTTTCACAATGACTTTTAATTAATTTCGAATTTTCAATGGATTTTACCAATTTTTAACCATATGAGTGATTTTACAAGTGAAACTGTTACAAACGAATTCGAAAAAATTTGAAATTTCTGTAGAAACAAGATGTGATAGAATGTAGCTTACTGGAAGATTTTTACAGAATTTTACATTAAACTCATATTTAATTTCGATTTAACAATTAATTGACCAGATTGCAAAATAACACAGAAACTACTAGCAATAGAAATCTAAATTCATGGAAATTTCTACAGACATAAGATATGAATAAAAATAGCATGCTGTGAGAATTTCATGAATTTTGGAAATCAGTTACTATCAATTTCGGATTTTTCAATTTTCAGACCAGATTATGAATTAACACTACATCCCATATGCAAACAGATCTAAATCACTTGAAAATTTTAAAGTAACAAGGAATATGGAATATAATACTACTGTAAAAAGTTTAAGAATTTTAATGATGATCTGGTGTCAGTAATAATTCTCACAAAATCTGATAATTTTCAAAGAAAAATAAAATAATATACCAAAAAAATTCCAACAATTCTCAAAAATTCATGGTAGAATGTGTCAGTATCATATTAGTTTTCCACGAAATTTCATTAATTTTGGAATCTGTTTAGTATATTATTTATTTTCTTCGTCAAAAGAGGTTTTTTTTGAAGAGTTTTCACGATTTTCGGAAAAATTTGAAAAAAATTCAGAAAAATTCGAGAACAGTGTACCGACCTGTGGTGAAGATCTCCGCCCAATCCAAGAGTCAAAAAAATCTGAAAAATCCTGCCGCCGCCGATCCGCTCTGCCGTCTTTCGCTTTCTCTTTCTTTTTTTTTCTTTTTTTTTCTTTTTTTCTTTTTTTTTCTCACTGGTGATAGAGGGAGTGATTAGAAGAGATAATGGAAGAAGAATATGTCTTAGAGGGAGTGATTTGAAGAGATAATGGAAGAAGAATATATTTTTTTCTCTCCCCTGATATGGATGGGAAGGAAGATATATATAGGGAGAGAAAGAGAGAGAGAGAGAGAGATGTTAGTGGAGAGCCCATCATGTTGTCCTTCTTAGTGGAGAACCCATCATTGCTCTTAGTGGAGAGCTACCATCATTGCTCTTAGTGGAGAGCCCATCATGTTGTCTTTCTTAGTGGAGAGCTACCATCATTGCTCTTAGTGGAGGGCCCATCATGTTGTCTTTCTTAGTGGAGAGCTACCATCATTGCTCTTAGTGGGGGCCCATCATGTTGATCCAAATTTAAGCAAATGCTCAATGCGGGCCCACCGACGGGTCCAAATTCTCTCTGGCTCGGATTCTCGTGAATAATCACTCTCAACAATTATCAGGACGACGCAAAACATGACAGAAATAACCGAAAAGATTGAGAAAACTAGCGGACACGGGAATGGAAAACACTGACGGACTGACAGCGAAACCCTAATTTATTTATCGATTAAGGCAGAGCAAAATGGGGTGTCTACACAGCTCTATCGATTCGACCCTTCTGCAGTCAGATGGTTCATCCGATAGCGCTGGTGTTTCAGGTGGCGTATCCTGCAGCGCTATCGATTCGACCCTTCTGCAGCAAGATGATTCAATTAAGAGCGCTGGCGTTTTAGGTGGTGCCTCCAGTGTTTATTTGAGAGAGCTGGCGTTTCCGGTGGTGTTTCTGCTAGCGGTTTCAATCTGACCTTCCCTCAATTTCTGAGGCTGACTAATAGTTAAATGATTACATGGACGTTTCCGGTGGCATACTCTTTTCTCGTTGGCGTTATTTAAATCTACTTTGGCATTTTTACATGGCGATAGCGCTATAATTATTTCCGACAAAGTTTCCGGTGTAAAAGCTGCGCATGTAAAAGCTGCATTGTACGCCAGCGAAAATTTCGGTTACAGTCGTTTTCGTTCCCACATAAAAATTTAACTCTTAATCACTGACCCGGCAGTGAGAAAGAGTAAATCTACCAATACTAGAGATGGGTTGGTGTGGACCCCGATCCGAGGACGGTGAGGGAACGGGTCCCTACATCCTCTAGATCTCCACAACGTGAAGGAGAGCTCTACCAAGGAACTCTCGAAACAGGTTGCCACCCTCACAGCATAGCATGAGTGGCGATATAAAAAGAAAGAGATACATCCTGATCCGGAGCCAGGGCTCGAAACCAAGATATATCTAAAAATAACTCAGAGTCGCCATCCATGGACACGCCATGGAACCAAAACAAATGCTCTGTTTGCAATGGATAACCAGAGATACAAAAGGTCCGTGCCTGATGACGAATGGAGAAGGTCCGAAGAGCGCCCCCAATTCGCCCAAGTGCGAACACTTAGTCTCTTATGCCATTTATTATTAACCTTGAAGAGTTTCAAGCGAAAATCATATGAAATGGGAACACGCATCTCTGAGAAAACGTCTATCTAATCATGCATGTCTCAGAGATGAAAATAAGCACACACAAAAGAACCGAAATAAATGTCACCTAATGATAACTAGGTTATGAGTGACATGCTAATAGGTGTCTAAGTTCTTGTGGGCAAACACATGCATGCTACAGCTAAAGGTATAAAGTCTGCACAGGATAAAAAATCTAGAACTAGCAGTTAATCATGAAATGAATTAAGATACAATAAAAAAAGTAAAGAATAAACAGAAATGCAGGCAGATAAAAGAAGAAACAGGTGAATGAAGTAAAGAATAAGCAGCAATGCAAGCAGATAAAAGAATAAGCATGTAAGAAAGCCAAGAAATGAACACACACTATCATGATCCTATGTAAAAATCAATATACAAACATAAATCCCAAGCGCTAACGACAGACCCTAAGACTCTAATGCTTAAGCCCGAGTCCTCGGATGGTCTGATGTTCATCCAAAGAAGCCTACGTATCCCCGCCTCCACGAGAATCAAGGCAACGTAGTTCTTCGCGCCTATTCTAAGCTATGATGCCTAAGACACCTAGACCTCTATCTTAGACTTGATCTAAAAGACCGGACTAGCTATTAAAACTTCTTGAATGATTATTTCAATTCCAGTTAATTGTAAATTTTAGGACACCCTATATGCCCTAACTAAATGCAGATTAGCCCTAAGCTAATGCAGGTGGTTCCTACAACCTATGTGTAACTAGGCTGTATTTCCTAAGAAAAACAAAGGGTTGACTAACGCATCCTATTCTAGTCATCAGTCGGCGATGTGAATCGCCCACTAACCGGACGGAGGCGCTCCTATAACTCTATGACAAACCCCTAACTCTAAAACAAGCACACAACAAACAGACAACAAATCAAAACAAAACCTCAACTCTAAAACTCTCTATCTAAGACAAAGTCCTAACTCTAGAGGAAGATTTTTTCGAAAAAAACAATGCTTTGGAAGATTTTTGGTATTTTTTAAAATGGTTAAATGATTTATTTACAAAGTTTGGCTGGACCTGAGATAAGTATCTCAAGCTGCACTACGTACCTCTTAGAAGACGATCAAGCCAACGTAGTTCGAAAATCGAACTCTCCTAACTAAAACCTAATATTCCAAATGATTTAAGGGTTTTTAATGTATTTTTTAAATATTTTTGATATTTTTAAAGTCTTCAAATGTTTTTGAGTTTCAAATTTCTAATGTTTTCGAATTTTAAAATATTCCAATGCTTTTGGATCTTTAAATGTTTTCAATCTTAAAGGGAACACGTAAGCACAATCACAAACTAGGGCAAAGCCCTAAAACTAAAAGGGAAATCCGGAACAAGCAACTAGCGTCTCAAAGAGACAAACCACAACAAGAAAGCTAGTGCCCCAAGAACAGAGAAAACAATCTAAGATCCCAAGCAGGGAAGGCTCTATATGACTGAGTTAGTCTCTAATGGAAAAACTCCTAACTAATAACACTAGGGAGGGAGTACAAATGAGTCAGAGACTCGAGACTCTCTAATAACACTACAAAGTCTAAGACTCGCTCTAAAAGAGGAGGCCACTCTAACATGAGGCTAGGTAAACCTCCTAAAGGGGAAACTCTCTATAAGAGACAAGGCTTGTCTCTGAGACACAAATGACGTAAACAAAGGTTCTGATGAGACCGGGCAAGTCTCCTATATACAAAGGAGGGGTATGCTACTTGGACTGAGCAAGTCCCCTAAGGATGGGCTTGGGCTAACGCCTTCATCGCCCTAGCAATGATAGGCAAGGACAGGGCGACTAAAAAGACTATGTTAGTCTTCTACCTATAAGGGCGCCCCACAAATGTGGCTATACAAGCCTACCAAGAGGGGGAATTTCTAGAGACAGAGCCTGTCCCCTAGGAGCGGACTTCTCTAATGAGACCAAGATAGTCTCCTAAAGGATTGACCTTTCTGCTGGAATTTTTCCTTTTGAACTTTAAGGAAACTGACTTTAAAGAGAGGAAATCATCATTTTGAAGCGAATATTACCACCATGTAAGTGCACACCATGAAACCCATCATGAATGAAATACACCATCCATTAACCCTGTGTCCTAAATTTCATACCCCATAACTTCCAGAAAAATAAAGAAATCCAAACCATTGGAATTGGCATATGTCATTAAATAAGTGATATTCAAACCATAGTTTCAAACAATTCATCAAGGAAATTCCATTAATTTGTAGATAATATCTTGCAGATAATCCAAGAGAGTCAGCCAACCATTTTGGGTCACACAATATGAAAAGTATTTGGAATGAATTGGCATCCACAATATTCAGCTTAATTTTTACAATTTTTGAATTGATAAATTCACAAAGGACATGCAATGGTTGCAAAAAGAATTCTTGTTAAACTTTTATAACTAAGAATTTAGGAACTACAAGCTGTCATCAAAATAATTGCTGTCTCAACTCAAACCATGATCATATATAAGCAAGGTAACTTGACAATGAGTATTCGATAGCTGCGACCAAGAAGTATATCTTAGAATTATGCTTTGAAAATGTAAGGATTAAGTATAAAACCAATCTAAAACCATCAATTCATCAACAACAGAGCCAAAGAAAACTGACATCTACTGATCCTGCTTGTGCAATGGCTGACTCTTTCTTGACTGACCCAAATAACTAATACCTCTACAATCTCACTCACTGAGCAAAAGTACTCAACACCCTCACACACTTCACCCACTCGTATATACACAGACACACATACTCATAGACTTACAGGTAAATACGAACCAAAATGAGTGACATGAATCATAAGAGAAATCACGAATCAAACTAACAAAATCTTATATCCTCATACACTACCTGCAGATTTAGAGGCGAACCCATGGTTCATTATAAAACAGATCAATAGATAAAATCATGAATGCTCAAAAACTCTTAGAAATTCTAATCAAGGAACCTAAGACAATTTTTCATTCTGACCCACCACCATAGCAAAAGAAAATCATCACTTCATCTTATACATGCTGAAATGCAAACAAGAGCATCATAGATTCTAGGAATTAAAGAAGAGGAGAGAATATAATGCGGACAAAATGACAAAAATGAATCACACTTACAGAACAGCGAGGTATCGAATGATATCTCTTAGGTCTTTTACCGCACCTTCGAGGAATGGAAGAACTGCCTCCTTGTGGCTCTTGTCTGCCAATCCTTCAGATGTTTAACCTTGTCTCCTTCCCTCTTTGCACGCTCTTCTTCTTTTTTAGAATCTTATGACCAAATCTAAAGATTACAGGCGAGGGTCGGATTCTGGCAGAATGGCCGGAGTTGCAGAAATGGGGCAAACAAATGGGAATAGAAATGAGTCTGATGAGATGGGGATGATGGAAAGGGGTTTGGATTTGAGACAAATAAATGGCGGTGGTAGATTCAGATTTAGTGGTCGAAATAGGTGAAGAAGACAATGAAAAAGGGTGGAGGAAAAGATGGCTGAAATGGAGCTTGGGATGGGTTTAAATGGAAAAAAAGGATTTGTAAAAATGATTATGGTAGAAGAAGGAGAAAATGGCGAGGATGGGGTGGCTGTGAGGTACCTTAGCCGGATTCCGGCAATCCGGCCTGAGAAGATGGTGGTGCCGGTGAAGGAGGTGGCTCGGCCGTTGTGGATGGAAGAAGAAGAAAAAAGATAGTAGTGGTGGTGGCTCCTCTCTTCTCCCTCTCTGTTTTTCTCTCCCTCCCTCTCTGCTTTTTTCAGAAAATGGGTTTCAAGGTGGAGGTAGATTGCCGATGGTTTAGGGAAGAAAAATGGGTTAATGGTGGAGGTGGCTGGCCGGAGTTGGGAGAGGTTGAAGAAATGAGATGGGTTTTGATCGGATTTAATGGGGGTACCGGATTCCGGCTAGATGGGTTGGTGGAGAAGAAGAGAGGGTTTTGATGTGAAAATGAGGTTGCTGCTATGGGGAGGAGAATGGGGTTAAATTTGGGTGGAGTTGAAGATGGTAGATCCGGTCGGATTTGGGGATTTTTCACCAGAGAAGATGGTGGTGGGTGTGGGTTAGGTCGATTGATGGTGGTAAAAAGGAGGTTGGGCAAAATGGGTTTTGGGGATGGAAAAAGCAAATGAAGAAGAAGAAGAGTAAGATGGTGGCTGCGATGAAGAAGAATGTGGAAGAAGAAGATGGTGATGTGGGTTTGGATTTTGAGAGGTGGGGGGTTGGTGGCTGTGATGGAAGGGGATGGTGAGATGGTGGTGGGGGGCCGATCGGATTCCCGGTTGGAGGTTGGCCGGAGAAGAGGGAGTTGCCGGAGAATAAGGAGAAGGAAAAAAATGGCTGAGGCCTCTCTCTGCTTGATCTTTCGGAAAAATCAAAAATCCTGCGTAATGCCCTGATGCGATGGTCTCTTATAAGACCAAAAATATTACCCCCCCTTTTCCTATGGACAGTCCACCTCTAGTAAATTTATGACTATCCCTTGTATTAGCAGGGGGTGGCCCAAGAAGAAAACGAGAAATGATATATTTGATACCCCCAAACCCTCCAGGACAGCCCCCTTGACAAATTCAGGTCAACTATTATTCTATAAGAGGCGGCCCAAGTAGAAAACAGTGGGAAAAAATTTGCAAAAATATCTTCTCTCTTTTTTATCTCAACCCTCCAAATTACCTTTTTCGTTCAAGGGCTGAGATCAAAAGAAACATAACCAACTAAGATTCCCTCTAACTAATCCTAGCCCTAACCATCTCACTAACCTAGCTTAGGGCTTAATGGTGACTTGGAGGGGAAGAAAAGCATCTTCGCAAATTATGAAATTGCCCTGGTTCAGGATAATACACCCCCTAATTACGTTACACATTAATCTGTATACCCCTATATTCTCCTGGACAGCCCACCACAACAAATTTGAACTTGCTTTTCAGGCTCCAACGCACCCCTATTTCTAGCTAAATCGCCACCCTTATTCCTACACTACACTACTCTACAAACGTCGCTCGTTTGCTAGGCAAACCGCGACGGATTCTGATGAAATTTTATGAGGACCTAAATAAGACCCTAAACTATTCTAGAAACAAATTTGGGACATTGAAGCACTAGTTTGATAGGGTTTATATCTTAACGACTCTATTAGGGTCCAGTCAAAATGGGGTGTCTACAGATGCCCCTCTTTGGCAGAGCGTGTGTAACGTGCGAATGCCAAAGCTGAACAGACAACACATTTTGGCTGACCCGAAAGCAAAACAAGTTTTTGGGTTTTCGGGTTCTAAGGATGGTATTCACAAAGGCACACAACAAAGTAACATTAAGAGACTCATAGACAGCAAGCAAATGGGAGATAACCTCTCACCGACCCATAACTCGGCAATCACGACATCTCAATGAGATGGCTTCTCTCTAATACTCATGACTCAACTATTTAAACCAATACGCAAAGGCTCTATTAAAGCAAACACAAACACACTCTTTTAAAACAAAGCTTTTAAGAAAACGAACCCAATGAAATTACTTCAAAGAAAGCAGACCATTATCAATGCAGACGTAAATCAATCCTTCAAAGAATATCAAATCAAATTACTCAAAGAGTCTGTAACACTCATAGCGTCTCAAATCAAACACTCAGAGAGTCTGTAACACTCAGAGAGCTTCAAACACACACATAAATCTTTATACTCAAAGAGCCTCAACTACCCGAAGAGTCTGTAACACTCAAAGGGTCTCAACTACTCAAAGAGTCTCAAACACACCAAAAAGAAACATTTATACTCAAAGAGTCTCAACTACCCGAAGAGTCTGTAACACTCGAAAGGCCTCAACTACTCAAAGAGTCTCAAATCAACACAAAAACATTTATACTCAAAAAGTCTCAACTATCCGAAGAGTCTGTAACACTCAAAGGGCCTCAACTACTCAAAGAGTCTCAAATCACAAAAACATTTATACTCAAAGAATCTCAACTACCCGAAGAGTCTGTAACACTCAAAGGGTCTCAACTACTCAAAGAGTCTCAAATCACAAAAACATTTATACCTAAAAAGTCTCAACTACCCGAAGAGTCTGTAACACTCGAAGGGTCTCAACTACTCAAAGAGTCTCAAATCAACACAAAACATTTATACTCAAAGAGTCTCAACTACACAAAAATCATTTATACTCAAAAAGTCTCAACTACCCGAAGAGTCTGTAACACTCGAAGGGTCTCAACTACTCAAAGAGTCTCAAATCAACACAAAATATTTATACTCAAAGAGTCTCAACTACCCGAAGAGTCTGTAACACTCAAAGGGTCTCAACTACTCAAAGAGTCTCAAATACACACACTCAAAGTCTGCAACACTCAATGAGTCTCCTTCCTTCTTCTTTTTTTGAAATCGAAGCTTTACCAAAGCAACACTAACCAAATACTCGAAAGTAAGAATTAAACAAGCACATTAATCAATCAAAAAGCCCTTTTTACTGGGGATAAGATTTTTTTTGAAAATCTTAATCTAAAAGAAAACAACTCGACGGGAGAGCTTGAACCAAAAGAGCGTGTTCAAACTTCTCTGGTCTCTATTTGAGGAGAATGTCCATTTCAAATATCAATGTGTATTTGACATCTTTTATGACGTGAGTCATAAAAGATGCCCCTAGAATGATTACTTCCATAACAAAATTCATTTGGAGAGCAACACAAGAAAAACAAGCAAAGGGCTTTCATTAATGCACACTTGGGGTTACAAACTTTTCTGATGAACACTTGGGCTTATAAAGCTCCTCAAAAATACAAGAACATGGTTCTGCTCAAAATCTTGCTTCATCACTGCCATCTGCTAACGCTGGAACTGGGCTAAAAGCCTATCAACCTTTCAATTGCTCTGCTTTGCATTTGCTCATAGGAGCCACGAATTTTCTGCTTCTCTGAGAGTTCTGCCCTATTTTCTTTTTTCTTTGTCACCCCGGCTTGGGGAGAAATTTTAACTAAACAGGACTCCAAAAAACTGACCTCGACCCGACAAAGGAAAGACTTTGACGAACAACAAACGAGGACATTGACGGACACATGACTCGAACACCAAGAGTGACTGAAATCTGCTTCTTAGTCTGATAAATGTTTTAAAATGGTAAAAGTCAACCATTCTTAGAGTCTTTTGAATACCATGTTCAAAGGCGTTTCATTCCTCTTTTCAGGATTTCTAACTTGGTTATTACCCCTTTAGATTGCTCGATTTCAACCTCTCTAGCTCAAAGAGTACCAAAAGAAGTCTTGATGGCGCTTACTCAGACTTTGAGAAGGTGCCAAAGAAAACTGAAAGCTTAGCCGGCTTTTTAAAGCCCTTCCTTCTCCTCATGAATTCGCTGCTATGACCAAATCGCCTTTTCAGGTTTTTGATTCAACGGACCGCATGCCTTAATTTTTGCCTAGACTGTCTGCCCTTGCAGATTTTCCATCCAGCAGGCTCCGCACCCTGATTTTTGCCTAAGCCGCCCTTTCGGGTTTTCAGCTTAGCGGGTGAATGACCCTAACTTTTGCCTAGACCGCCCTTGCGGGTTTTCAGTCTAGCGGGTCTAGACTCCATCACTTTTCTTTATTTCTTCTTCTCTACAAACTGGGGCCTAAAATACACCAGAAGGACTTTCAGGTAGGCTTTGGTTCAAACCGGTTAGACTTTGGTATGTTTGCATGTATCTGGACCGAATCTGGATCCTCCAGACTGCCTACGAATCCCCAAAGAAATTGGGAATCAGGTCACGCGTAGTTCGGGTTTAAAATCTTTTATGACAAAAGTCATAAAAGATGCCCCTGGTTTAAGTTTAACAAAGAAATTTTGATTTTGCTTTAACCTCAAAGGTTCTTTTAGCAGAAAGGGGTTTCATCATTCATTTTTTCTAGGCCCAAAGGGTTTGCAAATAGTTTAAAACATTTGGGTATTGGCTTGAAGCTCAAATCGTCCAAGGATGGCCTCCTGGTGTACTTAAGCATAATATTTCTTTAATTGATCCAGGTTTGTAGGTTCATTTAATTTTTCTCCATTTTCATTGAGGAGTCTTACGGCTTTTCCAGGCAGGACTTCATCAACAATGTAAGGACCAGACCAGTTTGGCCTGAACTTTCCTCTCGGGTCAAATACCGGTGCCCTGTAGGACTTCAATACAAGATCTCCAGGCTTCAAATGCCGAACACAAACCTTCTTATTGAAAGCTCTCTCAATCCGACTCTGATATCCCTGGATATGATACAAGGCTCTTAGCCTCTTCTCATCTATCATCTGCAGCTCATCGTGCCTGGCCTTCGCCCATTCTGACTCTGGCAGGTCGGCCTCCATCATCACTCTTAAAGAGGGGATTCTTAACTCAACAGGGAGAACAGCTTCCATTCCGTACACCAGAGAATACGGAGTTACACCCGTTGAAGACCTGATCGATGTCCTATAAGCCCATAAGGCATAAGGGAGTTTGTTCGACCAGTCCTTATATGTCTCAGTCATCTTACTGATAATGACTTTGATGTTCTTATTTGCTGCTTCAACGGCTCCATTGGTCTGCGGCCTGTAAGGAGACGACTTATGATGCCTTATCTTGAACTCTTCACACAGGTGTAACACCTCCTTCTTGAAATGCGACCCATTATCTAAAATCAGCTCGTGAGGTACTCCATATCTGCAAATTATATTGGGACGGATGAACTTCGCAACTATGTTCGAAGTTATGGAAGCATACGAAGCGGCTTCAATCCATTTTGTAAAATAGTCGATCGCGACCAGAATGTACTCATGCCCGGTTGAAGACTTCGGATAAACCTTCCCAATTATATCAATCCCCCATACTGAAAACTGCCACGGTGAAGTCAAAGAGTGCAACTCCGAAGGAGGAACATGAATGAGATTAGCATAAACTTGACACTTATGGAATTTCTTCACAAATGCAAAGGAGTCCGCTTCCATTGTGGGCCAATAGAAGCCAAGTCTAAGAATCTTTCTTGACAACATTTTTCCATTCATATGAGGTCCACAAACTCCTTCGTGAGTCTGCTCAATGAGTTCTGAAGCTTTTATCTTCATCAACACAAAGAAGTTGTATGCCATCAAATGACCTTCTGTACAGCTCTTCACAGCAAATGATGAAATTAGCAGCTAACTTCTAAAGAGTTTTCCTTTCCTTGCTCGAAGCTTCTGGAGGATGGCCCTTGCCCAAAATGAGGTTTCTGATATCTGTGTACCAAGGCTTCCCATCTGGACACCTAGCTGAAATCTCTATAGCATTCACGTGCGCAGGAGCCCATTGGAGTCTGATGGTTAACGGTTGAACTTCCATTGTAGTGGAGATATCTAACATCGAGGCCAAAGTAGCCAAAGCATCAGCAAAATGATTTCTGGTCCTTGACGCTCCTGAATTTCCTGACCAGAGAATCCAAATACATATTATAAGGGATCAATCTATCTTCTCGAGTTTTCCATTGCCCATTAATCTGGTAAATGATCAGGATGGAATCCCCGAACACATCAATATCTTGAATCTGCAAAGCCAAGGCTGCTTCGAGTCCGACAATACAAGCTTCATACTCTGCCATATTATTGGTGCACTCAAACTGCAACTTAATGGAGATAGGAATGTATTCTTTCTTCGGAGAGACCAAGACTGCACCCACTCCTTGACCACGACTGTTTACGGCTCCATCAAAGTACATTAACCACTTGGTGCTGAGAGCCTCTTCTTCTTCGATATCCATAATCTCTTCATCAGGGAATTCGGCTTTTAGAACAACATTCTCCTCAACTGGAGCATCAGCCAATTGTTCCGCTATAACCCGCCCCTTAACTGATTTCTGAGTGACATAAGTGATGTCGAACTCAGACAATAACAATAACCACCTTGCAGTCCTTCCTGTAAGGGCAGGTTTCTCAAACAAGTACTTTAGAGGGTCCATTCGCGAAAGCAAAAGAACCTTGTTTGAAAGCAAATAATGCCTAAGCCTCTGGGTTGCCCAAACTAATGCGAGACAAGTCTTCTCCAAAACAGTGTATTTTAATTCATACTCTAGCATCTTCTTGCTGATGTAATAAATGGGCCTTTCTTTCTTAGACTCAAGATCCTGCTGAGCAAGCATGCAACCCATCGCTGTATCTATGATAGATAAGTACAACAACAACGGCTGGCCTGGAATAACTGGCGATAGAACAGGGGACAAGGATAGGCATTGCTTAACCTTTTCAAAAGCCTCCTGACACTCTTCATTCCACTTCTTCGAGGAATTCTTCTTCAGAAGCTTGAAAATGGGTTCACATGTCATCGTCAGACGTGCTATGAACCGTCTCAGATACTGAACTTTGCCAAGGAAACCTCGGATCTGCCTTTCTGTCTTCGGCGGCTACATTTCTTGAATCGCCTTGATCTTTTATGGGTCCACTTCGACCCCTCTTTCGCTAACCATAAACCCCAAGAGTTTTCCTGACGTAACGCCAAATACACATTTACTCGGGTTCAGACGAAAAGCTGATACTTCCTGATCCGCTCAAAGAACTTTCTCAGGGCGACAGTGTGCTCAGGCCGAGTCTTCCCCTTTACGATCATGTCATCAACGTAAACCTCAACCTCTTTGTGAATTATATCATGAAAAAGAGTCGTAGCGGCTCTCTAATATGTAGCACCAGCATTTTTCAAACCAAACGGCATCACCCTGTAGCAATATGTACCCCACTGAGTAATGAACGTTGTCTTCAACATGTCTTCAGGTGCCATTTTAATCTGATTGTACCCTGAGAATCCGTCCATAAAGGATAAAAGTGCATGCCCGGCAGTGTTATCCACCAGGAGATCAATGTTTGGAAGAGGAAAGTCATCTTTAGGACTTGCCTTGTTCAAATCTCTAAAATCAACACACATTCTGACTTTTCCGTCCTTCTTGGGCACCGGTACTATGTTTGCGAGCCATTCAGGATATTCCACTACTTGGATGAATTTTACTTCCAACAATTTCTTCACTTCTTCATAGACTTTCAACTCCCATTTTGTTTTGAGTTTTCGGAGTTTTTGCTTCTTTGATTTAGCACCAAGAATAAGGGTAAGCGATGCTGAACAATTTTCTCGCTTAATCCTGGCATGTCATCATATGACCAAGCAAAAACTTCTTTGAACTCTTTAAGCAGGGTGATCAATTCCTCGCGTTCTTCGGGAGATAAAGTTTTGCCAATCTTTATTTCCTGAATTGAGGTTTCATCACCAATGTTCACAGTTTCAACTTCCTCATCAAGTGGTTTTGCTCGGCGACTCTCCTCCTGTTGGATCATATGTCTGATTTCAGGGGGAGTTTCTTCGGCATCCTCATCAGAGGGGGAGTCTTGATTGTTATTATTAAGATTATCAGATTTTAAAGCAGATTCAGTAGATGAAATAGAGACAGGAATGTACTCAGAAGAAGAATCCTTTATTTCATTGAAATTTGAATCAAATACATCAACAGATGAATTACCCTCATCGGGGTTTACAATGAACTTTGGACTCGTTTTTACAGACTCGATGGATATGTTGACACCTGCGTCAACTGACTCAGAACTATATGAGGAAACAGCATCAGGTGCTTTATTGGGAACAATCTTCAACTCAATCTTGCCAGAAAAAGAAGAACCGCCACCGACCTTAGGAGAATAGTCTTCTATGGTACCTGCATCAAAAGACTTATTAGAATAAATAGACTCTGAATCAAACTCGGAAACTGACACGTACTTACGGACGACTGGCTCTTCTGAAGGGATTCGATTGTACTGGAAAATAACCTGGGGTAGGACTTGAGAAGTCCAGTTAGTCAGAGGTTCCTCAGCCGGGGTGATAAGACGAGTTGGGTCCAGTATCAGCGGGCTCCTGCCCACAGTCTGTGACCCTTCTTGGAAAAGCGAATTCAGAAGGCTCGGCTCTATGTGCTCTGCCCAATCAGTCTCGGACTCTGCCTTTACAATATGCATACCCACTGGCTCTTCTTCTAGCTCAAGATCAAAGAAAATCTCAAACCCCGGAAGCATCTGCCCTGTGTTCTCATCTACCCATATCTCAGTAAAGCCACAGAAAGGAAAGGTTGCGCCTTCTTTTCAGAATCGGCAGTTCATTTTCAAATCAATGGGTGCCATTGGTAATCCCAAGCCCCGACGACGGTTTTCTGCCCATTTCAGCATTAACTGCTTCATCTCTACAATTTCTTTCTTTGTAGGCTTGTACCCCAGCCTGAACAAACCATTGAACGCTTTGAATACCGGAAACTCAGTCAAACCCTGATGGTATTTGCCTAATCCAGCACCTGGTATATACCCCTGCCGGCGAATCATCCTGATGACATTTGAATTCGTGCTGGTTAGGAAACAAATTTCCTCATTCATAGCCTCTTTGAAAGTGATCACAGTCACCTCTAATGAAAACCCCGTCAAACTGACATCTTCGGATCTTTCCTCAGTTAAGTCTGGAGTGATCTGTCCTATCTCGAGATCAAGATCCCCCTTTACCGTTATCACTCTGTTCCTGCGAATGAACTTCAGTTTTTGGTGAAGAGTAGACGGAACAACACCGACCTTTTGCATCCACGGACGGCCAAGCAACAGTAAAAATGAAGCCTTAATATCTAAGACTTGGAATTCTACCTCAAAGTCCTCTCCACCAATCTGTATCTCAGTGACCAAATTCCCGATTACATCTCGGCGAGTGCCATCATATGCTAGAATACCCTGCTCGGATGGAATAAAATTCTCAGGACTGAACCCCAGGGTTGCTGCGGTGCTTAACGGGCAAACATTCAGTGCAGAGCCGTTGTCAACCAACACCTCTGGCACCTTCTTCTTGTTACAGATGACTATGATTTTAAGAGGTTTGGTATGGTCTCGGCCCTCAGAAGGTAAATCGTCATCAGCGAATGACAATGTTTTCGCTGCTCTGGCCATGGCTACGAGACTGACAAGCTCGTCGGGCGAGGTATTAACAGAAACTTGTGCTGTATTAAGCTCTTGAAGGACTAGCTTTCTGTGCTTTGATGAGGTCATGAGTAAACCCCATACTGAGATATTAGCCTGAGTCTTCTTCAGTTGCTTTAACAGGCTCTCATTTTCTTCGTTTGTGTTCACTTTATTCTGCCTCTGATTCTCTGAGTTTCTTGCAACCTCTGCCGGATTTTCTACGCTCAACTCAGGAGGTTTGAATACACGCCCACCTCTGGTCATGTGACGCATCTCGTCACATTGATCGTCTAGTAACAGCAGTTCGTCTTCCTCCGTTCTGAAAACATAAGGTGCATTACTGACATCCTCTTTAAAGTCCTCCATCCTTAGAACATAGGTGGCTTCCTTTGTTTTTTCCATATCAACATTCTGAAGCGCATATGAAAGGGATGAAGATGACTCAGCGAGTTCAGCATCGTCAAACGACAGCACATAAGGTTCTTTTTCTCTGAATTCTCTGAGCTCTTCATCGTCAAACTTCAAAACATATGTTTTGTCAGATGTAATAGCGCAAATGAGAGCAGAGGGATCGAGGATGTGGTCATCTACAAAGATGGCGTTTGTGGTGGGAGGAGCAACAGCACGGTGATTGGGGAGAGGGTTCTGAGTGATATTCAGCCTTTCAACTGCAAGCTCATCTTTATCGATCATGTTCTGAATCGCGTGCTTCAAGGCCAAACAGTTCTCAGTCATGTGCCCCGGGCCCCTGTGATATTCACAGTATTGATCCCTTCTCCAATTTACAGGCAGTGGATTAGGTACAGGTTTGACATCTGGAAGTCTAATCTTCTTGTCTCTGATCAATTTCTTAAGTATCATGGGCAGTGGATACGGTAATGGGTCAAACTGTCTGAACTGCCTCCTTATCGTCGGTCCAGCAACTTCCGCAACAGGCTTGGCCACTGGTCTGGTATAACTGACTGCTTGTACTTCCTTCGGTTGGATCATAGGCCTCTTCCCTTCTCGGACATCAGATAGCATCTTGGCTCTGAGGCCCTTAGCAATAGCATCCTCGATCTGGGTGCCAGTCTTAATCAAGTGATCGAAGTTCTGATAGTGCTGCAGTACCATGAAATGAAAGTACTGCGGAGACAAGCTCTTGAGGACCAACTTTATCTGGTCTTCTTCTTACATTCTCTGGCTCAGTTGGGCAGACTTGGCGCCTCCAGCGCCTGATGAAAGATGTGAATGTCCCTGAGGATTCTGCTTCAACAGCTTTAGATCTCTTTTAGTGACCTCGATCCCCTCCTCCATGGAGAATTGCTCTACGAATCGGCTAGAGATCTCTTCCAATGTCCTGATCTCTTCCGGTTTCAATCTCAAAAACCACCTTTTGGCCACCCCTATAAGAGACATGGGAAACAAATGGGCCATCTGCTCTTGATTTAGGCCATGCTGCTGAGAAAGGGTGATGAACCACCTGACGTGGTTTCTCGGACACCCGGTTCCATCATACTTATCGTAGTCTGGAGCCTTAAACTTAGGCGGGAATATGGCGCCCGGGGATATCAGGAATTCAGAAATGTCGAACCCCTTAGACCCTTGAACCTTCATACTTTCAATGTCACGAGCCATCTTCTCGTACATATCGAATAACTCTTTTTCCTTGTTTACCTGAGGGACAAAATATTCCTCGGCATATTGCTCCTCCTCCAGATCAATTTCTACGGGAGAGAGGACCGGTCTGGCGAGGTTAGGAGATATGGTCGGAGGAGGCTGAATGGCGGGATCTCTAGAAGTAGAGACCTTTTCCGTACTCTGGTTCTTTAGATGAGTCACTTCATCTTTCAATCCTGCTATATCTCGACACATAGCTCTCAACATCTCTTGTATAGTTATCATGGGGTCTACTGGGTCAGTAGCCATTTGGTTCACTTCGAAAGAACCTGACGACTCTGGTGAAGAGGGTAAAGGTATCGTTGGTGACGCGGTGGGATCGAAGTGACGAACAAGTCTAGACACTGAGGTAAGTCTAGACCAGGTGGGTTTAGCTTGGGTGTCCTTTTTCGGAGCGATGGTTGCTATCTTTCAGAATCCTGATTGGAAGTTAACAAACTAGATTAAATGGTTGACAAATGAAACCAAGTAGCTTCCATAAATAGAGAGAAAAGAAAACAAACATACTTTGTATTGATTATATCAAAACAGGTTACAACGATGGCGATTAGCAATATGAAAATTGATGAAACTTTGAATTGCCGACTGTTTATAACATGTATCAAGTAAAACTCTTTTCTTTATATTTTCATCTATAATTAGACTGGAATTACAATCTTTGACTCTGATTATACTCAAGTAAAACAAATGAAGATAGTAAAGAAATGATAATCTCATGCCGAAGATCCTCAAAGTTCTGATATCCGAGCCCTTTTGCTTGCGGGCTTTTCCGGTAACTCCCCACGCCGGACTTTAGATGTTAAGGAAAACCTTTTTTCCACAACCTTATTCCTCCAAGCAGCTACAATGGACTGAACGAGATCAGGAGACAATTTTTCACAAGAAGGAGGCGCTACAGCCCCGGGAAAACATGGATATCCCTGATCTGATGAAGCAAACGGGTTGGTGCATAAAAGGTTGACTTTTCCAAACCCATAAGATACACAAATGGATGCGAGAGAGTGCTAGTGATAACGTGTAAGCATGAATGACTCACCCAGTGAAATTGATCCTTCTCCACGTGCTGCAACCAATAATGCCACTCATCAATGGATTGGGGTTTATTGGCCATTGGTCGCCACGAAAGGTCATCCTTGAGGGTGTACTGAAGGGAGCTCCGTGGCTGAAGGATGGTGAGTTTTTCACAAAGCCACAAATAAAGTAGTTTGACACACCCATGGAAATTATCCTTAACCTCTCGTTGAGCAATAAGATCCAGCTCAGAGAAGGTTTCCGCTAGAATGATTGGGACAGGATTCCTTTCTTCGCTAATTTGATCAGCTACACTCAGTAAGGTCACAGGAGCAATACTGGAGTCTTCACGGATAACGTGACGTGCAAGAACACCAAAGATTAAGGCATTGCGCCGGCAACTTTGAAAACGGGAATCGACAGGGTCAACATTTTTAGAAAAACGCTCAATGAGGTCATCGAATTGCACGTACGTGTCTTTGAAATAGGGCATAGCATCAACAGTTTTGTTCTCGAAAAGCTTACAGAAAAGGAAACGAGGAGACGCTACACTCGAAGGTTGGATCCAGAGTCCCTCAGGTGAGAGTTCTAATAGGACGCACCAATCCTCGAATATAGGATAGATTTCAAAGGGACCAAATTGAAAAACATGAAGAATAGGATCCCAAAGTCTTGCAGCTGCTTGAAGAAATTGCCAATTCACACCGGATGCGCTCAAATGATTAAACGTGCTGATAAAACCTGTCGGCCATACTCCACTTTGCACGCTCGCGCGGGAGAGCTCTAATTGACTCAATTATCCAATCCCTCATCACCTTGTTCGACATGATTCAACCTAATCACAGATAGGATAAAATCAGAAGAGAGTGAAGATAACCTTGAATAACGAAATAATAGGGATAATTTTGATCAACCACATGGGAAGGATACGACTGGTGATACTGATTTTGTTCATCAATAATCATATAATCATGGATGATCAATAGATCAGAAAGGTAGACCACGGCCACAAAATGACAGAAGTAGGTCATAGACTGGATCTCAAATCTGATGATGGACATTGACAACTGTATGATCAAGAGGATCGATAATGATAGATTATGGTCACAGAGACAGCGTACAAGCCATCAACCACATCTAAGACAGAGCATGCAAATAGCAAAACCTAACCCAATGAGTAATATCTATACACAGCATGGATCTATGGCATATCAAAAGAATGGGTACACAGTCGAAGGGCAACATACATATATGACATGGATCTGTGTACACAACATGAATGAACTCACGATCAAAGGGCAATGAATAGACCACGGCCACGAGAGTGATGAGTATGGACCATTAATCAGGTGACTTTGAAAGACTGTATATATGATTGATTAAACCAGGAATCCCTCACTGGAAAAGAGGGTTCTAATCTAACCAACCGACAAAACTGAGTATGCACACGAGATTCGTACAATCTGAAGACAAAATGACAGATATAACCCCAAGAACCGTAAAAGAAATACCATCGACTACATCGAAGGAATGCAAATAGGATGAATCAGACCTGGAACACCTACTGCAAAAGGGGTCCTGATCTGAACGACCGACTTTGACAAATAGGGTATGTACAAGAAGATGGCAAAACTGTACATCGACTCAGCGAGTAAGACATGTATGATGGAATAACACAACTGTACACTCAGAAGACAGACCATAGCCCATGATCAGGATAAAGACCAGGGAAAATGATTAACCATTTTGAAGACTGGAGAATGAAACTATGTAGCTGATAGCTAGACCAGAAATTCTATTGACAGACAGACCCTGGTCTAACAAGTTAGCACAAAGACCGATCAGGACAATAAGGAATCAAGGACTGGACCATGGCCATGAAAGGTGGTGAACAGAACCATCGGCTATACCCAAAACTGAAAGAAGGAACAAACTCCACCTGATGATAATAGATCAAAAAAACTCACAAACATGGACCTAAGACACCGGAACAACCATATGACAAGAGATCACAGGGTAAATCATGATCCAGCTGACAACCGAGCAAGAGTAAGGGTCATCGATCAGGTCTGAAGGAATGCACGACCGCGATAGGTACAGAACCTAATCTAAGAGACAGGTCCTAATCTAAGAATATATATAATACATGCACGTACATATATACGTACATACCCTAACCAGGGGCACCAGCCCTATCCTGATCTAGCGGAGCCAAGAAAATCTCGACTCGAAAGTGTCTGTGAGTGTACTAGATAACGCGGTGGGTAATCACGGTGTGACTTACCCTTCTACACTACATGGGTAGGCTGACTTCTATCCTAGGCTCACATATGCTGGTCGCACATGTTCGTCCTATATGAGTACATATATATAGTGTCCTAGCAAGGGTTCCCTAATTTTGGTTCTAAAGGGAGCAGTTAATATATATACATAATATAATAAAATAAAAGTAGGGCCCAGGCATTTCTACAGGGTACTATGGCTATGACCATACCCTTGATGTATAATGCCAGCACACCCAGCATTATACAGAGTATGTTCACCGCTCATCGGCTGCTGTAGAACACCAGCACACCCAGTGTCTATGGCTGCAGCTCCGGCGCATAGGTTGGAAATAGATACAGCGGTTCCCTCAAGGTCATAATTACCCATCTGGTACGCGTCATATCTATTCCCTGGGGCCAATAATGAAAACAATGAAAAACAATGAAAGAAATAAAAAAAATATGATAATGCATGAAGTGTAGTGTGTGAATCCCTTGTTTTAATTACGCAACTGTCTGGTACCCCTGGATTCTAAACGAAAAGGTTCCCATTTCAAATGATTTTAACCCAAATTCCTCCAAAGTTAGTAAAAATGGCATTTATATAGAGTTAGGCAATGTTTCAAGAACTCTCCAGCAGAGTCGCCAGCCTGTGGACCCCGATCCGAGGACGGTGAGGGAACGGGTCCCTACATACTCTAGATCTCCACAACGTGAAGGAGAGCTCTACCAAGGAACTCTCGAAACAGGTTGCCACCCTCACAGCATAGCATGAGTGGCGATATAAAAAGAAAGAGATACATCCTGATCCGGAGCCAGGGCTCGAAACCAAGATATATCTAAAAATAACTCAGAGTCGCCATCCATGGACACGCCATGGAACCAAAACAAATGCTCTGTTTGCAATGGATAACCAGAGATACAAAAGGTCTGTGCCTGATGACGAATGGAGAAGGTCCGAAGAGCGCCCCCAATTCGCCCGAGTGCGAACACTTGGTCTCTTATGCCATTTATTATTAACCTTGAAGAGTTTCAAGCGAAAATCATATGAAATGGGAACACGCATCTCCGAGAAAACGTCTATCTAATCATGCATGTCTCGGAGATGAAAATAAGCACACCCAAAAGAACCGAAATAAATGTCACCTAATGATAAGTAGGTTATGAGTGACATGCTAATAGGTGTCTAAGTTCTTGTGGGCAAACACATGCATGCTACAACTAAAGGTATAAAGTCTGCACAGGATAAAAAATCTAGAACTAGCAGTTAATCATGAAATGAATTAAGATACAATAAACAAAGTAAAGAATAAACAGAAATGCAGACAGATAAAAGAAGAAACAGGTGAACGAAGTAAAGAATAAGCAGCAATGCAAGCAGATAAAAGAATAAGCATGTAAGAAAGCCAAGAAATGAACACACACTATCATGATCCTATGTAAAAATCGATATACAAACATAAATCCCAAGCGCTAACAACAGACCCTAAGACTCTAATGCTTAAGCCCGAGTCCTCGGATGGTCTGATGTTCATCCAAAGAAGCCTACGTATCCCCGCCTCCACGAGAATCAAGGCAACGTAGTTCTTCGCGCCTATTCTAAGCTATGATGCCAAGACACCTAGACCTCTATCTTAGACTTGATCTAAAAGACCGGACTAGTTATTAAAACTTCTTGAACGATTATTTCAATTCCAGTGAATTGTAGATTTTAGGACAACCTATATGCCCTAACTAAATGCAGATTAGCCCTAAGCTAATGCAGGTGGTTCCTACAACCTATGTGTAACTAGGCTGTAATTCCTAAGGAAAACAAAGGGTTGACTAACGCATCCTATTCTAGTTATCAGTCGGCGATGTGAATCGCCCACTAACCGGACGGAGGCGCTCCTATAACTCTAGGACAAACCCCTAACTCTAAAACAAGCACACAATAAACAGACAACAAATCAGAACAAAACCTCAACTCTAAAACTCTCTATCTAAGACAAAGTCCTAACTCTAGAGGAAGATTTTTTCGAAAAAAACAATGCTTTGGAAGATTTTTAGTATTTTTTAAAAGGGTTAAATGAATTATTTACAAAGTTTTGCTGGACCTGAGATAAGTATCTCAAGCTGCACTACGTACCTCTTAGAAGAGGATCAAGCCAACGTAGTTCGAAAATCGAACTCTCCTAACTAAAACCTAACACTCCAAATGATTTAAGGGGTTTTAATGTATTTTTTTAAATGTTTTTGATATTTTTAAAGTCTTCAAATGTTTTTGAGTTTCAAATTTCTAATGTTTTTGGATTTTAAAATATTCCAATGCTTTTGGATCTTTAGATGTTTTCAATCTTAAAGGGAACACGTAAGCACAACCACAAACTAGGGCAAAGCCCTAAAACTAAAGGGGAAACCCGGAACAAGCAACTAGCGTCTCAAAGAGACAAACCACAACAAGAAAGCTAGTGCCCCAAGAACAGAGAAAACAATCTAAGATCCCAAGCAGGGAAGGCTCTATATGACTGAGTTAGCCTCTAATGGAAAAACTCCTAACTAATAACACTAGGGAGGGAGTACAAATGAGTCAGAGACTCTCTAATAACACTACCAAGTCTAAGACTCGCTCTAAAAGAGGAGGCCACTCTAACATGAGGCTAGGTAAGCCTCCTAAAGGAGAAACTCTCTATATGAGACAAGGCTTGTCTCTGAGACACAAATGACATAAACAAAGGTTCTGATGAGACCGGGCAAGTCTCCTATATACAAAGGAGGGGTATGCTACTTGGACTGAGCAAGTCCCCTAAGAATGGGCTTGGGCTAACGCCTTCATCGCCCTAGCAATGATAGGCAAGGACAGGGCGACTAAAAAGACTATGTTAGTCTTCTACCTATAAGGGCGCCCCGCAAATGAGGCTATACAAGCCTACCAAGAGGGGGAATTTCTAGAGACAGAGCCTGTCTCCTAGGAGCGGACTTCTCTAATGAGACCAAGATAGTCTCCTAAAGGATTGACCTTTCTGCTGGAATTTTTCCTTTTGAACTTTAAGGAAACTGACTTTAAAGAGAGGAAATCATCATTTTGAAGCGAATATTACCACCATGTAAGTGCACACCATGAAACCCATCATGAATGAAATACACCATCCATTAACCCCGTGTCCTAAATTTCATACCCCATAACTTCCAGAAAAATAAAGAAATCCAAACCACTGGAATTGGCATATGTCATTAAATAAGTGATATTCAAACCATAGTTTCAAACAATTCATCAAGGAAATTCCATTAATTTGTAGATAATATCTTGCAGATAATCCAAGAGAGTCAGCCAACCATTTTGGGTCACACAATATGAAAAGTATTTGGAATGAATTGGCATCCACAATATCCAGCTTAATTTTTACAATTTTTGAATTGATAAATTCACAAAGGACATGCAATGGTTGCAAAAAGAATTCTTGTTAAACTTTTATAACTAAGAATTTAGGAACTACAAGCTGTCATCAAAATAATTGCTGTCTCAACTCAAACCATGATCATATATAAGCAAGGTAACTTGACAATGAGTATTCGATAGCTGCGACCAAGAAGTATATCTTAGAATTATGCTTTGAAAATGTAAGGATTAAGTATAAAACCAATCTAAAACCATCAATTCATCAACAACAGAGCCAAAGAAAACTGACATCTACTGATCCTGCTTGTGCAATGGCTGACTCTTTCTTGACTGACCCAAATAACTAATACCTCTACAATCTCACTCAGTGAGCAAAAGTACTCAACACTCTCACACACTTCACCCACTCATATATACACAGACACACATACTCATAGATTTACAGGTAAATACGAACCAAAATGAGTGTACAAAAGCAAAAGAAAAATCAATTAGGGAATTTCGAGTGACATGAATCATAAGAGAAATCACAAATCAAACTAACAAAATCTTATATCCTCATACACTACCTGCAGATTTAGAGGCGAACCCATGGTTCATTATAAAACAGATCAATAGATAAAATCATGAACGCTCAAAAACTCTTAGAAATTCTAATCAAGGAACCTAAGACAATTTTTCATTCTGACCCACCACCATAGCAAAAGAAAATCATCACTTCATCTTATACATGCTGAAATGCAAACAAGAGCATCATAGATTCTAGGAATTAAAGAAGAGGAGAGAATATAATGCGGACAAAATGACAAAAATGAATCACACTTACAGAACAGCGAGGTATCGAATGATATCTCTTAGGTCTTTTACCTCACCTTCGAGGAATGGAAGAACTGCCTCCTTGTGGCTCTTGTCTGCCAATCCTTCAGATGTTTAACCTTGTCTCCTTCCCTCTTTGCACGCTCTTCTTCTTTTTTAGAATCTTATGACCAAATCTCAAAGCCAAAGATTACAGGCGAGGGTCGGATTCCGGCGGAATGGCCGGAGTTGCAGAAATGGGGCAAACGAATGGAACAGAAATGAGTCCGATGAGATGGGGATGATGGAAAGGGGTTTGGATTTGAGACAAATAAATGGCGGTGGTGGATTCAGATTTAGTGGTCGAAATAGGTGAAGAAGACAATGAAAAAGGGTGGAGGAAAAGATGGCTGAAATGGAGCTTGGGATGGGTTTAAATGGAAAAAAAGGATTTGTAAAAATGATGATGGTAGAAGAAGGAGAAAATGGCGAGGATGGGGTGGCTGTGAGGTACCTTAGCCGGATTCCGGCAATCCGGCCTGAGAAGATGGTGGTGCCGGTGAAGGAGGTGGCTCGGCCGTTGTGGATGGAAGAAGAAGAAAAAGATAGTGGTGGTGGCTCCTCTCCTCTCCCTCTCTGTTTTTCTCTCCCTCCCTCTCTGCTTTTTTCAGAAAATGGGTTTCAAGGTGGAGGTAGGTTGCCGATGGTTTAGGGAAGAAAAATGGGTTAATGGTGGAGGTGGTTGGCCGGAGTTGGAAGAGGTTGAAGAAATGAGTTGGGTTTTGATCGGATTTAATGGGGGTACCGGATACCGGCGAGATGGGTTGGTGGAGAAGAAGAGAGGGTTTAAATGTGAAAATGAGGTTGCTGCTATGGGGAGGAGAATGGGGTTAAATCTGGGTGGAGTTGAAGATGGTAGATCCGGTCGGATTTGGGGATTTTTCACCAGAGAAGATGGTGGTGGGTGTGGGTTTGGTCGATTGATGGTGGTAAAAAGGAGGTTGGGCAAAATGGGTTTTGGGGATGGAAAAAGCAAATGAAGAAGAAGAAGAGTAAGATGGTGGCTGCGATGAAGAAGAAGGTGGAAGAAGAAGGTGGTGATGTGGGTTTGGATTTTGAGAGGTGGGGGGTTGGTGGCTGTGATGGAAGGGGATGGTGAGATGGTGGTGGGGGGCCGATCGGATTCCCGGTTGGAGGTTGGCCGGAGAAGAGGGAGTTGCCGGAGAATAGGGAGAAGGAAAAAATGGCTGAGGCCTCTCTCTGTGTTTTTCTCTCTGCTTGATCTTTCGAAAAAATCAAAACTCCTGCGTAATGCCCTGATGCGATGGTCTCTTATAAGACCAAAAATATTAACCCCCCCCCCCTTTTCCTATGGACAGTCCACCTCTAGTATATTTATGACTATCCCTTGTATTAGCAGGGGGTGGCCCAAGATGAAAACGAGAAATGATATATTTGATACCCCCAAACCCCCCAGGACAGCCCCCTTGGCAAATTCAGGTCAACTATTATTCTATAAGAGGCGGCCCAAGTAGAAAACAGGGGGAAAAAATTTGCAAAAATATCTTCTCTCTTTTTTATCTCAACCCTCCAAATTACCTTTTTCGTTCAAGGGCTGAGATCAAAAGAAACATAACCAACTAAGATTCTCTCTAACTAATCCTAGTCCTAACCATCTCACTAACCTAGCTTAGGGCTTAATGGTGACTTGGAGGGGAAGAAAAGCATCTTCGCAAATTATGAAATTGCCCTGGTTCAGAATAATACACCCCCCTAATTACGTTACACATTAATCTGTATACCCCTATATCCTCCTGGACAGCCCACTACAGCAAATTTGAACTGGCTTTTCAGGCTCCAACGCACTCCTATTTCTGGCTAAATCGCCACCCTTATTCCTATACTACACTACTCTACAAACGTCACTCGTTTGCTAGGCAAAGCGCGACGGATTCCGATGAAATTTTATGAGGACCTAAATAAGACCCTAAACTATTCTAGAAACAAATTTGGGACATTGAAGCACTAGTTTGATAGGGTTTCTATCTTAACGACTCTATTAGGGTCCAGTCAAAATGGGGTGTCTACAGTTGGGTCGTTAAGTTAGGTTTGATTATGATTGCATTTGAATAACTTAATTCGGTCGTCTTGTTTGCGGGTTCCTTATGATTCGAGGTGCAGTGCTAAGAAATTTAAATACTACTACAAACAATTAGCCTTAACGAAGGATCATCTGGCATTGTTGGGGATGACTCCATTCGCCACGTTAGTGCGGAGAATAGATAACATGCCTATAAACAAAGCCCTTCTGGAAGAGTTGATTCCTACTTGGGATACAGGGGGCAAGTCCTTTAAACTTGGTGGGCAGTCGGTACCATTTACTGCCTTTGATGTTTGTGCCATATTTGGGTTGCCCATAGAGGGGGAGCCAATTAAATCAAGTAAGCCTGAAATTACCCCATTCACGCAGACATTTGCCATATTTAGTTCCATTGATAGTGCTGTAATATTTGATAGACTGAAACAATGTGTAGTCGATCCTCTCAAAGTGGACGAGAGTGTACGACTACTTATTTTGCTTTTGTTTTTTACTTTCTTATTCGTTACATCGAAGCACAACGTCGATTCTCTCTTTTGTGATTATCTTGATGATGTTGGAGAGATCTCTAAATATTCGTAGGGAAATAAGGTGTATGATATGTTAGTGGATAACAAGGGAAAGTCGGAGGCGGGTCACAAGACTACATATTTTCACAGTGCGGTAGTTGCGTACCAGATTAGGATCACATACTTATTATTCCACACTCCGAAGTTTCAATGATCAATATGTACATTTGACTAAGTGTATAATCTTCTTGCTCGTGAAATCACAGGTCTGATTTTATGAGCACACCGGGTACGTATGTCCCTCCAATCCGAAAGTCGTGCCACGACATTTTAGATGGGAGGGACACAAAGCCGGGAAGTCGACGGACCGGGAACTGTACAAAAAGTATTTTAGATTTGAAGAGGGTCAGAAGGTAAGAAAATATCATTGTTTGATGCAATGTTAACTTGTGGATATGTAGTTGTTTATGGAGCTTTGACATGTATGTGAGTCGTTTGAAATTTTGCAGATCATTGTTGAGCTACAATTGTCAAATAAGGAGTTGTTAACCATACAACCCACAGTGAGTGATATAGATTACCGCATAATGTTTAACGTTACACTGTTTTTTTATGTACGTGAACACGTTCTATAATTCAGGACATTACATACTTTTACTTGCCGATGTCGGTGGAAAGGTGTTCACTATATGCAACTCATTGTATAACAAAGCTAGACAGTGGGCATAAGAAGCACCGGTTTGCAAAACTGTAAGTATCTGTCACAACCTCAATTATTTATGTGTTGTAATGTAATTTGATTTTATTATGTTATGTCTGCAATTGGATGTTGTCAGACGGTTGATAGTTTTGGCCGCTCATGAAGCTGATCGTTGGCCTATCACAGAGGTATCCGACTGTCTGCTAAAAGATAATAAGTAAGTTTACATAGCACTCTCATTGTTCAATAAAGTTGTGAGTATAGTTTATGATATGATGCTTAGTTTATGATATAACAATCGGTGCAGGACCGATTGCAGTATTTTCGTGATACGCTACATTGACCGTCTTTCAATTTTCAAGGGTATGGACTTCGGGCAGGTAATATTATTGTCCATATTTTTCCATCTCTTCAGTAGGAGGTTATATTTATTATATCATGTATCTTACAGTATATTTCCTTCCTATCAGCAAGATATACCCTACCTCAGAAGGCACTATGGGTGTGAGCTCATTACAAAAGACATTATCTAACCAACTGCAACCGACAGAAGGTACGCCACCGTTGAAAATAGAAGGAGGTTTGGTTGCGGCACTGAGGAACTTTTAATTGTGGGCGGTGAGAGGGTGGATGTTAAATTGATCACCTTCTTTATGAACTAAAGTTGTATTTTAACAATAGTTTCTAATTTCTTTCATCTGTATGACCATGAGTACGCTCTTGACCTGTAATGGTATTTTGTGACCGCTGTTAGTAGTTAATTCTGTTAACCAATAACTCTGTTTTTAGTTTCATTGGCAATGGGTTCTGTTAACCAATATCTTTCTACTATTGTACTAACTGATTCCCACCTAGACAAAGCGTTTATTTAACCAATATTTTTCTTCTAATGTGCCAATTGAACTTCCATGTTGCGCCTGGTTAAGCTCTGCATGAAGTTTCTTTGCCCATCAGCTGGGTAAAAGCAATAGCGTTATCGTTTCCGGTGGCGTTTCATGTAGCCTTTTCTCCGATGTACCAAAATTTTTAGTGGTTTTAATCTAATACCGGTGGCGTACCATTACGTACCGGCGGCGTACCATTACGTACCGGCGGCGTACCACTACGAGTCCAGTGGCGCATTGAACTTCCAGGTAGCGCCTGGTTAAGCTCTGAATGAAGTTTCTTTGCCCATCAACTGGGTAAAAGCAATAGCGTTGTTGTTTCCGGGGGCATTTCATGTGGCGTTTACTCCGGCGTACCAAAATTTTTAGTGGTTTTCATGTAATACCGGCGGCGTACCAGTATGTACCGGCGGCGTACAAGTATGTACCGGTGGCGTATTAAGAATATCAGGTGGCGTACTAAGAAGATCGGTGACGTACGTACTGATTCTACTGGCGCATTGAACTTTACTTAACTTCTCGTTGAGCTCCACATTATGTTTGTTCCTAATTGCATTCGCTCTTTACCCTATTGCCATGCAACAATCTAAAGGGGGAATGTAATTTTCCATCACCTCCTTGCAAAAAAAATCCACCAACAACCTATCAATGTAATTTGAAATGAAATTACCCCACTTATTCTATGGGAGTTTATTTCCCTCTATGGATTTGCACCATATCATATGATTTAAATGAATTCCTCGGAAGAAAGGGATGGGGAAACAGGAGTAAGCGGTACAATATTTTGCACGAACGCAAATTATAATATATTCAGTCGCCTAAATTATCAGGCGTTACATCATCAATGTCATTTGTCACTAATAATTTCCACACATTTACATTGACATTCCCACGAATATATTGATGTTAGTATGAGCGATGTTGAGGGTGAGGAGGCGAGCAGATTGTCTCCGAGCGGGGAGGTAGTATCATTTACTGTTAAGGTGCAGGCGTAGTTTTTGGTGTTGGTTGACCTAAAGTTGGACGGTTGAAGGAATTAGTCGGAAGAAGGGATGGGGAAGCAATAGTAGAGAGTGTACAGCTACTTATAACGTTACTGATTACTCACTACAGAGAAGTGCGAACAGTAACCTTATGTGGACCCCGATCCGAAAGAGAGGCGGGGAACGGGCCCCACACTAAGTCTCAGGATCATCCACGTGAATGGAGAGCTCTACCAAGGAACTCTCGAAAGAAGTGCCCCTCACAGCATGAGTGGCGATACAAAAGGTGAGATACCTCTCGATTCGGGGACTAGCCCAGATTCGAGGCGTACCTTAAACAAAGAAGAGTCGCCATCCAAGGAAAAAGGCAAATGGGCCTTGGATCCCATACTATGCTCTGTTGCAACGGATAACCAGAGATATAAAATAAGGTTCGTGCCTGGTTACGAATTCGGAAGGTCTAAAGAGCACCTCATCCGCCCAAGTGCAAACACCTGGTCTCTTATGCCATTTACTTAATAATTTTGAAGAGCTTTGGGGGGGAATCATATGAAATGGGAATGAATATCTCCGAGAAGACGTCTATCTAATCATGCATGTCTCGGAGATGAAATCAAAGGCACACAAGATAAAATAAAAGAAACATGTATCACCTAAGCATAGCTAGGTTATAAGTGACATGCCTAATGGGTGTCTAAGTTCTGATGAACAAACACATGCATGACACACCAAAAAAGTATAAGGTCTGCGCAATAAAGTAAGAAAACACTGCAAAACATAGAAAATGACTCGATACCATACAACCCTAAAACTCTAATCTATACCTAGGCCCGAGTCTTTAGATGATCTGATGTTCATCCAAAGAAGCCTACGTATCCCCGCCTCCACGAGAATCAAGGCAACGTAGTTCTTCGCACCTATTCTAAGCTATGATGCCTAAGACATCTAGACCTCTATCCTAGACTCGATCTAAAAGACCGGACTAGTTCTTAAAGCTTCTTATGTGATTATTTAAATTCCAATGGATTGTAGATTTTAAGACACCCTATATGCCTTAACTAAATGCAGGTTAGCCCTAAGCTAATGCAGGTGGTTCCTATAATCTATGTGTAGCTAGGCTGTATATCCCAAGGAAAACAGTAGGATCTATCGCATCTTAGACCTAGTCATCAATTGGCGATGTGGATCGCCAACTGACCGGACGGAGGCGCTCCTATAACTCTAGGACAAACTCCTAACTCTAACACAAACACAAACAAACCACACAACACATCAAAGACAAACTCAAAACTCTAAAACTCTTTAACTAGGACAAACTCCTAACTCTAGAGGAAGATCTTGTTGAAAACAAGGTTTTGAAGATTTTTGGTATTTTTTCTTAAAATGGGTAAATGATTTATTTATAAAGGTTTGGCTGGACCTGAGATAAGAATCTCAAGCTGCACTACGTACCTCGTGGAAGAGGATCAAGCCAACGTAGTTCGAAACAGAATTCCTAACTACTCTCCTAATGACTCAAGATTTTTGAGATTTTTGGTGTTTTAGATGTTTTTGATGTTTTTAAGTGTTTTTTGACTCAAGGGAGACAAATCCTATCATCATAAGGGGAAGACAGACTCCTGATATCCCGCAAAGGTTGGACAGCATCCTATGCTTTGCGGAGGGAAAATGAACAGAATAACAACTCTGCAAGGGTTGGACAGCATCCTATACCTTACAAGAGCGGATAGAAAAAACACAAGATTTGATGAGAGGTTGGATAAAATCCTAACCCCTATGATGATAGGACTGACTCCTGAAAGAAAAACAGACTCTCTAGCTGAGGACAGACTCCTAGGCTAAGGACTGACTCTGAAAATAGGATTCTTAAGAAGGAGGTGCTAATGAGACAAAGCTTGTCTCCTAAAAGAAAAAGAGATAAAGAAGGGTGCTAGTGAGACTATCAAGCTGAGATAAAACTCACAAGTAATAAGGGAAGACCTTGTGCATATTTAGCAAAGGTAAAACATCCAGCCGGGCCGGACAGCTACCTAGCCCTAGGGTGCAACAAATGTGCAACCAGATACCCATATAGGATAGGGGTATGAAGCCAAGCCGAGTAGGGTGTTCTCCCAAAACCAAATGATACACAAAGAGAAGGTTTAGCAAGAAAATGAGACTAGGTAAGTCTCTTAGACACAGAGGTAGGATAGAGAAAATACTAACAAGGAAAAAGAGACCTTGTGCATATTTGGCAAAGGTAAAACACCCAGCCGGGCCGGACAGCTACCTAGCCCTAGGGTGCAACAAATGTGCAACCAGATACCCATATAGGATAGGGGTATGAAGCCAAGCCGAGTAGGGTGTTCTCCCAAAACCAAACGACGCACAAAGAGGAGGGTTAGTAAGAGAATGAGACTAGGCAAGTCTCCTATATACAAAGGAGAGGTATGCAACTTGGACTGAGCAAGTCCCCTAATAATGGGCTTGGGCTATCGCCTTCATCGCCCTTTCAACGAAAGGGAATTCTAATATCAAAGAATTTTAACGAAATCTATAAGACTGAGTTAGTCTATCAAAAAGAGAAGAAAGGGTTATCAGATAATCGCAAATTTTATTCTAAAAATAAATTAATTGCCAAGCAAAGAAAAATATACAATCTAATAGCAATCATAAAATGATAAATAACATTAATTAGTCCAGACCAGCCGCTGGATAGCCTAATAAAGTAAAAACAACATCAAACACTTCAAAACCATCCACAAACCCCAATACGGGGACTCCAATGAAATCAGATGATGCCAAAGTAATCATCTGATATCAAATACACATGATAATATTTCTAATCCCGCCTTGAGATCAGACAGTACTCATGTCGATAATATCGAACAGAGTAGTCATCTGATCTCCTTCTTTCTATTAACAATTTATTTAAATAAAAAGAAATGAGTATAATGAATGTCTAAAATTTTCTATGGTAATATCATCATTGTATATCAACATCCAAGACTCCTTTTTCTTTTTACCTTCTCATTGAAAACCAAGATATTCTCAAATCATGGTATATATATACATATAGGAACTGGATAGGATCATGTTTGAATCTAACCATGCTTAAACTAAATATATATATGAATACAATACAAAATATGACTGAACTGAAACAGATCTGAATTACATATACTCAAAACGAGTAATGACCTAACAAGAAAAGCATATGTATACTTTTGAGCAAGATGAATTACAATTAGAGAATATAAAATCCCAAAACCCTACGAGGGCAGCTACTATCATAGCTACATAGTATAGAAAATTGCAGGACAGCGGCTATAAATTATAATTGTGAAGTGCAAAAATCCAAAGGACAGCAACTATAAGCTTTTAAGCAAACATGAATCATAACTATAAGGTGTAGAATCTTATAAGACAGCAGCTATACGGATATTAGCATATCAAAACGAAAGGAAATGAAACCTTCTGTGATCAATTATGAACGCTACAAAGTGTAGGAAATAATGGACAGCCATTTGTGTACTTCTAAACAAATATACATCAAAATTATAGAGTGTACACACTTATAGAGCAGCAGCTTAATGATTTTAAACCAGATAAAATCCACAGTTGTAAAGTTTGACACGACCAGAAATCCTCAAGACCTTTTTAATAGAAAATAGATAAGGCTTCAGGCAATATATAAAGTGATGTAGTTATTAAGGAGAGAAAAAAAAAATAAAAAATGGTGCAGGGGTTGCCATACATTGCTATAATAACTACCATCAAATAGATGGCTGCCAAAGCAAGGCCATAAGGGCTGCCAATATTAATAAAGTGAAGTAATGGCTGCCAAAACAAAAGTGAAAGTAGGGCTGCCATTATTAAATTGAAACGAGGGCTGTCAAGATAAAAAATAAAAAAAAAAAAAAATGAGGGTTTACATCATAGGATAGTCAGCACATCATGAGTTTATGCTAATTTAGCGATCTAAACAATGTAAGCCCATGGCATTCAATGACCAAAAGATAGCAAGCTCATTTCCTTTGATGATTAGCACATTATTGGAGGACACAAATATAATAAGCCCATATTATTTGATAATCCTAATACAACAGGTTCATTTTATTTTATAATCAAGAAACAAAGGGTTGTATTATTTTATGACTCAGTGGAATGATTTTGTAATATTTGATGCCTAAAGTATCCATTCATTACCCCTTTCATCATCCACTTCAAAACATCTCATCTGTAAAAAAAAAAGTAATCTATCTGGTACTCCCTATGAGCTAACGACCTGATGCTTTAAAATCATCTAAATAATATGGACTTTCTATATTTTGGGCTCCATGATCCCAAATCAATTATTTGCAAAGTGATTATGAACGAATCTCAAAACAGGTAGGGCTTATCAAAACTTAACAAAAGGACTATTCTATTCTACACTGCGAAAAAGTAACATTCTACCCAAATTCAAGAAGTAAATGCAATGAATGTACAGAGAATAACAACATTACCTGAACGTGTACTTTTGTTCCGACTGAACTGATCTTGATATAGCTTTCAAGTTCACCTTTAAATGGAATTTCTATAACTGCAAATATACAACCAACTTCTTCTCCCTTTTGCAGATCCGAACTGGATGAAAATTGCCGCTCATTTGTGATTTTCACAAAATTGTTTAGATCCACCTCATTCCAGTATGCAAAGCTTAATAATGGTGAGAATGAATGCAATCTGTTCTAAACTCTGGCAGAGTTGAGTAATCGAAGCAAAAGCTCTTCTCTTAGATCTGGTAGAGTAAAATTCAGATCTTAAATTTCCAAGTGGAAAGCTAAATAGCCGGAAAGAGAATATTAGCCGGAGCTCAAACAGAGCTTGACCGGAATTTTAACAGAGAAGATGAAGGCAGAGAGTAAAAAAAAAATTAGGCTAGGGTTTCAAAGATAATCTATGATTAACGCAACTGGAAGAAAACAAAACTACGTTGCCAGATCCGCATAAAAAAAAAACAATCAGAAATCATTTGGATTCCGGTCAGATCTACCGGAGAAGATGAAGCTCGTCGGAGCTAAAATCTGCCGGAGAAAATGAAGATCTGCCGGAGAAGGAGAGAGCCTGTGCAGCTGGCTGGTGATGAAATGGAAACTGGATTTTAGAGAAATCCGCCAGAAGCGATCGGAGGAGAAGAATGGGAATTGAAGAAAAATAAAAAGAAATCTGATGCTCTTTTCCCTCTCTGTCTGCAGATCTGAAAAAAAATGCGGTGGCTAGCCGGAGAAGAAGAGCCGGAGAAGAAGAAGATCAGCCGGATTTTATACTTGCCGGAGAAGAAAGCCGTTGGTCGGAATGTAAGATCTGGACGAAGATGTATTCGCCGAAGAAGATGAGCTCCCCGGAAATGATAGATCGCCGGAGAAATAGCCGGAGAAGGTAGATTGGCCGGGATCTGGCCTGAATCTAGCCGGAGAAGAAAGGAAATTTAGGTTTCGGTTGGAGGGAAAACCTCTCTCTTCTCCTCTGCTAATTTTCTCTCCTCTGCGAACTTTCTACCTCTGCAGATGTAAGATTGCTAACCAGAAGCCGGCCGGAATACTGCCGGATTCTAGCCGGATTTAAGGAAGAAGATGATCGGAAAATCTCGATCGAGAGAAAAAAAAAAAAACTCTCTCTGCAAATTTCTCTTCTCGTCCTTTTTTCCTTTTTTTCTTTTTTTCTAAAAAAAAAAGAGAAAATCCATATTTAACGAAAATTCGAAGGATGATATCCGCACTCCAATTGGATAAAGCGCGCGATTATTTTGATGAGCGCACCCGTAAATCTTGTCTTATTCGCATCGGGCACGTCCCATCCAGGATAATCCACTCCCCTTATGCGCATTTACACTACAGCAAAGCTTCGGTCTGTTCGCTAGGCAAATGAGCTCGGATTTCGATGAAATTTTGCAGAGGCCTTGGCGGAACCTTAAGCTAACTCGGGGTGAAATTTGGGACCCTAGTTGATTGATTTGGTTGGGTTTTTGCTCAAACCTGGGAGGCTCAAGGTACGGTCAAAATGGGGTGTCTACACCTTATAAGGAGCAGTACAGATTCTACGAATACCTTCAACTGTGCAATAATACGTCACGAAAAACAATGCCTGCACATTAGGAGTAAATGATACTACCTACCCACCCGGAGGCAATCTACTCGCCTCCTCACCCTCAACATCGCTTATACTAACAGCAAATTTGCTACAATAAGCAATAACAACACTACAAGAAGCAGCGCCAGAAGAGTAATGCTCGATGTAGGTGTAGGCTGGACGTGCACATGATCCTCTACTTCCCCTCGTCCTGACAATGGCACTTGTCGAATCCTGTACTCCCTTAGTTGTTGTTCTGCCTCCACCAGCGTGGTATAAGAATAAAGGACGGCACCACTGTAGCATATTACATGGCGCTCGCACTCAGGCCATGAAGTGAAGATTCCCTGTTGGCGTCCCCTGAAAACTACGTAGTACTTCTTCCTACCCATAATTTTCCAAGGTATTTGGTGAAAATGTATCTGTACAGGAGGAGAATCGAAGAAACCCTTAGAGCTGCGGCAGCAATTCTACTCTAGGGTTTCCTTAGAGTCCTTATATAATATATATATATATATATATATAGAAAGAGAGAGAGAAAACGAAACGACTTAGGGTTACGTGTTCAATACATATTAACGTCGTCGTTTCTGTAATAAGTCACTGACACATTAAGTAGAGACAAAATCAGCAACAGAGACCAAAGAAATAAATCAACCCGGTACGCCAACGTTACACCACAGTTACGCCACATACACATGCGTCTGTCAGCCATTTTCATCGAGGATGAACCACATGATGAACCTGGGAACGGCACTGAAATTCTGACTGAAATTTACCCAGTTACCAAGTGGGGAATCCTGAAGTTACCAAGTGGATAGAATTCATTGCGTTTCTTGGATGAGTTAGGAGGAAGACAACTGACATTGGAATGAGTATTTTATGTACATAATCACGAATAGAAAGGCGGTTGCCCAACTATTTCTGACCTGCAATCAACCAGACAAAGGTTATCACATTATTGGATTACAAGCGACACTAAGTTATACTGTTTTAAAAAAATCTTGGTGTAGATTTTACCTAGCTAACAGCCGTGAATGTAGGAGGCGGTCAACATCAACTGCGGGTCTCCTGATCGGATTATTCGCGCACCTTCGTTTGTTGTGGCCAAGTTGACCGCAATTACCACATCTGTTATGTACTCCAGAACTAAACGCTGATTCTTTTCTCTTTTTCTTCGGCCTTCTAGGAAGTCTTTCAAATTTTGGCGGATCGATGGGCAGCAATCTAGCTTCAGGTTGTTGCCATTGCAACATGTCTAGTGTTGTGTCAATCACTTCTCTATACGTATCAGGAAGAGTTTCCGACCAGTTTCATTCCTCAGTGAAGTCGAACACATCAGCTTTTCTAAAACCAATGGCTGCCATAGCATGAGCACATGGTATCCCTAAAGTTTGGAATGCACGACATGAACAGGTCTTCTCTCCTAAGTCAACTCTGTCTTGGTGCAACTTCGAGGACACCTGAAAGAGAAGCGAATCAAGAGCACTAACATTCATCCTCCTTCCCGCATCACTAGCTAATTGGATGATCTTAATGGCGTACGAAGTCAGAGGACCTTTCCAACGATTACTGGCCTCTCTATGTTTTGCAAATGATTCAGACGCCTTCTGCCTCGTGTGCTCCACTAGTGTAGCAATAAGATATTCTCTGGCATTCTTCAGGGTAGCATTCGAGACCTCACATGCATTTGATGTATAAATATTGAATCTCCTCCCCTTCAAGAAGAGACTAGCCCAATTTTCCTTATCAATCTTGCATATCCATTCATATGCTTTTTTATTGGCTGCTTCTATATCGGCCATGGTCATTCGAAAAATATCCTCTCTCAAGATAGTTCCTACCTTCCATAATTGATCCTCCACATATTCGTCCTTAAAGTGCTCCTTAATGTTTGCTTGGATGTGCCTTAGGCAATAGGAGTGATATGATTTTGGGAACACATCATTGACTGCTTGTATTATCCCTTTCTGCCGGTCGGAGACAAAAGTGATGCCCCTTCTCCGATGCGGTTCACAGACTCTCACACGAAGCTGGCACAGAAACCAACCTCACGTCTCGATATTCTCTTTCTCAACAACAGCGTACGCGAACGGAACTATCCCATTATTTCCATCCATCCCGCATGCAATCAACAGTATACCGGGATACTTCCCCCGTAGGTGAGTACCATCCACGGTGATAACGAGTCTGAGTGATTTATTCCAAGCCCGAATACAAGGACCGACTACCCAAAATAGTCGGCCGAATGAATCATCTCCGCCAGATAGCTCAGACAACCTGTAAACTTCCATGAAACTGTCAGGGTATGCACGGTGAAACTCTAATGCATGTGCCGGTAGTAGGCGGTAAGAGTCCTCATGACTTCCAAGGAAATGTTGAGCAATCAATTCCTTCGCAACATGTGTCTTTCGGTAACTCAGCGTGATACCCCATTCGGCCTTCAACTAGTCAATAATAATATTGGCTTCTATCGGTCGACCAAATTTACCTATGCAAGTCTTAGCCGTCCAATCCGATGTGGCTTTAGGATGATCATGTCCGGGTAGTTGAGGAGTACAAGTATGTTCGTCCACGAATGTTTTGACCTTCGCATTATCGTTCCACAGGGTTGCTCTTATTCTCCAGAAGCACTCTTTTGTTTTGCACACAACTGCATACTTCTTCGTGTTGCTATCAACAACACAGAATGAGAAGCGCCGGCGTAGTGCATACTGGGCGACTGCTTTTTTGAATGTCGCGAGACTTTCAAATATGGCTCCAACCTTCAATTTATGTTCCTCACTTCCAAATGCATCACCAAGCTCGTAGTTGACCATGTCATTGTCATCATATGTGTTCGGGTTGGAACCGTCATCATTGGGTAGAGGTGAGTAACATAAGTGAGCATTTTTCCCGGCCTCATTCCCAATCCCATTGTCGTCTCTGTCGGTCGCCTCAAAATTCATATCATACAAGTAGTTCATGTCATCATCACCGAGGTCAATTGCAACCCCCGTTGGATTATAATTAGCACCGGGAACCATAGGAGGAACCTCCTCCTCCACATCTTCATTCAAATCAAACCTATACTAAAAACATATAAAACATCATGATGAGAGAGATTCCATTCCTAAGATGATACCTACAAAAAAAAATTACAATGAATCGTGATATTTCACCTTGCAGCATCATCACATGCATACGGAATTAGTTCAATGGGATTGCTTGAATCGGGGAGGGATGCATCGGGCAGCGGATTACTATCCTCCGGAAGATTAGGGCTTTGTTTCAAGTAGCTGCAGCTTGCATTACAGACTATAGGAGAAGTATCATCTTGCACATTAGGGTAGCTGTAGCGCACATGATAGACATTTCTGCAGCTTACAGTATAAGTATCCTCTTCCACAGGATAACCTGGCCGATAAATCTCCCCTTGCACATTGTTGCTGCGTACGGTATAAGTATCATCTTCCACATGATGATCTGGCCAGTAAATCTCCTCTTGCACATTATTGCTGCTGCGTACAGGATACGCTGGCTTATAAGTCTCCTCTGTCACATTATTCCTGCGTACAGGATGCGCTGGCTTATTATTGGTATCCTCTGTCACATTATTGCTGCGTACATGATACGCTGCCTGATGAGTGTCCTCCTTCACACGTATAGGGGAAACTGCATGGCTTGCAGCCACCCCAGTTTTATATATATATATATATATATATATATATATATATATATATATATATATATATATATATATAATGACAGCATTAAAGCCTTGCATGTCAAACATTATCATAATCGCAGAGAGGTCATGATCGTCACGGATAAAGTATAGAATGTACTTATACGGATCCACAATGTATCGACAACTGATACACAGTGAAACATCATTTTCCCTCGTTCAAATGATATTGCAGATTGCAGATAAAAATTTAGAGTATCTAACTCTGCGGTCTAAGACTACCTCCTTCATAGTACCCCCAATCTAATCAAACGTTCCATTCTCCCTCAAACATCTATCATAGTATACCATAAAAGTAACTGTACCCCCCTCCATCTTCTGAACCCAGATTGTGAGAAAACACAAGAATAACTAACAACAACAAATATGCCAGTGATGTGTAAAGAACTGTGTGACTTAAACCCTTAATGTTACTGTTGGTACATAAAAGAGAGCTTCAAACAGACATTCTACAGATTTTGAAAGAGAACTTCAAATACCTTATAACTCTCTGGGATGGAGATCATCTTTGATCGCAGACAAACTTCAAGGAGAGCTTCTTCAGCTTCTTCAAGTACCCCTAGCTCTTACCTAGTTTTATCCATCACCACATTGCAAATATCTTCTTGTGGAAGACTTGTAAGTCTAAGGAGATGTGCTTTTGTTTGCCATGCTTCACGTCAGTGTCAAAGATTTCAAATTTGGCGCTCTGTACCTTTTCTGGACATATTTTTTTGTCATACAACCGTCGGCGTACCAACAAAGACACCGGCATAAAATGCCACCTTTTTTTACTAAAAATGCCAACGACTTACATATAGACGCCGGCGTCTACACCTGTACGCCGACGTTTCCTCTTCTACTTTCTACGACGTGGAGTGTGCAGCATGTTGCCGCGCCATGCATTAATGAGGACGAGTTGTGCATTAAATGCGGCGCCATTTTTTCCTGAAGAAGTGTATTTTCTTACTAAAAAAGCTACATTCAAAGAGAATGATTGAGGTGTACCATGGAGCGCAAAATAAGAGAAGTCCTGATGGTGTTAGAAGGGTATTGGGGTCTTTTTCCAACCCGATTTTGAAACTTAGCCCTTTTTTGGTTCTTGTTTTAAAAGGTGCCCGTGATCCGTATTTTCTCTAAACATCGGCCCACATTCCGTACTTTTCTCTAGCAACTATCTATTAAGGTTTTTTAGTTTTAAACGCAACCTTCTTTGTTATCATTTAGAATTGTTGCTTAGCTGCTTGGAAAGAAACTGCTGAAATTACCCACTTAACATTCTTTTGTAAGCCCCTTTTAGAAAGCATCGAAGTGGAGTGGTGGCTCAATTTCTGTACTTAAAACCACAAAATCTTGGATGTGGCATGCCAATTCTATTAGTTACAAATATCGCTACTTTGATAAACAAAGACCAAGGAGAAAAGGAATCTCATTGAATTTGACGTGTAGAGGTGTTTCTTTGGCTTTAGGATTTAAGGAGATTTTAAGGAAGTTCACTAGAAGCTTACATTAAACTTGAGATTGTAGTCAGTTTCAAAAGGGATGATTTTTAGTAGCAAGTTTAAATTGGCTTTTATTTAATTATTTTGGGTCCTAAATAGTGTTTACACCCATTTTTGAAATTTATTCGCTAGGAAAGCTTTAGTTAGCCGAGTAAATGTTATTTATAAGACTTGCACCAGGTTTATTAAGCAGCCTATAGATGAATGATATTAGTTATTTTCGGACATGTTAACTGTTGGAACAAATGCACAAAAATAAAATAAGATATTACCCAAAAATATGAAGAAAGAACCAAGACTTAGAGGCGCGTAAACGCTTCTTGAAGATAGTTGAAACCTCTCCCATGTCCAAATGGAAGACAACTATGGCAGCACTATCTCCGGGATTCAACCAAGCCTAGATTCCTTGTACATCCAAGAGAGTTGCACTTCTCTTCTATGGATCGTGTATCCACCTCCGATCGATCAAACAAGTGAAACAAGTTCTTATCCAATTAACTTTTCTCTTTGAAAATAAACTCTATAGAAGGATTGTATTTGGCAATCCTAATCCAAGAAGAAGATCATAATTCTACTCAAACTAAAACAAGAAAAAGTCTAAGATATCCCTAAAATTTCGACACTTCAAAGTAAACTTAAACTCTCCCTAAATTTTCTCTCTTTGTGAACGACTAACTCTAATCCAAACGAAACTTCTAAATGAATCTAAAATTTTAGCAAACAAGAAAATAGCACAAAAAAAAAGGGAGATGATATTTTCATTCCCCCGCATTAGGCATTTGCCCCCCTTATAACGTGAACAGTGGGCAACTTTAACGCTTTTTGACATCAAATCACGTTAAAAGGGCGGCGAATGCGTAAAAAAATTAACTAAAACTAATTAAAATTGGGTTCATAGTAAATAAGAACAGTTGATGTGGACATCGTCCGATATCAGGATGATCTGGGACTTTTCGACCTTCTGGAAATATGATAGGCATTTATTCCAACTTTATTGTCGATCTGGAAAGTTGGTTCACTGATCCAACAGTCTGTAGGGGTCTGATCATGGATTTGAATTGTCCAGCCTTCGAACATCTTAGATGCACCTGCATCAGAATCAACGACCTCCATAGAGGATTGAATCCCCAATGGATGACGAGTATCCACCTGACCTGTCCGAAAAAGGATATGACATGGTGAAAGCATCCAAACCTTCATTGTGCCCCATTTCTAAAGGGCTTACTCTAAAACTATTTGAAGACAGATCAGGTAGAGGAGCATCCCCATCTAGAAACTGCATGACTTGCCTCATGCTTGGCCTAGTGCATGGCACGGGATGAGAACAGAGCAATCCAAGCTTCAACACCAACTCCATTTCGTCCACCAGGTAATCAGTTCCCAGATTCGGATCACTTGTCTGCAAAATTATGCCTCTCCTCCAACATTCTGACACCCAATCAACAAGAACCACTTTTCCTGCAGACGCCCGTAGATTGATTAGTCTCCTTCCACAAGCAACCTCGAGTATAAAGGCCCCAAAGGAAAACACGTCGGTGCTTGTCGTTGCCTTGCCAGTTCTGCTTAACTCCGGTGCCATATAACCTAGAGTTCCAACCACATGAGTGGTTTGAGGATCAGTTCCATGATCATATAATCTCGATAGACCAAAATCGCCTAATCTTCCATTGAATTCATGATCTAGTAAAACATTGCTCGCTTTGATGTCTCTGTGGATGACAATCTGCTCCCATTCTTCATGCAAGTAATAGAGCCCGGAAGCTACTCCTTTGATGATTCGAAATCTTTGATTCCATTGTAGAACTGAAATGGGCTGATCAAAGAGTAATTTGTCAAGACTTCCGTTGGGCATGAAATCATAGACTAAGAGGAGCTCTCCTTTACGCCGGCAATATCCGAGTAGCTGTACTAAGTTCCGGTGCCGGAGCCTTCCAATGCTGATAATCTCTGCTACAAACTCCCTCATCCCTTGCCTTGATTCATGAGAGACTCTCTTCACAGCAACTTCGACTTTGGAGGAAGGTAAGACACCTTTGTACACCCTACCGAAACCTCCGATGCCCAGAAGCTCTTCGCCTCTAAAGCCCTTGGTTGCTCTGAATAGATCCTCGTATGAGAACCTTTGTGGTCCATATTCACGCTCCCAATCCTCGAGTATCTCTGCGAATTTGATCTTCCTTCTGACAGTAAGTAGAATGCTGGTGAGGATCACTAACATGAAAACTGTTGTAATTGTGGGCAACCCAACTGTCAATACTTTCGATTTCTTTTTGGGACCTCTCCGAGGAAGCTTAGGAAGACGCGATATATCAAGTTCTTGAGCTTTTCCATTCATCTGAAAGCTCCATCCCAGAACATAGTGAGAAGTTGGAATCGATCCTGTCGATGAAGAAAACCCCACATACATATCTTCTAACACGACAGACGAAAGATAATGACCCTTCGAAGACAAGAGAGGGCGATTAGGTTTAGGTTTCTTGACTGGAGATATTGTTACATCAAGTTTCTTATCTGTACCATTGTACTCTACCCAAACCTGCATTGGTTCTCCACTTATAAGGCTCAAGTTCTTGATCCCACCATTTTCATTACTGTAATAAGCTGCAGGGGCCGAGTTAGTAGAATTTAAGCTGTTGATATCGATTCCTACATGGTTATCGTTGATATCTCCAAATCCGGGGTTCTGGACGGTATCCAGCTCAACAGCAAGAACATGATTAGAAGAATTTCCATTGTTGCGCGAATTGAAGAGACCCAGAAATGGGCTACCTAGAGCCCCAGGGAGATCTCTCAAGGGGGCGATGACCAAGGCAATACCATGGCCACTTAAATCATGGTAAGGGGAGACAATTGCAAAGACGAAAGTAGTAGAAAAGGAGTAAACAGTACCATTGGTAGGATCCTTAAATTGGAAAGGCAAGGAGTGGAAGGCATGACCCTTGATTTCCTTTGTGTTGTTGGTTAGCTGTAAGAGACCGTTGGGTTTAATTCCTGCGATGCCGTCGAAGCTCAGATTGGCACTGAGGAATCCATTGTAGGTGAAGCTATCATTGTTAGAAGCTGTAATTTTGATGAAGAGAAGCACCAGAAATATCTTGGTAAACATTGCTGATATCTTGCTAGAGATTCAAAATGTCATTTAAAGAGCTTTCTCATGTATAGCATAAAAACTCAATATGAGAATTATAGGTGAAGAGGAAAAGTGTATATCCCAGGCATTAGGAGTAAACGCTATTTACTCTTGGAGTCAATGCTATTTACTCTTGGAGTCAATGCAATTACTTATGCAGATAGACATTAACTTCAGAATGTACGAAGAGTACTTAAACAGATAGACGTTAACTTCAGAATGTACGAAGAGTACATATACCATATTTTTGTTAATGACACTCATCTCTTGGCTTCACACTTTCTTTAACTAGTTGTAAAAAGCTGTTAGAATTCACAAATATCTCTCACAACCCAATCAGAAAAGTGTAAAACATGGTGAGATTACTACCACTATCAAAGTATGATGGTTACAAAAGAGAAAATAGGAGAGGTCTTTTTTTGTTTTGCAAAGGAACATAAAAATGCTTCTTCTTTTTATTTCTGACGACTCGACGCGACCAACAAACACCCTTCAAATAATTTTTTGCATCTCCCGTCGAATGAGTTGCATTTAAGTGATAAGAACCAGTAAACTAAATTATAGGACTCCATCACACTTCCAATACTAACAAAACAAGACAGAGAAGAGAATAGGAGAGGTCTTTTTCGCTTTAGGAAGAGTCCGTTTGGAAGCCGGGATTTGAAGGGAAGGGGATTGGAATGACGTGAGCAACAGGGACGGGCATTTTATTATTTTCTTCATCTCACATCACAACCCAAAGTAGTCTTTACATAGACCACCTGTACGTGCAACCATCACACTCTTCTGACCTTTTTCTTTTTCTTCACAATTCCAATTAGACTATAACACAAACTTGAATAGATAAACTCTACCTAGCTAACCGACACTAGAAAGAAACTTTAACTTGGGACTCTTTAAAACCCAAACTTGCATCAAGGTGGCAAACGGGCCGTGCCGGCCCACCGCCCGGCAAGACACGGCACGCCACGGGCCATACTGGCACGCCACGGGCCATACTGGCACGCCATGAAGCTGCTGGCCGTGCCGGGTTGGTTGAGCGGCCCGGCACGGCATGGCCCGCGAGCCCGGTTCCCCTTTTATAAAATGTTTTTTTTTGTAAAAAAAAACCCGAAAATACCCCCCAAAGGTTGTTTCAAATTGCTAGTTTTGGGGATATTTTAGTCCAAAACATATATTTTCATAAAATCCTGAAAATACCCCCCCAACAACTCTTTTTTGGGGTATTTTGGATTTTCATTGTTTAAATCTTTTACCTTCCCTAAATACCCTCCCCAACAACTCTTTTTTTGGATATTTAAGTCATTTCATGTCTTTTACCAAATTAACCCCCCAACAACTAGTTTTGGGGAGTATTTTAGATTTTTATTGTTTAAATCTTTTACCTTCCCTAAATACCCTCCCCAACAACTCTTTTTTGTGCATATTTAAGTCATTTCATGTCTTTTACCAAATTAACCGCCAAACAACTAGTTTTGGGAGGTATTTTGGGAAGTCAAAAAATAACCCACCCAATCATATAAATATAACTTTGCACCCCCTTCATTTCTCACCAAAGCTCACTCTCTCTCTGTTATCTAAACTCTCCAGTTAACTTCACTCTCCCTAATCAAGTTCTCTCTCTCCCTAATCAAGTTCACCCTCTCTCTCTCCCAATCAACTTCTCCATCTCTATCTTCAATCTACTTCTCTCTCTCTTGTTAGTAGCACTAACTACTCATCAAGAGGGCGGCGATTGGCAATTAACACAAGGGCGGTGATTGGCGATCAACAAGAGGGGGAGATTTTGCTCAAATAGGTTGAGGTTGATACCCATTTAAATATTTAATTGTAATTCTCCTTTCACTAATTTTTTTTAAACCTCTCTTAGTGGCCGATTCGGAAGAAATTTTCTACCCCAACATTGGCCATGACAACAACCAAGCCATGGGCAATTATGAGTTAATGGAAGCTTGTTTTGGAGGTCAGTGGAGTGAAGACGAGGTTGAATTTGAAGTCCAAAATGAACCCTACCTTAGTGCTAGTGGGAGCCAAGCTCCTTCTCGCTCTAAAGTTAAAAGGGGTAGAACTTCAACTGTTTGGTCTACCTTCACTCATGAAGAGATAAGACGTCCCGATGGGAAAGTAGAAGTTAGGGCAACTTGTAAACATTGTAAAAGAGATCTTAGTTGTAATGTTTCGAGTGGAACGGGCCACTTAAAAAGGCATGCCGACGCTTGTGGTAAAAAGCATGGCCCGTTAGACCCTAAGCAAACCCAACTAAGTCGTACGTCTAGTTCAATAGGAACATTTTCCTACTCTCATAATAATAATATAAGAGAACTAGCTGCATACGTTATACACTCCGAACAACCATTTATTTTTGGAGAAGATAAACATTTTGAAAAATATGCTAAACAAGCTTTAAATCCTGCTTTTAAAATGGTACCTAGAAATACTCTAAAATCAGACAGTTGTAAACTTTTTAATGAACGAAAACAACAACTGATTTGATATTTTGAAGGATTTAATGAAAAAATTGCACTTACTTCCGATATTTGGAGTACCAAAAAGGGTTATTCATACATTTGTGTAACCGCACTCTATATCAACTCTAATTGGCTTTTAGAAAAAAGAATTATTAGATTTAGTCTTACTGATTACCCACATACTGGAAATGTTATATCAACACATATTTTAAATACTACTCGTAAATATAATATTACAAAAAAAAAATTATAACTCTAGATAATGCTAGTAATAATACTTCCGCAGTAGAGTTACTAAAAACTGAATTGAAACCTATTTTAAGTGGAAAACTTTTTCATATTAGACGTGCATGCCATATTTAAAATTTGGCTGTGCAAGATGGTTTAGCTCTTATTGACCCACAAATAGAAAATATTAAAACTGATATTACATTTATCAATTCTTCAATGTCTAGAAGACAAGAATTTGCAAAATTATCCAACAGCTATGGAAAAGAATATTTTAAATTCAAATTAGATGTTAGACATAGGTGGAATTCAACTTATTTAATGTTGAAAATTGCCTCCCATATAAAAATTTAATTCAATAATTTGGTAATGAAAATATACCTCAACCTCTCCGTTACACTGTAGGTCTCCCAGATTGGAACACTTGTAAGGGTTTCATGAGTTTTCTTGAAATTTTTTATACTGCAACTAATGCTTTTTCTGCTGTTTACAAACCAACCTCAAACATAATTATGAGTAACTTATATAACATCACACTTACTTTTTTTAAAAATAGAACTGAAAGACATGAACAAATAATTGAAGTCGAGGAAGCTAAATTTTAAAAAAATTTAATGAAATTCCACTTTTATATTCCTTCACTACATTAATGGACCCTAGGTTTAAGTTACAAGGTTTAGAAGTCTTGTTAGAAGAGTGCAATAACAACTTCGGTAATGATCCTAAAGATTCAGGGAATAGTATAAATGAAATTAAACCATTATTAAGGTCTATGTATCATATATATGAGGTGGAACATGGACAAAGAAGACTCAGTTCTTCTACGAGATCGGGGCCCAAAAATAATCCATTTTTTACTTTAATAAGCCTAAAAAGTGCAAAACATAGTAGTGTTGGTGAAGCATCTTGCAATGAGTTATCATTGTATTTGGGAAATGAACATTATATCAATCCCAACGAATGGGAAACTTTTGAAATTTTGCCTTGGTGGAAAGCAAATGAGAAAACATATCCAGTGCTATCCGTCATGGCACGTGATCTACCAACCCCTCGGTGTCTACAGTAGCATCGGAGTCCGCTTTTAGTACAGATAACAGGGTTTTAGGAGACAAAAGAACCAAAATATCATAAAAATATTGGAGGTATGTGTGTGCTTGAAGGACTGGCTTGATGCAGATGCTAGGATAGAAAGACTGGAATGCTCAAGCTCATCATCTGAAGATTGCTGAAGACTTTTAATTTAGAAGTTATTGTAATTTCAAAGTTGTATTTGTTTTTTCTCCTTTCTTTCCTTTAAAGGGTTAGAGGCAAGGTTCTATGTCCTCCTCAGCTCCTCTTTTCTTATTATAATATTTGATATTAATAAAATTTAAAGGTGCCGCCCGGGTTCCTGGATAAATATTCCGGGCACAATCGATCTTTGTTTCTAAATTACTATTGTAAAGTAATTGTAAATGAAATTGACAAAAGGGGGACCAAGAAAATTGCAAACAAAAATTGACAAAAGGGGACCAAGAAAATTGTTCACAAAATTTGAAATTTTTTTTTAAAAAAAAAACAGAACATTTCTCAGAACTCTGTGGGAATCCACGGAATTTCGAGAACAATTCTCGAAACTCCGTGGGGATCCCACGGAGTTCCGAGAAATGTTTTAATTTAAAAAAATAAAAAAACAAGGGCCGGCACAGCCCGGCATGCAGCGGGCCGTGCCGTGCCTCGAGGATTTTGGCACAGCACGGCACGGCCCATGAACCCTTTCGTGCCGTGTCGTGCCCGGCCTACGGGCCTATCTGGGCCTCATTTGGTCTTGTCGTGCCGGCCCGGCACGGCCCGGCCCGTTTGCCACCTTCAAACTTGGATAAAGGCAAAAACTCTAAAAACGTAAAAGACTTGGGTGATGCCCACTAGCAAGCATAGTTTGAATTATTTTTTCAACACGCCCCCTTAATTCAAACTACGTGAATGGCTGTACGCCCATCATATGACAAAATTTCTTCAACTTTTCTTCTTGCAAAGCTTTGGGGAAAATATCTGCCACTTGATCTTCAATGTTGCAATGCTTTAGCTCCACTTCTTCTTTGGTTGTGACTTCTCTAATGAAATGATAACAAATCTCAATGTGTGTGGACCCCGATCCGGGAGAGAGGTGGGGGACGAGCCCCCAGCGGCCTCTAGGATCATCCACGTGTGAAGGAGAGCTCTACCAAGGAACTCTCGAAACGGATGCCACCCTCATAGCATAGCACGAGTGGCCATATAAAAGAGATACCTCTCGATTCGGGAACAAGTCCGGATTTGAAACGTACCTAAACAAACTCAGAGTCGCCATCCATGGTATACGGCCATGGATCCTTAAAAAAAATATGCTCTGTATACCATGGATAACCAAAAATATATATGGGTCCGTGCCTGATTACGAATGGAGAAGGTTTGAAGAGCACCCCCAATTCGTCCGAGCGCAAGCACTTGGTCTCGTATGCCATATATTATTAACCTCGAAGAGTTTCGGGCGAAAAATCATATGAAATAGGAACAATTCCCAGGAATCGTCTACCTAAGCATGCATTTCCTGAGGATAAAGAAATAAGCATACACAAAATGAAATAAAAGATGTGTCACCTAAGCAAAGCTAGGTTATGAGTGACATGCCTATTGGGTGTTCTAAATTCTGGTGGACATACACATGCAAGCTACAGCTAAAGGTATAGTATCAGTACAAGAAAGTAAGAAAACACATCAAAACATAAAACACAAATCAATTCTATACATGACTAAACAAGACAAATCCTAAAACTCTAATGCAGGACTTGACTCGGACCAGAATGGTCGTCCACCCTGGCTGCGCTACGTATCCCGGCCTCGGAAAGAATTGGAGTCAACGTAGTTCGATGACCTATTCTAAACTACGATGCCTAACCATCTAGAACCGCTATCCTAGATTCGATCCACTAGACTCGACTAATTTTTAAAGCTTTTTACACAATTGCTTAAGTTCATGTGAATTGTAAGTTTTAGGACTCTCTATATGTCCTAACTAATGCAAGTTGATTAGCCTTAAACTAATGCAAGTAGGCCCTACATCCTATGTGTAACTAGGCTGTGCATCCTAAAGAAAACCATGGGCTGACTATATGCTTTCTAGTCTAGCCATCGGTTCGACTAAATGTCTAACCGACCAACTCGAGGCCTCCTGACTCTAGGGGCACTCACACGACAGGACACACCATATCAATACAAATCAGGACAACCACCTAACTCTAAAACACCCCAAACAGCTAAGACAGACTCCTAACTCTAGGGGAAGATCTTTTGAAAAGGTTTTGAAGAAGCTTTGTATTTTTTGAAGGTTTGATAAATTTATTTTTAAAGGTTTGGCTGGACCTGGGATGTGGATCCCAGGCTGCACTACGTACCCCGTGGAAAGGGATCAAGCCAACATAGTTCGGAAACGAACTCTCCTAATTACCACTAAAAAGCTTAACACTCCAAATGATTTATAAAGCTTTTGATATTTTTTTAAAGTTTTCATATGTTTTTGAATTTTAAGATATTTCAAATGTTTTTGTTTTGAATTTTAAAGTATTCAAGTGTCTTTTAGATTTTTAAAACGTTTTCATTCTTTTGGTCAAAGACCTAAAGAGAACACACAAAGCAACAAACTAGGGCAAAACCCTAAAGCTACGTGGAAACCCCGAACAAGCAAACTAGTGTCAAAGACACTTGAACTAAACCACAAACAAGTAACTGAAATCTAAAGTAAAAGAGAAAGGATAAGGTTCCTAACAAGTCAAACCCGAACAAGACTAAGCTAGTCTCTAAGGATAAACCTCTAAACCAAACAATACTAAAGAGGAATTACAAATTGAGGTACAAGTAGGGGAGGTTCTATAAATGAGACACTGTATGCCTCCTATGGGTATCTCTCTATTAAACCGAGGTAGACTCCCTAAGGGTAAATTTTAAATGAGGATTATCTCCAAATGAGAATTACCTAATGAGACATAGTGTGTCTCCTAATGAGGGCTCTACTATCTAAGAGGTGTCTAAAAGACTGTGTTAGTCTACTAAATAAAGAGGGGAGCATTACTTGGAGTGAGCAAGTCCCCTAAGGATGATGGGCTTGGGTTGACACCTTCATCGCCCTTGTAATGAGGGAAAAACCCTATCTAAAGATATTTGAAAGACTTGGAAAGTCTACCAAATAAAGAGGGGAGCACTACTTGGACTGAGCAAGTCCCCTAAGGATGGACTTATGCTTAGCAAGAAACACTCATGAAACTAAGCCAGTTCCATAAAAGACTAGGAAAGGACAAATAAAGTGATAGAATGATAAAGAAATGAAGCATGCCTCGAAAGGGAAGGAGAAAAAAAGAGATGAGTAATACTTCTATATATGTATAAACCAATAGTAGCCCAATAAGCAGAGACATGTATCAATTCAGTTTTATATGATGCATGAGATCAAAATGATAACACAAGCATGCATTAATTGATGGTAATCTCATTTAATTATCAAAGTGAAAAGGGTTGTTCATATCAAAATGAGGTGAAAATTGTCAACACTAAAGTAGTAAGGGCTGCTATTTTTTTTAAATGGGTGAAGTTACATGGGTGAGTAAGACAAATGTTTGCCTTTTCTATCAACAGGCCTAACTAACCTAGTCACAAAAAGATGTATCATTCATAACAGAACTAGAATAACAACATAAAAAAAATCTCCATTATAGTAGAAATGACAAATTAGCTTTCATTCCATTACTGTATATGAACAGCACTAGCATAAAAAAAATCAACATACTATTATCATGAAAGCAACAAAAAATAGAGCGACTATCTTTACTAGTAACACCAACCATCAATCATGTAAAATTATTCAATGCCAAGAATATGCCCTCAACCCACAGTAATAATTGGACAATGAGAAACTAAATGACACTTCACTAAAATCACAACATATTTCAATAAATTCCAAAGTAGGGAGCTTACCTGGACACATTTCAAGAAGTTACCAAGACAATTTCAGCAAAAGCAAAGTAAGGAATCATCTCATCTTTAAAGTCAAATGTATCGTTGACAGGTTCCTCATTGTTATACACATTTCAAAGCTCACCTCACTTTAAAATCTTACCTTAGCTAAGAACCAAAAAGGAATATTTGGTTGGGGCAAAATTCAATAGGACTCAAACCTAACTTTCTCTTTGTAACAACTAAATATAGCTAGAAAGGCTAAATAAAATACAACTAAATCAACTAAATCCTCTGAATTTCCACCTGCCAGGTCAAATTCTTAATTACAACAAAATCACTCATGCCATAGGACACAAAGCTGATGATCATGAAATTATAACTAGACACTTCTCAAATATACAAGTCACGATTATAATGCTTTTTTTTTTTGTAGAATATGCCATCTAGTAATAATTCTATCATTATACAAAAGAGATAGAAAAAGGAATACAAAATGCTACATGCTCTAGATAATGGAAGCGCTAACTAAAGATATCTGCTAAATTGGTAAAAAAAATGAAAAAAGTAATGGAATGAAACTATTTCTTCTTGCAATACTACACTCTAGTGAGGGCCTGAACCTACCATTATACTTACAAACAGATTCAATACAGAAAACATGAAACCATTTTAGCAATCAAATTTTTTTCGAAATATTAATATAAGCACGAATCATGTACATGGCAAAACATGGTTGTGCTGACACTAATCCCAAAAGAAATAAATAGAAGAGTTGCATACAAATATTAAATTCTTAGCCAAGGAATCAACATACAGCAAGGTTTTTCCTCTGTAAAGGAAATTCTACTCAGGACTCAATACAATGCAAAAACAGGGGTTGAACTGTGGACAGGTTTGCGCCAAAACTGGGGCCAAAACAGGGAGTAACTATGGGTGAAAACTGGGCTCAACAAGGGCTGATTCATGGGTGAAAACTGTGTACAAACAAGGGGCTGAAGTAGGTAAAAACTGTGTTGAAACAGGGGGCTAAATGATGGACAGAATTGTGCCAAACAAAGGACAGATTTATGTGCATGAACTGTGTTAAACAGGGACAGATTTACGTGTATGAATCTGTGCTAAACAGAGACAGATTTGTGGGCATCTAAACACAATGGTAATTCCTTTCAAGGACATCCAAAGAACAAGCCAAGCATTTCTCAACAAGATGCCACAATATTCCAACACTCATAACAGATAAAGATACGATGGAATATCTAAATTTTCACACAAGATATGGCTTACTGACAACTAGAATCATGTATTAAGAGCCGGATATCAACCAAGAAATTATTCTCACAACATGGTAAGAAAAAAATCATTACTTCTCCAAATAAAGCACTTGACACTAGTAATCTCATTCAAATAAAAATGAAGAGAAGAAATATAGGCATGGATAGAGCTTCAATACTTAGAAAGTTGACTGAATAATGAGAAATGTACATGGCTTGCATTATGTTAAAATTGATAACAACATATCATGTGCTAAATAGATCGAAATCATTTCTCACTGTGATACTTCCTAAGATGGATTTCTACTTAAGATTTTAAAACCAATCCCAAGATATAAATTAAGCACAACAAGCATAACATGAGCTAATTCCCAATTGGTTTAACAAATAATTTTTTTTTATCATGGTCATATCTTCAAATATCTGCACTGTTTCCAAATAACAAGGCTAAATAATATGCAATGGCTGAATATGCCTGATATAATGCAAACGAAACTAATGACATTTCCATGGCTTTATTTTGGTGAAACTTGAACTTACCTACTCCTTCCTTAATCTACTCTTGAAAGTTCAACTGGGCATCATAAAAGGCTTTGAAATATAGCTAAACAATAAAGGAAAGCATGCCTTCATTCCAACAAAACTTTAACCTGCTAAAGATCATGTCCTAAATGATTGAAATTATCAGCCTATACATGACAATAGATCCTAATCATGCAATGCTTTTATGTCTGTCTTTGATTTTTTTTATAAACACTACCTGTAACCAGCTTTTGCACTTTATCATACTTTATCAAATAAAATAGTATTAGTTTCATAACAGTGAAGCCAGTTCATTTATCACATAAAGAAAATATGAAAATTTATCAAAGCATCATGCACACTTTACAAACTATAGTCAATGTTACAAGACATAGACCAAACAAACAAGTTTAATTAAATAACTTTACATGCTCAAACAAACATAAGCGTTCCCAAAAAAATCTCAAAATCTCTGATATGCCTGTAGCGTTACTCATAGAATCTATTACCAATTCATAATCATGGATACTGTAGAGTGAATGAACTAAAGAACTACAGTAGTATTAAGGTCCATGCATTTTCCTTTCTTTTATCCATTCAATACAGATAACATCCACTAACATTTGATCTATGATCAAATGTATTTTTACATTAAATTTATCTAAGAAATAGAACAATTTTCTACTCTCAATCATTTATATACAGATCATACATTCACATGAGGCTCGAATAATAAAAAAAAAAATTATTATCTAAGATTAAGAAGAAACCTATGCAAATCTTACAAAAATGACTAAAATTAGTAGACAAAATATAAATTAGAATATTCACGTTCTCTTTAATCAACAACAATATTAAATAATCTAAAATGTCAGGTTTGAAGTTTAAAGTCCGATTGAAAATAACATCCACTCAAAAATAACAAAACAACACTAATTTGAGAAATCAAACAATACACACAGACGATAGAAAAAATCAAACAAGATAAAAGAATAAAAGAATACCTTGGAAGTGATGCAACCTTGAATTTACCTCCGTATAACTCCAAATTTGACTCTCTTTCTCTTAGATCCTCTTTTTCAGCTCTCAATTCCCTTGATCTCTCTTCCTTTTTCTTTTGAATTACAAAAATTACTCACTCAAACATCAGATCGAAGCTTTGACCAGAATTCGGCGAATCCGATCGGAGAAGAAAGGCACAAAGTATTAGGCTTTTGAAAATTTGGGATTTTTCTCTCTTAGATCTCTCTCGATTTTCTACGAAAAAAAGAATAGTCCTTATTTCTCTCGTCTGATTTTCTTAGATATCCAAAGAAAAGCCATTGATATCGGCACACCCCAAATTAATGGGCGCACAGAAATGGTGGGCGCGCCAATTTTTGATGAGCGCGCGAAATCTGCTCGGGTCCGGATGGGATTATGCACCCCCCTTTTATACGAAAATGATATTTTTATCTCCTTTTCCCCATGGACAGCCCCTACCTTGATTAATTCAACCCCCTTATACACTTATACTACAATGCTCTCGAGGCTCGTTTACAAGGCAAATCAACTCGGATTTCAATGAAATTTTGCAGAGGCCATAGTGAGACTCTAATCTAGCTTAGGGTGAAGTTTGGGACCCTACCTAGTTGATTTGATGGGTTTTCGCACAAACACGGCGAACTTGGGTCCGGTCAAAATGGGATGTCTACAATGTGCTTCGTCCTTCTTTAATGAACTGGATTCTTTGTCAAGGCAATTGTGGATTAGTTGTCACAAAACATCCACGTAGGTCCACTTTGTTCCTCCTTCAAATCACGCAAAATCCTTCGTAGCCAAATTGCTTGACAAGCTGTAGTTGTAGCAGCAATATACTCGGTACTTGGGAGCGCTGTAGTGAGTTGCTTCTTGGATGCCCAACCTATGACACGCGATCCAAGTCTAAAACAATAGCCCGTTGTGCTTTTCCGATCATCAATGAAACCTGCCCAATCACTATCAGAAAAACAAATCAATTTAGGGTTAGTGGCTTTTGCGTACACAATACCAAAATTGATTGTGCCTTGGATGTATCGCATAATTCTCTTTGCTGCCCCAAAATTATGCTTGCTTGGACTATGCATAAACCTAGAAATAATGCTAACTGTAAACATAATATTTGTCCTTGTATGAGTTAAATAAATCAAACCATCAACAATGCATTTAAAATTCTTCTCATCTACCTTTTCAACACCATCTTGTAAAATAAGTTTCTCATTAGTATTCATAGGTGTTTTTGCAGGTGCACAATTTGCCATTCCAAAGTTTTCATTAAATCCAAAGCATACTTTTTCTGACTTATGAAAATCCCATTAGATCCTTGATTGACTTCAATTCCAAGAAAATAGTGTAATAAACCTAAGTCTGACATTTCAAAAAATTTCAACATACTCTCTTTAAATCCCTTAACCATATCAAAAGAACTCCCAGTGTATATCATATCATCCACATATAAGCAAGCAACTAGGATATTATCACCATGAATTTTAACATAAAGAGTTGGTTCACTAGCACTCTTTTGAAATGAGCTTTCAAGAAAATACCTGTCAATTTTACTATACCATGCTCTTGGCGCTTGTTTAAGCCCATAGAGTGCCTTCTTCAATTTGTACACTTTATGCTCCATGTCGTTGATTTCAAAACCTTGAGGTTGAATCCACATAAACTTCTTCCTCAGGTTCTCCATTTAAAAAAGCTGATTTCACATCAAGCTGAAAAACTTGCCAATTCTTTTGAGCTACTAAAGCCAAAATAGTTCTAATAGTATATATTCTAGCGACAGGTGCAAATATTTCAAAGTAATCAATACTAGGCTTTTGGGCATAATCTTTTACAACTAACTGACCTTTATGCCTTTAGAGAGAACCGTCAGCATTGAACTTAGACTTGTAAATCCACTTAAGTCTAATTGCTTCTTTGTTTGGTGGCAAATCTACCAATGTCCAAGTATTGTTCTTCATAATTGCATCAATCTCTTCCTTCATTGCATCACACCATTCTTTCTTTTTCACTGCATCAACAAAACTAGAAGGCTCCATTGCAAAACAGGCAAACTCACATGAATCATATATATCAGCAAGACTTCTCATTCTCATGGGAGTGGAATCACCAAATGAAGTTGGAGACTCATCAGGATTTGGTAAACAAATCTCAAGAAAAGGTGTTTCACTTTATGTGTTTCATTTAGAACACATAAGGGGCTTCTACATCATTTTTCCAATTCTAAGCATCTTTTTCATTAAAAATAACATCATGACTTATGATCAATATTTTAGAAATAGGATCATAAAGCCAGTACCCTTTTGTTTCCATACTATAGCCAATAAAAATACACTTCTTACTTTTATCATCTAACTTTTATCTTTTTTCAGAAGGACCAAAAGCATATGTTATGGAACCAAAAATTTTAAAATAAGTCACATTGAGTTCTCTTCTGCTCCAAGCCTCATATGGAGTTTTTCCTCGAACTGCTTTTGTACGAGTGCGATTGGATTGGTATACTGTTGTGGCTACTGCTTCAGCCCAATAATCATTAGGCAACCCTTTGTCTTTTAACATGCTCCTTGGCCTCAACAAAGGTTCTATTTTTTCGCTCTGCGACTCCATTCTGTTGTGGGGTATAGCTCGTTGTCAACTGTCTTTTGATGCCACTTACTTTGCAGAAATCTTGAAATTCTTTGGAATTAAATTCACCACCATGGTCAGTTCGAAGAGTAATAATAGAATGACCACTTTGATTTTCGACAAGTGCCTTGAACTGTTTGAAAATAGAGAAAGCCTCATCTTTTTGTTTCAGAAAATAAACACATGTCATCCTTGTGTAATCGTCAACAAATAGAATAAAATATTTATTTTCGCTCAAGGATAAAATTTGCATAGGGCCACAAATATCGGCATGTATAAGCATCAAAGGCTTATATGCCCTCCAAGACTTACCACTTAGAAATTGCTCACGGTGGTGTTTTCCTAAAACGCAAGATTCACACACTTTTCCATCATATTTCAAAAAAGGAATACCAACAGTCATATTCAATTTTTGCAATAAAGACAATCCACCAAAATTTAAATATCCATATCTTTTATGCCATAACATAGAGTCATCATTAGATGCACTGAAAGCATTGAATACTAGTTTAGAAAACACTAGTGGAAACATCTTATTTTCTTTCATCTTAATCGACAAAATTAGTTTCATACTTTTCTTATCATAAAGTTTACATTCTCCTTCATCAAAGATAGCACGGTAACCCTTTTTTATCAATTGGCCCAAACTTAGCAAATTTTGAGCCAACCCAGGAACATACATAACATCTTGAATTTGTTTCTTACCAACCATTGTAGAAACTACGATGGGACCAATTCCATAGGCATTAACATGATTGTGATCACCCATCCTTCTCGTGGTTTGATAGTTTCATCTATTTCGAGAAAATAATCTTTGTTCCCGGTCATGTGGTTACTACAACCACTATCTAAATACCATATTTCATCATTCAATTCAATATTGGTAGTAAGACATCTCCTTTTTCAACTTTTTCATTACTTTTCTCTTCATGATAATTTGCTTGTTCCTTAGCCTTTTGATGACAGTTTTTTGCAATATGACCATACTTTGTGCAGTAAAAATATTATGGTAAATTTCTATTTTGATTTCCACTATTCTTATACCAACAATCCTTATCAGCATGGTTTGATTTCCTGCAAAAAAACAAAATAATGAAGTAGATTTATGGTTATCTCCACTTTGATTTCTTTGATAACCACTGAATTGGTCTCTACCTCTTCCTCTGCAGCAGAATCCACCACGTCCATGGCCTCTTCCTCCTTGAAAACCTTTATTTGAATCATTAGATCTTTTCTTCGAATCAACTTTTGATTGAAACGCTTGTTCTAGTGAATTTTCTGTAGTGTTATTCAATCTCCGCCCATGTGCTTGCAAAGAACCTATTAATTCATTCATAGAATATCTAGTTAAATCTTTAGACTCTTCTATGGTAGCAACTACATGATCAAATTTATTTGGTAGACTCCTTAACACTTTTTCAACAATATTTTGATCATCTAATTTTTTTCCCATAAGTTCTAATTTGATTTACAATAGAACTCACTCTAGAGAAAAACACTTGAATTAATTCAGAATTTTTCATAATCAAATTCTCAAAATCACGACGAAGGATTTGTAACTTAACAGAAATTCCCTTCGTAGTACCTTGATATTCTTCTTGAAGCAAATCACATGCTTCTTTTGATGTAGTTGTAGCCATGATCCTTGAAAATATTAGTTCATCCATGGCTTGTTGGATGAGGAAAAGAGTCCTTTCATCTTTTTTTTTACGCTCCTTCAATTCGTTATTTTGTACCGTCGTCATACTCATTCTCCACCAATTCCCATAATTCACAAGACATAAATAACGTCTTTATGTTAATAGACCAAAATTAAAAATTATCACCTTTAAATAAAGGAACACTTTGCTAAAAATTTGAAGAATTAGTGTTAACTGCCATGTTGCGAACTTACTGAATCCTTGCCGGTATTTTCTTGAATTCACCCTGGCTTTTCTGCTCTGTGGAAATCCCAAGACATTCTGCTCTAATACCACTTTGTAAAATTAAAAGAACTAGAAATACACAAATAGATGAAGAGAATCGGAGAGGATATTAACGAAAGAAAACGTATATGCACTTTTTTATTACTAGTAAAAATGCATGTGCCGCACATGCTATCCATTTAAATTATCCATTTAAAATTGTACACACCACATCATAGGTTGATCTAAACCGTCCATGTGATGGAACACAACTTCAATAGGTGGTGCCCGTAAAATCATTTCCATAGGCTGATCCTAGCCCTCCAATCTATAGAGGTTTCCATGATTGTTGTTCCTGTTAAGGTGTCCAAAATTTGTCAATATTTTTACAGGTGTCCTGCATTCGTAATATCAACATTTCTGTAATTTGACCCGCACATGGTTAATAAGGAAAAGTAGTTTTTTCGTCATTGTTAGGGGTGCAACTTGGGTGTCAACCCGACCCAATTCGGGTTGGGATGGGTCTGGCTGGGTCGGGCTGGCCCGATTTGATGTGGTATCAATTGTTGACCACCTCAACTCAAGCCGGGTTGTTTTGGATTTTGAGAACCAATAGTAAGTCACCAATAATAAGTTTTTAACTCACAATCGGTTCTCAAAATCCAAACCAAACAGGGACTAACAATTAACAAAGGGAAATATTCTCCGCACTACTATATTTTGATGATCACACTCCTCACTTTATTCAAGTACGGTATGGCCCACACCATAAGATTATCCAAACCGTCCATTGTGGACTGTGGAGACTGTTTCAATGTTGAAAAAGAAAAACACACATATACAAGACTTCTTCAGATGGAACCCAAATTCGGGTTTCGGGTTGGGTCGGGTTGCCCGACAGCCCAACCCGACCCAACCCGATTTCCAATTGGGGTTGATTTTTCCCAACCCAACCCGATTTGTGAAAAAGCCTAACCCGACCCAACCCAAAGTCGGGTTTAACCCGTCGGGTTCGGGTTGAACCCGTCCTGCGTGGGACATCCAAGTAACAAAGACGGTTTGAAATTATATATAGTGCTAATGTTCTCACTACCATATTTTATAATGGCACTACTCACCGTATTTTGATAATCGCACTCCTCTCTCTATTAAAATGTACAGTATGGCCCGTACCCTGTGTTGGTACTTTTCGTATGTAGATTACAATTTTACGCTGAAATAATTTCTCATAGAGATAGATGTTAGATATCAGCAAAGGGGTTAATGGTAAAAGAGTAATGCTGACATGTAAATCCCACACAAAAAGAAAAGAAATTTCTTTTGGATGGGCCACTTCCTACATAGCTTGTGCCCCAAAATAATTTTCATAGGTAGATCCGAACCCTCCAATCTATAAAGGGTTATAGGTTGCTCTAAACCGTCCATGTGATGGAACACAACATCAATCGACTGTGCCCGTAAAACCATTTCCATAGGTTGATCCTAGACCTCCAATTGATAGGAGTTTCCATAATTGTTGTTCCTCTTTAGGTGCCCGGAATCTATCAATATTTTGCAAGTGTCCTGCATGAGTAATATAAAGTAGTTCTTTCGTCATTGTCATATGTCTTTACCTCTTGTCGGTAGTTTTTTGCCGTGCCGGTACTTTTCATATGTAGATTACGATTTGACCCTCAAATAATTTCTCATAGAGGCAGATGTTAGATATCAGCAAAAGGGTTAATGGTAAAAGAGTAATGCTGACGTGTGGATCAAAATGTGGGACAAAAGTAGAAATAACGGCAAATGACACAAATGCCCTTACATGTGGGATACAATTGAAATTATGGTAGTGGAACACAAGCGGAAATAACAGCAGAGGACAGAAGAACTTAACCCATCAGCAAAGGGGTTAATGGTAAAAGAGTAATGCTGACGTGTGGATCAAAAGGTAGGACAAAAGCGGAAATAACAGCAAATGACACAAATGCCCTTACATGTGGGATACAATTGGAATTATGGCAGTGGACACAAGCGAAAATAACAGCAAAGGGTAGAAGAACTTAACCCACGATTCCACCTTTATATATGGTAGTTAGATTTTCTTCATCTCACCTCATAACCCAAACTAGTCTTTAAATAGACCACCTATACGTGCAACCATCACACGCTACTGACGTGTGCAACCATCACACGCTACTGACATTTTTCTTTTTCTTCACAATTCCAGTTAGACTATAACACAACTTGAATAGAGAAACTCTACCTAGCTAATATCCTTTATCTAGAAAAACTAGCACAACCGACACTAGAAGATACTTTGGACTCTTTAAAACCCAAACTTGGATAAAGACAAAAACTCTAAAAACGTAAAAGACTTGGGTGGGGCTCACTAGCAATCATTTTGAATTATTTTTCCAACATAAATTTAGAACAAAGATATATTCGCACCCCTTTAGGATGATTCGCACCCCTGTTAATGTGAATTATGGCAGACTGGAACTTTTTATGTGTACAAGGAGTGAGAATCATCCTACAGGGGTGCGAATTTATCGTCTCCATAAATTTATGCTTCATGCCCTCTTTTCAATTCCTTTGACTGTGTGGTTTTTGTAACACCCGGCCCTACCTTGGGTCAGTGATACAGGTGCAACTCAACCGATCGAGGGTTGGATGTTTCGCAAGCGTAATTGGATTGATCGGAAAACAACAAATCTGTGATCGGACCGCTCAGGACCCTCGGATCTATGCTCGGACAATCCAGATCGACAATGGGGCCAAAGAATTTGGCAGAAGATACTATCATATGACGAATCTTCCAAAAAGGCTACCAGGAGATTCAAGCATGTTCAAGATCGATGGCCCAATTCGATTGCTTCGAAATTTGATCAACGAGGCACATAGAAATACTTTCTATAAACCTTAAGGTTTATAGTTAGTAATTTCATATTTTCTAGTAATTTGATTTACGATTTTCATAAATTAGCCTTCCTACATTAGTTATTTCCCTGAGTTAGGAGTTCCATATTAGCAACTATCTATTAAGGTTTTTTGTTTTAAATGCAACCTTCTTTATTATCAGATAGAAAATTGTTGCTTAGCTGCTTGGAAAGAAGCTGCTGAAATTACCCACTTAACATTCTCTTGTAAGCGCCTTTTAGAAAGCATTGAAGTGGAGTAGTGGTTCAATTTCGGTACTTACAACCACCAAATCTTGGATGTGGCATTTGAATTCTAATAGTTGCAAATGTTGCTACTTTGATAAACAAAGACCAAGTGGAAGAGCAATCTCGCTAAATTTGGACGTGTAGGGGTGTTTCTTTGGCTTTAGGATTTAAGGAGATTTTTAGGAAGTTCACTACAAGTTTACATTAAGTTTGAGATTGTAGTCAGTTTCAAAAGGGATGATTTTTAGGAGCAAGTTTAAATTGGCTTTTATTTTAATTGTTTTGGGTCCTAAATAGCGTTTACACCCATTTTTGAAATTTATTCGGCTAGGAAAGCTTTAGTTAGCCGATATAAGATTTGCACCAGGTTTATTAAGCACCCTATAGATGAATGAAGTTAGGGCCCGTTTTGATGCCGAGAAGATTTTGATTTGGATTTCTCACATTTGCAGCCCATTTTGCATTGTGATTTGGATCCGGATCAAATCCTTGGATGTCCAAATCAGCAAGTGATAGTGAAAATATCAGATTTCCAAATATGATGTGGAAATAAGTAATTGGAAATCCACATATCTGGCAGTTTCCTTCTCCATCTTTGCTCCTCAACCTCTCCCCTCTAGTAGGAAGTACCCCCTTCCCTCTCTGTCTTCCGCAACATGAGCTGTCGGATCTATTCATTTTCTATTCAAAACACAATTCCATATCCAAATACAAAATATGAGTTATCCAAATGGGCCCTTAGTTATTTTCGGACAAGGTAACTTTTTAAAATTCGAAGTTCAAAGTGGAAGCTCCAAGTAGTTATTGTTGAAAATTAATGTCCTTTCTAGAAATAAGTTTGAGTCAATGTTTTGGAAATGGGTGTCTTGTAAATGTCTTGTAAAAGCCAGCCTTGGAAATGTTTAGTTTATTAAGAGGGTGTGTTTGGAAAAAAAAAGAGCATTGAAACTGACGTGTGTGGGAAATATTTTTGTCTAGGAAATGATAAGTCAAGCATTGAAAATGAGTAGTCTAAGTCTAGGAAGTTGTTGACTTTATGTTTTGTAATTAAGAGTGTTATGAGAAGTGTGTAAGAAAAGTCTATATAAACAGTTGTATGCCATCATTTGAAAAAAAAAAGAAAAAAGAAAAGACGAGTCTTAGAAAATTTCAAATTTCTCTCTCTTTTCTTGAGGACTGCACTTGCAACTCATCTTACTTTAACAAATTGGTATCAGAGCACTCCAAGAAAGATAAAATCTGGGTGTCGTTGAAGGTTCTTATGGCAACCAATAGTGGAAGCCTCAACATTTCTCAACCTACCATGCCAATCTTTGGCGGAGAGAATTATGACTTTTGGAGCATTAAGATGAAGACTTCGTTTCTATCTCAAGACATTTGGGACTTGGTAGAAAATGGATTTGATGATCCTCCAAATGATGAACAGATGGAGCAAAACAGAGACAACAAGAAGAAGGATGCCAAAGCTCTATTCTTCATTCAACAAAGCGTTTCTGAAGCGATCTTCCCAAGAATCATTGGAGCTACAACCGCCAAAGAAGCATGGGATCTTCTAAAAAATGAATTCAGTGGTAATGAAAAGGTAAAAACCATCAAACTTCAATCTCTTCGTAGAGACTTAGAAAACCTCCATATGAAAGATGCCCAAAGCTTGAAGGAGTACTTTTCTAAAGTTTTAGAAATAACTAATCAGATGCGATCATATGGGGAAACAATTTCTGATAAAAAAATTGTTGAAAAAATTCTCATTAGCCTTCCTGCTAAATATGACTCTATTGTCGGAGTTATAGAAGAAACAAAAGATCTTTCTACTTTGACAGTTAGTGAATTGATGGGTTCTCTTGAGGTGCATGAACAAAGAACGAATCGTCATACTGATAAATCAATTGAGCATGCTTTTCAGACTAAACTAACCACTAGTTTCAATGGAAACTATTCTGCGAAAGGTCATGATTTCAGATCTTCTCAAAATTCTAAACACTATTTTGAGAAAGGGAATGATGCTAGAACTTCTCAAAAAGTGTGACATTTGTAAAATGTCCGGACATGATCCAAAAATTTGTTGGCACCGTGGAAAGCCACAATGCTTCAATTGCAAAAAAATTGGGCATGAACAAAAAGATTGCTACTTAAAGAAAAACCAAGCAAATTTTTCTGAAGAAAAAGAAAAAGAAGAAGAAATTCTATTTTTTGCTTGTCATGTTGCTAATGAAAAGAAGTGTGATGTTTGGTATTTGGACAGTGGCTGTAGCAATCACATGACAGGTGATGAGAGAATTTTTCTTTATATCGATACTTCCATAAAGTCACAAGTGTGTATGGTAAATGGAGTTGTGATTGAGGCTAAAGGAAAAGGTACGGTTGCTGTTAACACTAAACAAGGCATTAAGTATATCCATGATGTTTTACATGTTCCTGATTTGGCACAAAATTTATTAAGTGTTGGTCAATTAGTTCAGAAAGGATATTCAGTTTTTTAAAGATGATTCGGGCATTATTTTTTATAACAAGAACAAGAATCAAGTTTTGGCAAAGGTGAATATGGAAAAGAATAAAAAATTTGTTCTTACGCTTGAATATGGAAAAGAGCTTGCTTTGAAAACAGATGTTGATGAAACTTGGCATTGGCATAAAAGATATGGTCATTTAAACATGCAAGGATTAAAGTTGCTTTGTCAATTAAACATGGTGAGAGGGTTGCCAACAATTAGAAGTGATACTGATGTTTGTGAAGGGTGTGTTTTTGGAAAACAACACCGTTCTTCTTTTCCTACAGGAAAGGCATGGAGAGGTAAATCACCATTAGAGCTAGTGCACTCTGATATCTGTGGGCCAATGCGAACACTGTCTCTTGATCAAAACAGGTATTTCATTACCTTTACTGATGATTTTACAAAATTACTTGGGCTTACTTCATGAAACAAAAATCAGAAGCCATGTTGATTTTCAAAAAATTCAAAGCCTTTGCTGAGAAACAAAGTAAACATGCCATCGACACTAAGAAGTGATCGAGGTGGGGAGTATACTTCAGAAGAGTTTAAATTTTTTCTTCAATCTGAAGGAATTAATCACCAACTGACAGTTACATATAGCCCACAACAAAATGGTGTTGCCGAGCGCAAGAACAGGACAATTATGGAAATGGCAAGATGCATGCTAAATGAAAAAGGAATGCCTAAGTCTTTTTGGGCAGAAGCTGTAAATACAGCTGTTTATTTGTTAATAGATCTCCTACACAAGTTGTTCGAGATAAAACCCCTTTTGAAGCATGGACTGGGTTGAAACCATCAGTAAACCATTTTAAATTTTTTGGCTGCATTTGTTATGCTCACATTCCTGTTGAAAAAAGACAAAAATTGGATGAGAAAAGTGTAAGATGTATTTTTGTTGGGTATTGTTCTTACTCAAAGGGTTTTCGCTTATATAATCTTGACACTGAAAAGTTAACTGTTAGCAGAGACATCGTTTTTGATGAAAATGCAGCTTGGAATTGGAATAAGCAGGAGGTACAAATGACATCCATCATGCTACAAGAGGAGGAATCAACACAAAGAGTTGAAAATGAACATCAAGCTACTTCACCTACATCTCCATTAACCCCGATGGCATTACATGAGGAATCTTCTCCAGAGAGTCCCCCAAGGAAGATGAGAAGACTAAATGATATCTATGGTGCAATTTTTGTGTGGTTGCAATTTTTGTGTGGTTGAATCAGATTACTTTGAAGAAGCAACCACGGAAGAGACATGGGTAAAAGCAATGAAAGAAGAAATTGATGTGATTGAGAAGAACAATACGTGGGAGTTGGTGGATCGTCCTTAAGGAAGGGAGATTATTGGCGTCAAATGGATTTACAAGTGCAAAATGAATCCTGATGGTACCGTACAAAGACACAAAGCTCGTCTTGTGGTTAAGGGCTACTCACAGCAGCCAGGTATTGATTTTCATGAAACATTGGCTCATGTTGCTCGATTAGAAACAATTAGAATTCTAATAGCTTTGGCTGCACAAAAGAAATGGCTAATTCATCAATTGGATGTTAAATCTGCTTTCTAAATGGAATTTTGGATAAAGAAATTTATGTTGAACAACCACAAGGATTTAAAAGTAATGAAGACAAGGTGTACAAGTTGAAAAAGGCTCTTTATGGCCTAAAGCAAGCACCCCGAGCTTGGTACAGTCAGATTGATGCATGTTTCACAGGCAATGGATTTCAAAAAAGCACTAGTGAGCCTACCCTGTATGTAAAAGGACAAGGTACGGCTAACATTCTTATTGTGGCATTATATGTTGATGACCTTATTTTCACTGGTAATAATGAACATATGGTACATCAATTCAAGGAAGATATGATCAGAACATATGATATGAATGACTTGGGCTTAATGCATTACTTCCCTGGAATTGAAGTGGACCAAAAGGAAGATGGTATATTCATTTCACAAAAAAGGCATGCTGAAAATTTGCTCAAGAAATTCAGAATGTTGGGATGTAAGCCTGTCAGTACACCTTTAGTAACAAATGAAAGACTTGAGAAAGATGATGGTACTCAAAAGGTAGATGGAAAAATGTATAGAAGCTTGGTTGGAAGTCTGTTGTATCTTACTACAACTAGGCCTGACATCATGTATGCTGCAAACTTGGTCTCAAGGTTCATGCAAAATCCCTCTCAAATTCATTTTGGTGCTACTAAACGAATTTTGAGGTACTTGCAGGGAACAATTGACTTTGGATTATGGTATGACTCATTTGAAGAAGCGAAGTTGATCGGATTTACAGATAGTGATTGGGCAGGATCAATTGATGATATGAAAAGTACTTCAGGATATGTATTTACTCTTGGAACAGGTGCCTTCTCATGGTCGTCAAAGAAACAAAGCATTGTTGCTCAGTCAACAGGAGAAGCAGAATACGTGGCGGCATCAAGTGCTACAAGTCAAGTGATTTGGTTAAGGCGGATACTTGAAGATTTGTGCCATCAACAAGAAGAAGCAACCACAATTTTCTGCGACAGCAGGTCTGCCAATGCAATTGCCAAAAATCCAGCATTTCATAATCGGACAAAGCATCATTTTATTCGTGATGCTGTGGCAAATGGGGAGATCAATTTGAAGTTTTGCAAAACCAATGAACAAGTTGCAGATATCTTCACAAAAGCTTTACCAACGAAGAAATTTTTCTATTTCAGAGAAATGCTTGGAGTTGCTGACAAAGCACATTAAGGGGGAGTGTTGAAAATTAATGTCCTTTCTAGAAATAAGTTTGAGTCAATGTTTTGGAAATGGGTGTCCTATAAAAGCCTTGGAAATGTTTAGTTTATTAAGAGGGTGTGTCCGGAAAAAGAAAGAGCATTGAAACTGACGTGTGTGGGAAATATCTTTGTCTAGGAAATGATAAGTCAAGCATTGAAAATGAGTAGTCTAAGTCTAGGAAGTTGTTGGACTTTATGTTTTGTAATTAAGAGTGTTATGAGAAGTGTGTAAGAAGTGTGGCATAAACAGTTGTATGCCATCATTTGAAAAAAAGAAGAAAAGACAAGTCTTAGAAAATTTCAGATTTCTCTCTCCTTTCTTGAGCACTGCACTTGCAACTCATCTAACTTTAACAGTTATGACAGTTTTTTATTCAAAATTCAAAGGTGAAGTTGCAAGTAGTTGTGACAGGTTTTGTTCAAATTCAAAATTGAAGCTATTGTTAGAAATAATTGCCACAAAACAGTTTGTAGGAGTATGTATAAAGAGATGGCTGCATCAAGAAGAAGAGTACGCAAAGTCGTGCAACATTCAACTTATATTTTTTTTTATCTATGAGTAGTTTGCAATGTAGATCCTTTCTTTTCTCTACATTTTCTTCATGTAATTCGAATTGTATACGGTGAAGGAAATCAATGGACATCGCCTCAAAGAAGGTATTCTTTTGTTCCTTGGTAATTTTCTTCTTCTCTTTACACTAAACGAAATTATTAAATCCCTATTCACAAGGCATTGGAACCAACAATTGTTTGGTCGCGGTTAGCAAAATTACTCGAATTTGAGGTACGTTTTTCTTAATTGGAAAGGCCTTCGAAAACCTTCAATCAAAGGATGTTTTCTCTCTTATAAAAGTAGAGTGTAGGATTTTTCCACCAATAAATAGAAGAGATGTTTCCTGTTTTGTTAAAAAGAGATGAGAGAGAGAGATTGTTTTAAAAGGTTTTAGTCTATCAAATCCCTTTTGAGATTTATTTAGTTTTACAAGGATGAGATAGGAAAAATTGGGAAGTTTATTTGTTTGAGCTATCAAGCGTTAAGATTTTCAGGATTTCTTGGTTAGTGTGGTGATTCTATGTCATTTAGAATAGAATTAATATTATATAAGGACTAGTATTCTGGTCCCATGCATAGCATGGGGGTAAAATGATGGGCGCCACACCTTTAAAACTTGAGATGTAATATCGTGGGGTCCACCCTAATGCATAGGTTTGGATAGAGAATCATCAATAACATTAGTGATGGATAAAATGGTGGGCTCCACCAAGTGCATAGGTTTGGGTAGAGATAGTAGGCCCCACCCACCAAAACTTAGTGTAAAATGGTAGGCTCCATCCCATAAAAAAAATTGAGGTGTAAAATGTTGGCCCAGTCCCATCAATAACTTGAGATGTAAGATGGTAGCCTCCCGCCCTTTGCATAGTTTGGGTGGAGATGGTCGGCCCACTGCATAAAACACGATGTGTAGAATGGTAGGTCACACTTATGCTAGGCATTATTATAAAATGTTTGGCCCCACCCATTATAGAATGAGATGTAAAATAGTGGACCTACCAAATCAAGAGTATAATGGTGGCCCACACCCACAATATATATACAAGAATGGAGAATTTTTAGGAAGTGCCTTTAGAGTAGAGTCCTGTAAAAGAATATTTAAACTGAAGGCACTTGTTTTAAGGAGCTTAGTCACAAAGAAAGGCAACTTTACAGAGTCTCACGCGGTTTAGACTTTAGAGTTAAGATAGGAAACAGATTCTATTTCGGGTACTTTTGGAAATTGCAGTGAGCAAAGGAGAAGTAGAAACCCATAATAAGGTATTCTTGTTAATATTTATCCTGGTTCTCCTTGTTTGTGGTGGCTTTCTCTTTATCGTGTGCTTTTGTTTTGTTTTGGCTGAAGTGGAAAAAAAAATATAATCTTTAGAAAGGAACTTGTCTGGATGCTAAGGAACATGGAATTGGAGATATCTAGAAAATTTAATGAAACAACAAGCCCTTGGCTTGTCTTTCCCTCTCAAGAAGAACATATATTCTTCAGTATACCTTTTTTTTGAAAGGGCAGAAGTATATTATGAAAGAGAAGGGGACCGAGATGGACTGCACCCAAAATTACACGGAAAGAAAAAGAAAAAAGAAACAAAATAACAAAAAAATGAAAATAGCATAATCAACTACGGAGGGCGAAAATCGAAGCACTCCAACTCCAAACGGTCAACCCTCCTTCTAGCCAACCCATCCGCCTCCCCATTAGCACTCATCTCCACGTGATCGAAGGTAATAGACGAACCCGATATTAGATCCTCAATTTCATCAAAAAGGGATAAAAATCTCCAAGGAGGCAACACTATTCTTTTCAACCATCGAATCACATTGAGGGAATCACCCTCCAAAATGGTATTATCCAAACACTCGCTATCTAATCTCTTAATATCATGATACGCCGCCATCACTTTTGCCTCCGAGGGCCACCACAAACAATGGTATTATCCAAATATTAGATCCACCACTTTCATTACGAAGCAACCCGCCAACCTCCGCCGGACCCGGATTTCCAAAACTCGAACCATCAAAATTCAATTTCCATTTCCCAAAAGGAGGAGCCTCACAACGCTGAAGAATCCGAGGCCGATTTTCCCTACTGAAGCAAACTACCCTCCATCCCTCCCATAGATCAAATGCCGATGCAAATCGGAAGGATGGACGACATTTCACCCAAGATATCGATAGGGCAATAATTTTCAAGTAAAGCCAATGAGGCGATTTAGCAATCCCTTCAAAAACTCTAGAATTTCTTTCTTTCCAAATCACCCACCACACCGCAAGCAAACATATATTCCACAAAGTTTTTCCTTTCTTACTCCATGCCACACAACCCCATTGCTGCTGCAAACTTGGAATAGAGAATGAGAACACCCAAGCAATACCAAACCTCATAAATAGGAAAGTCCATATCTGACGCGTGAATGAACAATGCATGAAAAGATGAGCGCGAGATTCCCCATCTTCCAAGCATAGAGGGCAATGGTCAATAAGCAACATACCACGCTTTCGTAGGAAGTTAATTGTTCGAATCCGATCGAGGCTTACGACCCACCTGAAGAAACAAACTCTTGGTGAACATTGAAATTTCCATACCTTCGATAAGATGGAGGATACACAATTAGGCATTAAGATAAGATAGAAAGATTTGACGGAGAAGATGCCCGAAGATTGCGCGGTCCATATTCTTTTATCCAAACCATTCCTCTTAATGTAACACCCATCAAGAAGCTCATGAAAACGGGATGCCGACTCTAACTCCCTATCAAAGAAATTCCTCCTGAAAACCGGTGTCCAAACAACTACACCCCCAATAAGGGCAAAACAGTCCCCCACTAAAGCCTCTTTATCGGAAGCAACTCTATACAAATCTGGGAACAGATCCATAAGAGGCTTCTCCGCACACCACACGTCATTCCAAAATTTTATCCTATCCCCCAAATAGACCCTAAATCTAATGTTCAAATTAAAAGAATGAGCCATTTTCAAAATATCCCGCCACACTGTCAAACCTTTCTTTTTAAAGCAATCATCTGATTCCCATGACCCCGGCAACCAACCATATTTACTCCCAGTCACTCTAACCCACAATTGAGAGTGTTCATCGCCAAACCTCCATAACCATTTACCCAACAGAGCATGGTTAAATTCTTTAACTCTCCTAATACCCAAACCACCATTTTTAGTGGGAAGGCAAACTTTATTCTAACTCACTAACGGAATACCTTTTTTCTCATCATTTCCTCCTCATAAAATCTCCATTGAATTAGTTCAATCCTCAATGCTACACTAATTGGGCACTTGAACAGAGACAAAAAATAAATTGGGATATTGGCCAACACCGCCTTGACCAACACAAGCCTTCCCCCTCTAGAAACCAGATTCCTTTTCCACGTGTCCAACCTCCTATCAATTCTTTCAACAATTGGTTCCCATAAAAATTTATTAGGTCTACTAACCCCCAAAGGAAGACCCAAATATGAGGACGGTAAATGATCCAACTTACATCCTAGAATTTTTGCCAATCTAATAGCATCATCCTGCAGAATGTTAACAGCATACATTCTAGACTTGTGGAAATTGGATCTCTGTCCAGTAATTAACTCATAACATCTCAAAGTGGATTTCAAATTCAACACTTGACTCCTATCCGGCTCGCAAAATAGAAGAGTATCATCGGCAAATTGAAGATGAGACACCACTACCTTCTCACTTCCAATATTGAATCCATTAAATAAACCCATCCCAATCCCTTTGGACATCAACCTACTAAGAGTCTCGGCCACCAAAAGAAACAAAAAAGGTGATAATCGATCCCCCTGCCTAAGACCACGGGATGATTTAAAGAATCCTTTTGGGGACCCATTAATCAGAATTGAGAACCAAGCCAACGAGACACAACCCCTAACCCAACCTCTCCATCTACTTCTAGACCCCATTCTACCTAGCAAGTAATCCGAGCCATCCCATTCCACCCTATCATATGCCTTTTCCATATCCAGCTTGCACAATATTCCTCCCATGCCAAGCTTAACATATGAATCAATAGCCTCATTGGCTACAAGAGAGCAATCTAAAATCTGTCTCTTGGCAACAAAAGCACTCTGGCAATCAGATATAATATCTGGAAGAACCACCTTTAAACGCTCCGCTAACACTTTGCCAGCACTTTGTACAGGCATCCAACTAGGCTTATAGGGCGGTATTCATTTATTTTAGATGCACCAGCAATTTTCAGAATAAGGGTAATAAACGTTGCCCCAGTCCCTTTGTCCAAAACCAAACCATCATAGAATTCCTCAAAAAATCTAATAATGTCCCCTTTCACGAACTCCCAACACGACTAAAAGAAAGCAAGACAGAAACCATCGGGACCAGGGGCCTTATCACCACACAGGGAAAAAACCCCTTTCTGATCTCCTCCTCATCGAATGGATACTCCAGGGCCATTTGTTGGCTCAAACTTAATTCACTAAACACCAAACCCTCAGGTAAAGGTCTAGTAGAGCCCTCAGACGAATACATAGATGTATAAAAATTTTGGATCACCTTAGTAACTTCTTCCTTCCCCGACACTCTCACTCCATTATTCATCAATGATTCAATCCTATTCCTCCTTCTTCTGGCACTGGCCATCGCATGGAAATAAGCCGTATTTTTATCCATCTCCTTTAACCATTTCACTCTCAATTTCTGCCTCCAAGAAATTTCCTCATGGAGCACTACACGTCTATGTTCTTCTTTAACTCTCCCCAATTCCTCCCTCAAATTAATATCTCCTAAATCAGATTCCTCCAACCTTGTTATCTCTTCAATTCTATTTTCCAGCCATACATTTCTTTTCAAGTCAACTAATCTTCTCTCTGACACCCATTCCTTCAGCTTCTTCTTAACATATCTAAGTTTCTTCCCAATAACCACATCCGCCGGACCCTCAACTAGGAGAGATTCCCACCAATCTCTCAATCTGCTCCCCATATGCGGGATCTGAAGCCACGCAATCTCAAACCTAAAAGGAGGGGGTCCCCAGGATTCCAATCTAGGATCCAAGAGAAGGGGGCAATGGTCAGACACAGAATGAATAATAGCCTTTTGGTAAACTTCAGGAGCCAAGTTCATCCAGCCAGGACAAATGAGGAAATGATTAATTCTACCATGACTATCTGCTCTATTCCAAGAAAACCTAGCCCCAGACAAAGGAAGATCAATTAAATTGTGATTTGAAATAAAATCAGCAAAGGCAACCATATTCTGGTTAGATCTCCGACATCTCCTTCTCTCACTTACATACCTAATTTCATTGAAGTCCCCCCCCCAATACACCATAGATAGGGCCATCTACCCCAAGCTCTATTAAGTTCCTCCCATAACAATCTCTTGTTAGCCCATAGAGAAGGACCATAAACACCAGAGAATAACAACAAAGATGCATCATCCACCATCCGAAGAACAATAGAAATTGAAAATCTACCCTTCCATTCCTCCACCAATACCCACTTAGATTCATCCCAAGCTATTAAGATCCCCCCCGAGGCACCAATAGCTCTAACAAATGAGAATCCCCACTCCAATCTAACCCCGAGACTATTCATAATATACCTATCGATCACCTCTAGCTTTGTCTCTTGAATGCAAATAAGCTCCGGATTAAGATTTTTGACTATCCCTTTCACATGAACCCTCATATCCAAAGATCCCAATCCATTTATATTCCAAGATAGTATCTTCATAAGGAAAAAAATTTGACAGATTTCCTCCCCTTCCTTGCGTTTTTCTTCCGTCCGAAGAGAGGACTCAATGATTCCTCTACGACCGGAAGCACCCCATAATTCACTTCGGACTTTAACCAAGCCAACTTCTTCTTAGATAAGTTTGGAGAAAATTTCGATTCATAGTCCTCCCCTCCAGCATCTCTAATCTCAGAAAATCTAATCATATCCCGATACTCGTCTGACGGACCATGATATATCACTCCAAGATTTTGGCTTACCCCAAACATATGATTCACTGACCTTTCTAAATCCTCTGTCCTACCCTCCACCCCCTTACAACCGGAATTCTCTATTTCAGAGCTAGGGACGACATTGCTAATATGGTCAGCATTTTCATCCCGAGACAATTGCTTCATATCAAATGTACCACCATGGAAAAACGATGATTGAATAATAGAATATGGACCAGGATGTTTGATAATCTGATTGCCAATCGATCTCTCATAATCTTTGATGCCATATGATTTATCCTGCACATCAACACAAGAAAGGGAAACCGGATTATCCAAAACCCAATTGAGCTTATTCATACCTTCTATCGGCAAGTCGCGACGACAGCTAGCTCCCAACTCTAGCAATGGTAAGATACTTAAATTTCCAAGTGAAAAGCCCCCTACACCATATCTGAATGGGATATCAGGACTCGCAGATATATCAGTATAAGGGCCCAAAAGTGATTCCTCAATTCTGCTGAATATTACTTCTACTGGAGCCTCCATTTGCCGGGTTGCTTGACTAACACTTGAGATCACTTTCAAAGGAATCTGCTCACACCTACCCCCAAAATCACACAACTCTGACTAAAATCCATTATCTGAATCAAATTCAAGGCTATGGGCCACTGACAACACCGATCTAGATGTATAATATAATTGAATCCGACTCTATTTCTGATACTTACCGACCAGAGCGTTGGAGGTGGGAGTCTCGCATCTCGTAGAAGGGGAGAACTCAATCAAAGGTGTCGATTTCAATCTGGAAGTCAATCCTCTATACATCGTATTAGGAGGTGTACTGGGCCCGCCCATGCGATTAGAGGCCCTTTCTATCAAGCCTACAATATTGTTCACCAATTGATGTAACTGGGCCCGCAGACCATTTAAAGGCCTAACCGCATGATCCGCTAACTCACCTACACACCCAGTTTCAAAAAGATCTGCTCCAGGGAGACTATCGTCTCTTTGGGTTCTTCAGTATACCCAAAGAGGCATTTATAGTGAGAAACATACCGAACATGAGTAGGAATGTTTTGATGGCTTCATTTCATGGGTGGTTATTGATTCAACCATCGTCGTCTTCTAAAGAATTTTTCCTTTTAGAGCCTATCTCACAGGAGATAATCAAGATACCACCACTGCCAAACAATGGAAACTACAAATGCTTTTTTCCCATTCCCACCAACTGATCCCAATTGTGTCATTCTTTGTGTCTCCTACGAACGTACTTTCTTTCTATTTTGTCGCCCAGGTGATAATACATGGATTAAACATGAATATTGGAGGCATTATCCGCATTGTCGTCGGTTGCAAGGGGAAGTTGTATGCCTATACCACTATTTCTAGGGTGGCACTTATCGAACTTTTTCCCACTCCTAGATTCACAGTGCTGGATATAGATATCATTAAAGAAATTCCATATGAACACCTGTTTGATCTCTATCTATTGGATTCTCGTGGAGAGGTGTTTATTGTTTTCAAGCACTATTATGGGGATACTAGTATAGTACACAGTCTAATGTTTTTCAGGTTGGATTTGTGTAGAATGATGTGGGTGAAGGTGGAAACCATTGGTGCCGATTGCATCTTTTCCTTAGGCTTTTACGGAGATTCTGCTTCTTATACGAGATTCTGCTTCTTATACGATCCAACCGAAACGTGGACTTAAGGGAGATGTCACCTACATTTCCGACTTCGATCATAAAGCCGTGTATACATTCGACTTTGAAGATGGAAGTATCTCGGTTGATTTGTCTTGTCAGAACAAGGTTTGCAGCCCTCTTGGCGAGGATTTCCCACCATTCTGGCTAGTTCCCGCCATCTCTTCTGGATCAGACATGTCTAGCAACAATGAGCAAGAAAGCATTCTGGGTAATACAGACGATAAGGAGACTGATGAGGGAACTACCACCACCACCCCAAAGGAGGTGGAGAAGATGGGTGTAAAAGAGACACGGTTGGTCAGAGCTTGCAGAGGAGATTGTACAGTTGATTAGATCGCGTTTGTTTCTAAGTAGAGATCACACCAGTTTTACTTCTGTCTCCAAGAATTGGGGATTGATCAACCCACTCATACGTAGTTTATCTGGGAAGCCATTGGTCTTGTTCACCCACAAACAAGATGGTCTGTGCAAGTTCTTTGATCCGTCGAATAACAATATTTATGACTATGCCATCCCAGAGCTAAGGAATGCAACATTCCATTTCTCCAAGGATGGCTGGTTGCTACTAGCCCGATTCCCTTGTTCCTTCTTCTTGTTCAATCCCTTCACAATGGAAAAAGTCGACCTCCCTGATTGGGAATCCATTGATGACATTTTCTCACCTAACAGGCCTTATGGTTTCTCCTTCTCATCTCAGCCCTTATCTCCAGACTTGACTGTTTTTGCCATTCAGAACCTTGACCTTAATTATGCCAATATCTTCATCTGCCGCCCCGGGGACAAAAAATGGACCATGAAAATGTACAAATATAGTGTTCCTTTCATGGTTGCTCATAACAATCCCGTTTTCTATGATGGACTTTTCTATTGCTTAGGCCAGGGCGGCAACTTGGGGGTTTTTTATCCTAGCAAAAAATCTTGGAGCGTTCTTGACCAACCTAAAGTGGACAACTCGGAGACCTACGAAGATGAGAAATTTATGGTAGAGTCTGATGGAGAGCTGTTTACAGTGTTCGCAGATCATCGCAAGGGTTCGGTTCATGTTTTTTGGTTGGACCGACTTAAGATGCTATGGATGGCTTCAAATGACTTGAGAAAGCAAAGTATCTTTCTCAGTCCGGGAAGATCTCTTTTTGTAGCTGCAACGGTAAGAAAGATGGAAAACAAGATATATTTCCCTTACCAGCGTAATTTAACTGACAGTTGCATATTCTATTCCATGGATGCAGAATCCTCTAAATTAAATTTTCACAAGTTCAGGAGATACGTCAATAGCATCTGGATTTATAACCAGAATGGATGATTTTTTTTTGCTGGTGGAAAGTTCAGAGCTTAAGTCGGTTTTTGAGGTTTTTTTTTCTTCTATTAGGTAGTTTTAGTTGCATCAGGAGGTTTTAAATGAGAAAGTTTTGGCGGTACCACTATAAGGATGTAAATTGCAAGAAGCAAAAGGTGGTTTATAAAAGAAAATTTTATAGTTTTGTTTGATGTTTTTGGAGACCACTTTCATGTTCTCTTTGCTGTTGATCTTGGAAGACCCTTGTACCCATGGATCCGGAGGATAATCCTCACATTTGGCTGCAAAAACCAAAAGGGCAGTGTTATTGTGGAATGATTTTGATCTGGCCTTGAGGTCTGGCATTGAGGTCGAAGTAGAATAACTAGTATCCTACAGTAGCCTACCTTCCGGTGGGGTTGTCGCACTGGTAGATGACCACATTTGACAGATTTATTTACCTGCCAGTGGGGCTGTGACACTGGAATTAAATTTTTAACTGTCAATGGGAATGTGGCATTGACCGTACCCTAGACTGATAAGCATAAAGTAATTTATTTAAATTGTATTGCATATGATTTAGTGGTGTTTTCAACTATAAAAAATATTTTTCTTATGAGAAGCGTCTTTATAAAATGTTTTAGAATTTTTTATATTAAACGCATACATATGCTTGATCCAACTGATATAGTTACTTGTTGAGCTGTCAAACTCACTCTGCTTCTTCTTGTTTCAGGAGGAATGGGTGATTAAGAATTAGACTATATTTATTTTGTCAACTAGAGACTTAGAGTTTTTATTCAGGTATTGTCAGACATGTGATTTGGAGTTTTATGGACAATAAATTACCTCGTATTTAATTATTTATTTCTTTAGCAAATTTAGATTGCTATGTATGCTTGTGTAATCCTCGTAGTTATCACGAGCCTATCCCATGATCTCGGTTTGGTGGGTGGAAGTTTTTAGATTTGGAAAGGGAAAGAAAGAGAAGGTCTTTGCACCTAACACCACGCCAAAGGTCTATCCATGGAGTACAACCTCAGATCATTGCCCATTGTCAGATCCCTACCACCAGTGACAAGTGATAAGTGCCCAATCGGCCGTAACACAAATAAACAAAATAAAAAGGAAGAATAGGAAAGAGGATGGTTGATTCGAGGCAACCGGGACCTCCTAACAGCTCGGTTCGAGAGGAGCCATTACTCTCCTAGAAACTTAGTTTCTATTTTACTGTAAATTCTCTTCTTCTTTTTTATTAAAGATAAACATGCCTTTTAAATAGAGCAACTACAGCCCACATTTTGCAGTTACATGGATAATACCATAACCCAAAACATAAGGAGAAATAATATCAGCTACGATTTCTAATAACAACCACAAATCAAATAAAATAACTAAAAGCTTAAAAAGTGGGATTTATTTGTGCATGCATCAGAAAGGGGTCAATCCAAAAAACAACCAAACTGGTCTTAACTAGCCACAGCAGTTGACACCCAGATTGTTTCATGGCATTTCACCAGCTGACAACCTACCAGGAAACTACTCTCACTAGAGAAGGGGGTGATACAGCGAATCGTTCGAACAAACCAGGAGCTTTCTCACTTGTCACCACCAGTAGGTGTTTACTCCACAATAGAATTATGTATTTGTGCATGCATCAGAAAGGGGTCAATCCCAAAAACAACCAAACTGGTCTTAACTAGCCACAGCAGTCGACACCCAGATTGTTTCATGGCATTTCACCAGCTGATAACCTACCAGGAAACTACTCTCACTAGAGAAGGGGGTGATACAGCGAATCGTTGGGACAAACCAAGAGCTTTTGTGCATGCATCAGAAAGAGGTCAATCCAAAAAACAACCAAACTGGTCTTAACTACATAGAGATGATGGATTGGAAGCTTGTGAGTCTAGCTTTCTTCTATTTCTCCCATCCCTTTTTCAAAGAGGATTGCTTCAGCCGGTTGTGCTCGGCGTCAAATTGGTATCAAAGCTGGTTTGCAAAAATTTCTTAATTTCTACAATTCTTTGAAAACATTACAAAGAAAATTGTTAGATCTGAGCCAACAGGAACGGGCTACATTATCGGTCATGGCAAAAAATTCCAGATCCATGTGTATTCATATCTACAATGAGTTAGTGTTTCCCATCATTTTTTTTATATATAATCTTGGATTTATCTGCCACTAGAAATCATATTTTCATGAAATTGTTTCAAGTTGGAAGCCGTTCTTGTAATAATTTGAAGCTGATTTGGGGATGTGAGAATTAACATTTAAGTTCTACTATGAATTCCAAATAACTCTGCTGCTAGTTGAGGACTCGGCAGAGAAAATTCAGGAATTGATATTGTAGGATTTTCGTAATATTGGTTTGTGGAATTAAGTCAAGCAGATTGGGACCTTCCAGAAATCCATCTACCTTGCACATTCAAACTCTGTGAGTTGCCATTCTGTTTAAAATCTTTACATGCCTTAAGTAATCCTACCTTAAGAGTTGGAACTTCTTTGAAACTGCTTCAGGTCTGGAAGGTTAGATCTGATTGGAGTTTTAGGAATCCTCTCAACTAAAAACTAGTTGAAAGACGAACTTTAGGTCCAAATGAAACATCCTTGCATAATGTTTTAGACCATATTTCAATATCCTGTATATTGTTTTGGAGTTTACCATTTGCAAAGCTGTAGTTTGATTGTTGCAAATGGCTGGTGGACTTGGGCAATTTGTGAGATAAATGATGTTTCCCTCTTCTTCAAAATAACTTGTAAGTAGACTAAGTTGCTTGCCATCTGTTTGTGTTGCTGCCATTGGTTAAAGAAGAACAATCTGCCCCACAAGTGCTTGTTGAAACTCTTGTGGAGGCCATTTGGAGAATACCATTGAATTGACTAAATTACTTATGCCACATGCAAGATCTGTTGTGAGTTGGCCGATTTAATATTTGCATTTGCAAGCTAGAAGATCTGGTTTTTTTTTGGCATTATATAAGCTAGTGGAAATTTAATGGTTGAGCAAGGCACTTGATGTTGAAGAAATCTAAGTTTCCTACAATTACATGTGGTGTTGAATTATCTACATGCATTTATGGAAGTAACGAAACTCTAGGGATGCTATGTTTGTTGAAAGTTGTTTTTGGGCATGAGAATTTGGTCACTGCTATGCTTCGATGGATTTAACTCATGAGTAATTTAGCCATTATTCTGTCCCCCCAGCCGATGCCCAAGTCAAACAGCACAACCGTTATGCAGCTCTTGGTATCAATGACTCAGCTCCTTCCACTTCCGAGAAGCCAAATCAGCAGATGGTCTACCCTAAAGATTCAATTCATATCGAAGAGAGTTCAAGCCTCTACAAGGCAGACCCAATACAGATAAAACCCCCACCTCTATTCCCAGATCTTCTAATGAAGATTCTTGGCAATTAGTTAGCAAAAAAAAAAAGGGAAAATTCTTCCATTGATGAACATCATCCCTGGAATCAGAACCCCTTTCAAAGGGCTCATTCCGGGAAGTTTCTCTTGAGTGGCGTTTTGCTGTGATGCTTCCTCTTGGTTTGGTTGGGTTCATGGCCGCTTTGATTGGATCTTGGTGTATTTCCCTCTGCTGCCTTTTTGTTGTTTTTATTCGCTCCATTGTTGTTCCTCCCCTGTTGTAGGCTCTTTTGGCCCTTTTTGTCTAGCTCTGTGCCCTGTGGCATTTTGTTTTTTGTTGTTGCCCCCTCATGTTTAGGGGCTGGTCTTTCCTCTTTATCGCTGTATCTTTTATCCTTATTTAATATATCTGGTAGAGGTCTGCCTAACCTCAGCTTGCCCATCAAAAAAAAAAAAATTACCTGAATCCTGTGAGTGTTCATAGTCCTATTCCGAAAAGAAACATGGAATTCTCTTTCCTTGGTTGCCAGTCCAACTACAATTGAAGAATAGTCATTTTGGTATGTTTGGGAGCATTCTTGCACTGATGATAAACCTGTACAAGAGCAGTTCAAACATTAACTGCCTTGAACGGAATTCTGCACATTATCTGCCTCTGTGACTCCAATTTCAAGAACCACAACCCTAGCTATCTTGATACTCTTTCGTTCATTGAACCAGAGTTCATGCCCTTGCATCCTAGACATTACTGTTGGTGTTTGGAATTTCCTTTAGAATGACGATTCTGTTTATTGGCCTTAGAAAATCCATAGTTCTGTACTATTCGTGAGCTCTAAGTAATATCATTCTTTAATCTATAAGCTTTGAGAAGAGAGTTTGGTTTACTTGTGATTTAAAGCCTCTTTTGGCAGGCCCTTAATCATTCTAGATTATATTTTCTCTTGCTATTGGTGATTATCCTTACAAAATTGCTACCACAGTGAACGCAGTCATGACACCACTTCCACGTCAATAGGAGAGCTTAAGGTTGTAGAAGGATTGTTATAAATGTTCTCAGCTGAGACACCTAGCACAACAATGTAGCTGTCGCTATTGTTCGTATCTAAAGGAAAGTGGTAACCTGTTCTGATCCCATAAAAGTTCTCAGCTGAAACAACTCTTCAATTGGGCAGGCCTTCATCCAATGGATTTTCTACTACTCCTGGAACATCATAACACTCATTGAAGTTTCAAGTCTCCTCTCATCCTGGGCCTCCATTGCTTACTACTGATCAAATCTCCTCCACCCTTTATCAGATTTTAATCTTAATTGGAGAACCTTCCAGCTACGTCCATTGTGGTCACAAGTGACCATTAAGACTGGACTTGTGTTGGAACCCTCTTCCTAACCAGCAGGCATTACATTCAGATCACCTCATCAGAGTTCCATGGCCTAATAATCACAGAGTGCTTGAGTGCTAGCTTCGGGTGCACAGCCACAACACTCTAAGTATTGATCTCAGACAGTCATTTCCTCTGATTCAGAGTTTTCCATCTTTAGACCTCAAAGGAGTCTAGCCTTTAGAGAATTTTGTGCCTTATTGACAGCATTAAATAATTTGACCACTCCTTTTGTAGCAGCACTGAGAAGAAACTTTTATTAGTGTCCAAGAAGCTGGCAGGCTTGACTACAGTAGCATATCTGGGTACCATTTATCTGAATTTAAGTGTAAATTTGTATATCCTCCAGCTGATCAGTTCTCCTTGAGCCCAGATTGGAACTCACTTATAGTGTGACCAGCACTTCCCTTTTCTATAACAGGCAGCTACAAAATAAAGTGCACAGTTACCATTCCCACATTCATTTCGGTTTTGGGACAATAAGATCTGTCAAATATTGGAGCGCATCAATTCAGCATTGATCCACGTAACCATTGGTGAGACAAACCTTTCACATTTACATCTATGGAGCCACCATTTCTTCCTCACATCTTTGGCTATGATGATGTCAAGACCGAGTGCCTATATTGGGTAGACGCTCTCGATGCATAACACAAACACTACAACTTCAATCATCACGAGAAGTTACAGCATGCCAGGGAGACTGTCAGACTGCGTGGAGAGTGCATGTGGCTACTCATAGAAATGGGGCGTCGTGACTTGGGCCAACCTCCATTCCGTCAATGGGAGGAGGTCCGTGATCGCTTTCTGAGCATCTATGCATCGGTAGAGTATCAGAGACGATGTGAGGAAGGAAAGAGCATGTGAGGACCAATGGCAAAAGTTCCTGGCCCAGCATCACCGAGAACGGGAGGCTCTCCACAAATGGAAAGTTGATCTCGATGCCCTCATCATGCAGATGCAGAGACTCGAGACACAAGCACAGACAACTCCTTCTTTACCCCTAGAGGTAGATGGGGAGGCTAGCGAACAAGAAGAGAAGGAAGAGGTTGCATTTTCCTTTGAGGCCTTGAACAGATTTAATTTTAGACTACTGATCTTTACATAAACTATTAAAGTTTCTTCTTTAATTTTCTTTTGGATAGATAAGATGGGACTGAACCCCTCATGGTTGAAGAACAAAGCCTTAACCACTGGTCCTTCATTACTTAAAAAAAAAAAGGCCTTAGCCAACTGAAGTAGAAGCTCAATCCCCTAATAAAAGTTTTACGACATGACTTAAGCCTATTTTTATGTAAAGGAATTAAATCCTTAAATTTTATGACTTAGCCCTATTTCTATGTAGATGAATTAAAGTTTTAAAATTTATGTTAAATATACCTCAAATCCATGGAACTTGTTCTTCAGGTGTTTCCCAAGTTTCTGTATTCTGTACTAGTGCCTGATGTCTGACACTAGTAAGCTGGCCTATGCAACATAGGTCAAGAAAAAGATATTAGTATTCCTACATAAACAATTGTTGCTTGTATTAAAAATCGCAATTTTCCATAGAATTCATACCCATCAACAGAAAACTCAAGAATCACAATTTCCTATATAAAAAATCTACCCATAAGAAAACAATTATAGTACAAAGGCTAATAATCAGTCACATAAGAAACAAAATGAAGTATTTCAATAGAATTCATAACCATCAACAGAAAATACTATTCTCTGTTGAAAAATGTGAAGAACTAGTTGCTGGAGAAATTCCTTCATTAAGAAAAAGAATGAGATGCTTTAAGGCGCGTAGTCGCTTTCCTTAAGAAGATATTCGCCCCCCACCAAATCTGTGCAAGGGGGTCCACGAATTCGCCTTCAATATACAATGAAGCCTGGTTCCAAACCAATTTGTTTGATGACGTTTTGCACTAACGGCACCAAACCGAAAATCACCCTTAGATTTGACAAGTATGTGAGACCCAAGTGTTTGTTTCTCTAGAATAACAAACACTTTACAGATTTTCTAAAACACAAGTGGGAAAATACTTTGTAGGGGAAACTACAAGAAAGAATCAAGAGACTAAAAATTCTATGGCTTTCTCAACATTGAGTATATCTAATATGGACGTTTTCCCTCTCTATTTATAGAGAACTTGTGTCCTTTCAAGTAGAAACACCCTTTAGAAACATCCCTTCAAAAGTTCAAACCCATGTCCCTTTGATTGTGTCTTTTCACTTCTTGAATGGTCTTGAACCTTCATGAAGTGTCCTTTGGACATTGAACTTTCCATTCATGACTCTTGGAAGCAAAGGTCACGAATCAATTCGAAAAACCCAAGAGAAACACCCATTCGTTTTCTCTCTTGTCAAAACATTTTGAAAAACTTTTTCAAACTTTACTTTGACTCTAAAAACGTGATTTTGAAAATCAAAATCCAACAATCCCCCATCATTTTCAAAATCAAAGAAATTATCCCATCATACTTGGATTTCTTACGCATAAATGAAGATATCTTACGATTTGAACCTTTACTTAGTGAGAACACATCAAAGTTGACCAAAATTGCATAGTAGACGTGTCTTTGAACTAGCTATTCTATACGGTCAACCGGACACATTTCACACATAAGAAATACTTCTCCTTAGGTGATTCTTCTAAGCCGACATGTGTATAGGCCTTGTGTCTGTATCTCGGTTTCATGGAGTGCTCTAGAGACTAGCCAAGTATGAGACTTGATCCCACGAGAGGGGCGCGACCCGCCTCTCTTAGTCTCTCGGTACCCACGCGAGCGGTGTGTGCTTTTGATTATTGATACAAATCATCTTTTTCATGAACTTGGGATCACTAAAGAAATTCGAATTTCACGCAAAAGAGAATGACCAGAGTCGCCACCTAGGTAAGGGACCTAGGACCCATAAGTAACACTGCAATGATCTACGATCCCAGAGTCTAGATCTGTTACCTGATTACAAGAAATGAATGTATGATAGATACCATCATATGCACCGTTCTCGCACGGTAATCCGGTCTTCGATTTCAAAAGTCAACTCACTTGTCTCTCTTTTAAAGGCTCATTTAAACTCTCTTGATGTGCGAATTACAGGACATGCATCCTAGATTATCTAATTTCGATGTGGTTCCTAAATGCCTCATCTGACAGTTTTCCTAAAGAGTCTAAGTTAAGTTAATCCGAGATGATTTATTTGATTTATTTTTGCCGTTCACAGTTTATACTCATGCGGGTCAGGAGTTTCAGTCATAAATGGCTAGCTAAGATGCCTAATGCCTAGCATGGGTCTTATGTAGTTGACTAAGCCTAATGCCAACCCAACCCTAGTTTTTAAGCTTACAAAAAAAACCTTTTTGATAAAAATGATGGGTTTCACTTGAGTCGGGTTGCCCAAACCCTCAACCCGAACCCGACCCAAATTCAACCTGGGATGGGGAATTTCAACCCGAAACCGACCTGACTTGACTTTTTTTCAGGTTGAACTCGACCCGAGTTGCACCCCTACTTTTGCCAGGTCCATGCAGTCCGAAAATGATTATGCCATAAAACTAAGTAGGGTGTGTTCGGCAACCTTTATAAAAATGGATTTTGCTGCTTTTGTTGGTGCATAAATGATAAAAGCAAGTAAAACTCAAAAAGTGTTCGGAAACAAGGGCCCTCATAGTCCGTTTCCTTTATTTTTTACATTTTAGGCAACTAGATAATGAGGTCATCAGTCCGATTCTGCCTGAATTTTATAAAGAGAATGAGAAGCCTCACTGAACACGCCCGAGTTTTAATTTTCTTGTAGTGCAGGGAGTACATACCCTTACCATATCATATCGATCATGACTTTTTCTGATTCAATCCATACTACCGGAATCCTAATAGTTATACATTATCTTAAACCATCCAGTAAAGCTCACTCAGCCTGTACATTTGTACTTTGGTATCCACTCCATGGTAGTGAGAAAATGCTAGAATCACTTTGCCTCTAGTTTTTTGAAGACGTTAGGGTGGGCCCCTTGATTTGCTATTTTGATTGATGCTTTATGTGTTATTTGCTGTTGAGGTGTCCCTGGAAGTATCTTATGATAGAGACCAATAGAAAATTTGTTGAGTATGGTAGTCGGTATGGATTCCATCTTATTGCCTTCTTGGGTCTGGATTCCATCCTATGCCCTCTTAGAATCCCCTTCTAGAAGCTTTTCACCCCCCCCCCGTGCCTAGGATTATGTGCCCCCCTTTTAAAGGAATTGTCGGCAGACTTTAACGCTTTTTTACACCAAATCTCATTACAAGGGGGTGTATAATCCTTAAGGAGGGTGAAAAAATCATCTCCAAAAAAAAAAACTCATAGCCATATGATTTTTATAATGTGCAGGCTGGTAAAGGCATCAACCCTAACCCGTCCCGAAATTAAATTGGGTTGGCTTTTCCCAACCCAACCGGAAATGAGGTTGAAGCCGTTGGGCTTGGGGTTTGCCCGACCCAAGTTGCAAACTAAGGCCTCACTTAGGCCACGTTTGTTTTGAATCTTGAGAATTGATTGCAAGTCCAAAACTGATTATTGGGCTCAAGTTGCAACTTCCAAGACTTTAGCAATATGCCATGATAAGCTACTAGAATCGAATGTGTAGGCAATATCCCATTTGGTATGTCTGGGGCATGGTACACTACCATTTGGTCATCGGCCATGACATGACGGTCTCCAATATATATGAACTAGATTGCATAAATAATCCCATTAACTTTGTCGCCCCCCAAAAAGTAGGAAAATTCAATCTTTTCCTCTCCTTTAGACAACTACAACTCAACTCTTTGAAAAAAAAAGACCCCTAATAAAATTCTAACTCCCTAAAATCTCTACTAAAGAATTCTAGCCAACAATAAAAAATTAGAAAAATAATTTCCTAATTAATCTAAACTCTTCAAACGTAGAGATCAACGTAGGCCGTTGATCGAGACGCCGTCTTATATCTTCCAATCCGAGGGTCTTGAATGATCCGATTAAGGTTTTGAAGACCTCAACCGTTGATCTTCGTGATCGTGCAAGATGCACATGCATCAAACCCTCTTTCTTGAAAAGAACTAGACCACGAGTTCATGTCAAGGTTGATGATGCCATAGGGAGTAAAAATTGACACACCGGTTCTCGCTCCAACTTTGAACTGTAGTCCTTTCCAGCGAATTAAATATTTCTATCGGGCAATTATTTTGGCACATGTGGGTGGATGATGGAATTCAATTCGGATGGTAAACATGCCCTCGATATGCTCATTGAACTGTGGTGACGAAAGCACAAAAAATACTCTCGCTTTGATCTGCATCAATGGCTTTATAGTTGCTTGTGGACCCGCGATCCCGGACGGCGGAGGATGGATTTCCCCTCACATCCTTCGATCTCCACATGAGAGGGAGAGCTCTACCAAGGACCTCTTGAAATGGTGCCCTCAAAGCATGAGTTATGGTGGTATATGCGATACCTCTTGATTCGGAGACAAAGCCCGAAACCAAGATGATGAACACATTTATTTGTGAATGGTAGTGGTAGGATGCATGCATATTTTATATTTTAAGCGGTGCTACTAAGGTATTTTTGTTGTTTTTGTTGTTTCAGGGTTTTTATTGAAATTATGAAGGAAATAGAGCTTAACATATGAAAATAGTGAAGAAATGACCAATTGCCAAGAGAATCCAAAGTTCCAAAATGTCTTAGTTGGCCGAATTGGCATGATGCTTTAGTATGATCAAATTGATAATGCCACACCCCCTTATTTTGCTTTGAAAGATGAAATTTCAAGGATGGATGATGAAAAACAAGAGAAGAGAAATGATCTTAATTCCAATGGTTGAGATTGAAATGATCAAGAGAGGAGAAGGGAATTATTAGTTGTTTATGTGCATTACAAAGGAAGGGTAGATTTGCCATTTGCGAAAGTATATGGCATGGTTGCAATTCATTCGAAAGATAGGGACAATTTGGTCATTTCATGCACATATTCCTCAACTTGAAAACTTTCCATTATTTTTCTACCATTTATAAAGTTGCTTGACAAAATAATTAGAAGGTTTTAGACAAACCTTTGGAAAAAAAAAATAGGAAAGCAACCTATGTGTTTTTTTAGAAGAGATATAGAAAGCCCATTCAAGCTTTAATCTTGTCATTTCATTTGTTTCATAAGATTAGCTTTTTAATCTCCACCTTACATCTTTTTCAATCACTTAATTTAGCAACCCTTCTCACTCAAAATCTATATATCAATCTCTCTTGAACTCTCTCCCATCTTCTTGAATTTTTAGTTTCGTCTCGTCTCGTCGCGTCTTCAATATTTTTTTTTATTTTTTTCTAAAACTTCAACGAACCATAACTTCTTTGTTTTAGCTCCGATTTGCGCGTGGTCGGATCCGTTGGACTCGTATCGACGAGAGAAAACCGATAAAGGCTTGAAGGAGGACAATGATTCAACCATTGAAGGAGAAAAAAATAAGTTTTTCTTATTTTGCTCTTTATTTTAAATTATAATTTGATGTATTTTTGCTTTCAATTTCAATTAAAGAAGAGTTCTTTTTATTTTCTTTTTCCTTCTCAAGTTCTTAATGGCAATTCTCTTCTTTCTACTTTTTATTTTTGTTTCTTTGACTTTCTTCATGAGTAACTAAATCCTATATACTTAGGGTTTAGATGAAACCATGGGGAAGGAGAAAGGTTTTTCATTACATTTAATGGTATGGAATTAATGGTTTATAATTGTTGCATACTAATCATTCATGCCATTGGCTTTCCCCTTTCGTATGAGTGATTGTTATGAACATTATAAATATTTATATAGCCTTTAAAATTGGAGTGTGTCTTTGATAAATTACTCATGGGCAATGACATTCATTGATCTTATTTCTCATAGACTAATTATCAAATATACAATTCAATACATAAAAATTATTTTAATTAATCAATCTAATCGAAGCCCATGGTGGATCCTAATCCTAAGTAATCTTTTATATTGAATTAAGATTTTTACACTATTCCAAATTACTTTTGCAATTTTTCAATTTACTTAAGCCCTTAGAATTTTGGTTTTATAATTAAATTAGATAAGTAGTTAAAAGCGATCATTAGAACATTGGTACACTTTGCCTAAATTAGAATTTTAAATAAAAAAGATCTTAGTTAAATTTGATTCTTAGATTGATTAGAATATATGCTTATATATAGTGTTGGCTCCGAGGTTAAGTCCACGAAAATCCTGAGTCCATTCTAGGCAATATTATATCATAGGTAGTATTCTAATCAGTACAAGAATAGGATTGACAACTAGATTTCTCTTCCCTGAGTTCGACCCGTATTTACACGATCCGTGCACTTGCGGTTATTTAATATTACAAACAAGTTTTTGGCGCCGTTGCCGGGGAAGAGAGTTGCATTAGAATCTTAATTATTCGAAGTGCTAGATTAGTAGTTATTTTTAGTTTAGATATATTTTTTTGTTTCTTGCCTATCCATCTCTCTTACTTGGTTTTCTTGTGTTTATGAGTGCAGGTTGGGTGCAGAACTCGGCCAATCGACTAGAAAGAGTAAACCGGTTAGAGACGGCGGAAGACATCGCACCAAATCCAAATCAAGTAGTCATGGCGGAAGAACAAGAGCCGCCCAAGAGTTTGCGCTATCGCTTCTATCCGGCTCGAACCGCGCAACCTTCTTGCATTAGATTGCCGATTGCACAGGGCAATAATTTTGAGCTAAAATCGCAATTTATCTCTTTGCTTCCTCATTTTCATGGCCTCCTTTCGGAGGATGCTTATTTATTTTTGCGTGAGTTTGAAGATGTATGTGCTTTGATTAAGTTGCAACAACTTACCGATGATGCGGTAAAGTTGCGGTTTATTACGTTTTTACTCAAGGATGGAGCCAAGAAGTGGCTTTATGGCTTACCAACGAACTCCATCACCACTTGCGGTTTATTACGTTTTTACTCAAGGATGGAGCCTGTTGCTAATATCAAGATCAAATTCCTATCATCCTTGGTAGGCCGTTCCTTGCCACTAGCAACGCTCTAATTAATTGTAGAAATGGATTAATGAAATTGTCTTTTGGAAACACATCGGTTGATTTTAATGTCTTTAGATTGGGTAAGCAACCAAATTTTCATGAAGAAATCAATATGTTGCATTCCTTTCCTGATGATATTGTTTCTAACTTTGCAATTGATTTTGATGCAGGATTCCAAGAATGCTTGGATGCAATAGGAGATGATGGAGGAGATGACTTCTTTTCTAAAGCTTTTGCCATTCAAAATGTAGAGCCTGTTGGACCACTCGCAAAATCTCTCCCAAAGACATCAATCGAAGAAGCGCCACAGTTGGAGTTGAAGCCCTTGCCTTCTCATTTAAGTCATGATTTTTGGGTGATAATTGTACTTTGCCTGTAATAATTGTTGCGGACCTAACCTCCCCTCAAGAGGAGGAACTCATTAAATTGCTAAAAGATAACAAGGAAGCCATAGGTTGGACAATGGCCGACATCAAAGGAATTAGCCCTTCGATTGTGCAACATCACATCCATCTCGTTGAGGGTGCCAAACCTTCAAGGGAACATCAAAGGAGGGCTAATCATGTGATGAAGGAAGCCATCCAAAAAGAGATTTTAAAATGGTTAGATAATGGGATCATTTATCCTATCTCGGATAGCCAATGGGTGAGTCCCGTCCAAGTAGTGCTTAAGAAGTCGGGAGTCACGGTTATACAATCCGCCACCAATGAGCTTATTCCAACTCGCATTCAAACAGGGTGGCGGGTTTGTATTGACTACCGAAAGCTTAATACCGCTACTTGGAAGTATCACTTTCCTTTGCCTTTTATTGATCAAATGTTAGAAAGGTTAGCGGGTCATGAGTATTATTGCTTTCTTGATGGATATTCCGGTTACAACCAAATTCTCATCTCTCCTGAAGATCAAGAGAAAACGACATTCACATGCCCCTTTGGAACGTTTGCTTATAGACGCATGCCTTTTGGCTTATGCAATGCTCCAGCAACTTTCCAAAGATGCATGATGAGTATCTTTTCTGACATGGTGGAGACCTTCTTAGAGGTTTTTATGGATGATTTTTCTATTCATGGCTCCACCTATGCCGAATGTTTACATCACTTAAAATTGGTCTTACAAAGGAGTAGAGAAAAGAACCTTGTCCTAAATTGGGAAAAGTGTCATTTTATGGTAAAAGAGGGCATCATTCTAGGACATGTGATTTCTAAAGAGGGAATTAAGGTTGATAAAGCCAAGGTGGATCTCATTGTCCATATTCCACCGCCCAAAAGTGTGAAGGATATTCGATCATTTTTGGGCCATGCGGGCTTTTACCGGCGTTTTATAAAAGATTTTTCTAAAAATGCTAGGCCTCTAACCAACTTGTTAGCAAAAGATAAAAAATTTGAGTTTTCCAAAGAATGCTTCAATTCTTTTGAGTGTTTAAAAAATGAGTTAACTACGGCTCCCATCATTCAAGCACCCAATTGGAACAAACCGTTTAAAATTATGTGTGATGCTTCTGACTTTGCAATAGGAGCCGTGTTGGGTCAAAGATTCAATAAATTACCGCATGTAATCTATTATGCAAGTAGAACTCTCAATGATGCACAACTCAACTACACCACTACCGAGAAAGAATTTCCAGCGGTTGTGTTTGCATTAGAGAAGTTTCGGTCCTACTTGATTGGATCGCATGTGATAATTTATACTGACCATTCGGCAATCAAGTATCTTTTTGGAAAGAAGGATGCTAAAGCGCGCCTCATTAGGTGGGTTTTACTTCTTCAAGAGTTTGATTTGGAGATTAGAGATAAAAAGGGTACGAAAAACTTGGTTGCCGATCACTTGTCTAGACTTCCTAATGCAAAGAATGACGAAGGTCCAATTAATGAAAACTTCCCTGATGAGCAATTGTTTGCTATTTCTAGTGAGCCATGGTATGTAGATATTGTGAATTACTTGGTTACAGGTGCTACACCGGATCATTGGTCCAACCAAGACAAATACCGGTTTCACTCACAGGTAAAGTATTTCTTTTGGGATGATCCCTATTTGTTCAAAACTTGTTCGGATCAGATTGTCCGAGGATGTGTGCCCGATCATGAGCACCAATCGATTCTATCTTTTTGCCATGATCAAGCATGTGGTGGCCACTTTAGTGCAAAGAAAACCGCGCACAAAGTTTTACAGTGTGGTTTCTATTGGCCAAGTCTTTTTAGGGATGCTTTTGATTTTTGTAAGGCATGTAGATCTTGTCAGTCAATAGGTAGAGTTACAAAGTGAAATATGATGCCCCTCAACCCGATCTTAGTGGTAGAAATCTTCGATGTGTGGGGTATTGATTTTATGGGTCCGTTTCCCAAATCTTTTGGAAACTTGTATATTTTGTTAGGTGTAGATTACGTGTCAAAATGGATTGAAGCCATTGCTTGCAAATCCAATGACCACAAGGTGGTGGTCAAGTTTCTTCAAGACAACATTTTTTCGCGCTTCGGTACACCTCGTGCCATCATTAGTGATAGGGGTAAGCACTTTTGTAATAGACCGTTTGAAGCTCTTATGAAGAAATATGGTATTACTCATAAGTTGGCCACCCCTTATCATCCTCAAACGAGTGGTCAAGTAGAGGTTTCAAATAGGCAAATTAAGCAAATTTTAGAGAAGACAGTGAATCCAAACCGTAAAGATTGGTCCATTAGATTAGTGGATGCCTTGTGGGCTCATAGGACGGCATTCAAGACTAATCTTGGTCAGTCTCCTTACCGCCTTATGTATGGAAAAGCTTGTCACCTCCCGATTAAATTGGAACATAAAGCTTTTTGGGCTATTAAGAAACTAAACTTTGATTTGTCTTCTGTAGGTGTTCAAAGGCGATTACAACTTTCTGAATTGGAGGAGTTGCGCAATGAAGCATACGAGAATGCAAAGATCTAGAAAGAGAAGACAAAAGCTTTTCATGACAAACATATTTTGAGAAAATCGTTTCAAGAGGGCGAAAAAGTGTTTCTTTATAATTCACGATTGCATATCTTTCCAGGTAAGTTAAGATCCCGTTGGGATGGACCATATGTGGTTAACAAAGTTTTCTCCCATGGTGCGGTCGAGGTTCTAAATCCAAGCAATTGTGAGATTTTTAAAGTTAATGGTCAAAGATTAAAGCCATTTATTGAGTTGTCAAAGTGAAATTCCACTTAGCAACCCAAGAGGGGGTGAATTGGGTTTCTTTTCACTTTTTAAGAATTTTGAAAATTTTAGATTGCACTAGTTTTAGATTGAATAAGAAATAAAAAATAGTATTTAAAGCAATAGTGAAAAGCTTACCACAAGAGAAGAGGTGAAGAGACAAGCAAGCTTTGACACAAGGATTTTTATAGTGGTTCGGTCTTAGCTCAAGACCTACTCCACTCTTCTCAAGTTACTCTCCTTGAGGATTCCACTATCTTCTCCAAGGAACTTAAATACGGTGTTCCTTCCGCCTTGTACAAATCGAGCTTCACGCTCCAAGGGTCTTTTACGGCGCCCTTCGTACCAAATACAAAGATGATGAAATGAAAAGGCTTGCTTGCCTCTAGATAGGCTAATTTAAAGTAAAGCTCACTCACTCTCACAAGAACAAGATGAACAAATGAAGGTCCTAAGGTCTCTCAAGAATAATCTAAGGTAAATGGCACAAGAGAGAGATGGAGAGTGAAGATCTTCAAGAGAAGGAGAATAAATGCCTTTTAGTGCTCTTGAAATCTTTGTAAACTTCTTAGGTAGTGTTCCAAGAGTCCCATGGTTCCTATTTATAGAGGAGAAAAAAATACACACTTTTTGAGCTCCCCAACGGTCTTCTCGGACTCCGGGCTCGGAGCTCCGAGCATATTTTTTTTTGAACCTGGAACAATTCTCGGAGCTCCGAGAAGCCTACGACAGCAGATTTTTTCCTATATATTGGTTGTTTTCGTTTGGGCTTTTGGAACTTTGATTTATCAAGTGAAATGGAATGTCATGAGGGTCCAACAATGTTGGGACACCACTATGATCATTCACAAACCCATTAAGTTCAAATTAATTTGATTTTAGATCTCTTTTGTGCCATGGACCTAGATTAAACATAAGGACCATTTACATTCTAAATTTACTTGGTCTTCGATCTTGTTGGCACCTTGCAGAGGCCTTGACATCTCTTCACTCAACTCCACTGATGCTTGAGCCAAGCTTGAACTTTTGAGATGATTACCATTCTTGTTAGGCTTGAGTTCAACCTTGTCTTTGACTACCTTTGAGATGGTGATGCTGTCTTGATGTCTTTGATATCACTTCGAGCTTGAATGAATTGCCATTTGTCATGCACTCTTGAAGATGCTATGCTGTGAACATTATAACTTTGCCAATGGAAATCATTAGTGTATAAAGCCTTTATTTTATAACAAATTGAGTTTGTTAATCATCAAAACATTTCAATGGGAGTACTTGTTAAACCCTTGGGCTAACAATCTCCCCATTTTTTATGATGACAAACATAATTTGTTTTAGGGTAGGAGCTCCCCCTTTAGGGATGAATAAAACAATTTTGGGCTCCCCCTAAGAGTTTGATTTTATTGAACATGTAAGGCATTACTTTTAATGATTGAAATTTGATTGCAAAATTATAAGCATAGAGCTTTGCTCCCCCTTAATATATGCATTGGGAGCTCAAATATTCTCCCCCTTTTGTCATCACCAAAAAAGTGGAACAAAAGGAAAGAGTGAAGGTGATAGCCAATGAGACAAGTGAAGTGCAAAGCAACGGATAAAGCAGGCATAAGACAAGGTATGCAAGCAAAGAAATAAAACATTGAAGCACACCACACAGTAAACCAAGGAGATATATATATATATATATATATATATATATATATGCTGTGAAATGGCATACATAAGAGTTTATACAACCAGGCAACTGACATAGCATTCATGACACATCATAATAGGGACAGAAGTAGATACACCGAATACATCCCAAAAAGATCCAACTAACGAGAGAAGCATCTAGCTAAGGGGATCCATATAACCAACAGATAATAGAAACATATAGATAAGCCTAAATGATAGCAAAATAGGATCCATCATCAGAAAACAAGAGCCATCTACTGCTGTGGAGGAGGCGGTGGCTGATGAGAAGAGTTGCCCGGCGCCTGGCCCCACTGCTCACCGGAGAGGTAGCGATAATAGGCGGCCCACTGGTCATCAACATGGGTAGTCAGGGTCTGAAAGCGAGCAGAAATCTCAGAGTCGACATGGGTAGACAGCTGCGCAAACTGTGAGGCCATGGATCGCTCAATAGCCTCCTGCATGTGAGCCAAATCCTGGCGAGTGCAGAACTGAGAGGTATCCTGTGATGGCTTGGGTGCTGGTGCAGCCTGGGCCTCGGCTTCGTAGCCGCCTCCATCGTCAGAATCAACGTCAATTGCTGCTTGATTCAGAGCCATGCGGTTAAAGGTCTGATCGTCAAACGGGGCAGTCGGAGTCATGGTCAGTTCTCCATCCAAGGTGATGCCAAAGTGACGGAAGACACGGGTGAGGACCATGCCATAGGGCAACGAAGAGCGGTAGCGGCCAGGGGTCTGAAACATGAAGCGAAACATGATGTACGGTAGACAAAGCTGGCGGCCCTCTAGGATGCTGTAGATAAGATAGGCCTCTAAGGGTCTGAGGGCTTCACGCATCCCAGCACGAGGGATGAAGATGTGGTACATGAAGTTGTGAAGCATGCGTGCTACCGGAATGAGGTCGGCGGATTGGACGGGCATATTTGAGCGGTAGCGCCGCGTAATCCGACCATAGACCGTGTCATGATCGATATCATCAAGTGAATGTGTCCCATCTTCCGGCCAGAAATAGTGGGAGAGGCCATCAGAGCAAATCCCAAGAAGAGTGGCAAAGGTGTGATAGTTGAGTTTGATGACTGTTTTCTTGATTTTGGATTCAATTTTGAAGAAGGAAGGGGAAATTGTGAGATTGGCGTAGAAGAGACGCACCAATCGAGGGTATACTGGTTCATTGAGGTGAAGGATGGGTGTCCAATGAAGGGCATCAAATTTGGCCTGTAAATCAAAATGTTGAAGGATAGGGGGATCAATGTACCTGCCAGTGAGGATGCCCCTAGTGTCGACGTCGGCCCAGAGTTTCTTGGCTTTATCCCCAGTAAAAAATGAGTTGGGCACAACCTCAGCCGACACAGCCTTCGCCTTCGCCTTCTTCCGAGAAGGCCCTTCTTCCTCGGGAACTTCTTCAGGAATGTATTCGGGGTCGGCAGCTTGGGAGGAGCCTCCAATGTTGAGAATTTTGGTTTTAGGAGGCATGGTGAGAGAAAGATGTGGGTGGAGAGAAAAATAAAGAAGAGAGGAGAGCCCCAAAATGAAAGAAATTTGGAGAATTAGAGAGAATTAGAGATAAATAGAGGGAAATAGAGAAGGATAATGGCGTAAAAAGAGAGAATAGCCCTAGAATGGAGGAAATTAGGAGAAATGGAGAAGGGAAGAAGGAAAGAACGAAAAAGGGGTGAAATTCTAGGGTTTTAAGAAGAAAAAAAAGGTTTTTAGGAAGAAGAGAGGGGTTTTGAAGGGAGAAAAGAGTTGTGGAGGAAGGTGTAGGGAGAAAAAGGAAGAAAAACAACAAAAATGGAGGTAGGGTTCTAGGAGAAATGGAAGGAAGAGGGAAAGATGAGAGAAAAATAAGTAAAAATGAACCAGGTCCAGTGGTTTTAACACTCCTGGCCCGATTCTCGGAGCTCCGAGAAAAATCTCGGAGTTCCGAGAACACACGCATTTTGTTTAATTTTCTACTGGACCAAATCTCGGAGCTCCGAGAACACCTGGATGAACTCTCGGAGTTCCGAGGCATTTTCTCGGAGTTCCGAGAAACGTTCCAGGAGCCCTCTGTCCCTTTTCTCGGAGTTCCGAGATAAAATCTCGGAGTTCCTAGAATTTTTTTTGTTTTAATGGATAGATGACAAGATTGCATGATTCAATACATGTAAGTTACACATATGACTAGTCGATGGTTTAGATGATGGCACATGGCCAAAGTTTTAGGTATCTTGATTAAGGGTGATGGTACCGACTCCCCCTTGACATGAAGTGGGCTATGGGTACCAATTGAGTGAGTTTTAGAGTTAGGGTTGGATCATCTAAAACAATGTAGTCACAAAAAAATATACATATATAGATAAATACATGGAGAATTGTGTCTTCTATTCATGCTTCATGTGCAAACTCTTTGACTTGATTCAAGCTTCAAATGTTGAGTCCACTCCTAAGGTCACAAAATCGATCCTCATTAAGGGGTTTTGTGAAGATATCCGTCAATTGTTCATTTGTGTGGATGTACTTAATTTCAATATCCCCTTTTTGAGAATGATCTCTTAAGAAATGATGCCTTACCTCTATGTGCTTAGTTCTAGAATGTTGAATTGGATTTTTTGTCAAGTTGATGGCACTTGTATTATCACAATGGATTGGAACATTACAAAATGCAAGATTGTAGTCCATGAGAGTGTTCTTCATCCATAGGATTTGTGCACAACAAGCACCGGCCGCAATGTATTCTGCTTCAGTTGTAGACAAGGCTACCGAGTTTTTTTTTTGCTAAACCAAGACACTAGAGACCTTCCTAGAAATTGACAAGTGACACTTGTGCTTTTTCTATCAATTCTACAACCGGCAAAGTCGGCATCCGAAAATTCTACTAGTTTGAATTCATTCGATCGTTCATACCATAAACCTAAAGAAGGAGTTCCTTTGAGATATTTGAATATCCTCTTAACGGCACTCAAATGAGACTCTTTAGGAGCCGATTGAAACCTAGCGCAAATACATACGCAAAACATTATATCCGGCCGACTAGCGGTCAAATATAATAGACTACCTATCATTCCTCTAAACTTTTTCTCATCAACCGGTTTGCCAATTTCATCTTTTTCTAATTTGGTGGAAGTACTCATAGGAGTTGGCTTGATTTGGGCGCTATCCATGCCAAATTTCTTAAGGAGTTCCTTAGTATACTTCTCTTGGTTGATGAAAATTCTATTTTTACATTGTTTGATTTGAAGTCCTAGGAAATAGGTAAGCTCTCCCATCATACTCATCTCAAACTCTTTTTGCATGGATTGTGCGAATTCTTCACACATCTTATCATTTGTAGCACCAAATATTGTGTCATCTACATAGACTTGAACGATAAGCATATCTTTTCCTTTTCTTTTAATGAACAAGGTTTTGTCAACCGTGCCCATTTAAAAGCCACTCTCTAATAGGAAGGAGATGAGCCGCTCATACCAAGCTCTAGGAGCTTGCTTTAGACCATACAAGGCTTTGTCCAACCTATATACGTGATTAGGGTATTTGAAATCCTCAAAACTAGGAGGTTGTTCAACATAAACTTCCTCCATAATATACCCATTTAGGAATGCACTCTTCACATCCATTTGATACAACTTAAAGTTTTTATGGGATGCAAATGCAAGTAGCATCCTTATGGCTTCCAATCTAGCAACCGGAGCAAAGGTCTCATCATAATCGATACCTTCCTCTTGGTTGTAACCTTGGGCTACTAATCTAGCTTTACTCCTTTGAATATCTCCATGCTCATCGAGTTTGTTTCTAAACACCCATTTTGTCCCAATAACCGGGTGATCACTAGACCTAGGAACTAACCTCCATACTTGGTTTCTCTCAAATTGGTTTAGTTCCTCACTCATAGCAATCATCCAAAATTCATCTTTTTCAGCTTCTTTTATGAACTTGGGTTCTATTTGGGAGATAAAGGCCATGTTGGCACAAACATTCTTATAGTGAGATCTTGTCTTAACTCCTTGTGAGGTTTCACATATGATTTGAGTAGAAGGGTGACTAGACATGATTCTACTATGTTTAGGAAGACTTTCTACTTCAAGTTCTTTTATATGTTGACCTTCTAAATCAAGATTTTCTAAGGGTTGAACAATGGACTCTACTTGGCTATGAGGCTCTAGAAGATTGACACCGTCATCATCTTCATTAATGACTTTAGGAGGTTCAAATGACTCATCAAATTTGACATGCACGGATTCTTCCACAATTTGAGTTCTTTTGTTATAGACTCTATAAGCTTTACTATGGGTTGAATAGCCTAAGAAGATACCTTCATCGGATTTTGAATCAAACTTGTGCAAGGTGTCTTTCATGTTTAATATAAAATATTTACAACCAAAAAGTTTGAAATAGCTAACTTTGGGGAGTGTTCCACTCCATAGTTCATAAGGTGTTTTGTTAAGGTGAGGTCTAATGAGCACTCTATTTAAAATATAGCAAGCCGTGTGAACGGGTTCCGCCCAAAAGTTTCTTGGAACATTGTGCTCATTTAACATGGTTCTAGCCATTTCAATAAGTGATCTATTTTTCCTTTCAACTGCCCCATTTTGTTGGGGAGTTCTTGGAGCCGAAAAATTGTGCTTGATTCCATTTTCATTACAAAAGGTATCAAACTCAATGTTCTCAAACTCGGTTCCATGATCACTTCTAATTTCATTTATGAAAACCCCTTGTTCATTTTGAATTCGCTTGCACAAGTTGAGAAATTTCTTGAAGGTTTCATCTTTACTAGTTAAAAACAACACCCAAGTGAACCTAGAGTAGTCATCAACAATCACATATACATATCTACTGCCTCCTCTACTACTAGTCTTCATGGGACCAAATAGGTCCATGTGAAGTTGTAGTGGACAAGAGGTAGATAATACACTTATGGGTTTAAACGAGTCTTTAGCATGTTTTCCATGAATGCAAGCATTACAAACTTTATCTCTAATGTATTTGAGTTTATGTAACTCTCTCACAAGATTCTTAGAAGATAATCTTGAAATCAAATCCATATGAGCATGACCAAGTCTCCTATGCCATAACCAAGGGTTATCATCCATGGCGGAGAGACATTGGACGTTTTGATATTCAAGGTCTTCTAATGCTAATGAATACATATTGCCATCTCTATATGCAACAAATTCAATTTCATTGTTCTTAGCATTCAAAATCTTACAACTATCTTTTTCAAAAAGAACTTTGTGACCAAGATCACATAGTTGACTAATGCTTATTAAATTAAATGAAAGACCGTCGACGAGCAAAACATGTTCAACCTTAATGTCCTTAATTTTAATGGTACCTTTACCGATGATTTTGCTTCTTGTATCATCTCCAAAGGTGACATTTCCTTGATGACTCATGGTGACAAAGGCGAACTTGGTTACATCTCCCGTCATGTGCCTTGAGCAACCGCTATCCAAGAACCACTTGTCCTTTGAGGGTTTTCCTTTCAAGCACACCTACAAGAAACAAAGCTCATGTTGAAGTTTTAGGTACCCACTTTTTCTTGGGTCCTTCAAGGTTAGCAACGTCATAAAGCTCATCCTTTTTAACCAACATAAATTTAAATGCTTTAGATTTCTTAACATTGCATGCAAACCTTAAGTGTCCTATTCTACCACAATAGTGACAAGTAGGAATAAAGGCACTAGAGTTAGCATGGATGTGGGAGGAATTTATTATAAACTTATTTTTGAATGAAGCTTTTTCTTTAGAAAAGGGTTGGTAACCAAGACCATTTTTTTCTAAAGAGACAAGCTTATTTTTAAGAATTTCATCTAGTTTGTTTTTGCCACATGAGAATTTTCTAAACGTTAAATCAATTTCTTTGCATTTAAAAACAAGTGTCTCATTTTCCTCTTTCAAGCTTTTGTTTTCAAGGATTAATTTGTCTATTTCTTCATTCAAAGCTTTATTTTCCAAAATCAATTTTTCACTTGTATTGGTTTGTAAATCGAATTCCTTTTTCAAGAGCCCAAATTCCCTAGTGATATCTTGTAAGGATTTTTTCATTGTTTTGTTTTTGGCAAGTTGTAAATCCAAATTTTCATGAAGTTTTTCACAAGCAAATATTAGTTCATCATTAGAGAATTCATGAGACATATCATCAACATCATTTACCTCGGATACGGAGATCTCTTGTGTCACATCGGCGAGTCCCATGAAGCAAAGGTCATCTTCATCCTTTCCGTTGGATTCATTTCTGGATGAAGCACTCCCTTCATCCCAAGCCGCCGCACACAAGGCCTTTTTGCCATTTCTTCTATTCTTCCTATCCTTGTCATTGTTATTGATGAGTGGGCAATTTGGTCGTATATGACCAACCTTGTTGCATTTATAGCATCTCATCTCCTCTTTGCTTGAAGGCCTATTTCTTCCTTGGCTAGAGTTGCCTCCTTTTTTGAACTTGAGAAATTTCTTGAATCTCTTGGTGAAGAGAGCAAGATCATCTTGTGTGTCTTCTTCACTCTCTTCCTCTTCACTCTCAACTCTTGCTTTGAAAGCTATTCCTTTCCTTTTTGTATCTTCCTTTTGTTTGTTTAAGGTTTCTCTTCCTTTTAAAACCATTTCAAAAGTTATTAAGGAACCTATTAAGTCTTCTAAGCCCATTTTTGATACGTCTTTTGCTTCTTCAATAGCGGTGACCTTGGGATCCCAGTCTTTAGGTAATGACCTAAGTATTTTAGTAACTAAGTCCTTGCTAGACAATTGTTTACCTAATGATCTCAACCCATTTGTTATGTTTGTGAACCTAGTATGCATTTCGGCAATGGTTTCATTAGGGTCCATCATGAATAGTTCATACTCTCTAAAGAGAAGATTCATCTTGGACTCTTTCACTTGATTTGTCCCTTCATGAGCTATCTCTAACATATCCCAAATCTCCTTAGCGGTTTCAAGAGTAGAAACTCGATTGAACTCCTCGGGAGATAAGGCACAAATCAGGGCATTCATTGCTTTTGCATTGATAGTGGATTCTTTTCTTTCATTTTCATCCCATAGTTCCATATCAATACTAGGTTCGTTATATCCATTTTGGATACTTCTCCAAACATCAAAATCTAAGGATTTTAAAAATACTCTCATTCTAGCTTTCCAATATGGATAGTTTAAGCCATTGAAGAAGGGAGGTCTAGTAGTAGATTGCCCCTCATTGCTATGAGAAAAGGTTGCCATTTAGATCTTTCCCTTGTAGGTTTTCAAAGAGAAATCCTATGTAAGAGCCTATGCTCTGATACCAAGTGAAATTCCACTTAGCAACCCAAGAGGGGATGAATTGGGTTTCTTTTCACTTTTTAAGAATTTTGAAAAATTTAGATTGCACTAGTTTTAGATTGAATAGTAAATCAAAAATAGTATTTAAAGCAATAGTGAAAAGCTTACCACAAGAGAAGAGGTGAAGAGACAAGCAAGCTTTGACACAAGGATTTTTATAGTGGTTCGGTCTTAGCTCAAGACCTACTCCACTCTTCTCAAGTTACTCTCCTTGAGGATTCCACTATCTTCTCCAATGAACTTCAATACGGCGTTCCTTCCGCCTTGTACAAATCGAGCTTCACGCTCCAAGGGTCTTCTACGGCGCCCTTCGTACCAAATACAAAGATGATGAAATGAAAAGGCTTGCTTGCCTCTAGATAGGCTAATTTAAAGTAAAGCTCACTCACTCTCACAAGAACAAGATGAACAAATGAAGGTCCTAAGGTCTCTCAGGAATAATCTAAGGTAAATGGCACAAGAGAGAGATGGAGAGTGAAGATCTTCAAGAGAAGGAGAATAAATGCCTTTTAGTGCTCTTGAAATCTTTGTAAACTCCTTAGGTAGTGTTCCAAGAGTCCCATGGTTCCTATTTATAGAGGAGAAAAAAATACACACTTTTTGAGCTCCCCAACGGTCTTCTCGGACTCCGGGCTCGGAGCTCTGAGCGTATTTTTTTTTAACCTGGAACAATTCTCGGAGCTCCGAGAAGCCTACGACAGCAGATTTTTTCCTATATATTGGCTGTTTTTGTTTGGGCTTTTAGAACTTTGATTTATCAAGTGAAATTGAATGTCATGAGGGTCCAACAATGTTGGGACACCACTATGATCATTCACAAACCCATTAAGTTCAAATTAGTTTGATTTTAGATCTCTTTTGTGCCATGGACCTAGATTAAACATAAGGACCATTTACATTCTAAATTTACTTGGTCTTCGATCTTGTTGGCACCTTGTAGAGGCCTTGACATCTCTTCACTCAACTCCACTGATGCTTGAGCCAAGCTTGAACTTTTGAGATGATTACCATTCTTGTTAGGCTTGAGTTCAACCTTGTCTTTGACTACCTTTGAGATGGTGATGCTGTCTTGATGTCTTTGATATCACTTCGAGCTTGAATGAATTGCCATTTGTCATGCACTCTTGAAGATGCTATTCTGTGAACATTATAACTTTGCCAATGGAAATCATTAGTGTATAAAGCCTTTATTTTATAACAAATTGAGTTTGTTAATCATCAAAATATTTCAATGGGAGTACTTGTTAAACCCTTGGGCTAACACAAAGCCGGATATGGAAGAGGTCATGGATCTCCATGAACCTTCCTATTCAAGTCATGCCTAAACAGATACGGTACGTACCCTCCTTTCTGTTTTTAGTCCTCATATTCTTGTTTCTATTTTTGCATGCATTGAGGACAATGCATAATTCAAGTATGGGGGGGTAGCTTTTAGAAACTTTCATTTTCTAGTCTTTTCTATAAGTTAAAGTTAGAAATTTTCTTCTCGTTTTGTTTTTGGTAATTTTTCAAATTAGAAAGAACTTGGTATTCTTAAAAAGAAAGTTGTTTTCCTATTTTAAGAAAGAAAGTTAGTGGATATTTTAATTTTGGAATTTAAAAAATTAGAAAGAATGCTTTCCTTTCTTAGTTTTGTTTTCTTTTGGAATCTTTCTTTTAAAATGATTTGAATAAGAAATGGAAATAGAAACTTGCTTTTTATATGGTATGGATAAAAAGAAAAGAAAGGTTGAAACAAAGGAAAGAAAGAATGATTTTTAAAAAGTTTGCTTCTTGATTATAGTTTTGATTTGTAGCCTTTTTGACTTGAGCTATTAAGTTTGAAGGGTTTTTATGCCTAGTTCCTTAAAGCTAACTGGCTTGAGAGCAACTGACAGAAAACTCCATACATGGGTCAATTAGAAAGCTTAATAAATCAAACCATTGCACGTAATCAAAGGTAAAGTTTGAACTCATATGCATCAATGTCTATGACATATGCAAATCAAAGATTAGTCGGACATTGCTTAGTAGCCTGGGTGTCTGGTGCATGCCTTGCATGTCATTCACGCCAAAAGCAGGAGAGGATTACAAAAACTGAGTTCTATTCTTAGAAAGTATGGTGGAAAGTGTGGTGGACCATATAAATTTGCAAATTTTCTATGAAGTTTCAGAATCAAATTTCTTTTATGGTACGATTACACTAGAAACAAATTTAAGGGAGAAGAGTAGGACAAATTCAAAAGAGGATTCCCTACCTAAAATATTTTTCTAATTTTTCCAACTTGGGATAGGATGCAAGGTTCAAGTATAGGGGTATTCTTGTTCTTCTATTTTGAGTAATTTATCAAAGAAAAAGGATTAGAAATTTTTTGCTTTATTTTATAGTGAGATTTGGAAAGAAAAGTTTGTTTTTAGAATTTTGTGTGTATATTCAGTGCAAACACTCACGAGACAAAACTCGTCCACTAGGATAACCTAAGGGTTTAAAGGCTTGTTGCACGTGCTAAGTGCAATCGTGATTCCTGCGAAAATGAGTTAGGATTTTATTTTTATTGTTTCGATTTTGTTATTTTTTCTTGTTTGCTTGAGGATAAGCAAAGCTCAAGTATGGGAGAATTTGATGAACACATTTATTTGTGAATGGTAATGGTAGGATGCATGCATATTTTATATTTTAAGCGGTGCTACTAAGGTATTTTTGTTGTTTTTGTTGTTTGAGGGTTTTTATTAGAATTATGAAGGAAATAGAGCTTAACATATGAAAATAGTGAAGAAATGACCAATTGCCAAGAGAATCCAAAGTTCCAAGATGTCTTAGTTGGCCGAATTGGCATGATGCTTTAGTAGGATCAAATTGATAATGCCACACCCCCTTATTTTGCTTTGAAAGATGAAATTTCAAGGATGGATGATGAAAAACAAGAGAAGAGAAATGATCTTAATTCCAATGGTTGAGATTGAAATGATCAAGAGAGGAGAAGGGAATTATTAGTTGTTTATGTGCATTACAAAGGAAGGGTAGATTTGCCATTTGCGAAAGTATATGGCATGGTTGCAATTCATTCGAAAGATAGGGACAATTTGGTCATTTCATGCACATATTCCTCAACTTGGAAACTTTCCATTATTTTTCTACCATTTATAAAGTTGCTTGACAAAATAATTAGAAGGTTTTAGACAAACCTTTGGAAAAAAAGAAAAAAGGAAAGCAACTTATGTGTTTTTTTAGAAGAGATATAGAAAGCCCATTCAAGCCTTAATCTTGTCCTTTCATTTGTTTCCTAAGATTAGCTTTTTAATCTCCACCTTACATCTTTTTCAATCACTTAATTTAGGAACCCTTCTCACCCAAAATCTATATATCAATCTCTCTTGAACTCTCTCCCATCTTCTTGAATTTTTAGTTTCGTCTCGTCTCGTCGCGTCTTCAGCATTTTTGTTTATTTTTTTCTAAAACTTCAACGAACCATAACTTCTTCGTTTTAGCTCCGATTTGCACATGGTCGGATCTGTTGGACTCGTATCGACGAGAGGAAACCGATAAAGGCTTGAAGGAGGACAATGATTCAACCATTGAAGGAGAAAAAGAATTAGTTTTTCTTATTTTGCTCTTTATTTTAAATTATAATTTGATGTATTTTTGCTTTCAATTTCAATTAAAGAAGAGTTCTTTTTGTTTTCTTTTTCCTTCTCAAGTTCTTAATGGCAATTATCTTCTTTCCACTTTTATTTTTGTTTCTTTGACTTTCTTCATGAGTAACTAAATCCTATATACTTAGGGTTTAGATGAAACCATGGGGAAGGAGAAAGGTTTTTCATTAAATTTAATGGTATGGAATTAATGGTTTATAATTGTTGCATACTAATCATTCATGCCATTGGATTTTCCCTTTCGTATGAGTGATTGTTATGAACATTATAAATATTTATATAGCCTTTAAAATTGGAGTGTGTCTTTGATAAATTACTCATGGGCAATGACATTCATTGATCTTATTTCCCATAGACTAATTATCAAATATACAATTCAATATACAAAAATTATTTTAATTAATCAATCTAATCCAAGCCCATGGTGGATCCTAACCCTAAGTAATCTTTTATATTGAATTAAGGTTTTTACACTATTCCAAATTACTTTTGTAATTTTTCAATTTACTTAAGCCCTTAGAATTTTGGTTTTATAATTAAATTAGATAAGTAGTTAAAAGAGATCATTAGAACCTTGGTACACTTTGCCTAAATTAGAATTTTAAATAAAAAAGATCTTAGTTAAATTTGATTCTTAGATTGATTAGAATATACGCTTATATATAGTGTTGGCTCCGAGGTTAAGTCCACGAAAATCCTGAGTCCATTCCAGGCAACATTATATCATAGCTAGTATTCTAATCAGTACAAGAATAGGATTGACAAATAGATTTCTCTTCCCTGAGTTCGACCCGTATTTACACGATCCGTGCACTTGCGGTTATTTAATATTACAATCATAAGACATACTTAAAAAAAAAGAAGAGTGGTGATCCATAGATTACGGCCATGAAACCCATAAAATATACTCTGTTGCAATGGACAAATCCATAGAATAACGGGTCTGTGCCTGGCTCTGAGTAGGGAAGGTGTTAGGCACCCCACTCGCCTAAGCGCATTGTCTTTTATGCCGTTTTTATTACCTTTAAAGAAATTTTGGGAAATTCCTATTGACCTGATCATGCCTTGATACTAACTCCATTCTTTTGGTTTCATTTCATCATGCCTAATTTTCTACAACCTGTGTATTTGGCATTGTTCTCTTGACTCCCTTGGGTAATGGCTGTAGTCATAATCGACAATTGTAACTATTAGGTTAAAATTAAGTAGGTGTGATTATAAAACATGGCTGTGGTGATATATTTTCCTTGAAACAGACATATAAGGCTGATGGTTGTATTACCATATTTTGGATGTCTGCAGTCCTTCATTTTAGATGACAGTATTATCATTATGATATTAATAGAAGCTTAAAATAGTGTGATTGTCTAAACAAGCAAGGTCATCGGTGAAAGATTAAAAATATTCCCCATCAGTTTGATATGAAATAATGATCATTCAGCCATGTGTATATTCCTCATGATCTGTAGCTTTAGTTGTTGTTTTTTTTTTTTTGAAAAACCTTGGAGAATCCCCATGGACAAAATTCTAAAAAATAGCAGGGATCTCCTCCCTCATTGTCCCTTTGTAATTTAGCTTCAATGTTATCATGATCTATTATTGCACAGACTCATCTCGTCCTTTAATTCCTCAGTTGGATTGTGGGAGCTTCTCATTTTGGAAATTGAAATGACTCTCTTGATAGTTCTTCAAGTAGCTGCTAATGAAGATAATACTGGCTTAACTATGTTTGATAATTGTAAAGCTCATTCTGTCTCATTTCTCTAAATTGCCTCGCCTGAGTCTTTTAGGATTATTTCATTAGGTTGTGAGCTTTCATTTTGCTGTGAACACTCATCTTGCTAGAATCATAATATTGTTCATGAATTTTGAATGGCATCATCATGTTTTTGACATCAGTCAAGTTGCCTATGATGCATTGGTTGATTGTCTTTATCAGTTTGTATGCTATACAATTTGGAAATCACAATCAATCATAGCTTGATTATTCTCTATTGAGAGATTTATAAATTCGATTATAACCTTTCATTGCTATTATCATGTATACTAGGAGAGCTGTAATGTGTTGTTTTTTTTTAATGTGAAAGAGAGCAGGGTTAAGTCATTATGGTGTTCATATTTCTGTTTACCAAGCCTTTTAAAAAAAAACTTCAACTGCAATTTGTATAAACATATATGGCCTATCAATTGAGGATCACTCATATAATTAGTTGAATTCAATTAATTCTCATCCTGATCATTGAATATGTTTATGTTGTGATAATTCTTGTGCCCATTTATTTAGGGGAATATGTTAAATTGGTGAGATTATCTGAGCAAAGCATGAATTGAAACAAGGGCAACGCTTATTAAGGCCATATGAGTTGATTCAAGGTTCCTGAATTTAATACTTATTAGAGCATGATTGTCTTCTTATTCTGTTCATTGGGCTATTAGTATCAAATGGGATAGGGAGGTGGTGTTCAAGAGAGATTCATATTCAATTTGTTATTTCTGCCCTCCTAGTTTCTATTTAAGGTTTCCTTTAGAATTGTGATAACTTGGTAAAGTGAAAGGCAATACGGATTATAGGAGCATTTAATGATTGTATTAATGCCCTCTCATATTTCCTCTCTACCCTTTGGTGTCAGTCGAAGTTTCTTACAAGTTCTGAAACCTCATCAGTTCTTGGAATCCTTTTTGTAGTCTTTTCTCTAGTTAAGGCTATGATGGAGCTATCAGGAGCCTCCCCTTATGAGACATTCTTTGTCTCATTAGAAATTTCCCTTTTAAAAGACATGCTTTGTCTCTATAGCGAGTCATCCCTTTTAAGAGATAGGCTTTGTCTCATTAGAAAAGTTACGTCCTTGGGAGACAGGCTTTGTCTTATCAGAAAGTTGCACCCCCTATCAAGTTAAAGACTAACTTAGTCTTTTAGATATCTTATATTCTTATTTTTCATTGCAGGAGCAATAATAAGGTTACTTGGAGCCCTCCATAGGAGGCATATCTTGTCTCATAGTGGTAATTGTTTCATGTTCATTTATGAGACAAGCTTTGTCTTATTAGCCTTCATTGTTTTCCCTTCCTTCTAGGAGACATGCTTTGTCTTATTAGCACCCCCTTTTGCAGAGTCATGAGTTTAGAGGTCAGCTTTATACATTAGGAGTATACCCTTTAGTTAGAGCCTATTCTTTAGCCATTGTTTCTTCTACCATAGAGACTAGTTTACACATATACTTTCTTGGGATCATAGCTTTCATTTCTGTTACACTAGTTCACTTGTTTAGGAATACCCTTTAGGTCTAGAGATTCTGTCCTTTAGTTTTGACACTCTGCCAGGCTGTGGATCACGGGGTGTGGTCATATAGGTTCCCTTTAGCTGAAAGGGTGAAAATTCAACCATAAAAATATTGAAACATCTTTGAAAATACAAAAACATTAACAAACTTCAAAAACACAAAAACATCGGAACATTAAAATTCAAAAACACTAAAAAATTTTGAAAAATACAAAAACATAAAAAAAAGTTAAAAGACACTAAAAATGTATTTTGGAAAAGCTGTTTCCGATCTACGTTGGCTTTATCCTCTTCCACGTGGTACGTAGGCAGCTTGGGACCCTCATCCAAAGTCCAGTCAAACTTTGTAAATAAAACTTTTCAAACCCTTCAAAAAATAATTTAAACCAAAATCTTTCAAACCTTTTAAATTCTTTAAACAAAACCCTTTTCAGCTTACTTTCAAAGTTACTAAGGCTGTTTTCGAAAACCTGAGGAAAAACAGTTTTCAACGAATAACAAAGAAGAAAAGATTGTTGTTGACGACACTTTGTAGTCAACAATTTTATCTGAGTTGATTTCATTGGACACAGGCTGTAGGTAAGGACGATTACCCTTTCGAGCCTATAAGTCCCTGTAGACACCCCCATTTTGCTACGCTTTAAAAAGCAAAAGATTCGGTAGTATCATCGAGTCTTGAATCCGTATTCAGCATTAGATTAGGCATCCATGCATTTTAGGGTAGATTTCATTTCATTATGGGAGTTTTGAAGTTGATTCGCGATCCTGAAGGTCTCTAAGGGGTTCCTTTGGCCTCTAGAAGATGAAAGTTCAAGTTTCCAAGGAAATGAAAAAACCTGCTATTTTTAGAATTTTCAGGGTTTCCCTCATTTTTGCCTATTTTGAACTGCAGGGGTATTTTGGTCATTCCCGATGTGTCTCATTTGACCCCCGAGTTATATTTGAGAAATCTTGAGTGATTTTACAAATTTTGAAAAAGCTGCTATTTTTAGAAACTCATGGAGCTTCCACATTTTCATCATCTTATGGATATTTCAATCATTTCTCATATGTCCAAAACCATCTCGAGGGTACGGCTGATGGATTAAGAGTAATTTCGTAAGATTTGGGAAACCTGCTAAATTTAGATCTCTCAAGATTTTCTCTTAGTCTTGCACTTCGGGGGTATTTTAGGCATTTCCAAACATATCATATTTGGTCCCTAAGTTGTGTCTAAGAAATCTTGAGTCCGTTCATAAATTTTCGAAAATCTGCTATTTTTAGAATTTCTCAGGGTTTTCCCTAGTCTCGCCAAATTCTAGCACCTCGGGATAATTTGGTCTTTTCCTGTGTAATTCTTTTGATCCCCGAAATATGTCTGAGAGATTATGAATGATTTCCTGACTTTTGAAAAACCTGCTAAATTTAGAATTTCTCAGGAGTTTCGCTTAATTTGGAAATTCTAAGTGTTGAGGGCATTTTGGGTATTTTCAGGGGATACCAAATGATCCTGTTTAATATTGCTCACCGAAAGGACCCAATTTTAAAAGTTTCTATTTTTGAAGTTTGACCACAAAGACTTTTCATTTTTAATTTTTTCCTTTAGGGGTGAATCAATCTGAGGGTATTTTGGTCGCGTTTGGATGTCTAACGGTCAAATAGGGGCATTTTGGTCCGAAAAGTTATTTTCCAAAAAGATGGTCCGATCATGTGTGAGGGATGCACCACAAATAGGGTCCATATATAGAATGTTGAATTTAGAAAGATTTTATTGATTTTTTACGGAAAAACCCGAAACCCGTGTGAAATGGCACATTGGGCTAAAGCCCGCAAAGATGGAGCTCATGTGGGTTCACCCATATGGGTCAACCACCATGGTGGGCGGCCCACATGGTTGACCCACATGAGTTGAGCACCCAACCTTGATGATGTCACAATGGTGACATCATATTTGTTAAAAGAAAAATAAAAAGAATAAAAAATGAAAAGAAGGAAAGAAGAAAAAGATGAATGATTGCTTAAAAAAGTTTTCTTCCAAAAAAGCAATATGGAATGAGAATAGCATGTGTTGATTGACAAGAAATTAAGATTGGAATCAAATCCAATTTGGAAATAAGAAAGAAAGAAAGCAAGAGGAAAAAATTGGAAACAAACCAAAAAGGGAGCCCTCACATTGGAAATTACTATTTCTCTCTTAACCCTAGTTTTTTTGTATAAAAATCAAAGCAAACATTGCTAGAAAGGATTGGAAAAAAATCCAAATTCGTCATTTTTCTCTCTCCTCCCAAGAAAAAAAAAAGGAAAAAAGACCCAACGAAAACCTTAGTCTGTGGCCTCTCTCAAGAGCAGCTCGGATCTCCCTCAGGAGCACTCTCGCCTCTCTCAACAGCAGCTCGCATCTCCCTCAGCAGCACTCTCGTCTCTCTCCATCTCTCAGCAGCTGTGGGACATGATCCCGCGAGAGGGGTGGGGCGCGAGCCGCCGCGCTCTCTCTCTTGGTCTCTCGTTCCCACGCGATTGGCGTGTGCATTTTAATATTGATTTGAATTCGTCTTTCCTGTGAACTTGGGATCACTAAGGCAATCCGAATTCCACACGAAAGAGATTGACAGAGTCGCCACCTAGATGTGGGATCTAGGACCCATAATTAACCAGAAATCTAGACTCGCTACCTGGTTACGAGAATGGAAGGTATGGGGAGTTATCCACCACATGCACCATTCTTGCCCGATAATCGGTCTTCGATTCCAAAAGCTAACTCTTTTAAATTTATTTTAAATGGCTCATTCAACTCTATGTTAATGTGCGAACTAAGTGACATGCATCCTAGAATCTAATTTCAATGTGAATCCTAGATGTGTATCTTGATTTATTAATTTGTCTGGATTCATTCTACGTGAAAGTTCTCCTAGAATTCTAATTTCATGGAAAACCCTAACTGATTTGATTAAGTATTTACAAGAAAATTAATATACAAAACACCACAATTTGTTGTGGTGCCGACTCGCGGGTGGTATGCCGTCAGACATCCAAGCTGCCTACGTACCCAAGCCTCACTGGGATCAGAGTCGACGTAGTTCGGTGCACCTAAGCTAAGCTACATATGCCTAACTCAACTAGGACACCGACTTAGACGGATTTGACTGTTTCAACAGTTTTAAGAGGAATTATTTAATTCAAGTTGAGGATTTTATTATCTTAGGATTTCATCTAAGATGCTATATGATTCTTATCTGAATGCAAGTTGTCCCTTAGACTAATGCAGGTTTTGCCTACATCCTAGTTTACTAGGCTTGTCCTAGGGAAAGATCGGGTGACTAGTGTAACTAGACCTATGGTACGGTTGCTATTCATAGCAAGCGTCCGTGATGAGGCTGGACTCCTAACTCTAGGACTCCCTAAAACCTAGGACACGGCACGACACCAGTGTTCCTAAATTGGGCTCTAATGGTTCTTAGATTGGAAACCATAATCCAATGGTTCCGAAAGACACAAGATAAATCGATTTAAGTTCTCGAAGTTAATGAGTTTCAGATTTCGAAGATTTTCAGTTTCTAGACATTTAAGGATTACCAATGGTTCTAGGGTTCACCAATTTCGGCCTTGAATGGCATCCAAAGGAGGGAATCGTGCGCTCTTTCCTTGTGCAATTTAATACTTAGGTTATAGCATCTTATTGCCTGGCAGAATCTCAGGATTTCCGTGGACAATAACCTCGGAGCCAACAACATGCTATAACTTAAATATTCAAATTGTCAAAGATCAAGTTGCAATTGGGATACGATTATGGATGCACTGGCCATTTTTCCAGGAAAATCTAAAGATCCTAAAATTTCTGTTTCAATGGATTAAGGAGTGAACATGTGACAGAATTTTAAAGTTCTTTAGGAATTTTTATATGATTTTCAATTAATTTCGAATTTTCCATGGATTTTATCAATTTTAAGCATATGAGCGGTTTTACAAGTGAAATTGTTGCAAATAAATTCGAAATGATTTGAAATTTCTACAGCAGCAAGATGAAAATGTATGTAGCTTACAGGATGAGTTTTGCATATTTTTACATTAAATTCACATTTAATCTTGATTAAACCATTAAATGTCCAGATTGCACAATTAACACCTAAACTAGTAGAAATATAACTCTAAATTCTATGAAATTTCTACAGAAATACTATATGAATCAAAATAGCATGCAGTGAGATTTTCATGAATTTTAGAAATTATTTACTACCAATTTCGGATTTTACAATTTCCAGACCAGATTATAAATTAACACTACATCCCATATTAAAACAGATCCAAATCACACGAAAATTTTACAGTAACAAGTAATATGGAAGATAAGACTACTGTAAAAATTTTATGAATTTTAATGATGATCTGATGTTAGTAAAAATTCTCCTAAAATCTGATAAGTTTCAAAGAAAATATTAAATAATATACCAAATAAACTCCAAAAATCTTTACAAATTCATGGTAAAATGAATCAGTAACATATTATTTCCCCACGAAATTTCATTAATTTTAGAATCTGTTTGGTATATAATTTAATTTTTCTTCGTCAAAAGATGTTTTTTGAAGAGTTTTCCATTTTTAAAACACAATTTGCGGAAAAAATCAGAAAAATTCGGAAAAATACAGAAATATTTTGAGAACAATGCACCTACCTGTGGTGAAGATCTCCGCCCAATCCAAAAAAATATAAAAAATCCTGCCGCCGCCGATCCGCTCCGCCGTCTTTCGCTTTCTCTGGAGTGTTTAGAGGGAGTGATTGAGGGAGTGAAGAGATAATGGAAGAAGAATATTAGGGAGAGGGATGGAAGAATATATTGAGGAAAGGGATTGGAGGGAGTGATTAGAAGAGATAATGGAAGAGAAAGAGATAATGGAAGATAAATTTCTTTTTTTTTTTTTTTCTTATGGATGGGAAGGGAGATATATATAGGGAGAGAAAGAGAGAGAGAGAGATATGTTGGTGGAGAGCTCATCATGTTGTCCCTCTTAGTGGAGAATCCATCATTATTGTTCTTAGTGGAGGGCCCATCATGTTTCTTAGTGGAGAGTCCATCATTATTGCTCTTAGTGGAGGGCCCATCATGTTTCTTAGTGGAGAGTCCATCATTATTGCTCTTAGTGGAGGGCCCATCATGTTTCTTAGTGGAGAGTCCATCATGTTTCTTAGTGGAGAGTCCATCATTATTGCTCTTAGTGGAGGGCCCATCATGTTTCTTAGTGGAGAGTCCATCATTATTGCTCTTAGTGGAGGGCCCATCATGTTGTCTTAGTGGAGAGCTACCATCATTGCTCTTCATAAGAGGCCTCACAAGAGGCCCCACTGAGGCCCCACAACGCGGGCCCCACAATGTGGGCCCTCGGTTGATTCGATTTTAAACAAATGTTCAATGCGGGCCCACCAAACGAGTCCAAATTTAATCAAAATGCATCATGCGGCCCCACCAAATGGGTCCAACTTTCTCGATCCAAATTTAATCGAAGCACCCAATGCGGGCCCACCAGACGGGTCCCAATTCTCTCTGGTTTAGATTTTTCTGAATAATCCTTCTCAACATTTAGCGGGAAAATACGAAACACGACAGAAATGACCAAAAATATTTAGAAATGTAACAAACGGATGCGGGAAAGAAAGACATTGGAAAACCGACGGAAAACAAACCCTAATTTCTTTATCGATTAAGGTAGAGCAAAATGGGGTGTCTACAGATGCCCCTCTTTGGTAGAGATGACGTAGTCATCGAATACCAAAGTCAAAATGACAGAGCCATTTTGCGTAGCTTTAATCGACAAAAGACTCTACACAAACGGAACTTAGACGCAAACATTTACTACCTAATGCAAGGCCCTAAATGAAATCCTAGAATTAGAACATAATAAGAAATCCTGATGCGGTGCCGTTCACAAACGGGCAACGAGAGAATGAGATACCACTTTCGAATGGATTCCGAACAGAAAGAACAAAGATCGTTCTCAAGCGGTTTTTTTTTTTTTTTTTTTTTTTTTTTTTTTTTTTAAAGAAAATGAGACATCTTTCACAAGCGGGCTCAAGGAGGATAAGAGACCATTCACAAATGGATTCAGAAAATGAGGTACCGTTCACAAACGGGCTCAAGGAGAAGACGAGACCATTCACAAATGGACTCGAAAATGAGGTACCGTTTACAAACGGGCTTAAAGAGAACACATGACCATTCACAAATGGACTCGAGAAACGAGGCACCGTTCACAAACGGGCTCAAGGAGAACATGAGACCATTCACAAATGGACTCAGAAAATGAGGTACCATTCACAAACGGGCTCAAGGAGAATAAAAGACCATTCACAAATGGGCTCAGAAAATGAGGTACCGTTCACCAACGGGCTCAAGGAGAAGACGAGACCATTCACAAATGGGCTCAGAAAATGAGGTACCGTTCACCAACGGGCTCAAGGAGAAGACGAGACCATTCACAAATGGATTCGAGAAACGAGGCACCGTTCACAAACGGGCTCAAGGAAAACATGAGACCATTCACAAATAGACTCAGAAAATGAGGTACCGTTCACAAACGGGTTCAAGGAGAATAAAAAGACCATTCACAAATGGGCTCAGAAAATGAGGTACCGTTCACCAACGGGCTCAAGGAGAAGACGAGACCATTCACAAATGGATTCGAGAAACGAGGCACCGTTCACAAACGGGCTCAAGGAAAACATGAGACCATTCACAAATAGACTCAGAAAATGAGGTACCGTTCACAAACGGGCTCAAAGAGAATAAAAAGACCATTCACAAATGGGCTCAGAAAATGAGGTACCGTTCACCAACGGGCTCAAGGAGAAGACGAGACCATTCACAAATGGATTCGAGAAACGAGGCACCGTTCACAAACGGGCTCAAGGAAAACATGAGACCATTCACAAATAGACTCAGAAAATGAGGTACCGTTCACAAACGGGCTTAAGGAGAAGACGAGACCATTCACAAATGGACTCGAGAAACGAGGCACCGTTCACAAACGGGCTCTAGGAGAACATGAGACCATTCATAAATGGACTCGAGAAATGAGGCACCGTTCACAAATGGGCTCAAAGAAACAAGATAGCTTCAACCACGAAGAATTTAGAGATTTTTCATAAACTTGAATTTGACGTAGGATTGGATTTGATGAATTTTTGATTTTTCAGAAATAAGGCAGCGTCCACAAACGGGCTCAAGGAGGACATGAGACCATTCACAAATAGACTCAGAAAATGAAGTACCGTTCACAAACGGGCTTAAGGAGAAGACGGGACCATTTACAAATGGACTCGAGAAATGAGGCACCGTCCACAAACGGGCTCAAAGAAACAAGATAGCTTTGATTGATGAACTCAACAACGAAGAATTTAGAGTTTTTTCATGAACTTGAATTTGACATAGGATTGGATTTGATGAATTTTTTATTTTTCAGAAATAAGGCACCGTCCACAAACGGGCTCAAGGAGGACATGAGACCGTAAATGGACTCAGAAAAATGAGACACCGTTCACAAACGGGTTCAAGGAGAAGACGAGACCATTTACAAATGGACTCGAGAAAAGAGGCACCGTTCACAAACAGGCTCAAAGAAACAAGATAGCTTTGATTGATGAATTCAACAACGAAGAATTTAGAGTTTTTTCATGAACTTGAATTTGACATAGGATTGGATTTGATGAATTTTTGATTTTTCAGAAATAAGGCACCGTCCACAAACGGGCTCAAGGAGGACATGAGACCGTAAATGGACTCAGAAAAATGAGACACCGTTCACAAACGGGTTCAAGGAGAAGACGAGACCATTTACAAATGGACTCGAGAAAAGAGGCACCGTTCACAAACAGGCTCAAAGAAACAAGATAGCTTTGATTGATGAATTCAATAACGAAGAATTTAGAGATTTTTCATGAACTTGAATTTGACATAGGATTGGATTTGATGAATTTTTGATTTTTTTGAACTTAATGAAATCGAGGATGTTATAGATCGTGCCTGACAAAGATATCGGAAACTAGGACTTTGACGAATGATGAAACGGCAAACCGAAGAACCATTACTAACAAGAATGGATTAGAAACACTTTTATGAAACTTCAACAAGATTTTTCTCAAAGAGACTGCTGGTCTTGTCTTTGGGGATTTGGATGACTGAAACCTTGAACAAGACACTTGAAATTGGTAATCTAGAACAACGGCTCTCTTGGATATAATCATGGAAAAGTGGGACTTGCCTCTTGATAGGTGTTTAGATAAACATTTCTTGACCAGGAAAGTATTTAACTAACTGGAAGGAAATTCTGAATTTTAACGGTTCATCTTTCTGAGAAATTGGCTCGACCATCATTGCATCTGAGGCTCTTCCAAGCTTAAGATGCCTTCCTGGGGTATGATCTTTTTACGGAAGCTGGGCTTTCTGATGTTTCTACTTCTGAATTCTTCTGGGCTGATCATCTTTGAAATATAGCTGTTTGACTAGATTCTCGAACTTTTTCAGGTACAATCGCAGGGAGCTGACGAGGCCGGGCCTCCTTCACCGAGACAGTTGCATCATTTGGACATATGGATGACGATTGACTCTTTTTAAATAGAAAACTTAGATAAAAGGCACTACTCAAAGGATTGAGGAGCTCTAAAGGAGTGAACATAGAATAACAACGATTGATTAACTACACTGACAGACACAGTAATGCTTCTGACTTAGTTAACGTTTTATTTGGTAAGTCTATCCTTTCAAGGAATATTTTTTTCAATTGGTAAACACTGGACTTTTTCCTTAAAACAGTAATGCCTCAATGATTTAATTACAACTCCTAGGATTGCTTAGCTCCAATGCCCCCAGTTTTGAGGATGTCACTTGAATTTGTTTGAACTTCAATTGATCTTCAGTCCTGATACCGGCTGTAACCTTCTTATAAATTTGCTTGAACTTCAGTTGATCTTCAGTCTTGATACTGGCTGTAGCCTTCTTATAATGATTCTCTTACCGTGACCAAGTCACCTCTTCAGGGTTTTTAACTTGGCGGACCGTGGTAGCCTTAACTTTTGCCTGAACCGTCTTTCTAGGTTTTCGATTCAGCAGGCTATCCCCTTAGCTTTTGCCTAAGCCGCCCTTTCGGGTTTTCAACTTAACAGGGGAATGATCTTAAATTTTGCCTAAACCGCCCTTTCAGGTTTTCAGTCTAGCAGATCTTCAAACTCCATTTTTTTTTATTCATCATCATTTTTTTTTTTTTTGTTTCGGGACCTAGATCATTAGTTCTGAACACCGGAAGGACTTTATAGGTAGGATAGGGCTTTTCAAAGAATGGCTTAAGGTTCAACAAAGATTTCGACCGAACCTGTGAATAGGTTGCCTACATATCCCAAGGTAGGAATCAGGTCGTGTATAGTTCAGGGCGAATGCCCCTAGTTTGAAGATAAATTGTTCGAAAGTTTATTGATTTTTCTTTTTTTTTCTTCTTTCTGGAATAATTGACTTCTCTTCTTTAGGAACTTGTCCCCTTTTTTTTTCTGAAAGGATTGAATTTCTCTTTTTTTTTTTTGGATTGATTGAATTGCTTTTCTTTTTTGAATTGACCGAACTCAGTTTAACCGAGCTGCCTACGTACCCCAGTGTAGGGATCAGGTCTCGCGTAGTTCGGGGCGAATGCCCCTAGTTTGATGGGTTTTCAAGAAAATTTCATTTAGGCTCGAAGGGTTTGCAAACCAGTATTCTTTTGACGTTGGGTTCTGATTTTGGGATTTATTCGGCCAAAGGAGGCCTTCCGATGTTCAGATTGGGAGTCGATCTAGTTTACTAGAGTCCCTCTGGTACTGATTATTTATTTTTTTATTTTTTTTTCACGGAGCTTGACGGCATTTCCAGGTAAGATAATGGATCTTCTTCTTTCAAGATTCTAATGCGTGCTTTAGACTTTCATAGAGCGAAACTTGTTCTTTGACATCCTCCATCTATGGATTTGTAACTCTTGATATCTGATGATCACTTTTCAATGCTTGCTCTTGAACTTCTTATCTCGAATTTGATGGCTTTATGTTATGGATTTAAGAACCAAGGTCATTGATTGGAAATATGAAAGTTGTTTCCACTCCATGCCCCTTGCATAGCATATGATATTCACTTCATTCTTTCTTGAACCTTCTATCTGGGTCTTTCTCTTGGCATTAATGGTAACGCTTACCGGACCATCTTTTTATCCTCAAAATGGGTTTACCAATTCTTTACACTCTTCAGAGGGTAATGTATTTTCAATCGGCATTTACTGGATCAAGGTTTCAGTGCCAGTGTTTACCACTTCAATTTCATCTTTGAAAGGCTGAGATTGGCGCTCCTCCTCTTGTTCAAGTAATCGTTGTGACTCAAGTGGAGTTTCGTCAATTTTGTCCTCATTCGAGGAGGGAGTCTTATTTTAAGATCAGAAGCACACTTAAGAAATAGACACAAGTGAACTATTGGAACTGAAATTTTATTTAAAGAAAAAGATACTACATCTCACAACCTATCCTGAACATGTTCAGGATTCACAACTCTAAAAGAAAAGCAAAAGATAACTTGCCTGGACTAGGCATTAACCTTGAACTGTAGAACCGGACTCAACAATTGTACTGACCATGATGGCTGACTCAAAATAAAATAATAAATGACTAAAACTTTAACTGCTGCAACTGTCTAGCTTCGGAGGCTCGGCGAAAGCTGGTTCACAAGTAGTTGGGACAATAGAATGAATCCTAAAGGACCAAGACATGACAATGATGACAGATTCGCATAGGGGAATGCCCTTAGTTCAAGGATTATGAGAGTAAACTCTGAAGGATTTAGCAGAAATATTCTTGAAAAATGTTGCCCTTAGAGGAGGAAGAGACCAAGGGTACAGGCAAGATTGGATCATCAAGATTGCACGATCAAATGATTGAGACATAATTTCCGCCAATGAAGACACAATCGAATCCCACAAGAGACAAATGATAGACACATGATCAAAATGTGAGATTGCATAGGACTATTTTCAACGGATAGATCATGAATGACTAATCCTATGAGATCTTTGAAAATGATGGGATTTATATCCTAACCCCAAAGGGAAAATTTTTAATCTTCACACATTTTATCAGTGTTACCTGAAGGCATCAACCTTACTCCTAATCTAGCGGAGTGGAGAGAGGATCTCGACTCATGACTTTGTTCGTGTATCTAAGGACCGATCGTAGCCATTGGAAAATGGACTACGGCCTAATCTAGACACAAATGGGTAGGATATCCTAAACTAGGCTCACACACGTGATGCACATGTGTTCGTATACTACATGCATGTGTGGGTTAATCTAGGGGTAAGGCCAAGAGTTCCCTTAGCGCGAATCCATGTTCGATATACTGTACCAGTGTCCGGCGTATCAGTACGTGAACAAGAGATCCGTTTACGCACCATAAAGGTACTAGGCTAAGGGTGGAATGCTTCTCTAGCACAGAGGCACCAGGTGATGAAATCCCAGTCAACCATGCTAGATAACACTCCGGGTTCCTAAAATAGGATGTGTGTGCATGTGAGATGCAGGGGTTTAGATGAAAGTGATGTAAGTGTGTGCAATAAGTTCGCACAATCTATGATGCCTTCAGGTTTTGTTAGATTAAGTTTGAGTATATGTGATGAGAAAATAAAGCATACAAACTAATCTAACAAGCATAAAAGAGATAGAGTTTTCATGAGCCAGTTAAAATAGATTCAAATGAGTTATCCTTTGGAATTGTAATGAAGTTAGGTGGTCCCCAGCAGAGTCGCCAGACTGTGGGACATGATCCCGCGAGAGGGGTGGGGCGCGAGCCGCCGCGCTCTCTCTCTTGGTCTCTCGTTCCCACGCGATTGGCGTGTGCATTTTAATATTGATTTGAATTCGTCTTTCCTGTGAACTTGGGATCACTAAGGCAATCCGAATTCCACACGAAAGAGATTGACAGAGTCGCCACCTAGATGTGGGATCTAGGACCCATAATTAACCAGAAATCTAGACTCGCTACCTGGTTACGAGAATGGAAGGTATGGGGAGTTATCCACCACATGCACCATTCTTGCCCGATAATCGGTCTTCGATTCCAAAAGCTAACTCTTTTAAATTTATTTTAAATGGCTCATTCAACTCTATGTTAATGTGCGAACTAAGTGACATGCATCCTAGAATCTAATTTCAATGTGAATCCTAGATGTGTATCTTGATTTATTAATTTGTCTGGATTCATTCTACGTGAAAGTTCTCCTAGAATTCTAATTTCATGGAAAACCCTAACTGATTTGATTAAGTATTTACAAGAAAATTAATATACAAAACACCACAATTTGTTGTGGTGCCGACTCGCGGGTGGTATGCCGTCAGACATCCAAGCTGCCTACGTACCCAAGCCTCACTGGGATCAGAGTCGACGTAGTTCGGTGCACCTAAGCTAAGCTACATATGCCTAACTCAACTAGGACACCGACTTAGACGGATTTGACTGTTTCAACAGTTTTAAGAGGAATTATTTAATTCAAGTTGAGGATTTTATTATCTTAGGATTTCATCTAAGATGCTATATGATTCTTATCTGAATGCAAGTTGTCCCTTAGACTAATGCAGGTTTTGCCTACATCCTAGTTTACTAGGCTTGTCCTAGGGAAAGATCGGGTGACTAGTGTAACTAGACCTATGGTACGGTTGCTATTCATAGCAAGCGTCCGTGATGAGGCTGGACTCCTAACTCTAGGACTCCCTAAAACCTAGGACACGGCACGACACCAGTGTTCCTAAATTGGGCTCTAATGGTTCTTAGATTGGAAACCATAATCCAATGGTTCCGAAAGACACAAGATAAATCGATTTAAGTTCTCGAAGTTAATGAGTTTCAGATTTCGAAGATTTTCAGTTTCTAGACATTTAAGGATTACCAATGGTTCTAGGGTTCACCAATTTCGGCCTTGAATGGCATCCAAAGGAGGGAATCGTGCGCTCTTTCCTTGTGCAATTTAATACTTAGGTTATAGCATCTTATTGCCTGGCAGAATCTCAGGATTTCCGTGGACAATAACCTCGGAGCCAACAACATGCTATAACTTAAATATTCAAATTGTCAAAGATCAAGTTGCAATTGGGATACGATTATGGATGCACTGGCCATTTTTCCAGGAAAATCTAAAGATCCTAAAATTTCTGTTTCAATGGATTAAGGAGTGAACATGTGACAGAATTTTAAAGTTCTTTAGGAATTTTTATATGATTTTCAATTAATTTCGAATTTTCCATGGATTTTATCAATTTTAAGCATATGAGCGGTTTTACAAGTGAAATTGTTGCAAATAAATTCGAAATGATTTGAAATTTCTACAGCAGCAAGATGAAAATGTATGTAGCTTACAGGATGAGTTTTGCATATTTTTACATTAAATTCACATTTAATCTTGATTAAACCATTAAATGTCCAGATTGCACAATTAACACCTAAACTAGTAGAAATATAACTCTAAATTCTATGAAATTTCTACAGAAATACTATATGAATCAAAATAGCATGCAGTGAGATTTTCATGAATTTTAGAAATTATTTACTACCAATTTCGGATTTTACAATTTCCAGACCAGATTATAAATTAACACTACATCCCATATTAAAACAGATCCAAATCACACGAAAATTTTACAGTAACAAGTAATATGGAAGATAAGACTACTGTAAAAATTTTATGAATTTTAATGATGATCTGATGTTAGTAAAAATTCTCCTAAAATCTGATAAGTTTCAAAGAAAATATTAAATAATATACCAAATAAACTCCAAAAATCTTTACAAATTCATGGTAAAATGAATCAGTAACATATTATTTCCCCACGAAATTTCATTAATTTTAGAATCTGTTTGGTATATAATTTAATTTTTCTTCGTCAAAAGATGTTTTTTGAAGAGTTTTCCATTTTTAAAACACAATTTGCGGAAAAAATCAGAAAAATTCGGAAAAATACAGAAATATTTTGAGAACAATGCACCTACCTGTGGTGAAGATCTCCGCCCAATCCAAAAAAATATAAAAAATCCTGCCGCCGCCGATCCGCTCCGCCGTCTTTCGCTTTCTCTGGAGTGTTTAGAGGGAGTGATTGAGGGAGTGAAGAGATAATGGAAGAAGAATATTAGGGAGAGGGATGGAAGAATATATTGAGGAAAGGGATTGGAGGGAGTGATTAGAAGAGATAATGGAAGAGAAAGAGATAATGGAAGATAAATTTCTTTTTTTTTTTTTTTCTTATGGATGGGAAGGGAGATATATATAGGGAGAGAAAGAGAGAGAGAGAGATATGTTGGTGGAGAGCTCATCATGTTGTCCCTCTTAGTGGAGAATCCATCATTATTGTTCTTAGTGGAGGGCCCATCATGTTTCTTAGTGGAGAGTCCATCATTATTGCTCTTAGTGGAGGGCCCATCATGTTTCTTAGTGGAGAGTCCATCATTATTGCTCTTAGTGGAGGGCCCATCATGTTTCTTAGTGGAGAGTCCATCATTATTGCTCTTAGTGGAGGGCCCATCATGTTTCTTAGTGGAGAGTCCATCATGTTTCTTAGTGGAGAGTCCATCATTATTGCTCTTAGTGGAGGGCCCATCATGTTTCTTAGTGGAGAGTCCATCATTATTGCTCTTAGTGGAGGGCCCATCATGTTGTCTTAGTGGAGAGCTACCATCATTGCTCTTCATAAGAGGCCTCACAAGAGGCCCCACTGAGGCCCCACAACGCGGGCCCCACAATGTGGGCCCTCGGTTGATTCGATTTTAAACAAATGTTCAATGCGGGCCCACCAAACGAGTCCAAATTTAATCAAAATGCATCATGCGGCCCCACCAAATGGGTCCAACTTTCTCGATCCAAATTTAATCGAAGCACCCAATGCGGGCCCACCAGACGGGTCCCAATTCTCTCTGGTTTAGATTTTTCTGAATAATCCTTCTCAACATTTAGCGGGAAAATACGAAACACGACAGAAATGACCAAAAATATTTAGAAATGTAACAAACGGATGCGGGAAAGAAAGACATTGGAAAACCGACGGAAAACAAACCCTAATTTCTTTATCGATTAAGGTAGAGCAAAATGGGGTGTCTACAGCAGCACTCTCGTCTCTTTTCTCTCTCAAAACAAGCTCTCTCTACAGCCCTCTCTCATTCTCACCCTCACTCGGTTCTCTCTCAAAATCTCTCACCTTCACTCGGTTCTCTCTAAAAAATCTCCCCTCTCTCAACAGCCATCTCTCACTCTTATCATCCATCTTGCTTCTCAATCTCTCTCTCTCTCTCCACTGAAGTTTGATCATCCGTTGGTTCACACACTTGGGAAAGGAAAGGTTATTTTTCACAAACATTGGGAGAGGCTTTCGGATTCAATCTCGGAATTTCGGCATCAAATCATCATCTAGAAAAATCTGTCGTGTCCTTAGGTTTTAGGGACTCCTAGAGTTAGGAGTCTAGCCTCATCATGGACGTTTGATATGGATAGCAACCGTGCCATAGATCTAGTTACACTAGTCATCCAATCTTTCCCTAGGACAAGCCTAGTTACCTAGGATGTAGGTTAACCTGCATTAGTCTAAGGGACAACTTGCACTTAGATAGGATCATATAGCATCTTAGATGAAGTCTTAGGATAATAAACTATTCAACTTGAATTAAATAACTTCTCTTAAACTGTTGAAACAGTCAATCCAGTCTAGATCGGTGTCTTAGATGAGTTAGGCATAAGTAGCTTAGCTTAAGTGCACCGAACTACGTCGACTCTGATCCCAGTGAGGGTTGGGTACGTAGGCAGCTTGGATGTCTCACGGCATACCAATCACGAGTCGGCTCCACACATAAGTGGTGGGGTTTGCACATTGATCCTTAAATTAAAAGTAATTAAATCACTTAGGACTTTCCATGAAATTAGAATTTTACGAGAACTTTCACTTAGATTGAATTCAAACAAATTTAGAAAATCAAGATACACATTTAGGAATTACACTGAAATTAGATCTTAGGATGCATGTCACGTAGTTCGCACATTAATATAGAGTTAAATGAGCAATTTAAAAGAAATTCAAAAGAGTTAACTTTTGGAATTGAAGACCGATTATCGGGCAGGAACGGTGCATGTGGTGGTAACTACCCATACCTTCCATTCTCGTCACCTGGTAACGAGTTTAGATTTCTGGTCAATAATGGGTCCTAGATCCCTCATCTAGGTGGCGACTCTGTCACTCTCTTTTGCGTGGAATTCGGATTGCCTTAGTGATCCCAAGTTCACGAAAAAGATGAATTAAATCACACCTTGCTAGGCTCGGCGGCTTACCCCTGCCCTTATGGGTACTGGGTTGCACGTTTGTTTGCACCCTATGGCTTGGTTGCTGCCTGCTTAGTTGGGTAATAATCAATAAAAAACACACGTCATTCGCGTGGGTACGAGAGACCAAGAGCGAGCGTGGTGACTCGCGCCTCACCCCTCTCGTGGGATTGGGTCCCACAGTCCCTTTTCTTTCGCAAACCCCTTTTATCGATTCTATGATTCATTTGTTGACATGACTAGCATTAGACTTGTCTTGATTGTATGCTTAGTTGTAGCATTATTATTGCTTTGATTACATACTTAGCTATAGTTTTCTTGTCTTTATTGCTTATTCATATATCACTTGCTTATTCACATGCTTAGCTATAGCATTTATATGTTCATTATCTCTTGGTTATTTGCTTAGCTATAGCTCTTTACTATTTGCATGCTCATTATCTCTTATTATTTGCTGAGTTATAGCTCTTTACTGCTTACCTGTTTATTATCTCTTGCTTATTTAATTAGTTGTAGATCTTTGTTGCCATTTACATGATTTTTCCCAAAATTCTTCAAAAATAATAAAATTGGCATAAGAGACTGAGTGCGCCCAGGTGAGTGGGATGCCTAACACCTCCCCTACTCGAAACCAGGCACGGACCTTTTATTCTCTGGATTTATCCATTGCATAGAGTATATTATGGTTCCAGGGCCTTATTCCTTGGATGGCGACTCTTCTTCATTTTTGAGTACATCTTGGTTCCGAGCTTTGTCTCTGAATCAAGAGGTATCGCATATACCGCCACAACTCATGCTATGACGACACCATTTCGAGAGGTCCTTGGTAGAACTCTCCTTCTCAAGTAGAGATCGAAGGATGATAGGGGGATTCGTCCTCCGCCGTCCGGGATCGTGGGTCCACTTCGCCGAGGCGAACCGCATGTTCTTCTGGTGTGAGCTCGTTTTCAATCGATTCATGGCCGTCGGCGTCTTCAAGAGATTCATCTCCTTGAATTTTATCTTCCTCAAGGAAAACCTCAAGTTGTTCATTTGGTATTTGTGGATCTTCAATGACGGTTGGAGGTGGTGCTTTGCTCAATCTATGTTCCTCAACACGCTGATCTAATACATCAATCATGGTCTTTTCCGACCCACGATTACAAGAGGATAGGATTCTTGTTTTCCTGGGCTCTGATACCAAATAGGGCGGATAGCGATTCAAGGGGCAAAGAAATATGAGCAGTAGATGGCTCAATTGAAGAGCAACAGATGGCTCTTTAATTCCGAACGCAACAATTCTAAAAGGCAACGACTAAATTTTTATTATAAAAGATTATAAAAAACGATTACATAAGTGTCATATTTATAGGCCTTTTGAAAAGATCTCCTATCTAATCTCAAGTCCTAAAATTTCTCCTACACATGGACGTTCCTAATAAACAAAAAGAAGAAAAGAATCCCTATAAACTCTCTAAATTTCGTTAACTCTATCACCTCCTACAAAGTAGGAAAATTCAATCTTTTCCTCTCTCCTTTAAACGGACAACTACAACTCAACTCTTTGAAAGAAAAAAAAAAGACTCCAAATAAAATTCTAACTCCCTAAAATCTCTACTAAAGAATTCTAGCCAACAATTAAAAAATTAGAAAAAGAATTTCCTAATTAATCTAAACTCTTCAAACGTAGAGATCAAAGTAGGCCGTTGATCGAGACGCCGTCTTATATCTTTCCATCTGAGGGTCTTGAACGATCTGATTAAGGTTTTGACACCCTCAACCGTTGATCTTCGTGATCGTGCGAGATGCACATGCATCAGTGGGCTCCTGTTTTCCTTGTTCATGTATGATGGTTCCGATTTGCTTTTTATTTTGCATTTTTTATTTTGTAGCTAATAGGTTTTTGGATCTTAGATCAATGAGGAAAAATAACTTGAAATATGTGAGATAGAATGATTGTATTGATGGGTTTTTGCAGATGGGGTTTCCTTGAAAAGTTGAATTTTTTTTGCAGATGAGGAAAAAAAATTGGTGACCCGCGGGTTGACCCGGCCGGTAGGGGTGAGGTCCAGGTCCACACTTAGTGACACGTAAATTTTCCTGGTCATTTTTTACCTGGCCCGTATGACCCAGACCCATACGGGTCCGGTCAAACCTCTCCCGGTCCACCGGTTTGCCAGGTTTAGAATCAGCAGACCATGGCAATTATATGTATTGGAATATAATCTTTGGCCCCATTATGTGGAGAACTTTCCCGGTGGAAGTCCTAGTCCTCGCGGTCGCCAAAGACATTTACTCTGCAAAATTGCAACCACCCAATTAATATTATCTAGAGGGATCTGCTAGGGTCCATCGTAAAAGATCGTTCATAATGACTCTTTGCATGAATAATTCAAAAGTTAATGGAAAAGTCTTAAATAAAGATTAGACTGCCATTATCAAAACATGAGCGTGAGGATACGATTTTCCCATCGTGTATTATTCAATAGAAGTAAATAAATTCCGCGAGGCAGAGACAGAAAGTTGGTTATCAAGAAGAAAAGATTTGGACGTGATGGGAATTACAGAGATGTAAGACAAGTGTAAAAATGCAAATGCAAATCGAAGATGAGAGAAAAGAGAGAGAGAGGGCTACTAGAGTTTCTTCCAATTAAGAAAACTTACGTGGAAAACTTATGTGCAACAATGGCAGATATGGAGGTATTTATTCGAATGAACCAAATGGGGAAGATGAGGCTGTTCTTATAGAAGATTCATACAGCTCTTCATCATGGCCGTTCGGCCATCACGTCCTTTTAACATGGCTTTTCAAATAGCCTTCATACCCTTCTAACACCGTTTCAAACAAACGGATATACGACCGTTCATTCAGTTACAGGACACCCAAAATCCAAAAACTGAAAGAAATAAAAGCCAGCCACAGGCTTTGTTACTTCGAATAAATGATTAAATAACACCAATTCTAATAGCTTAAACTTTTGAATTAATTGGTTGTTGCACACTCACCTCACTTATTAACACACCCCCTCTCTTGCACACACGCACAAACAAGTAGAGAGAAACACAATGCACAGATTCACACAAACCCATACACAACTTTGGAGTTGGAATTAAAAAGCTATATCAGTTAGACAGTTACAAATTAATATATTGAACTCTAAAGTGGTTTGTATTGCTAAAACATCTATTTTTATCCATTTGCATTTTGCTTCTTCTTCCAAGAAACCCATCATGGACATTATTTCTACAACAAAATTGGTCTTTTCCCATTTACTTTAGGAGAATATATATGATGGGTGGCCATGAAAACACGTGAAGTCTAAAAAAGTAGGTACGACCCACTTTTTTTGATAATCCAAACCGTTCATCTGTTTGGGCACAACATAAATAGGTTGTGCCCCAAAAATCATTTTCATTGGATGATCCTAACCCTCCGATCTGAACTGATCCGAAAATGGAGATTTCCAAAAATCATTTATGGAATCTTCTACAGATCGGAGGGCTAGGATCATCCTATGAAAATGATTTTTTGGGCACAACCTATTTAAGTTGTGCCCAAACAGATGAACGGTTTGGATCACCAAAAAAAGTGGGCCGTACCTACTTTTTTTAGACTTCACGTGTTTTCACGGCCACCCATCATATAAATTCTCTTACTTTAGTTAGTGTTTCCTTTCTTAGAGAAAAACAAATGTTCCTTTATGAGAGAGAAACAAACGCATTAACAATGTTATATTCCCTGCTACGCTCATTATGTAAAAGTTTGTATTGCACCTATAGAGGAAATCTGATGCATAGTCGGATAGCAACAGCAGGAGTTGTTGGGTTTATAGATCTGAGGGCTAAGATCATCCTATAGAAATGATTTTTCGGACACAAACTATTTACATTGTGGCCCATAAAATAAATAGATTGGATCATCCTATGGTGTGGGCACTACAATACTTTTTGATAAAAAAACTGGAATCCATCCAAATATTGTAAATTAGTCGGGTGTTGTGGTAGTAATTGTGTTGTGGGGAAACTTACACGGTTCCACATCCTTGCCTAGAATTTCCATGTTCCAGTTGATGCTTCTGTTAGACTTTCCTATAATTGCAGAACTATCACTCCTTCAGTATTAATGATTTTCAGGAAAAGACGGGCAGGAGTGGAAATTTTGGCAAAGCAATGGAAAATATCTTTGCCTTTTTCTCTTGGGGACTGATATAGGCACCGCTATATTTAAGACTTTCGGATTTGATGTTAATAGCATATTTAGTCTATATTTAAGACTTTTTCGGATTTGATGTTGGAGTTTTTATACGGTGGCCGACCGTCTGACATAAAGGGCAGAGAGAGAAAAAACTCTCTCCCATTTTTTATCCAGTCAAACTCCCCTTTTTTACTTTCCCCATTGATAAAAAATCAAGGGGGCTGATATTTCTCGTTATGTCGATAGCATATTTAGTCTCGTAACCAGGGTTGGATTCCAGTTTTTTTATCCACAACACCCGACTAATTTACAACATTTGGATGGATTCCAGTTTTTTTATCAAAAAGTATTGTAGTGCCCACACCATACGATGATCCAATCTATTTATTTTATGGGCCACAATGTAAATAGTTTGTGTCCGAAAAATCATTTCTATAGGATGATCTTAGCCCTCAGATCTATAGAGGAACTATAGGATGATCTTAGCCCTCAGATCTATAGAGGAACTACGTATCATGGAAACCTTTACAGATCAGAGGGTTGGGATCATCCTATGGAAATGATTTTTGTCACACCCTATTTACGGTGTAGCCCATCTAATGTACAGTCTGGATCTTTATGTGGTGTGATCCGTACAATACTTTCTGAAAAATAGACGACTATATGGGCTTACACCATATACTATAAAAAGTTTGTATTGTATCTATAAAGGAAATATTCTACAGATCTGGACAATTGGTTCGCCGATCCAATAGTCCGTAGGGGTCTGATCATGGATTTGAAATGTCCTGCCTTCAAACCGCTTAGATACATCTACATCAGAATCAACGACCCCCAGAAAAAATTTAATCCCCAATGGACGACGAGTATCCACCTGACCTGTCCAAAAGAGGATTTGACATGGTGAAAACATCCAAACCTTCATTGTGCCCCACTTCTAAAGGACTTACTCTAAAACTATTTGAAGACAGATCAGGTAGAGGAGCATCCCCATCTAGAAACTGCATGACCTGCCTCATGCTTGGCGGCACGGGATGCGAACAGAGCAATCCAAGCTTCAACACCAACTCCATTTCTTGCACCAGGTAATCAGTTCCTAGATTCGGATCACTTGTCTGTAAAATTATGCCTCTCCTCCAACATTCTGACACCCAATCTACAAGAACCACTTCTTCTGCAGACGCCCGTAGATTGATTGGTCTCCTTCCACAAGCAACCTCGAGTATGAAGGCCCCAAAGGAAAACACGTCGGTGCTTGTCGTTGCCTTGCCAGTTCTGCTTAACTCCGGTGCCATATAACCTAGAGTTCCGACCACATGAGTGGTTTGAGGATCGGTTCCATGATCATATAATTTCGATAGACCAAAATCGCCTAATCTTCCATTGAATTCATGATCTAGTAAAACATTGCTCGCTTTGATGTCTCTGTGGATGACAATCTGCTCCCATTCTTCATGCAAGTAATAGAGCCCGGAAGCTACTCCTTTGATGATTTGAAATCTTTGATTCCATTGTAGAACTGAAATGGGTTGATCAAAGAGTAATTTGTCAAGACTTCCATTGGGCATGAAATCATAGACCAAGAGGAGCTCTCCTTTACGCCGGCAATATCCGAGTAGCTGTACTAAGTTCTGGTGTCGGAGCCTTCCAATGCTGATAATCTCTGCTACAAACTCCCTCATCCCTTGCCTTGATTCATGAGAGACTCTCTTCACAGCAACTTCGACTTTGGAGGAAGGTAACACACCTTTGTACACCCTACCGAAACCTCCGATGCCCAGAAGCTCTTCACCTCTAAAGCCATTGGTTGCTCTGAATAGATCCTTGTATGAGAACCTTTGTGGCCCATATTCACGCTCCCAATCCTCGAGTATCTCTGCGAATTTGATCCTCCTTCTGACAATAAGTAGAATGCTGGTGAGGATCACTAACATGAAAACTGTTGTAATTGTGGGCAACCCAACTGTCAATACTTTCGATTTCTTTTTGGGACCTCTCCGAGGAAGCTTAGGAAGACGCGATAGATCAAGTTCTTGAGCTTTTCCATTCATCTGAAAGCTCCATCCCAGAACATAGTGAGAAGTTGGAAACGATCCTGTCGATGAATAAAACCCCACATACATATCTTCTAATACGTCAGACGAAATATTATAAACCTTCGAAGACAAGAGAGGGCGATTAGGTTTAGGTTTCTTGACTGGAGATATTGTTACATCAAGTTTCTTATCTGTACCATTGTACTCTACCCAAACCTGCATTGGCTCTCCACTTATAAGGCTCAAGTTCTTGATCCCACCATTTTCATTACTGTAATAAGCTGCAGGGGCCGAGTTAGTAGAATTTAAGCTGTTGATATCGATTCCTACATGGTTATCGTTGATATCTCCAAATTCGGGGTTCTTGATGGTATCCAGCTCAATGGCAAGAACATGATTAGGAGAATTTCCATTGTTGCTCAAATTGAAGAGACCCAGATATTGGTTACCTAGAGCCCCAGGGAGATCTCTCGAGGGGGCGATGACCAAGGCAATACCCTGGCCACTTAAATCATGATAAGTGGCGAAAATTGCAAAGACGAAAGTAGTAGAAAAGGAGTAAACAGTACCATTGGTAGGATTCTTAAATTGGAGGGGCATGGAGTGGAAGGCATGACCCGTGCTTTGCTTTGAGCTGTTTGTTAGCTCCAAGAGGCCGTTGGGTGTAATTTCCGCTATGCCATCGAAGCTCAGATTGGCCCTGAAGAATCCATTGTAGGTGAAGCCATCATTGTTAGAAGCTGTAATTTTGATGAGGAGAAGCACCAGAAATATCTTGGTAAACATTGCTGAAGTCTTGCTAGAGATTCAAAAAGTCTTTTAAAGTGCTTTCTCATGTAAAGCATTCTGTTTGATAATATATAGGCGAAGAGGAAAAGTGTATATCCCATGCATTAGGAGTGAACGCTATTTACTTGTGGAGTCAATGCAATTACTTGTACAGATAGACGTTAACTTCAGAATGCACCAATATTACATGTACCATATTTTTGTTAATGGGACTCATCTCTTGGCTTTACACTTTCTTTAACTAGTTGTAAAAAGCTGTTAGAATTCCCAAATAGCTCTCACAAGCCAATCAGAAAAGTATAAACCATGGTGATTAGTGCCATTATCAAAATATGATGGTTGGGAGCACTAATTACAAGAGAGAATAGGAGAGATCTTTTTTGTTTTTTCAAAGGAATATAAAAATGCTTCTTTCTATTTCTGACGACTAATTACATTTAAGTGATAACAACCATTAAAATAAAGGGCAGTGATAAAACTAGCACTCAATCAAAACACTAGCGTGAGGATACGATTTTTCCCATCATTTATTATTCAGTAGAAGCTGATAACGGAGCGTATATTCAGCGAGGTAGAGATACTAAGTTGGTTATCAAGAGGAAAAGAGTTGAACGCACAAAAAACCAAAACTGAAAGAAAGAAAAAGCCAGCCACATGCTTTGTTACTACTTGTCTCTCCTTTTCTCGTTAACAATGAGGGCGACAGGGAAAGAGAAAACATGTATTTATGTTTCCATGGACCCCTTTTCAATTCCTTTGGCTCTTTGGTTTTCAGGTTGATGTTATAGTTCTAAGTGGGCACCATGTGGAAGTAAAAATGATTAAATGACACCTACTCTAGCAGCTTAAGATTTTGGAGTAATTTGTGGTTTCACATTATATAGGAGCTATTGCCTCCTGGGTTCTAAACCCAACAACTCCTTGACATTAAAAATTCACGTTTATGGGAAAAAAGAGGGGCCCCACATGAGGGGGAGTTTGAAAGTATAAATGATTAAATAACACCAACTCTAATAGCTTAAACTTTTGGATTAATTGGTTGTTGCACACTCACCTTACTTATTAACACACCCCCTCTCTTGCACACACGCACAAACAAGTATAGAGAAACACAAATGCACAGATTCACACAAACCCATACACAATTTTGGAGTTGGAATTAAAAAGCTATATCAGTTAGACAGTTACAAATTAATATATTGAACTCTAAAGTGGTTTGTATTGCTAAAACATCTATTTTGATCCATTTGAATTTTGCTTCTCCTTCCAACAAACCCATCAAGGACATTAATTCTACAACAAAACTGTGCTTTCCCTATTGACTTTAGTTACAGTGTTTCCTTCTTAGGGAAAAACAAATGTTCGTTTACAAGAAAGAAACAAGCCATTTCAAAAAAAAAACAAACACATTAACAATATTATATTTGCAGTTACACTGATTATGTAAGAGTTTGTACTGCACCTAGGGGAAATCTGATGCAGAGTCAGATAGGATAGCGACAACAGAAGCTCCGAAGCAAAACAATGCAGGGTAGGCGTAGCTGAAGCTATGTATGTAGGGATGCGGAAGCAAAGGGGAAATTAGAAGGAAAAGGAAGGATAACTAACTAAAAGTGAAGGGAAAGGAATATGAAAAGTTGAAAGGATTGAAAATGGTAGTGAAAAGGGCACATGAAATGGTTGGAAAAGCGTACAAGGTACTGCAGAATAAAAAACCTCGCTGAATTGAAGGTGGTTTGGTTATAAATTTTGGGAGGGTTACAGAAGACTAGGAATCGATGAATCTCTATTACAAGAATAAGATGGGTGCTGTTTGGATATCATCATGGTTGTTAGGTAGTTAAAAGTTGGTTATAAAGTATGAAGGTTCAGGGTGGTTTTCAAACAAGAAGGTTAAAGGCTGTTAAATAATTCCAAGAGATTGGTCGTTTGGGATGGTTTTTGGAAGTTGGTTGTGGATCTGTTTGAGGAAGGAAGTAGGGTGATGGGTTCGTTAATAAAGGTGGCGGGAATACGGTGAAGAATGGCGGCTATTTTTTATGGAAGAAGTGTTGGGGGTTCCACATGAAAGCAAAGATCCCACATCCGTGAAGTAAAAAGAAGTGGATGGGCTTTATTAGGACTAGGGCACCCTCCCCTAATGGCTAGCTTTGAAGGTGAGTTCTACCCGGGTCCCAAAAGGTGGTATTAGAGCCTGGGTGTGGTAATCCCAGTTTAGCCTCCAAGGATGGAAATATCCCTCGGGGAAGATCTTGTTAACCCCGGTATGCCTCCGAGGACGGAAAATCTCTTTTTCCAGAGGAAGATCTTGTAGTTCCCATGCTTCACCCAAGTTAAATGATGTGGATGGGCTTTATTGGGACTTGAGCACCCTCCCCTTAACGGCTAGCTTTTGAGGGTGAGTTCTACCCAGATCCCAACACAACAAGAAGGAGATTTAAGGGACTGGTTTTAAGGCTGAGATTGGAAGAGAAATAACAAGATGGGCAGTTGATTTTTCTGCAATGAAGAGACTAAGGTCATATGGGGGTTCACAGGTTAGATGCTAAGAGGGCTATGGGTTGCTGTTTTGGAGGGAAAAGAAGGGTGTTCTCCGATAAACTAAGGCAGAGAATAGACAGGAGTTAGAATCGGTTGAAAGTAAGGGTTACTTCAGATTTTGCAAAGGAAGAATAGGTGGTGATTTTATGGTTGTTTGTGCCACCAAAGAAAATTATATTGGCCTATGGAGAAACAGGGACTCATTTGTGCCTAAAATTTAGAGAGACTATGGTGTGGTGATGAACTGACCTCAACAATGGTTATCAGTTGATCTCCAGTTAGTTCAGGCAGCGCAACAACAGCGGCAGGTGGCTGTGCTTTTAACCAGCGGGCAGAATCTTCAATTGGCGGGACAATCTTGGCAAGTAGCAGGTGACTTGCTACGAAACTTGGGACATGGACTAGTTTTTAAAGATATTCAACTAAACTAGAGTTTTCATTAATCAAAAGCTTGTCCAAATAGTTTACATATATGGCTTTTTTAGGCCTTTGATGTGCAATCCTAATCCAAGACAAAGATCGTAATTCTACTCAAACTAAAACAAGAAAAAGTCTAAGATATCCCTAAAATTTCTACACTTCGAAGTAAACTAAAACTCTCCCTAAATTTTCTCTCCTTGTGAACGACTAACTGTAATCCAAACAAAACTTCTAAATAAATCTAAATTTTAGCGAATGATATTTTCACTCCCCACGCATTAGGCATTTGCCCCCCTTATACCGTGAACAGTGGGCAACTTTAAGGCTTTTTGGCATCAAATCACGTTAAAAGGGCGGCGAATGCATACTTGGGGGAGGAGGGGGGATGGGGAAATATCATCACCAGAAAAAAAAAAACCAAACTAAAACTAATTAAATTGGATTCATAGTAAATAAGAACCGTCGATTTGGACATCATCCGATATCAGGATGATCTCGGACTTTTTGACCTTCTGGAACTGCCATTTACTCAAACTTTACTGTCAATCTGGACAGTTGGTTTGCTGATCCAACAGTCCCTAGGTGACGCAGGGAGCGTGAGAGCAGCAACACCAAGATGGAGATCAACACAAGCAACAACTAAAATAATCTTGTGGGGGCTTGAAAACCCATGCCACGGTTTGGAGAAAAACTCCAATATAACACGTGAAATGATTGAAGTTCCTTCACCAACGTGAACGAGCCAATGACATTACATAATATAGAGAGTCGAAATCTAAGAATAGCAACATTAAATACTAACTTAAGACCTAAGCAATTAATTCCACCTAAGGCAATAAAAACTAAACTTACAAATATTACTAATAACCCTAAAATCACAATTTCGTAATTGACCCTTACCATAATCTAAAAATAACCATAACTTGTTGAAATCAAGTCCAAATCGCGTAATCTTGGGCTCTTTAGATAGGTAATCGAAAAACCTTTCTAAAAATACCAAATTAAGCTAAATAGACAAGTTTTTACATCCTAAAAAAATACTAAAAATAAAATAACGAAAATAAAAAAAATAAAACCAAAAGACTCAATCAACGCCGCACGTTCTGAATCAGTAGGGGTCTGATCATGGATTTGAAATGTCCAGCCTTCAAATAGCTTAGATGCACCTGCATCAAAATCAACGACCCCCATAGAGGATTGAATCCCCAATGGACTACGAGTATCGAAATGACATGGTGAAAGCATCTAAACCTTCATTGTGCCCCACTTCTAAAGGACTTACTTTAAAACTATTTCAAGAGAGATCAGGTAGAGGAGCATCCCCACCTAGAAACTGCATGACTTGCCTCATGCTTGGCCTATTGCACGGCACGGGATGTGAACAGAGCAATCCAAGCTTCAACACCAAGTCCATTTCGTGCACCAGGTAATCAGTTCCCAGATTCGGATCACTTGTCTCTGAAATTCTGCCTCTCCTCCAACATTCTGACACCCAACCAATAAGAACCACTCCTTCTGCAGACGCTTGTAGATTTATCGGTCTCCTTCCACAAGCAACCTCGAGTATGAAGACCCCAAAGGAAAAAACGTCGGTGCTTGTCGTTGCCTTGCCGGTTCTGCTTAACTCCGGTGCCATATAACCTAGAGTTCTGACTAGATGAGTGGTTTGAGGATCGGTTCCATAATCATATAATCTCGATAGACCAAAATCGCCTAATCTTCCACTGAATTCATGATCTAGTAAAACATTGCTCGCTTTGATGTCTCTGTGGATGACAATCTGCTCCCATTCTTCATGCAAGTAATAGAGCCCGTAAGCTACTCCTTTGATGATTCGAAATATTTGATTCCATGTTAGAACTAAAATGGGCTGATCAAAGAGTAATTTGTCAAGACTTCCATTGGGCATGTAATCATAGACCAAGAGGAGCTCTCCTTTACGCCGGCAATATCCGAGTAGCTGTACTAAGTTCCTGTGCCGGAGCCTTCCAATGCTAATAATCTCAGCTACAAACTCCCTCATCCCTTGCCTTGATTCATGAGAGACTCTCTTCACTTCAACTTTGACTTTGGAGGAAGGTAGCAAACCTTGTGCACCCTACCGAAACCTCCAATGCCCAGAAGCTCTGTGTCTCTGAAGCCCTTGGTAGCTATGAATAGATCCTTGTATGAGAACCTTTGTGGCCCATATTCACGCTCCCAGTCCTCGAGTAACTCTGCGAATTTGATCCTCCTTTTCACAAAAAGAAGAACGCTGGCGACGGTCACTAAGATGAAAACTAACATAAAAATGGGCAAACCAATTGTCAATACTTTTGATTTCTTTTTGGGACCTCTCCGAGGGAGCTTAGGAAGACGCGATATATCGAGTTCTTGAGCTTTTCCATTCATTTGAAAGCTCCATCCCAGAACATAATGAGCAGTTGGAATCAATCCCATCGTTGTAGAAAAACCCAAGTACATATCTTTTAATACAACCGATGAAAGATTAACCACCGAAGACAAAAGAGGGCGAATAGGTTTAGGTTTCTTCACTGGCGATATTGTTACATCAAGTTTCATATCTGTACCATTGTACTCTGCCCAAACCTGAATTGGTTCTCCACTTATAAGGCTTATGTTCTCAATCCTACCATTTTCATTAATATAACAAGCGACATGTGTGGACTTGGTAGAATTTAAGCTGTTGATATCGATTCCCACATGGTCATCATCAATATCTCCAAATTCGAGGTTCTGGACGGTATCAAGCTCCACGGCAAGAACATGATTAGAAGAATTCCCATTGTTGCTAGAACTTATGAGGCCTAGATTTTGGACAGGTAGAGCTCCGGGGAGCGCTCTCTCTGGGGCAATAACGAAGGCCATCCCATGGGCAAAAACAGGATAAGTGGCGAAAATTGCAAAGACGAAAGTAGTAGAAAAGGAGTAAACAGTACCATTGGTAGGATCCTTAAATTGGAGGGGCATGGAGTGGAAGGCATGACCCGTGCTTTGCTTTGCGTTGTCTGTTAGCTCCAAGAGGCCGTTGGGTGTAATTTCCGCTATGCCATCGAAGCTCAGATTGGCCCTGAAGAATCCATTGTAGGTGAAGCCATCATTGTTAGAAGCTATAATTTTGATGAGGAGAAGCACCAAAAATATCTTGGTAAACATTGTTGAAGTCTTGCTAGAGATTCAAAAAATCTTTTAAAGAGCTTTCTCTTGTAAAACATTCTGTTTGATAATATATAGGCGAAGAGGAAAAGTGTATATCCCATGCATTAGGAGTGAACGCTGTTAGGCCAAAAATCGGTAACAGATACGGCAGTGACGTAAAAGCTGAGCTGGAGGACCCGACAAGCCGAAGTGAAGGAGCTGAAGTTCTGCACAGGAGCACACGAGGTCAGAAGACCAACCCGGAGTCGTTACTCCGGACAGGCCCTTCGACACTCAAGTCAGTATGAGCAGGAGTGCAGAGCGAGTTTGTAAGAGTTTTAGTTGAGAAGTTATTACCTGTGGACCCCGATCCGAGGACGGTGCGGAGGGACGCGAGATTCCTCCTGCAATCCTCTAAGATCTCCACAACGTGAAGGAGAGCTCTGCCAAGGAACTCTCGAAACTGATGCCACCCTCATGGCATAGCTCGAGTGGCGATATAAAAAGAAAGAGATATGTCTTGATCCGGAGCCAGGGCTCGAAACCGAGACATACCTAAAATAAACTCAGAGTCGCCATCCATGGACAAGCCATGGAACCAAAACAAATGCTCTGTTTGCAATGGATAACCAGAGATACAAAAGGTCCGTGCCTGATGACGAATGGGGAAGGGGTTAGGCGCCCCCAATTCGCCCAAGTGCAAGCACCTGGTCTCTTATGCCATTTATTATTAACTCCAAAGAAGTTTGGGTAAAAATCATGTGAAATGGGAACAATCCTCAGGATTCGTCTACCTAAGCATGCATTTCCTGAGGATAACATAATAAGCACACATAAAATAAAATGAAAGATGTGGCACCTAAGCATAGCTAGGTTATGAGTGACATGCCTAATGGGTGTCTAAGTTCTGATGTGCAAACACATGCAAGCTATAGCTAAAAGATATAGGATCAGTACTAGAAAATAAGAAAAACACATCAAAACACACAATAACAATACAACAAATCCTAAGATTCTAAATTATTAGCCCGAGTCCTCGGATGGTCTGGTATTCATCCAAAGAAGCCTACGTATCCCCGCCTCCACGAGAATCAAGGCAACGTAGTTCTTCGTACCTATTCTAAGCTAGGATGCCTAAGACACCTAGACCTCTATCCTAGACTCGATCTAAAAGACCGGACCAATTATTAAAGTTTATTGCACGATTATTTAAATTCCAGTGAATCGCGGATTTTAAGACACCCTATATGCCCTAACTAAATGCAGATTAGCCCTAGGCTAATGCAGGTGGTTCTTACAACCTATGTGTAACTAGGCTGTATGCCCTAAGGAAAATAATAGGATTGCTAACGTATCCAAGACCTAGTCATCAATCGGCGATGTTAATCGCCAACTGACCGGACGGAGGCGCTCCTAGCTAGGACAAACTCCTAACTCTAAAACACACAACAAGCACACAACAAAAGACAAACTCCTAACTCTAAAACAACACAAACAAGCACACAACAAATAAAAGACAAACTCCTAACTCTAAAACTCTCTATCTAGGACAAACTCCTAACTCTAGAGGAAGATCTTGTTAAAAACAAGGTTTTGAAGAAAAAGGGTTAAAGCATTTATTAACAAAGTTTGGCTGGACTTGGGATAAAGATCCCGAGCTGCACTACGTACCTCGTGAGAGAGGATCAAGCCAACGTAGTTCGAAAACGAACTCTCAAACTACGCTCCTAAAAGAAACACTCAACACTTCAGATTTTTTTAAGGTTTTTTTTATATTTTTAAATGCTTTTGATATTTTTAAAGTTTTCAAGTGTTTTTGAGTTTTAAATTTCTAATGTTTTTGGGATTTTAAAGCTTTTCCAATACTCTAAACCTTTAAATGTTTTCAATCTTCCAGGGAACACGCAAGAACAACCACAAACTAGGGCAAAGCCCTAAATCCAAAGGGGAAACCCCGAACAAGAAACTAACGCCTCAAAGAGACGATCCACAACAAGAAACTGGCGTCTCAAAGAGGCAAACCACAACAAGAAAGATAGTGCCCCAAGAACAGAGAAAACAATCTAAGATCCTAAGCAGGGAAGGCTTTATATGACTGAGTTAGTCTCTAATGGAAAAACTCCTAACTAATAACACTAGAGAGGAGGAACAAATGAGTCAGAGACTCTCTAATAACACTACCGAGTCAAAGACTCACTCTAAAAGAGGAGGCCACTCTAACATGAGGCTAGGTAAGTCTCCTAAAGGGGAAACTCTCTACATGAGACAAGGCTTGTCTCTGAGACACAAATGACGTAAAAAAGGAATAAAAGACCCTGTGCATATTTGGCAAAGGTAAAACACCCAGCCGGGCCGGACAGCTACCTAGCCCTAGGGTGCAACAAATGTGCAACCAGATACCCATATAGGATAGGGGTATGAAGCCAAGCCGAGTAGGGTGTTCTCCCAAAACCAAACGACGCACAAAGAGGAGGTTTAGCAAGAGAAAGAGACTGGGCAAGTCTCCTATATACAAAGGAGGGGTATGCTATTTGGACTGAGCAAGTCCCCTAAGGATGATTTTACAATGGATTTTATCAATTTTAAGCATATGAATGATTTTACAAGTGAAATTATTGCAAACGAATTCGAAGTGAGTTGAAATTTCTACAGCAGCAAGATGGGAATGTATGTAGCTTACTGGATGAGTTTTACAGATTTTTACATTAAATTCACATTTTATTTTGATTTAACAATTAATTGACCAGATTGCAGAATTAACACAGAAACTAGTAGAAATATAAATCTAAATTCAATGAAATTTCTACAGAAATACGATATGAATACAAATAGCATGCAGTGAGATTTTCATGAATTTTAGAAATTAGTTACTACAAACTTCGGATTTTTCAATTTTCAGCCCAGATTATGAATTAACACTACACCACACATGAAACAAGATCCAAATCACTTGAAACTTTTACAGCAGCAATAAATGTGAAATATAAGACTTCTGTAAAAAGTTTATGAATTTTAATGATGATCTGATGTTAGTAAAAATTCTCCTAAAATCTGGTATTTTTCAAAGAAAGCATAAAATAATAACCAAACACAATCCAAAAATTGTGAAAACTTCATGGTAGAATGCATCAGTAACATATTAATTTCCCACAAAATTTCATTAATTTTGGAATCCGTTTAGTATATATTTTATTTTTCTTGATTGAAAAGATATTTTTGAAGAGTTTTCTATTTTTAAAACACGCTTTTCGAGAAAATTACGATTCCGGAAAACATCCTCCAACCTTGCTCTGATGTGATGAACACAAGAAAAATTTAAAATTCCAAAAAATAGATCATCCTGAGATGGCTATTTTTTCGAATTTCATAATTTCTCAGCCCACATTTTAAATAAAATACCACTCTTCACTCAAATTCGAAAGAACCGTTGATTCAATGCCCGATCTGATCCGATAGTTATTGTACTCTATTTAAGTAGAACATCGTATTAAATTTCGGGACGAAACGGATTTGAAACACTTATGCAGATCGTGATTTTAAGCACACGCAATTAATATTCAATTAAATTCAATTAAATACTTAAAAATCATGCAAAATACATAAAAAATACTAAACGATCCTGGAAAAATCCGAGAACAGTGTACCAACCTCTGATGGAGTCTTCGCCGAATTCGAAAGCCGCGGAGTCCGAAAAACCTCGCCGTTGTACGATTCGCCTCGCTTTCTTTTTCTTCTTCTTCTCTTTTTCTTTGTTTTTTTTTTTTTACTGTGTTCTGCCAGATGGAGGGAGAGTATGAGAGATAGGGAGATGATAGAAGATGGTCGAGAAACGATGAGATGGCTACGGTCAGATGTATGGAGGGAGGGAGATGAGCGCGAGAGAGATGAGAGGGATGGAGAGAGAGATATGTAGAGAGTGTGGGAAGATGAAAAAAAAAAAAAACAGAGTGTGTGAGAGATTGGGAAAGGTTGAGAGCTTGAACGAGGGAGAGAGAGGTTGAACGTGAGGAACAGAAGATAGGGAGGAATGTAAAAATAAAATAAAAATGAGAGGTGGCTGCTGTTTGGGATGGGGCGTGGGTAATAGAGTGAGAGATTGAGAAGGCTGTTCCTTTCAGAGATGAGAGAAGAGAGAGTTAAAAGGATAAAGAGAGAATAGGAGAGAGAGAGAGAGAGAGAGAGAGAGAGAGAAACAGACGAATGGAATGTGAGATAGACAAAAGAATGATAGGGAAATATAGTGGTGGAGAGTGAGGAAGAAAATGGTAATATACGACACCCTGTTTTTCTTGTTTTTTTGTTTTGTTGTTTTTTTGTTTTTTTTTTTTAAGAGGGAACCGTGGCTCTGTTTCTCTATGGAAATAGAGAGAATGTAGATAGTGGTGAGGGAGTAGAGGGGAAAGCAAGGAAGAACAGAGGGAGAGAGCTGAGTTGTTGAGTGAGGAGAGAGAGAGACATAGAGTGGGTGAGTGATGAGAGGGAGAGAAACCGTGTGGGGAAGAGGCCGAAACAGAGGAAAAAAAATGGGAATAGGAAGAGACAAAGGGAGAGTAGGGAAGATGGTAATGTAGGGAGCTTGAGAAAGTAAAACCCAAAACAGAGGATCCGAGAGAGTTAGAGAGTGAGAGAGTTTGAGAGTGAGGGGGGCTGCTGTTAGGAAGAAAAAAAAAAAAGATCAGGATCTTTCTTTCGAAGGAATTCCAGGGTTGTCTAATATATCCCCACCCAAAGAGGTGTGGTAGCTGTCGTTCCAGCCTGTTCCAGCCCAGCAAAGGCCTCGTCCCCTTTTATCAAGTGTAAAAGATATTGCAATTCCCCCTATTGTGTGAGCTGGAAAGATTCCTATTCCAAAACTGATGAGATTTCTAGAATAGAAATCACTGCCGAGATCTTGAAACATGAGGAATGAGCTGCCACTGCACTAGCTTTCCCAAAATATGAGATTACTGACCTGGAAAGTATCTGAGAAAGATTCTTGGAGTTAAACATTTCCACACACTTTGTGTCTCTTCATAGATGGCCCAGATCATCCTAATATGATAAGCTCTAAAGGGCTAGTAGGTCCATTACATGACTGAACACTCATGAAATAAAATTCGAACTTCAAATATGCGGGTGAGCCCACTCATCTTGGTCGAGAATCCTCCAATGAAATTTGGTTTAAGAATGGACTGGCTCACATTCGTCCCCATTTTAAAATTTGAATAAAAAATGATACGCGTACTTTCCGGCCAAATTCAGACATTTCAATTTCCCGTGGAAAGATATAGCTGGAACAAAGATGGAAGGAAGTGGAATGGATGAGAGATGGGAATTGACAGAAAGCGATGAAAAATGATCCTAATATGGAAATTTTCGTTTGCTAAAGCGGAGCAAAATGGGGGTGTCTACAGATGCCCCTCTTTGACAGAGCGTGTGAAACACGCGAGTGGCAAAGCTGAACAGGCACCACATTTTGATCGATCCGAAAACAAAGCAAAGCAAAAATTTTGGGCTTTCGGGTTCTAAAGATGGTATTTGCAAAGGCACACAACAAAGTAACCCTATGAGAATCAAAAACTGCAAGCAGGAGGGAGAAGACCTCTCACCGACCCCTAACTCTGCAATCACGACATCTCAATGAGATGGCCTCTCTCTAATACTCACGACTCAACTATCTAAAACAAATGCGCAAGGGCTCTATTAAAGCAGACACAAACACACTCTTTTTAACAACAAAGCTTTAAGAAAACTAACACAAAGAAATTACTTTTAGAGAATGCAGACCATTATCAATGCAAATATAAATCAATCACTCAAAGAGTCTGTAACACTCTGAGAGTCTCAAACACATGCAAAAAAACCTTTATACTCAAAGAGCCTCAACTACCCGAAGAGTCTATAACACTCAAAAGGGGACTCAACTACTCAAAGAGTCTCAAATCAACACAACATTTATACTCAAGGAGTCTCAACTACCCGAAGAGTCTGTGACACTCAAAGGGCCTCAACTACTCAAAGAGTCTCAAATCGATACAAAACATTTATACTCAAGGAGTCTCAATTACCCGAAGAGTCTGTAACACTCAAAAGGCCTTAACTACTCAAAGATTCTCAAATCCATACAAAACATTTATACTCAGAGAGTCTCAACTACCCGAAGAGTCTGTAACACTCAAAGGGCCTTAACTACTCAAAGAGTCTCAAGTCAACACAAAATTTATACTGAAGGAGTCTCAACTACCCGAAGAGTCTGTAACACTCAAAGGGTCTCAACTACTCAAAGAGTCTCAAATCGACACAAAACATTTATACTCAAGGAGTCTCAACTACCCGAAGAGTCTGTAACACTCAAAGGGTCTCAACTACTCAAAGAGTCTCAAATACAAACACTCAAAGAGTCTGCAGTCTCCTTCTTTTCTTTTTTTTTTGAAGTCGAAGCTTTACCAAAGCAAAACTAACCAAATGCTCGAAAGTAAGAATGAAACAAGCACATTAAACAAAAAGCCCTTTTTACTGGGGGCAAGATTTTTTTTTTTTTTTTTGAAAATCTTATTCTAAAAGAAAACAACTCGACGGGAGAGCTTGAACTAAAAGAGCGTGTTCAAACTTCTCTGGTCTCTATTTGAGGAGAACGTCCATTTCAAATATCAATGTGTATTTGACATCTTTTATGACGCGAGCCATAAAAGATGCCCCTAGTATGATTACTTCCATGACAAAATTCATTTGGAGAGCGACACAAGAAAAACGGGCCAAAGGCTTTCATTAATGCATACTTGGGGTTACAAACTTTTCTGATGAATACTTGGGCTTATAAAGCTCCTCAAAATACAAGAACATGGCTCTGCTCAAAATCTTGCTTCATCACTGTCATCTGCTAACTCTGGAACTGGGCTAAAAGCCTATCAACCTCTGAATTCTGCTCTGCTCTGCACTTGTTTACAGGAGTCACAAATTCTCTGCTAGTACGAGACACTTGTTCACAGGAGTCACAAATTCTCTGCTTCTCTGAGAGCTCTGCTTTCCCTCCATTTTTTTTTTTATTATTTTTTTTTTTTTTGCCACCCCGGCTTGGGGAGGAGCTTTTAACTAAACAGGACTCCGAAGAATTGGCCTTGACTCGACAAAGGAAAGACTTTGACGAACAACAACGAGGACATTGACGGACACCTGACTCAAATACCAAGATAGACTAAATCTGCTTCTTAGTCTGATAAGAAAAAATAAAAAATAAAAAAATGGTGAAAGTCACCCTCTCTTAGAATCTTTTGAACACCGTGTTTAAATGTGTTTCAACCCTCTTTTCAGGATTTCTGCCATGGTTATTATCCCTTTAGATTGTTCGGTTTCAATCTCCCCTAATTCAAAGAGTATCAAAAGAAGTCTTAATGGCGCTTACTCAGACTTTGAGAAAGTGCCAAAGAAACCGAAAGTTTAGCTGGCTTTTTAAAGCTCCGCCATCTCCTCATGAAGTCACTGCCATGACCAAATCGCCTTTTCAAGTTTTCGATTCGGAGGACCGCATGCCTTAATTTTTGCCTGGACTGTCTGCCCTTACAGATTTTCCATCCAGCAGGCTCAGCACCCTGATTTTTGCCTAAACCGCCCTTTCGGGTTTTCAGCTTAGCGGGTGAATGACCCTAACTTTTGCCTAAACCGCCCTTGCGGGTTTTCAGTCTAGCGGGTCTAAGACTCCATCATTTTTCTTTCTTTCTGTTTCTCTACAAACCTGGGCCTGAGTACACCAGAAGGACTTTCGGGTAGGTCTAGGTTTAAACAAGGCTTTGATATGTCTGCATATAATTGGACCGAATCTGGATCATCCAGATTGCCTACGTATCCCCAAAGAAATTGGGAATCAGGTCACGCGTAGTTCAGGTGTAAAATCTTTTATGACGAAAGTCATAAAAGATGCCCCTAGTTTTAAGTTTGACGGAGAAACTTTGATTTTGCTTTCGGCTCAAAGGCTCTTTTAGCATAAAGGGGTTTCATCATTCATTTTTTTTTTTTTTTTTTTTAGCCCCAAGGGTTTGCAAATAGTTTAAAACATTTAGGATATTGGCTTGAAGCTCGAAACGTCCAAGGATGGCCTCCTGGTGTACTTAAGCATAATATTTCTTTAATTGATCCAGGTTTGTAGGTTCATTTAATTTTTCTCCATTTTCATTGAGGAGTCTTACAGCTTTTCCAGGCAGGACTTCATCAACAATGTAAGGACCAGACCAGTTTGGCCTGAACTTTCCTCTTGGGTCAAATACCGGCGCCCTATAGGACTTCAACACAAGATCTCCAGGCTTCAAATCTCGGACACGAACTTTCTTGTTGAAAGCTCTCTCAATCCGTCTCTGATATCCCTGGATATGATATAAGGCTTTCAGCCTCTTCTCATCTATCATCTGCAGCTCATCGTGTCTGGCCCTCGCCCATTCTGACTCTGGCAGGTTGGCCTCCATCATCACTCTCAAAGAGGGGATTCTCAACTCAACAGGGAGAACAGCCTCCATCCCGTACACCAAAGAATATGGAGTCATGCCTGTTGAAGACCTGATCGATGTCCTATAAGCCCATAAGGCGTAAGGGAGTTTGTTCGACCAGTCCTTATATGTCTCAGTCATCTTACTGATAATGACTTTAATGTTCTTATTTGCTGCTTCAACGGCTCCATTCGTCTGCGGCCTGTAAGGAGACGACTTGTGATGCCTTATCTTGAACTCTTCACACAGGTGTAACACCTCTTTCTTGAAATGCGATCCATTATCTGAAATCAACTCGTGAGGTACTCCGTATCTGCAAATTATATTGGTACGGATGAACTTCGCAACTGTGCTCGAAGTGATGGAAGCATAAGATGTAGCCTCTATCCACTTTGTAAAATAGTCAATCGCGACCAGAATGTACTCATGCCCACTCGAAGACTTCGGATAAACCTTCCCAATTATATCAATCCCCCATACTGAAAACGGCCATGGTGAAGTCAATGAGTGCAACTCCGAAGGAGGAATATGAATGAGATTCGCATAAACTTGGCACTTATGGCATTTCTTTACAAATGCGAAGCAGTCTGCTTCCATTGTGGGCCAATAGAAGCCAAGTCTTAGAATCTTTCTTGACAACATTTTCCCATTCATATGGGGTCCACAAACACCCTCATGAGTCTGTTCAATAAGTTGTGCAGCTTTATCTTCATCAACACAAAGGAGTTGTATGCCATCGAATGATCTTTTATACAGCTCTTCGCCGCAAATGATGAAATTAGCGGCTAACTTGTGAAGAGTTTTCCTTTCTTTGCTTGAAGCTTCTGGAGGATGACCCTTGCCTGAAATGAGGTTTCTGATATCTGTGTACCAAGGTTTCCCATCTGGACATCTAGCTGAAATCTCTATAGTATTTACGTGCGCAGGAGCCCATTGTAGTCTGATGGCTAGCGGTTGGACTTCCATTGTAGCAGAGATATCTAACATCGAGGCCAAAGTAGCCAAAGCATCAGCAAAATGATTTCTGGTCCTTGACAAGTGAGTAAATGTGACGCTTTTGAATTTCTGGACTAGAGATTCCAAGTACTCATTATAAGGGATCAATCTATCTTCTCGAGTTTTCCATTGCCCATTAATCTGGTAAATGATCAGGATGGAATCTCCGAACACATCAATATCTTGAATCTGCAAAGCTAAGGCTGCTTCGAGTCCGGCAATACAAGCTTCGTACTCTGCCATGTTGTTGGTGCACTCGAACTGCAACTTGATGGAGATAGGAATGTACTCTTTCTTCGGAGATACCAAGACTGCACCCACTCCTTGACCACGACTGTTTACGGCTCCATCAAAGTACATCAACCACTTGGTGTTGAGAACCTCTTCCTCTTCGATATCCATAATCTCTTCATCAGGGAATTCGGCTTTTAGAACAGCACTCTCCTCAACTGGAGCATCAGCCAATTGTTCAGCTATAACCCGCCCCTTAACTGATTTCTGAGTGACATAAGTGATGTCGAACTCAGACAATAACAATAACCACCTTGCAGTCCTTCCTGTAAGGGCAGGTTTCTCAAACAAGTACTTTAGAGGGTCCATTCGCGAAAGCAGAAGAACCTTGTTTGAAAGCAAATAATGTCTAAGCCTCTGGGTTGCCCAAACTAAAGCGAGACAAGTCTTCTCCAAAACAGTGTATTTTAATTCATACTCTAGCATCTTCTTGCTGATGTAGTAGATGGGCCTTTCTTTCCTAGACTCAAAATCCTGCTGAGCGAGCATGCAACCCATCGCAGTATCTGTGATAGATAAGTACAACAGCAACGGCTGGCCTGGAATAACTGGCGATAGAACGGGAGGCAAGGATAGGCATTGCTTAACCCTTTCAAAAGCCTCCTGACACTCTTCATTCCACTTCTTCGAGGAATTCTTCTTCAGAAGCTTGAAAATGGGTTCACATGTCATCGTCAGATGTGCTATGAACCGTCTCAAATACTGAACTTTGCCAAGGAAACCTCTGATCTGCCTTTCTGTCTTCGGTGGCTGCATTTCTTGAATCGCCTTAATCTTTTGCGGGTCCACTTCGATCCCCCTTTCACTGACCATAAACCCCAAGAGTTTCCCTGACGTAACGCCAAATACACATTTACTCGGGTTCAGACGAAGCTGATACTTCCTGATTCGCTCAAAGAACTTTCTCAGGGCAACAGTGTGCTCAGGCCGAGTCTTCCCCTTTACGATCATGTCATCAACGTAAACCTCAACCTCTTTGTGAATCATATCATGAAGAAGAGTCGTAGCGGCTCTCTGATACGTAGCACCAGCATTTTTCAAACCAAACGGCATCACCCTGTAGCAATAGGTACCCCACTGAGTAATGAACGCTGTCTTCAACATGTCTTCAGGTGCCATTTTAATCTGATTGTATCCTGAGAACCCATCCATAAAGGATAAAAGAGCATGCCCGGCAGTATTATCTACCAGGAGATCAATGCTTGGAAGAGGAAAGTCATCTTTAGGACTTGCTTTGTTTAAATCTCTAAAATCAACACACATTCTGACTTTCCCGTCCTTTTTGGGCACCGGTACTATGTTCGCAAGCCATTCAGGATATTCCACCACCTGGATGAATTTTACTTCTAACAATTTCTTCACTTCTTCATAGACTTTCAACTCCCATTCTGTTTTGAGCTTTCGAAGTTTTTGCTTCTTTGGTTTAGCACCGAGGATTAAGGGTAGTCTGTGCTGGACGATTTCCTCACTTAATCCTGGCATATCATCGTAAGACCAAGCAAAAACTTCTTTGAACTCTTTAAGCAGGGTGATCACTTCCTCGCGTTCTTCAGGAGATAAAGTTTTGCCAATCTTTATTTCCTGAATTGAGGTTTCATCACCAATGTTCACAGTTTCAACTTCCTCGTCAAGTGGTTTTGCTCGGCGACTCTCCTCCTGTTGAATCATATGTCTGATTTCAGGGGGAGTTTCGTCGGCATCCTCATCAGAGGGGGAGTCTTGATTGTTATTATTAAGATTATCAGATTTTAAAGCAGATTCAGTAGATGAAATAGAGACAGGAATGTACTCAAAAGAAGAATCCTTCATTTCATTGAAATTTGAATCACATACATCAGCAGATGAATTACCCTCATTGGGGTGTACAATGAACTTTGGACTCGTTCTTACAGACTCGATGGATATGTTGACACCTGTGTCAACTGACTCAGAACTATATGAGGAAACAACATCAGATGCTTTATCAGAAACATTCTTCAACTCAATCTTGCCGGAAAAAGGAGAACCGCCACCGACCTTAGGGGAACAGTCCTCTATGGTACCTGCATCAAAAGACTTATTAGAAGAAATAGACTCTGAATCAAACTCGGAGACTGACACGTACTTACGGATGACCGACTCTTCTGCAGGAATTCGATTGTACTGGAAAATAACCTGAGGAAGGACTTGAGAAGTCCAGTTAGTCAGAGGTTCCTCAGCCGGGGTGATAAGACGAGTTGGGTCCAGTATCAGCGGGCTCTTGCCAATCACGGCCACAGTCTGTGACTCTTCTAGGAAAAGTGAATTCAGAAGGTTCGGCTCTATGCACTCTGCCCAGTCAGTCTCGGACTCTGCCTCCACAATCTGCATACCCACTGGCTCTTCTTCTAGCTCAAGATCGAAGAAAATCTCAAACCCCGGAAGTATCTGCCCTGTGTTCTCATCTACCCATGTCTCAGCAAAGCCACAGAAAGGAAAGGTTGCGCCTTCTTTTCGGAATCGGCCGTTCATTTTCAAATCAATGGGTGCCATTGGCAACCCCAAGCCCCGACGGCGGTTTTCTGCCCATTTCAGCATTAACTGCTTCATCTCTACAATTTCTTTCTTTGTAGGCTCGTACCCCAACCCGAACAAACCATTGAACGCTTTGAATACCGGAAACTCAGTCAAACCCTGATGGTATTTGCCTAGTCCAGCGCCTGGCATATACCCCTGCCGGCGAATCATCCTGATGACATTTGAATTCGTGCTGGTTAGGAAACAGATTTCCTCGTTCATAGCCTCTTTGAAAGTGATCACAGTCACCTCTAATGAAAACCCCGTCAAGCTGACATCTTCGGACCTTTCCTTAGTTAAGTCTGGAGTAATCTGCCCTATCTCAAGGTCTGGATCCCCTTTTACAGTTATCACTCTGCTCCTGCGAATGAACTTCAATTTTTGGTGGAGAGTAGACGGAACAACACCGACCTTGTGCATCCACGGACGGCCGAGCAATAGTAAGAATGAAGCCTTAATATCTAAGACTTGGAATTCTACCTCAAAGTCCTCTCCGCCAATCTGTATCTCAGTGACCAAAGTCCCGATTACATCTCGACGAGTGCCATCATAAGCTAAAATACCCTGCTCGGATGGAATAAAATTCTCAGGACTGAACCCCAGGGTTGCCGCGGTGCTTAACGGGCAAACATTCAGCGCAGAGCCGTTGTCAACCAACACCTCTGGCACCTTCTTCTTGTTACAAATGACTGTGATTTTAAGAGGCTTGGTATGGTCTCGGCCTTCAGGAGGTAAATCGTCATCAGCGAATGACAATGTTTTTGCGGCTCTGGCCATGCCCACAAGACTGACAAGCTCGTCAGGTGAGGTATTAACAGAAACTTGTGCCGCATTAAGCTCTTGAAGGACTAGCTTTCTGTGCTTTGACGAGGCCATGAGTAAACCCCATACCGAGATATTAGCCTGAGTCTTCTTCAGCTGCTTTAACAGGCTCTCATCTTCTTCGTCTGCACTTACTTTATTCTGCCTCTGATTTCCTGCGTTTCGCGCAACCTCTGCCGGATTTTCTGCGCTCAACTCAGGTGGTTTGAATACTCGCCCACCTCTGGTCATGTGACGTATCTCGTCACACTGATCGTCCAGCAACAGCAGTTCGTCTTCCTCCGTTTTGAAAACATAAGGTGCATTACCGACATCCTCTTCAAAGTCTTCCATCCTTAGAACATAGGCGGCTTCCTTCGTTTTTCCCATGTCAACATTCTGAAGCGCATATGAATGGGACGAAGATGACTCGGCGAGTTCAGCATCGTCAAACGATAGCACATAAGGTTCTTTTTCTTTGAATTCTCTGAGCTCTTCATCCTCAAACTTCAAAACATACGTTTTGTCTGATGTAATAGCGCATATGAGAACAGAGGGATCAAGGATGGGCTCATCTACAAAGATAGCGTTTGTAGTGGGAGGAGCAGCAGCACGGTGGTTGGGAAGAGGATTCTGAGTGATGTTCGGCCTTTCAATTGCAAGCTCGTCTTTATCGATCATGTTCTGAATTGCGTGCTTCAAAGCCAAACAGTTCTCAGTCATATGCCCCGGGCCCCTGTGATATTCACAGTATTGATCACTTCTCCAGTTTACAGGCAGCGGGTTAGGAACAGGTTTGACATCTGGAAGTCTGATCTTCTTGTCTCTGATCAACTTCTTAAGTATCATGGGCAGTGGAAACGGTAATGGGTCAAACTGTCTGAACTGCCTCCTTATCGCCGGTCCAGCAACTTCCGCAACAGGCTTGGCCACTGGTCTAGTATAACTGACTGCTTGTACTTCCTTCGGGTGGATCATAGGCCTCTTCCCTTCTCGGACATCAGATAGCGTCTTGGCTCTGAGGCCCTTAGCAATAGCATCCTCGATCTGGGTGCCAGTCTTAATCAAGTGATCGAAGTTCTGATAGTGCTGCGGTACCATGAAGTGAAAGTACTGCGGAGACAAGCTCTTGAGGACCAACTTTATCTGGTCTTCCTCTGTCATTCTCTGGCCCAGTTGAGCAGACTTGCGCCTCCAGCGCCTGATGAATGATGTGAATGTTTCCTGAGGGTTCTGCTTCAATTGCTTCAGGTCTCTTTTTGTAACCTCAATCCCTTCTTCCATAGAGAATTGTTCAACAAACCGGTTAGAGATTTCTTCCAATGTCCTAATCTCTTCGGGTTTCAACTTCAAAAACCATCTTTTGGCCACTCCTATAAGAGACATGGGAAACAGGTGGGCCATCTGCTCTTGATTTAGGCCGTGCTGCTGAGAAAGAGTAATGAACCACCTGACGTGGTTTCTCGGACATCCGGTTCCATCGTACTTATCGTAGTCAGGAGCCTTAAACTTAGGCGGGAATATTGCGCCCGGGGATATCAAGAATTCAGAAATGTCGAACCCCTTAGACCCTTGAACCTTCATATTTTCAATGTCACGAGCCATCTTCTCGTACATATCGAATAACTCTTTTTCCTTGTTTACTTGAGGGACAAAATATTCCGCGGCATATTGCTCCTCCTCCAGATTGATTTCTACGGGAAGGGGGACTGGTCTGGGGAGGTTAGGAGATATGGCCGGAGGAGGCTGAATGGCGGGATTTCCAGAAGTAGAGACTTTTTCAGTATTCTGATTCCTTAGATGAGTCACCTCATCTTTCAACCCAGCTATATCTCGACACATATTTCTCAACATCTCTTGCATAACTATCATGGGGTCCACCGGGTCAGTAGCCATTTGGTTGACTTCAAAAGAACCTAACGACTCGGGCGAAGAGGGTAAAGGTATTGCTGTTGGTGACACAGTGGGATCAAAGTGACGAACAAGTCTAGACGTTGAGGTAGGCCTAGACCAGGTAGGTTTAGCTTGGGTGTCCTTTTTTGAAGCGATGGTTGCTATCTTTTAGAATCCTGATTGGAAGTTAACAAACTAGATTAAATGATTGACAAATGAAATCATGTAGCTTCCACAAGTAGAGAGAAAAGAAAAGAAACACATTTTGCATTGATTATATCAGGACAGGTTACAACGACATCGATTGACAACATAAAAATTGATGAAACTTTGAATCGCCAACTGCTTATAACATGTATTAAGTAAAACTTTTCATATTTTCATCTATAATGAAACCAGATTACAATCATTGACTTTGACTATGCTCAAGTAAAACAAATGAAGACAGCAAAGAAATGATAATCTCATGCCAAAGATCCTCAAAGCTCCGCGATCCGAGCCTTTTTGCTTGCGGGCTTTCCTGGCAATTCCCCACATCGGACCTTAGATATTAAGCCAAACCTCTTATCGATAACCTTGTTTCCCCAAGCAGCTACAATAGACTTTATGAGACCGGGAGTAAGCTTTTCGCAAGGAGGAGGGATTATAAATCCGGGAGGACATGGATTTCCCGTGATCTGGTAAAGCAAACGAGTGGGTGCATAAAAGGTTGACTTTTCCAAGCCCATAAGATACACAAATGGATGTGGATAGGTGCTGGTGATAACGTGCAAGCACGAATGACTCACCCAGTGAAATTGATCCTTCTCCACGTGCTGCAACCAATTATGCCACTCATCAATGGATTGGGGTTTATTGGCCATTGGTTGCCATGAAAGGTGATCCTTGAGGGTGTACTGAAGGGAGCTTCGTGGCCGAAGGATGGTGAGTTTTTCACAAAGCCACAAATAAAGCAATTTGACACACCCATGAAAATTATCCTTAACCTCTCGCCGAGCAATGAGATCCAACCCAGAGAAGGTTTCTGCTAGCATAATTGGGACAGGATTCCTTCCTTCGCTAATTTGATCGACTACACTCAGTAAAGTCACAGGGGCAATACTGGAGTCTTCACGGATAACGTGACGTGCAAGGACACCAAAGATTAAGGCACTGCGTCGACAATTTTGGAAACGGGAATCGGTAGGGTCAACGCTTTTGGAAAAATGCTCAATGAGGTCATCGAATTGCACGTACGTGTCTTTGAAATAGGGCATTGCATCAATAGTTTTGTTCTCGAAAAGCTTACAGAAAAGGAAACGAGGAGACGCTACACTCGAAGGTTGGATCCAGAGTCCTTCTGGTGGGAGTTCTAATAGGGCGCACCAATCCTCGAATATAGGACAGATTTCAAAAGGACCAAATTGAAAAACATGAAGAATAGGATCCCAAAGTCTTGCAGCTGCTTGAAGAAATTGCCAACTCACACCGGATGCGCTCAAATGATTAAACGTGCTGATGAACCTGTCGGCCATACTCCACTCTGAACGCTCACGAGGGAAAGCTCGAATTGTCTCAGTTATCCAATCCCTCATCACCTTGTTCGACATGACTTAACCTAATCACAGATAGGATAAGATCAGAAGCGAGTGAAAATAACCTTGAATAACGAAATAATAGGGATAAACTTGACCAATCATATGGGAAGGATACAACTGGTGACATTAAATTTCTTTCATCAATGATCAAAGATGATCGGTAGATCAGAAAGGTAGATCTCGGCCACAAAATGACAGAAGTAGGTCATAGACTGGATCTCAAATCTGACGATGAACATCGACAACTGTATGATCAAGAGGATCGATGATGATAGATCATGGTCATAGGGACAGCGGACAAGCCGTCAACCATATCTAAGACAGAGCAGGTAAATAGTAAAATCTAAACCAATGAGTAATATCTACACGCGGCATGGATCTATGACATATCAACAGAGTGGGTACACAGTCAAAGGGTAATGTACATATATGACATGGATCTATGTACACAAAATGAATGGACTCACGATCAAAGGACAACGAATAGACCATGGCCATGAGAGTAACGAGTATAGACCACTACTCAAGTGACTCTGAAAGAATGTACATATGATTGATTAAACCAGAAATCCCTCACTGGAAAAAGAGGGTTCTAATCTAACTGACCGACAAAACTGAATATACAGGAGAGATTTGTACAATATGAAAACGAAACGACAGGTTATAGTCTCAACAATGGTAAAAGGAATACTACCAACTGCATCGAAGGAAGGTAGATAGGATGAATCAGACCTGGAATACGTACTGCAAAAGGGGTCCTGATCTGAACGACTGACTAGGTAAATAGGGTATGTACAAGAAGATGGCGAAGGTGTACATCGACTCAGCAAGTAAGACATGAACAAAGGAACAACGCAACTGTATACTCAGAATATAGACAGTAATCCGGATAATGAGCAAGGAAAATTACTAACTGGGTTGAAGGCTGGAGACTATGTAGCTGATAGTTAGACCAGAAAACTTCACTGGCAGACAGGCCCTGGTCTAACAGGCTAGCACAAAGAGCGATCAGGATCACGGAGTTTCTACGAAATGGTCAATAAGAAATCAAAGTTTGGACCCTGGCCATGAAAGGTGATGAATGAAAACCATTGGCCCAAACCCACGACTGAAAGAATGAATAAGCTCTAACTAACAATAGTAGATCAGGAAGTCTCACGGATATAAATCCAAGACGCTGGAATAATCGCACGGATATAAATCCAAGACGCTGGAATAATCGCATGATAAGAGATCACAGGGTAGATCACGATCCAGGCGACAACCAGGCAAGAGTAAGGGTCATCGATCAGGTCAGAAGGAATGAAATGACTGAAATAGATAGAAGACAAGTCCTAATCTAAGAATAGATATAATACATGCACGTACATATATACATACCCTAACCAGGGGCACCAGCCCTAACCTAATCTAGCGGAGTCAAGAAAATCTTGACTCAAAAGTGTTTGTGAATGTACCAGATAACACGGCGGGTAATCACGGTGTGACTTACCCTTCTACATTATACGGGTGGGCTGACTTCTATCCTAGGCTCACATATGCTAGTCGCACATGTTCGTCCTATATGAGTACATATATATATATAGTGTCCTAGCAAGGGTTCCCTAATTTTGGTTCTAAAGGGAGCAACTAATATATATATATACATAATATAATGAAATAAAAGTAGGGCCCAGGCATTTCTGCAGGGTACTATGCATATGACCATACCCTTGATGTATAATGCCAGCACACCCAGCATTATACAAAGTATGTTCACCGCTCATCGGCTGCTGTAGAACACCAGCACACCCAGTGTCTACGGCCGCAGCTTCGGCGCATAGCTCGGAAATAGATACAACGGTTCCCTCAAGGTCATAATTACCCATCTGGTACGCGTCATATCTATTCCCTGAGGCCAATAATGGAAATAATGAAAGAAATAAATAATATGACAATTTATGATGTGCAGTGTGTGAATCCCTCGTTTTATTTACGCACCTATCTGGTGCCCCTGGATTCTAACGATAGAGTTCCCATTTAAAATGATTTTAGCTCAAATTTCTCCAAAGTTAGTAAAGATGGCATTTTTAAAGAGTTAGGCAATGTTCCAAGAACTCCCCAGCAGAGTCGCCAGCCTGTGGACCCCGATCCGAGGACGGTGCGGAGGGACGCGAGATTCCTCCTGCAATCCTCTAAGATCTCCACAACGTGAAGGAGAGCTCTGCCAAGGAACTCTCGAAACTGATGCCACCCTCATGGCATAGCTCGAGTGGCGATATAAAAAGAAAGAGATATGTCTTGATCCGGAGCCAGGGCTCGAAACCGAGACATACCTAAAATAAACTCAGAGTCGCCATCCATGGACAAGCCATGGAACCAAAACAAATGCTCTGTTTGCAATGGATAACCAGAGATACAAAAGGTCCGTGCCTGATGACGAATGGGGAAGGGGTTAGGCGCCCCCAATTCGCCCAAGTGCAAGCACCTGGTCTCTTATGCCATTTATTATTAACTCCAAAGAAGTTTGGGTAAAAATCATGTGAAATGGGAACAATCCTCAGGATTCGTCTACCTAAGCATGCATTTCCTGAGGATAACATAATAAGCACACATAAAATAAAATGAAAGATGTGGCACCTAAGCATAGCTAGGTTATGAGTGACATGCCTAATGGGTGTCTAAGTTCTGATGTGCAAACACATGCAAGCTATAGCTAAAAGATATAGGATCAGTACTAGAAAATAAGAAAAACACATCAAAACACACAATAACAATACAACAAATCCTAAGATTCTAAATTATTAGCCCGAGTCCTCGGATGGTCTGGTATTCATCCAAAGAAGCCTACGTATCCCCGCCTCCACGAGAATCAAGGCAACGTAGTTCTTCGTACCTATTCTAAGCTAGGATGCCTAAGACACCTAGACCTCTATCCTAGACTCGATCTAAAAGACCGGACCAATTATTAAAGTTTATTGCACGATTATTTAAATTCCAGTGAATCGCGGATTTTAAGACACCCTATATGCCCTAACTAAATGCAGATTAGCCCTAGGCTAATGCAGGTGGTTCTTACAACCTATGTGTAACTAGGCTGTATGCCCTAAGGAAAACAATAGGATTGCTAACGTATCCAAGACCTAGTCATCAATCGGCGATGTTAATCGCCAACTGACCGGACGGAGGCGCTCCTAGCTAGGACAAACTCCTAACTCTAAAACACACAACAAGCACACAACAAAAGACAAACTCCTAACTCTAAAACAACACAAACAAGCACACAACAAATAAAAGACAAACTCCTAACTCTAAAACTCTCTATCTAGGACAAACTCCTAACTCTAGAGGAAGATCTTGTTAAAAACAAGGTTTTGAAGAAAAAGGGTTAAAGCATTTATTAACAAAGTTTGGCTGGACTTGGGATAAAGATCCCGAGCTGCACTACGTACCTCGTGAGAGAGGATCAAGCCAACGTAGTTCGAAAACGAACTCTCAAACTACGCTCCTAAAAGAAACACTCAACACTTCAGATTTTTTTAAGGTTTTTTTTATATTTTTAAATGCTTTTGATATTTTTAAAGTTTTCAAGTGTTTTTGAGTTTTAAATTTCTAATGTTTTTGGGATTTTAAAGCTTTTCCAATACTCTAAACCTTTAAATGTTTTCAATCTTCCAGGGAACACGCAAGAACAACCACAAACTAGGGCAAAGCCCTAAATCCAAAGGGGAAACCCCGAACAAGAAACTAACGCCTCAAAGAGACGATCCACAACAAGAAACTGGCGTCTCAAAGAGGCAAACCACAACAAGAAAGATAGTGCCCCAAGAACAGAGAAAACAATCTAAGATCCTAAGCAGGGAAGGCTTTATATGACTGAGTTAGTCTCTAATGGAAAAACTCCTAACTAATAACACTAGAGAGGAGGAACAAATGAGTCAGAGACTCTCTAATAACACTACCGAGTCAAAGACTCACTCTAAAAGAGGAGGCCACTCTAACATGAGGCTAGGTAAGTCTCCTAAAGGGGAAACTCTCTACATGAGACAAGGCTTGTCTCTGAGACACAAATGACGTAAAAAAGGAATAAAAGACCCTGTGCATATTTGGCAAAGGTAAAACACCCAGCCGGGCCGGACAGCTACCTAGCCCTAGGGTGCAACAAATGTGCAACCAGATACCCATATAGGATAGGGGTATGAAGCCAAGCCGAGTAGGGTGTTCTCCCAAAACCAAACGACGCACAAAGAGGAGGTTTAGCAAGAGAAAGAGACTGGGCAAGTCTCCTATATACAAAGGAGGGGTATGCTATTTGGACTGAGCAAGTCCCCTAAGGATGATTTTACAATGGATTTTATCAATTTTAAGCATATGAATGATTTTACAAGTGAAATTATTGCAAACGAATTCGAAGTGAGTTGAAATTTCTACAGCAGCAAGATGGGAATGTATGTAGCTTACTGGATGAGTTTTACAGATTTTTACATTAAATTCACATTTTATTTTGATTTAACAATTAATTGACCAGATTGCAGAATTAACACAGAAACTAGTAGAAATATAAATCTAAATTCAATGAAATTTCTACAGAAATACGATATGAATACAAATAGCATGCAGTGAGATTTTCATGAATTTTAGAAATTAGTTACTACAAACTTCGGATTTTTCAATTTTCAGCCCAGATTATGAATTAACACTACACCACACATGAAACAAGATCCAAATCACTTGAAACTTTTACAGCAGCAATAAATGTGAAATATAAGACTTCTGTAAAAAGTTTATGAATTTTAATGATGATCTGATGTTAGTAAAAATTCTCCTAAAATCTGGTATTTTTCAAAGAAAGCATAAAATAATAACCAAACACAATCCAAAAATTGTGAAAACTTCATGGTAGAATGCATCAGTAACATATTAATTTCCCACAAAATTTCATTAATTTTGGAATCCGTTTAGTATATATTTTATTTTTCTTGATTGAAAAGATATTTTTGAAGAGTTTTCTATTTTTAAAACACGCTTTTCGAGAAAATTACGATTCCGGAAAACATCCTCCAACCTTGCTCTGATGTGATGAACACAAGAAAAATTTAAAATTCCAAAAAATAGATCATCCTGAGATGGCTATTTTTTCGAATTTCATAATTTCTCAGCCCACATTTTAAATAAAATACCACTCTTCACTCAAATTCGAAAGAACCGTTGATTCAATGCCCGATCTGATCCGATAGTTATTGTACTCTATTTAAGTAGAACATCGTATTAAATTTCGGGACGAAACGGATTTGAAACACTTATGCAGATCGTGATTTTAAGCACACGCAATTAATATTCAATTAAATTCAATTAAATACTTAAAAATCATGCAAAATACATAAAAAATACTAAACGATCCTGGAAAAATCCGAGAACAGTGTACCAACCTCTGATGGAGTCTTCGCCGAATTCGAAAGCCGCGGAGTCCGAAAAACCTCGCCGTTGTACGATTCGCCTCGCTTTCTTTTTCTTCTTCTTCTCTTTTTCTTTGTTTTTTTTTTTTTACTGTGTTCTGCCAGATGGAGGGAGAGTATGAGAGATAGGGAGATGATAGAAGATGGTCGAGAAACGATGAGATGGCTACGGTCAGATGTATGGAGGGAGGGAGATGAGCGCGAGAGAGATGAGAGGGATGGAGAGAGAGATATGTAGAGAGTGTGGGAAGATGAAAAAAAAAAAAAAAAAAAAAAAACAGAGTGTGTGAGAGATTGGGAAAGGTTGAGAGCTTGAACGAGGGAGAGAGAGGTTGAACGTGAGGAACAGAAGATAGGGAGGAATGTAAAAATAAAATAAAAATGAGAGGTGGCTGCTGTTTGGGATGGGGCGTGGGTAATAGAGTGAGAGATTGAGAAGGCTGTTCCTTTCAGAGATGAGAGAAGAGAGAGTTAAAAGGATAAAGAGAGAATAGGAGAGAGAGAGAGAGAGAGAGAGAGAGAGAGAAACAGACGAATGGAATGTGAGATAGACAAAAGAATGATAGGGAAATATAGTGGTGGAGAGTGAGGAAGAAAATGGTAATATACGACACCCTGTTTTTCTTGTTTTTTTGTTTTGTTGTTTTTTTGTTTTTTTTTTTTAAGAGGGAACCGTGGCTCTGTTTCTCTATGGAAATAGAGAGAATGTAGATAGTGGTGAGGGAGTAGAGGGGAAAGCAAGGAAGAACAGAGGGAGAGAGCTGAGTTGTTGAGTGAGGAGAGAGAGAGACATAGAGTGGGTGAGTGATGAGAGGGAGAGAAACCGTGTGGGGAAGAGGCCGAAACAGAGGAAAAAAAATGGGAATAGGAAGAGACAAAGGGAGAGTAGGGAAGATGGTAATGTAGGGAGCTTGAGAAAGTAAAACCCAAAACAGAGGATCCGAGAGAGTTAGAGAGTGAGAGAGTTTGAGAGTGAGGGGGGCTGCTGTTAGGAAGAAAAAAAAAAAAGATCAGGATCTTTCTTTCGAAGGAATTCCAGGGTTGTCTAATATATCCCCACCCAAAGAGGTGTGGTAGCTGTCGTTCCAGCCTGTTCCAGCCCAGCAAAGGCCTCGTCCCCTTTTATCAAGTGTAAAAGATATTGCAATTCCCCCTATTGTGTGAGCTGGAAAGATTCCTATTCCAAAACTGATGAGATTTCTAGAATAGAAATCACTGCCGAGATCTTGAAACATGAGGAATGAGCTGCCACTGCACTAGCTTTCCCAAAATATGAGATTACTGACCTGGAAAGTATCTGAGAAAGATTCTTGGAGTTAAACATTTCCACACACTTTGTGTCTCTTCATAGATGGCCCAGATCATCCTAATATGATAAGCTCTAAAGGGCTAGTAGGTCCATTACATGACTGAACACTCATGAAATAAAATTCGAACTTCAAATATGCGGGTGAGCCCACTCATCTTGGTCGAGAATCCTCCAATGAAATTTGGTTTAAGAATGGACTGGCTCACATTCGTCCCCATTTTAAAATTTGAATAAAAAATGATACGCGTACTTTCCGGCCAAATTCAGACATTTCAATTTCCCGTGGAAAGATATAGCTGGAACAAAGATGGAAGGAAGTGGAATGGATGAGAGATGGGAATTGACAGAAAGCGATGAAAAATGATCCTAATATGGAAATTTTCGTTTGCTAAAGCGGAGCAAAATGGGGGTGTCTACATTACCCTTTGATCTGAGCCCTGAAAGGCCTTTTATAGAGGGAAACCTGGGGTGGTTGGATTACCTACCCCAGGACAGGTGTCGACCTTTTACGGGTTTAAGTTTACCTACTCTTAGCTAATTACCAAACTACCCCTGGGCCGATGCTGTATTTGTGGTGGGCCATCCTGGGGCCACGTGTTGACAGCTGATTGGCTGCTGTTTTTCATACCCCATTAGTTGCCCCCCAGTTCTCCAAGTCATTGTAGTGATTTGGGGAAGTGTGGTGAGTTATATTCCTGAACGTACGAGTCTGTCCGGAAAATCTGTCCGGCGAAGCCTTTTGTCCGGCCTAGGGAGTCTGTCCTGAAAATTTGTCCGGCGAAGCCGTTTGTCCGGATCGCGGAATCTGTCCGGAAAACTCAGTCTATCCGGCCTGGAAATCTGTCCAGAAATTCTATCTATCCAGCCTGGAAATCAGTTCGGAAATTCTGTCTCTCCTGCCTGGGAATCAGTCTGGAAATTCTGTCTGTCCGGCCTGGGAATCAGTCCAGAAATTTGTCTGTCCGGCCTGGAAATCAGTCCGGAAATTCTATCTGTCACGCCTAGGAATCAGTCAGGAAATTCTGTCTGTCCGGCCTGGGAATCAGTCCGGAAATTTTGTCTGTCCGGCCTGGAAATCAGTCCGGAAATTCTATCTATCACGCCTAGGAATCAGTCAGGAAATTCTGTCTGTCCGGCCTGGGAATCAGTCCGGAAATTCTGTCTGTCCGGCCTGGGAATCAGTCCGAAAATTCTGTCTGTTAAAGCCGTCTGTCTGGCTTGGCCCGAACAGATTTTTGTCGCGTAGCGAATGCGCTGATTTTTGTCGGTTAGCGATTGCGCCATATTCTGTCCGGCTTGGGCCGGACTGATTTTTGTCGCGTAGCGAATGCGACATATCCTGTCCGGCTTGGGCAGGACTGATTTTTGTCGCGTAGCGAATGCACCATATTCTGTCCGGCTTGGGCCGGGCAGATTTTTGTCGCCCAGCGAACGCGCCATATCCCGTCCGGCTTGGGCCGGACTGATTTTTGTCGACGGGCACAATCGTTTTAAAAGTTATCCCGTGCACGAGCACCCTACGGATATCCCTTAGCCCCTTGGAGATACGAGCGTATTTACTCATGCCCTTGCCTCGAAGTGTGTGTCCATCATTAAAGAAAGACACGCGGCACCTTGTAAGGGCCCTCGGACTGCGTGCCCTTCATTAAATGCGAACCGCCTTAGCCAAGGTCTATAAAAGGAGGTTTTCACTTTTCACATTTCACTTTTACTCTCGCTTTCTCTCCCCTTTTTTCTTTCTTTCTTGCTCTGCGTGCTCGGCTCGGGTAGCTCGTGGATGTGAACGTCCCCAGATTTAGGAGCTCTTCTCTGTTCGGACCGGTAATTTTCTTGAGCGCGTCTTTTATTCGTTTCTTTCCGCCTTCTTTATGTCCGGTAGTGCTTCAAGTTCTGAGTCCGGTTCTAGGTCTGATTCAGGGGAGTCCGGATCCTCTAGTAGTTCGGCATCTAGCTCGTCGGAGAGAACTTGAATTGATTCGACAAGGGTTTCCGGCCCTATATGGCGAGTGCTGACGTTAGCGTAGAGGTCATAGATAGTGGGGACGAGGAGATTTTGGATCTGAATAACACCCCGCCCCCAACGGATAGTTACTTTTGAGTAGAGGCGAGCGTTAGTAGCAACGCCGCTGAGGCGTCCACAACATTCCTCTCGGGCCGGGCCGTCGAGGTCGTAGCTAGGGCCCAAATGGACGCCAATCCCCAGTACAACATCCAGGCTCTTTACAAGGAGAACATCCTTGATGAGTCCAGGCTGGGGGACATTAGGGATAGGTACTGTATTCCCCTAAGGTTTCGGCTGAGGGCCGCGATAGAGGGAGATAGGGCTTGCAACGAAAGCTCCGACGTCTGTATATACGATGAGTCGTTAAGGGCCGGGCTCAGGTTCCCTCTGCACCCATTCATCATCGCGGTCCTTCAATATTACGGGCTGGCTCCGGCTCAGGTCGCGCCGAACTCATGGAGGACGTTGATCGGGTTCATGTACCTCGTCCAGGGCCGGCTTCAAAGGAGTTTGTCTGTGCCGTTGTTCCGCATGTGTGCGCACCTGAAGAGGCACAAGGACGGGGGTTGGATTTACATTAGCCAGCGCCCTGAGGTGAAAATGATCACTGGTATTCCTTCCTCCATTCATCTATGGAAGAACAGGTTCTTCTATGTCGAGGACAGGGAGTCTACTGAGCCCTGGCCGGTTCCTCTAAAATGGGACACCCCAGACACACAAGCATTGAGCCGCAAGCCACTCCTCGAGGGCGAGGATATGGGGATGTTCGCCTTAGTCTGTGAGGAGTTGCACCGGGAGGGCCACATTCATTGTGCGGAATTCTCTGGGGAAGAGGTTCTGGTCGGGCTTGGCATTAGTACTGCGACCCCGGCACGTATGTGGCTAGTCTTGCTTTTAAACTCTTTTTCCTCTTTTTTGCTTCTGACTGGTTTTGTTCGTCTATGTTGACTTTCATAGATGCACGTATGTGGCTAGTCTTGCTTTTAAACTCTTTTTCCTCTTTTTTGCTTCTGACTGGTTTTGTTCGTCTATGTTGACTTTCATAGATGCAGAAACAGTCCAAGTTGGAGAAGGTGAGGCAAGGAGCCTTTGGAAGGGCCCAGCAGGGCCAGAAAAGGAAAGCCGCAGAGATCTTGAGTCCTGCTCCGACACAGGACACGCCGCCCCCAAAGGGCAAGACTTCAGTGAGGCTGGTCGGCGCCTACGGCCGGGCAGCAGGGTCTTCCAAGTCGGGGGGAGCATCCACCGGAGCCCGCCCTCCCCTGGCGAAGTCTGGGGATAATGTTTTTCTGCCCAACTAGGCCGTTCAGAAAAGCGACACCGGCCTGGGTGAGAGCCGGGTAGCTGTGGAGATCGTCACCAAGGGTCTCCTAAACAGGGACAAGCTCCAGGTTCTAAATGACCCTCCAGCTGCGGCCGACGAGGCCATTTCTCTTCACTTTACCAGGTAAGATGGCCCGTGTGTTTGTTTGTTTTATTTTTTATTTTGCTTTCTTGTGTTAACACTTGCTTGCAGATCGGACTGTACTACAATGACTTTCGGGAGAAGAGTCGGAAGTTTTCTGAGGCAATAACTAAGTCTGAGGAGGAGAGCGGCCAACTAATGAAGGAGGCAGAAGAGCTCCAAAGGTCAATCGGGGAGAGGGACGCGGAGAATCAGCGGCTCAAAGATGAGATGGCCGCCCAGAAGCAGAAGGCCGCCGAAGCCCTCAATGCACAGAGGGAAAGAGCCCGGGAGAGGCAGATAGCGGCCGTCGAGGAGGTCGTGCAGAAAAAGGAGGACGAACTTATTAGTTTGTCCAGCGAATCCTATAAGCTAGGATTCTTTGATTGCCTTGGGCAGGTCAAGGAATCCAACCCGGCTGTCACCTTGATGGGCCTTGTCCTCCCCGATCCTTTGGTGGCTGGCGACGACGAGCAGGACACTACCGCTGCCGCACAGGTCCCGGAGGCACATCCATCACGGGGCGGTAGCCACGGGGTGTCTTGAGCTCCTTTCCTTTCCCCTCTTGAGCACGGCTTTTTGTAATGGTCCTTGGAGACCCTACTTTTTGTAATGGCCCCTTCGAGGCCCCACTTTTCCATGAATAGAAATTGCATTTTGTTGTCCATTATCCACTTATGTCTGCCTCTGGCTAAATACTGTTTGATTCTATACTGTGGGCCAAAAATACTCCGGGCAGACGTTCGAGCTTCGGTTGACCCGGGTCCTTGCGGGGGTGAACCGAGGTGAACTAACCAACGAGTACCCAAGTTTTAGTGAACTGGGTTTCTAAGTAGCTTTGGTTTTTGCTGTCTGGGCTCGTTTCTGACCAGGAGTGCGCTCCTAGTCTTTGCAGAGACGAGCCGTGGCGAACCAAGCAGCGAGTACCCTAGTTTTAGTGAACTGAGTTTCCAAGTAGCTTTGGTTTTTGCTGTCTGGGCTTGTTCCGGACTAGGAGTACGCTCCCGGTCTTTGCGGAGACAAGCCGTGGCGAACCAAGCAGCGAGTACCCTAGTTTTAGTGAACTGGGTTTCCAAGTAGTGCGAGGAGATTTGCAAAAGAGCTTCTATCATTCACATTCAATATATATTTACAAAGTCACTTTCACGCCGGGTGGTCTACTACTGATAGTATTTTCGGAGGTTCTTTGAGTTTCAGGCATGGGGTAGTAGGTGCTCCCCCAGCGTCTCCAGCTTATAGCTCCCCGGGCGAATCACCTCTTTTACTCGGTACGGCCCCTCCCAGGTCGGGGAGAGTTTTTCGACCTTCTTCGGTTGGGAGATAGCAGTTTTCCTTAGGACTAGATCCCCTGCTCGAAATTCTCTGGGGCGTATCTTCAAATCATGATAGTTTGACACTTTCTGCTTTTAGGCGGCGACCCTGATTCGGGACTCTTCTCGGGCTTCTTCCAGTAAGTCGAGATTTGCGCAGAGCCCATCTCCATTGAGCTATTCATTGAAGTTGGTGACTCTGGGAGACGGGGCGCCCACATCGACGGGTATTACGGCCTCCGTCCCAAAGGGGAAGTTGAATGGTGATTCCCCCGTTGATGTGCGTGGGGTGGTACGATATGCCCACAGGACATGATAAATTTCATCTGCCCATCGGCCAGCCTTCTCGTCCAGCCTCTTTTTAATTCCCTGAAGCGGGATTCTGTTCGTTACTTCTGTCTGCCCATTCGTCTGAGGGTGCGCTACTGAAGTAAACCTCTGTTCGATCTTTAAGTCAGAACAGAATTTTTGAAAGTTCCGGCAGTCGAATTGTCTGCCGTTGTCTGTTATCAAGACGCGGGGGATCCCAAATCTGCAAACCACCGACTTCCAAAAGAAGTTTTGCACGTTTTGCTCTGTGATCTGGGCTAGAGGTTCAGCCTCCACCCACTTGGTGAAATAGTCAATGGCCACTACTACGAACGCGCGTCTTCCGGAGGCTGGTGGAAAGGGGCCCAAGATGTCCATCCCCCATACTGCGAATGGGAGTGGGCTGACGATCGAGGCCATGGACACAGCAGGTTGGTGGATGGTGGGAGAGAACTTTTGGCATCTCTCGCACCTTCTGACCAGATCCAGTGCGTCTTGCCTTAAGGTTGGCCAGTACAGGCCTCTCAGCAGCACTTTGATTGCCAGGGCCTTGCCCCCTAGGTGTTCCCCACAAATCCATACGTGCGTCTCTTGTAGGGTGTACGCGACGTTGCTGGGCCGGAGGCACTTTACGTATGGGAGGGTGTACGACCTTTTGTACAGGCTCTCACCATCGAGGGAAAACCGGGTTGCTCTCTGTGTCACTTTGCGGGCCTCCTTCTTGGATTCGGGGAGTTTTCCACTACGCAGGTATTCGATGATTTCGTCCATCCAGCAGGACTCGTGCTCCACATGCATTACTTCGGCGGCCTCATTTCCGATACAGGATTTCTGTAGAAACTCCATACATATACTTCCGAAGGTGGTATATCCAGATGCAGCCAATTTAGACAGCACATCCGCTTTTGCATTTTCTGTTTGAGGGATTCTGATGACCTCGAAATTTTTGAACTTGCTGGCTAACTGGCGGACCTTGGAGAGGTATTTGATCATACGTTCGTCGCGGGCCTCATAGACCCCTTGAATCAGGTTTGCAACCAGCTGGGAGTCACAGTATGCTTTCAGCCTTTGGGCGCTGGTCTGGACTGCTAGGTTCATTCCGGCGAGGAGGACTCATATTCTGCCTCATTGTTGGACTCGCGGAATCCGAACCTTAGGGCGTAATCTAAATTGAAGTTGTCAGGTCTGGTGAGAACCAAACCGGCTCCACAGCCACCCTTGTTCGAAAATCCGTCCAGTTACACTTCCCAGAGCGGTTCGGTGGTTGATGGATCCTGTTCTGCCTGTGTGGGGACAATTTCTGTTCCTACCGGTTCAGTCTCAGCTTCTGTTCGCTCCTCAGTTGTGGTTTCCTTCTCCACAGCCGGGGTTTGGACAATTTCAGATTCGGTGCTCTGCTGGGGGATGGTGCATTCAGCCACGAAGTCTACCAGCACTTGAGCTTTTATGGCTGGCCTAGGCAGGTATTGGATATCAAATAAGCTCAGCTCCACTGCCCATTTTACAAGACGCCTCGAGGTGTCCGATCTGTGGAGAACTTGCCTGAGCGGTTGATCGGTCAGGACCTTTATTGTGTGGGCTTGAAAATACGGCCTCAATTTCCTTGCTGCCATGATCAGGGCGTAGGCCAATTTCTCGACCCGCTGGTACCTGATCTCGGCATCGTGCAGGACCTTGTTGACATAGTAGACCGATTTTTGTTGGCTGTGCTCTTCTCGAACTAGGACGGCTGCCAGAGCCATGGGGCTCACGGACAGGTACAAGAGCAGCTCCTCCCCCGGTTCCGGCTTTGTCAACAGCGGTGGAGAGGACAAGTACTGCTTCAACTCTTCAAATGCGGTCTGGCACTCCTCTGTCCAGGGTGCAGTCTTGATTCCTTTAACGGCGTTGAAGAAAGGCAGGCACCTCTCTGCAGATTTTGAGATGAAGCGCCCCAGTGCGGCCACCATTCCCGTTAGCCGTTGTACTTCTCTGATGATTTTCGGTGGAGTGAGCTCCACCACGGCCTTGATCTTCTCTAGATTGGCCTCTATCCCTCTTTGACTTACCATAAACCCCAAGAACTTTCCCGAGCTGACGCCAAAAGTGCACTTGGTGGGGTTGAGCTTCATGTTATGTTCTCTTAGGATTTGGAATGTTTCTCTCAGGTTGGACACATGATCTTGTGCACTTCGGCTTTTGACCAGCATATCGTCGACATAGGCTTCCATATTACGGCCGATCTGATTCTGGAAGAATTTGTTCACGAGCCTCTGATACGTGGCCCTGGCATTTTTTAGGCCGAAGGGCATGACACGGTAACAGTACGTCCCCTGATCCGTTATAAAGGAAGTCTTTGATATATCTGACTCATACATTCTGATTTGGTTGTATCCGGAGAAGGCGTCCATGAAGCTCAGTAGTTCGTGACCTGTAGTGGCATCAATGAGCTGATCGATTTTCGGGAGCGGGTAGCTGTCCTTGGGACAGGCTTTGTTCAGATCTGTGAAATCAACGCAGGTCCTCCACTTCCCATTTGTCTTTTTTACTAGGACCACGTTCGCCAGCCAGTCCGGGTACTGAATTTCCCGAATGAAGTCAGCCTTTAAAAGCCTCTCCACTTCTTCCTTGATCGCCTGTTGCCTTTCCAGGGCAAAATGTCTTCTTTTCTGTTTCACCGGCCTGCAGGTTGGGTCAACACCAAGTCTATGCGTGCTGACCTCCGAGTCTATGCCGGGCATGTCGACGGGAGCCCATGCAAAGATGTCTGCATTGTCCTGAAGAGACTGGGTGAGGCTATGCCGGGTGCTGCCGCCTAGAGAGGAGCCGATCTGAACAATTTTCTCATTATCGCCTTTGCACAGAGGGATGGAGATGAGGTCTTCGGCGGTCTGGGTCCCCTGGGCTTCGTCCCTTGAGTGCCATGGCATAGCACTCCCTGGACTGTGGTTGGTCCCCCCGGACTTCTCCCACGCCGTTTGGCGTTATGAATTTCATTTTCTGGTGATACGCTGAAGCGACTGCGCGGATTAAGTTATGGCCGGGTCGTCCCAAGATAGCGTTATAGACCGAAGTGGCCCTCACTACCAGGAAGTTGACCATCGCGAATGCTTGACAGGGCGGTTCTCCGACGAGGACTGGGAGTTCAATTTGTCCTTCCACTTTCACGACCTCCCCTGAGAAACCGAACAGATTGGAGTTTGCCGGCCTCAAACGGTCGTCACCTATCATCATTTTCTGGAAAGCGTGATAGTACAGGATATCTACCGAACTCCCGTTGTCGACAAGGATTTTCTTCACTTCCTAGTTCGCGACGAGCATAGTCAGGACCAGGGCGTCGTCATGTGGTAGTATCAAGTTGTCGAGATCCGCATCTGAAAAGGAGATCTCATTCTCCGTCTTCATCTTTTTGCTGCATGTGTGCACGGCGTTGACTCGGCGTGCGTATGCTTTTCGAGCAGCAGATGATGTGCCCCCAGCGGCCGGTTCGCCCATAATCGTGTTGATGACCCCCTTTGGCTGGGACCGGCATGCCTCTTGTCGTGGACTGGACGTCAGGGGAGATTGATCCCGGGCAGGAGGTGGCTGTGACCGTTGAGGGCTCCGGCCCTGGGGACTCTTCTCTCTGCGCTCTCTTCTGTGGCCGTTACTTATGACATACTTTTTCAAGTATCCCCGGCCAATCAGCAGCTCGATTTCTTCCTTGAGCTGCCAGCATTCGTCTGTTTCGTGACCGTGGTCCCTGTGGAACATACAGTACTTTGACTTGTCTCTCTTATTTCCCTTAGAGATCATTCTGGTTGGCCACCTTACGAACTCTTCTCCTCTGATTGCGGCCAGTATGTGTCTCCGGAAGGTGTTTAGATGGGTAAAGTTCTCTTCCCTCCTCTGGGGAGATTTCTCTCTTCTGGGGGCCTTATCGTCCCTACGCTGCTTGGTAGGGTTCTTGTCCTCAGAGGTTCTCCTCCGATTTGAGTCCAGGGCCGCCAGCGTCTCTTCCACTGCTATATATTCTTCCGCTCCGGCCATCAGATCCGCCAGTGAGTGTGGGTTTTGGCGAGCCACTGACCGGCGGAAATCGTTGGATCTAGAGCCCGCGATGAGTGCGTTCAGGGCGGCTGAGGGATCCAAATTCGGCACTTGGAGTGCCTCCCTGTTGAAACGGCCGATGAATGCCTTCAGAGGTTCGTTATCCTCCAACCGCAAGGCCATCAAGGATGCTATTGTTTTCCTTGGCCTCCGGCTGCTCATGAAATGGCAGACCAGATTGTCCCCGAAGTCTTCAAAGTTGCTGATGGAGTTCGGTTTGATTCTTGAGTACCAGTCCCTGGTCGCACCAGTCAGTGTGGTCGGGAATGCTCTGTAGAGGAAGCCATCGGACGTGCCGTGGAGGAGCATCATCGTTCTGAACATTTCCAAATGGTCCACAGGGTCAGTGGTCCCGTCATATTGCGGGACGGTTGGCATTTTAAACCCCCTGGGCGCCGGGGCGTTCATAACGTCGTCGGTGAACGGCATTCTGCTTAAGAACGCCCGCACAGGAGGCCGGCTCTGATCTTTTGCCAGCTCTTCTATACGGTGGTCCATTTCTTCTATCCTTCGTAGCATCGGATCAGCTCTACGGTCTGGTCGGTCCAGCGACCTGTTTCTTTCCACCGATGGGCTCGCCGCAGAGCCTGACTGACTTTCCGGACTCCTTCGATGAGGCCGAAATTTTTCCTGCGGTGCGCAGTCTTCTTAGGCTCGGTACTTTCGCGCGGAGCGGGACCGCAACCTCCGACGGTGGTGAGGTTCTGTATGGGCATGCCTGATTCCGGAGTGGTGGACTCGTCTTGTAGAGTGGTGGGTCCGGTCTCCACTGGGGCGCGCTGGCTCTCCCCTGTGGACATTCGACCTCTCCTGTACAAGTTGTGGAGCTTCTGGAGGATGTTGGGGAGGCGCTTGGATTAGGTGTTGGTACTGATCAACAAGAGCCGTCATCTGTTGAAAGAGACCTTGAACTTGATCCGGGGTGGGGGTGGGATTGAGGTGTTCCGTACGAGCTAGGCTCTGCTCTGCTGTAGCAGAGGGAGCCACCACCTGCGAGGCGATTCACTCGCTACGGGTCCTGCGAGGTAGTACGGCTCGAGTAGTCCGTGCAGTTGGTACCCGAGTACTCTTCCGCCCTGCCATTTTGTGTAGGGGATTCGAACAGCTTTTAGTTCGTGGTCCCACGGATGGCGCCAATCTATTAGGCCTAAAATCGGTAACAGATACGGCAGTGACGTAAGAGCTGAGCTGGAGGACCCGAGGAGCCGAAGTGAAGGAGCTGACTGCACAGGAGCACACGAGGTCAGAAGACCAACCCAGAGTCGTTACTCCGGACAGGCCCTTCGACACTCAAGTCAGTATGAGCAGGAGTGCAGAGCGAGTTTGTAAGAGTTTTAGTTGAGAAGTTATTACTCTTTGATCTGAGCCCTGAAAGGCCTTTTATAGAGGGAAACCTGGGGTGGTTGGATTACCTACCCCAGGACAGGTGTCGACCTTTTACGGGTTTACCTATTCTTAGGTAATTACCAAACTACCCCTGGGCCGACGCTGGATTTGTGGTGGGCCATCCTGGGGCCACGTGCCGACAGCTGATTGGCTGCTGTTTTCATACCCCATCAAACGCTATTTACTTGTGGAGTCAATGCAATTACTTGTACAGATAGACGTTAACTTCAGAATGCACTGATATTATATGTACCATATTTTTTGTTAGTAGCACTCATCTCTTGGCTTTACAGTTTCTTTAACTAGTTGTAAAAAGCTGTTAGAATTCTCAAAAAGGCTATCAGGAGATTCAGGCATGTTCAAGATTGATGGCCAAATTCTATTCCTTCGGAATTTGATCAACAAGGCACATAGAAATACTTTCTAAAACTAAGCTTTATAGTTAGTAATTTCATATTTTCTAGTAGTTTGATTTAAGATTTTCATAAATTAGCCTTCCTATATTAGTTAGCCTTGCCATATTAGTTATTTCCCTGAGTTAGGAGTTCCATATTAGCAACTATCTATTAAGGTTTTTTGTTTTAAATTCAACCTTCTTTATTAGCAGTTAGAATTGTTGCTTAGCTGCTTGGAAAGAAGCTGCTGAAATTACCCACTTAACATTCTCCTGTAAGCGCCTTTTAGAAAGCATCGAAGTGGAGTGGTGGTTCAATTTCGGTACTTACAACCACCAAATCTTGGATGTGGCATTTGAATTCTAATAGTTACAAATGTTGCTACTTTGATAAACAAAGACCAAGTGGAAGAGGAATCTCACTACGTGTAGAGGTGTTTCTTTGGCTTTAGGATTTAAGGAGATTTTTAGGAAGTTCACTAGAAGTTTACATTAAGTTATGCTCTGTTTGGATGCTGGTAGATGTTGGGGGGATTTAGAGAAGAAGAAATGAAAAGGAAATCAAAAGGAAATCAGTCAACGGGAAGATTGTGAGCAAATCTCCCCGACGTTGTTTGGTTGGGGGTAGGAGATGTGCAGGAGTTTTTTTACCGTATTTTTTAAGATTTTTTTGGGGAATGTTATCAGCACTACTGTTTTTTTATGAGGGCACTCCTCACTTTATAAAAAGTACGGTATGGCCCGCACCATAGGATTATCCAAACCATCCATTAGATGGGCCATAGCCTAAATAGGTTATGCCCCAAAATTATTTCCATTGGTTGATTCTAACCCTCCAATCTATAGAGGGTTAGGATCAACCTTCTAACATTCAGATTGGAGGGTTAGGATCATCCTATGGAAATGATTTTTGGAGCGTAACCTATTTAGGCTATGGCCCATCTAATGGACGGTTTGGATAATCCTATGGTGTGGGCCATACCGTACTTTTAATAAAGTGAGAGTGCCCTCATAAGAAAACAGTAGTGTTGATAACATTTCCTTCTTCTTCTTTTTTTATAGGAATTTGCTAGCAAACTTCTCCTATGCCACTTCTCGGCATGTGGCCATCCTTGGTGCAAAGATGCGCAGATGGGCAAAGGTTGCTAGCAAAAGCAAAAAATAAGCAAAAAAAGTAATCATTACAAAAAAAGTAAAATAGCAGAAGTTATAAAGTTTTAAATGAAAAATTACCTATAAATGGTTATAAAGTTTGAAAATTACGAAAAAAATACCAACAAAATGTAGTAACATATGACAATTACGGAAAAAACTACAAGCAAAAGTAGAAAGTTATGACAATTACGGTGAAAAAGAATTTTCCTGAGAAATTCTCCCATTTTTCCTTCTATTTGGAGAATTCGTCCGGCGAATTTCAAGGGTTCCACGTCACCCGACAAGCGCCCGACATAACCGGCGGTCAAAGTTCCAATTTTTGCTAAATCCCTACCAAACACCCCTCGGGTAATTAGGAGAATTACATTCCCTGCTATTTTACTCGAAAAAACATAACCAAACAGAGCATTAGAGATTGTAGTCAGTTTCAAAAGGGATGATTTTTAGGAGCTAGTTTAGATTGGCTTTTATTTAATTGTTTTGGGTCCTAAATAGCGTTTACACCCATTTTTTAATTTTATTCGGCTAGGAAAGCTTTAGTTAGCCGAATAAATGTTATTCATATTATTTGCACCACGTTTATTAAGCAGCCTATGGATGAATTAAGTTAGGGCCCGTTTGGATGCCGAGAAGATTTTGATTTGGATTTCTCACATTTGTAGCCAATTTTGCATTGTGATTTGGATCCGGATCAAACCCTTGGATTTCCAAATCAGCGAATGACAGTGAAAAAATTAGATTTCCAAATATGCTGTGGAAATAAGTAATTGGAAATCCACAGATCTGGCAGTTTCTTTGACCCTCTTTGCTCCTAAAACTCTCCCCTCTTGTAGGAAGTATCCCCTTCCCTCTCCGTCTCCCTCAACATGAGCTGTCGGATCTATCATTTTGTATTCAAAACACAATTCCATATCCAAATACAAAATATGAGGTATCCAAACAGGCACTTAGTTATTTTCCAACTATGCTTCTTTTTCTCTTATTCCAGCTTGCTCACGAATCAACAACTCATACACACAATCCATCAGGTTAATACCCCGAGTCTTCCTGAGCTTTGCACCAATTGCAATTGCAATACGACAATGATTCAAAATCTGTGGCGTGGAGACACCAAAGTTCAAATCCGATGGAACTCCTTGAGAATCAAGGAAGAGGATAATGAAAAGAGATGGAGATTGATCTTTTAAGCTCTAGACATCTCCCTTCATTAGATGAATTTTGCGGAGGGGAAAGATTTTCCTTCCAAAACACCAAGCTCTAGATAGATATAGATCGAGATCTTGGAGCCAAAATTCAAATTCACATTTCTACCAAAGTTTCAAATTACAAATGTAAGGTCTCTAATTACAAAATGGTGGGGAAGTAGTTATTTATAGCCAATGGCATTGTAAAATGATATTAATCGGGGAATAATATCCCCCCCCCCCCCCCCGCGGTTAAATTCGTTAAGTTTTAAAGACAAAGAATTACGTTAAAAGGGGTGAATTCATCCTCAAGCAGTGAACAATTCTCACATAAATCGTTAAATTAAGGGGGGAATTTTATCTATTAAAGAGGGGGGTGGGGGGGGATATCATTTCCCTATTAATATCCTTAGATGAAGAAAATTTACTATAATGCCACTAATACTGGTAAAATAACAAAAATTAGGGGTGTAACTTGGGTTCGGGTTCAGGTTGAGTTTTCCAACCCGGGTTGAGTTCGGGTCCGATTCGGGTTGAGGGCTTGGGAAACCCGAGCCGAGTGAAACCCGATATTTTTTATTAACTATTTTTGTTTTGAGTTTAAAAATTCGGGTTGGGTCGGGTCGGGTTCGGGATGGAAAAAAGAGTTTCTCGGATCGGGTTGAACCTCGTCAAGTTAGAAATCGGGTCGGTCGGGTCAGGTTGGGTAAATGGTTCCTTGTGTCAGGTTTGGGTTGGCCTTAACCTGACCCAACCCGACCCGAATTGCACCACTAACAAAAATGCAACTACTAAACCACAAGATCACAAAAGACATGACAAATAGCAAAACTGACTTGTACACCCTACTAATGCAAGTGAACAGATGACAAAAATTACCCTACACTAATGGATCTATGTAGGATGCCGATGAAATAAGGGATGCTCTTGCATCACTTCCCTAACCCATGCCGACTCGACCAGGAAGGGGACATCATGTTGGGGGTGAAACCAGGTCATCCACAACACACCGACGCATGGCAGAGAGTGCACCCGGCTGGGAGGGGCCCTCAAAGTTGAGGGTAAAGAGCACTACCTCACGACGACAACGCTACTACCTTGACCGAGAGAAGAGCCCTTGATTGATTGATGCTCGACAGCCAGGCAAAAGTACACATAAGCCGCATGGCACCACAGAGCCTGCCAACCGACAGATTCACCGCTGCCAAGGATTGTATGACATCCCTTCAATTGCCGACCAATTCCACCAGATCCATGCAAGGCCCTACCATTTTCAAAGTCCCATCCTTGTCAGAGATCGTACACGGTCCCATCATTGCCAGTTCCTGATTATAACCGGTAGCTTCTAACCGTCATGATACATCACATGTACCTGCCCCCCACCCCCCCCCCCACCCCCCAAAAAAAAAAAATGATAGCGATCACATAGCATTTCGTCACCGTCATATCGCACCCACCAGACATGAAACCTTCGCCCATAAAAGGGAACCCACCACTCCATATCAAAAGGTCGAAGGATGATCGCTTCCATCCAGGTAATGACAATCCATAGCCGCATCATCCAGGTACGCGCATCTCAGTCGGGCTACCAAGCAACATTCACACTCCTCACCCTCGCCATTCACCACCATCTTTGTGTTCAACTCTCATTATGTTGCCTCCATCTAACTTAAGTGTCGAATGGTACCCCTCTTGTTCCCACTCCGGATGTCTCTAACCTTTTGTCTATGAGGGTAGGCCGTGGAATGAGATCATCACTATTCTACTAAAGTGATGATATCAAAATCTGGCCCCTTGATCCAAGGGATGGTAGAGCTCCAATCTGTGATATCCTATGCTTACAGAGAGAGCATTAGGGATCCTGGAGGTTTGGCACCGGGAAGCCACTCCGACGCCCAAGTCAGAAATCGATATCACAGACATAAATAATAACTGAGAGGGAGCATATCTCATGGGCTTAAGTTGAAGGTGAAGTAATGGCTAGAAAAGATTAGATTATGGTAACTTTTAGCATGGGGACTTATATAGAGAGGGAGCTTCTACACTGTAGCTTAGTGTGAGTGCCACGCGGCATAGTCTCATCGGGGGCGGTGATGATGGCGCTGCTCCATATTGGAAAGTCTCTTTTAACACTCCTTGACAATATATCAGAAGAGCGACGGATAGGGATATGGGTCAAAGGGTGTGCTACTGGCACGTGATAGGGTGCTAAAGCCATTCATACACACGGCTGGATTTGAGCTGCAATACTAGCTATAAAAGCTTTTAGAATTCCCAAAAAGCTCTCGATAAAAAAATTAGTGCCATTATCAAAATAGGGAAATGATTTATGCGCTCCAATTTTTGTCACGTAGTATTTAAAGGGTTGTCAGAGGAATATTAATGCTCTCAAAAAATTCTTAAAGCCCTTAAATACTACATCACAAACAGGTGGAGCGCATGTTTATCAAAACATTGGAGCGCTGAAATCATTTCCCTATCAAAATATTGTGATTAGAAGAACTAGTCACAATGTTCTTGAATTTTCGTGGCGTGAAGAAGAATTTGTTGATAAGATTGGAATCAGGAAGACCTGGCAAGAAGTGACCAGGACCCGCGGGTCAACCTGGCCCACCCGTAATTTCTGTGTCCGGGTCCCAATGTAGTGACCCATTTCAATTTGACCCGCGGGTCCACCCGTCCCGTCAAAACTGGTGCGGGCCGGGTGGACCTGCGGGTGCCCTCCGGTGCCCGTTAAAAACACAAAGTGAAAATAGGGTTTTTGATAATAGTGAAAGCTAAGGTTTATTTCAATCTCTCACAACTCCATCGTTTATTTGCTCGACTCCATCTCTCTCGAAAGTTACGGTTTCTCCCTCAGACTCCGGCGCCGATCTCCGACTGCCTCTCTCTCTCTCTCTCTCTCTCTCTCTCTCTCTCTCTTTCTCTCACTCCATTGATTCTTCTTTCTATCGCCCTCTCTCTCTCTCTTGAGAATACGGTTAGGGATGATCCTAACCCTCTTGATTTTCTTAATCGGTTAGGTTTTTTACTTTTTAAGAATAGGATTTGATGGTTTGATAATTGGGTTTGAGAATAGGGTTTGATTTGTCTCTTCAATGCAGGTTTTTGATATCACACTTCTTTACTCTTTGTGGGTAACACAGGACGCATAGTGAAAGCTTTGGGCGGATAGCGATTCAAGGAGCAAAGAAATATGAGCAGTAGATGGCTCAATTGAAGAGCAGCAGATGGCGCTTTGATTCCGAAGGCAACAATTCCAAAAGGCAACGACTAAATTTTTATTCCAAAAGATTATAAAAACGATTACATAAGTGTCATATTTGTAGGCTTTTTGAAAAGATCTCCTATCTAATCTCAGATTCCTAAAATTTCTCCTACACATGGACGTTCCTAATTCTACTCAAAGTTGGAAATGAAAAGAAGAAAAGAATCCCTATAAACAGTCTAAATTTTGTTAACTTTGTCGGCCCCCCAAAAAGTAAGAAAATTCAATCTTTTCGTCTCCTTTAGACAACTACAACTCAACTCTTTGAAAAAAATAAGACTCCTAATAAAATTCTAACTCCCTAAAATCTCTACTAAAGAATTCTAGCCAACAATAAAAAATTAGAAAAATAATTTCCTAATTAATCTAAACTCTTCAAACGTAGAGATCAACGTAGGCCGTCGATCGAGACGCAGTCTTATATCTTCCAATCCGAGGATCTTGAACGATCCGATTAAGGTTTTGAAGACCTCAACCGTTGATCTTCGTGATCGTGCAAGATGCACATGCATCAAACCCTCTTTCTTGAAAAGAACTAGATCACGAGTTCATGTCAAGGTTGATGATGCCATAGGGAGTAAAAATTGACACACCAGTTCTCGCTCCAACTCTGAATTGTAGTCCTTTCCAGTGAATTAAATATTTCTATCGGGCAATTATTTTGGCACATGTGGGTGGACGATGGAATTCAATTCGGATGGTAAACATGCCCTAGATATGCCCATTGAACTGTGGTGACAAAGGCAGAAAAAATACTCTCGCTTTGATCTGCATCAATGGCTTTATAGTTGCCTGTGGACCCGCGATCCCAGACGGCGGAGGATGGATTTCCCCTCACATCCTTTGATCTCCACATGAGAGGGAGAGCTCTACCAAGGACCTCTTGAAATGGTGCCTTCACAGCATGAGTTATGGTGGTATATGCGATACCTTTTGATTCGGAGACAAAGCCCGGAACCAAGACATACCTAAAAATGAAGAAGAGTGGTCATCCATGGATTACGGCCATGAAACCCATAAAATATACTCTGTTGCAATGGACAAATCCAGAGAATAACGGGTCTGTGCCTGGTTCTGAGTAGGGAAGGTGTTAGGCACCCCCTCGCCCGAGCGCACTGTCTTTTATGCCATTTTTATTACCTTCAAAGAAATTTTGGGAAATTCCTATTGACCTGATCATGCCTTGATACTAACTCCATTCTTTTGGTTTCATTTCATCAGGCCTAATTTTCTACAACCTGTGTATTTGGCATTGTTCTCTTGACTCCCTTGGGTAATGGATGTAGTCATAATCGACAATTGTAACTATTAGGTTAAAATTAAGTAGGTGTGATTATAAAACATGGCTGTGGTGATATATTTTCCTTGAAACAGACATATAAGGCTGATGATTGTATTACCATATTTTGGATGTCTGCAGTCCTTCATTTTAGATGACAGTATTATCATTATGATATTAATAGAAGCCTAAAATAGTGTGATTCTCTAAACAAGCAAGGTCATCGGTGAAAGATTAAAAATACTCCCCATCGGTTTGATATGAAATAATGATCATTCAGCCATGTGTATATTCCTCATGATCTGTAGCTTTAGTTGTTGTTTTTTTTTTTTGACAAACCTTGGAGAATCCCCATGGACGAAATTCTAAAAAATAGCAGGGATCTCCTCCCTCATTGTCCCTTTGTAATTTAGCTTCAATGTTATCATGATCTATTATTGCACAGACTCATCTCATCCTTTAATTCCTTAGTTGGATTGTGGGAGCTTCTCATTTTGGAAATTGAAATGACTCTCTTGATAGTTCTTCAAGTACAGATGGATAAGTTGAGTTAGTACAGCTGCCAAAACATGGCACTGCCAATACCCTTGCTTAAAGAACTCTTCCATTCTTTGCTGCTAATGAAGATAATACTGGCTTAACTATGTTTGATAATTGTACAGCTCATTCTGTCTCATTTCTCTAAATTGCCTCGCTTGAGTCTTTTAGGATTATTTCATTAGGTTGTGAGCTTTCATTTTGCTGTGAACCCTCATCTTGCTAGAATCATAATATTGTTCATGAATTTTGAATGGCACCATCATGTTTTTGACATCAGGCAGGTTGCCTATGATGCATTGGTTGATTGTCTTTATCAGTTTGTATGCTATACAATTTGGAAATCACAATCAATCATAGCTTGATTATTCTCTATTGAGAGATTTATAAATTCGATTATAACCTTTCATTGCTATTATCATGTATACTAGGAGAGCTGTAATGTGTTGTTTTTTTTAATGTGAAAGAGAGCAGGGTTAAGTCATTATGGAGTTCATATTTCTGTTTACCAAGCCTTTTAAAAAAAAAACTTCAACTGCAATTTGTATAAACATATATGGCCTATCAATTGAGGATCACTCATATAATTAGTTGAATTCAATTAATTTTCATCCTGATCATTGAATATGTTTATGTTGTGATAATTCTTGTGCCCATTTATTTAGGGGAATATGTTAAATTGGTGTGATTATCTGAGCAAAGCATGAATTGAAACAAGGGCAACGCTTATTAAGGCCATATGCGTTGATTCAAGGTTCCTGAATTCAATACTTATTAGAGCATGATTGTCTTCTTATTCTGTTCATTGGGCTATTAGTATCAAATGGGATAGGGAGGTGGTGTTCAAGAGAGATTCATATTCAATTTGTTATTTATGCCCTCCTAGTTTTTCTTTAAGGTTTCCTTTAGAATTGTGATAACTTGGTAAAGTGAAAGGCAATACGGATTATAGGAGCATTTAATGATTGTATTAATGCCCTCTCATATTTCCTCTCTACCCTTTGGTGTCAGTCGAAGTTTCTTACAAGTTCCGAAACCCCATCAGTTCTTGGAATCCTTTTTGTAGCATTTTCTCTAGTTAAGGCTATGATGGAGCTATCGGGAGCCTCCCCTTAGGAGACATTCTTTGTCTCATTAGAAATTTTCCCTTTTAAAAGACATGCTTTGTCTCTATAGCAAGTCATCCCTTTTAGGAGATAGGCTTTGTCTCATTAGAAAAGTTACGTCCTTGGGTGACAAGCTTTGTCTTATTAGAAAGTTGCATCCCCTATCAAGTTAAAGACTAACTTAGTCTTTTAGATATCTTATATTCTTATTTATCAATGCAAGTGCAATAATAAGGTTACTTGGAGCCCTCCATATGAGGCATATCTTGTCTCAATAGTGGTAATTGTTTCATGTTCATTTATTAGACAAGCTTTGTCTTATTAGCCTTCATTGTTTTCCCTTCTATTGGAGACATGTTTTGTCTCACTTGGCTCAATTGTTTCCCTTCCTTCTAGGAGACATGCTTTGTCTTATTAGCACCCCCTTTTGCAAAGTCATGAGTTTAGAGGTCAGCTTTATACTTTAGGAGTATACCCTTTAGTTAGAGCCTATTCTTTAGCCATTGTTTCTTCTTCCATAGAGACTAGTTTACACATATACTTTCTTGGGATCATAGCTTTCATTTCTGTTACACTAGTTCACTTGTTTAGGAATACCCTTTAGGTCTAGAGATTCTGTCCTTTAGTTTTAACACTCTCCCAGGCTGTGGATCACTGGGTGTGGTCATATAGACTCCCTTTAGCTGAAAGGGTGAAAATTCGAAAACATAAAAAGCACAAAAATATTGAAACATCTTTGAAAATACAAAAACAATGACAAACTTCAAAAACACAAAAACATCGAAACATTAAAATTCAAAAACACTAAAAAATTTTGAAAAATACAAAAACATCAAAAAAAGTTAAAAGACACTAAAAATGTATTTTGGAAAAGCTGTTTCCGATCTACGTTGGCTTTATCCTCTTCCACGTGGTACATAGGCAGCTTGGGACCCTCATCCCAAGTCCAGTCAAACTTTGTAAATAAAGCTTTTCAAACCCTTCAAAAAATCATTTAAACCAAAATCTTTCAAACCTTTAAATTCTTGAAACAAAACCCTTTTCAGCTTACTTTCAAAGTTACTAAGGTTGTTTTCGAAAACCTAAGGAAAAACAGTTTTCAACGAATAACAAAGAAGAAAATATCGTTGTTGACGACACTTTGAAGTCAACACTCTTATGTGAGTTGATTTCATTGGACACAGGCTGTAGGTAAGGACGATTACCCTTTCGAGCCTATAAGTCCCTTTTCTTTCACAAACCCCTTTTATCGATTCTTTGATTCGTTTGTTGACATGACTAGCATAGACTTGTCCTGATTATATGCTTAGTTGTAGCATTATTATTGCTTTGATTACATACTTAGCTATAGTTTTCTTGTCTTTATTGCTTATACATATATCACTTACTTATTCACATGCTTAGCTATAGCATTTATATGTTCGTTATCTCTTCGTTATTTGCTTAGCTGTAGCTCTTTACTATTTGCATGCTCATTATCTCTTATTATTTGCTTAGTTATAGCTCTTTACTGCTTACCTGTTTATTATCTCTTGCTTATTTAATTAGTTGTAGATCTTTGTTGCCATTTACATGATTTTTCCCAAAATTCTTCAAAAATAATAAAAGTGGCGTAAGAGACAGAGTGCACTCAGATGAGTGGGATGCCTAACACCTCCCCTACTCGAAACCAGGCACGGACCTGTTATTCTCTGGATTTATCCATTGCATAGAGTATATTATGGTTCCAGGGCCTTATTCCCTGGATGGCAACTCTTCTTCATTTTTGAGTACGTCTTGGTTCCGAGCTTTGTCACTGAATCAAGAGGTATCGCATATACCGCCACAACTCATGCTATAAGGGCACCATTTTGAGAGGTCCTTGGTAGAACTCTTCTTCTCATGTAGAGATCGAAGGATGATAGGGGGATCCGTCCTCCGCCGTCCGGGATCGTGGGTCCACTTCGCCGAGGCGAACCGCATGTTCTTCTGGTGTGAGCTCGTTTTCAATCGATTCGTGGCCGTCGGCGTCTTCAAGAGATTCATCTCCTTGAATTTTATCTTCCTCAAGGAAAACCTCAAGTTGTTCATTTGGTATTTGTAAATCTTCAATGACGGTTGGAGGTGGTGCTTTGCTCAATCTATGTTCCTCAACACGCTGATCTAATACATCAATCATCGCCTTTTCCGACCCACGATTACAAGAGGATAGGATTCTTGTTTTCCTGAGCTCTGATACCAAATAGGGCGGATAGCGATTCAAGGGGCAAAGAAATATGAGCAGTAGATTGCTCAATTGAAGAGCAACAGATGGCTCTTTAATTCCGAACGCAACAATTCTAAAAGGCAACGACTAAATTTTTATTATAAAAGATTATAAAAAACGATTACATAAGTGTCATATTTATAGGCCTTTTGAAAAGATCTCCTATCTAATCTCAAAGTCCTAAAATTTCTCCTACACATGGACGTTCCTAATTCTACTCAAAGTTGGAAACAAAAAGAAGAAAAGAATCCCTATAAACTCTCTAAATTTCGTTAACTCTATCACCCCCTACAAAGTAGGAAAATTCAATCTTTTCCTCTCTCCTTTAAACGGACAACTACATCTCAACTCTTTGAAAGAAAAAAAAAAAGACTCCAAATAAAATTCTAACTCCCTAAAATCTCTACTAAAGAATTCTAGCCAACAATTAAAAAATTAGAAAAAGAATTTCCTAATTAATCTAAACTCTTCAAACGTAGAGATCAAAGTAGGCCGTTGATCGAGACGCCGTCTTATATCTTTCCATCTGAGGGTCTTGAACGAACTGATTAAGGTTTTGACACCCTCAACCGTTGATCTTCGTGATCGTGCGAGATGCACACGCATCAGTGGGCTCCTGTTTTCCTTGTTCATGTATGATGGTTCCGATTTGCTTTTTATTTTGCATTTTTTATTTTGTAGCTAATGGGTTTTTGGATCTTAGATCAATGAGGAAAAATAACTTGAAATATGTGAGATAGAATGATTGTATTGATGGGTTTTTGCAGATGGGGTTTCCTTGAAAAGTTGAATTTTTTTTGCAGATGAGGAAAAAAAATTGGTGACCTGCGGGTTGACCCGGCCGGTAGGGGTGAGGTCCAGGTCCACACTTAGTGACACGTAAATTTTCCTGGTCATTTTTTACCTGGCCCGTATGACCCGGATCCATACGGGTCGGGTCAAACCTCTCCCGGTCCACCGGTTTGCCAGGTGTAGAATCAGGAGACCATGGCAATTATATGTATTGGAATATAATCTTTGGCCCCATTATGTGGAGAACTTTCCCGGTGGAAGTCCTAGTCCTCGCGGTCGCCAAAGACATTTACTCTGCAAAATTGCAACCACCCAATTAATATTATCTAGAGGGATCTGCTAGGGTCCATCGTAAAAGATCGTTCATAATGACTCTTTGCATGAATAATTCAAAAGTTAATGGAAAAGTCTTAAATAAAGATTAGACTGCCATTATCAAAACATGAGCGTGAGGATACGATTTTCCCATCATGTATTATTCAATAGAAGTAAATAAATTCCGCGAGGCAGAGACAGAAAGTTGGTTATCAAGAAGAAAAGATTTGGACGTGATGGGAATTACAGAGATGTAAGACAAGTGTAAAAATGCAAATGCAAATGCAAATTGAAGATGAGAGAAAAGAGAGAGAGGGGGCTACTAGAGTTTCTTCCAATTAAGAAAACTTACGTGGAAAACTTATGTGCAACAATGGCAGATATGGAGGTATTTATTCGAATGAACCAAATGGGGAAGATGAGGCTGTTCTTATAGAAGATTCATACAGCTCTTCATCATGGCCGTTCGGCCATCACGTCCTTTTAACATGGCTTTTCAAATAGCCTTCATACCCTTCTAACACCGTTTCAAACAAACGGATATACGACCGTTCATTCAGTTACAGGACACCCAAAATCCAAAAACTGAAAGAAATAAAAGCCAGCCACAGGCTTTGTTACTTCGAATAAATGATTAAATAACACCAACTCTAATAGCTTAAACTTTTGAATTAATTGGTTGTTGCACACTCACCTCACTTATTAACACACCCCCTCTCTTGCACACACGCACAAACAAGTAGAGAGAAACACAATGCACAGATTCACACAAACCCATACACAACTTTGGAGTTGGAATTAAAAAGCTATATCAGTTAGACAGTTACAAATTAATATATTGAACTCTAAAGTGGTTTGTATTGCTAAAACATCTATTTTTATCCATTTGCATTTTGCTTCTTCTTCCAAGAAACCCATCATGGACATTATTTCTACAACAAAATTGGTCTTTTCCCATTTACTTTAGGAGAATTTATATGATGGGTGGCCATGAAAACACGTGAAGTCTAAAAAAGTAGGTACGACCCACTTTTTTTGATAATCCAAACCGTTCATCTGTTTGGGCACAACATAAATAGGTTGTGCCCCAAAAATCATTTCCATTGGATGATCCTAACCCTCCGATCTGAACTGATCCGAAAATGGAGATTTCCAAAAATCATTTATGGAATCTTCTACAGATCGGAGGGCTAGGATCATCCTATGGAAATGATTTTTTGGGCACAACCTATTTAAGTTGTGCCCAAACAGATGAACGGTTTGGATCACCAAAAAAAGTGGGCCGTACCTACTTTTTTTAGACTTCACGTGTTTTCACGGCCACCCATCATATAAATTCTCTTACTTTAGTTAGTGTTTCCTTTCTTAGAGAAAAACAAATGTTCCTTTATGAGAGAGAAACAAACGCATTAACAATGTTATATTCCCTGCTACGCTCATTATGTAAAAGTTTGTATTGCACCTATAGAGGAAATCTGATGCATAGTCGGATAGCAACAGCAGGAGTTGTTGGGTTTATAGATCTGAGGGCTAAGATCATCCTATAGAAATGATTTTTCGGACACAAACTATTTACATTGTGGCCCATAAAATAAATAGATTGGATCATCCTATGGTGTGGGCACTACAATACTTTTTGATAAAAAAACTGGAATCCATCAAAATATTGTAAATTAGTCGGGTGTTGTGGTAGTAATTGTGTTGTGGGGAAACTTACACGGTTCCACATCCTTGCCTAGAATTTCCATGTTCCAGTTGATGCTTCTGTTAGACTTTCCTATAATTGCAGAACTATCACTCCTTCAGTATTAATGATTTTCAGGAAAAGACGGGCAGGAGTGGAAATTTTGGCAAAGCAATGGAAAATATCTTTGCCTTTTTCTCTGGGGGACTGATATAGGCACCGCTATATTTAAGACTTTCGGATTTGATGTTAATAGCATATTTAGTCTATATTTAAGACTTTTTCGGATTTGATGTTGGAGTTTTTATACGGTGGCCGACCGTCTGACATAAAGGGCAGAGAGAGAAAAAACTCTCTACTTACGAGACTAACTATGCTATCAACATAACGAGAAATATCAGCCCCCTTGATTTTTTATCAAAGGGGAAAGTAAAAAAAGGAGAGTTTGACTGGATAAAAATTGGGAGAGAGTTTTTTCTCTCTCTGCCCTTTATGTCAGACGGTCGGCCACCGTATAGAAACTCCAACATCAAATCCGAAAAAGTCTTAAATATAGACTAAATATGCTATTAACATCAAATCCGAAAGTCTTAAATATAGCGGTGCCTATATCAGTCCCCCAGAGAAAACGGCAAAGATATTTTCCATTGCTTTGCCAAAATTTCCACTCCTGCCCGTCTTTTCCTGAAAATCATTAATACTGAAGGAGTGATAGTTCTGCAATTATAGGAAAGTCTAACAGAAGCATCAACTGGAACATGGAAATTCTAGGCAAGGATGTGGAACCGTGTAAGTTTCCCCACAACACAATTACTACCACAACACCCGACTAATTTACAATATTTGGATGGATTCCAGTTTTTTTATCAAAAAGTATTGTAGCGCCCACACCATAGGATGATCCAATCTATTTATTTTATGGGCCACAATGTAAATAGTTTGTGTCCGAAAAATCATTTCTATAGGATGATCTTAGCCCTCAGATCTATAGAGGAACTATAGGATGATCTTAGCCCTCAGATCTATAGAGGAACTACGTATCATGGAAACCTTTACAGATCAGAGGGTTGGGATCATCCTATGGAAATGATTTTTGTCACACCCTATTTACGTTGTAGCCCATCTAATGGACAGTCTGGATCTTTATGTGGTGTGATCCGTACAATACTTTCTGAAAATTAGACGACTATATGGGCTTACACCATATACTATAAAAAGTTTGTATTGCACCTATAAAGGAAATCTTTTACAGATCTGGACAGTTGGTTCGCTGATCCAATAGTCCGTAGGGGTCTGATCATGGATTTGAAATGTCCAGCCTTCAAACCGCTTAGATGCATCTGCATCAGAATCAACGACCCCCAGAGAGGATTGAATCCCCAATGGACGACGAGTATCCACCTGACCTGTCCAAAAGAGGATTTGACATGGTGAAAACCTCCAAACCTTCATTGTGATCACTTCTAAAGGACTTACTCTAAATTTATTTGAAGACAGATCAGGTAGAGGAGCATCCCCATCTAGAAACTGCATGACCTGACTCATGCTTGGCCTAGTGCATGGCACAGGATGCGAACAGAGCAATCCAAGCTTCAACACCAACTCCATTTCTTGCACCGGGTAATCAGTTCCCAGATTCGGATCACTTCTCTGTAAAATTATGCCTCTCCTCCAACATTCTGAAACCCAATCTACAAGAACCACTTCTTCTGCAGATGCCCGTAGATTGATTGGTCTCCTTCCACAAGCAACCTCGAGTATGAAGGCCCCAAAGGAAAACACGTCGGTGCTTGTCGTTGCCTTGCCAGTTCTGCTTAACTCCGGTGCCATATAACCTAGAGTTCCGACCACATGAGTGGTTTGAGGATCGGTTCCATGATCATATAATCTCGATAGACCAAAATCGCCTAATCTTCCATTGAATTCATGATCTAGTAAAACATTGCTCGCTTTGATGTCTCTGTGGATGACAATCTGCTCCCATTCTTCATGCAAGTAATAGAGCCCGGAAGCTACTCCTTTGATGATTTGAAATCTTTGATTCCATTGTAGAACAGAAATGGGTTGATCAAAGAGTAATTTGTCAAGACTTCCATTGGGCATGAAATCATAGACCAAGAGGAGCTCTCCTTTACGCCGGCAATATCCGAGTAGCTCTACTAAGTTCCGGTGCCGGAGCCTTCCAATGCTGATGATCTCTGCTACAAACTCCCTCATCCCTTGCCTTGATTCATGAGAGACTCTCTTCACAGCAACTTCGACTTTGGAGGAAGGTAACACACCTTTGTACACCCTACCGAAACCTCCGATGCCCAGAAGCTCTTCACCTCTAAAGCCCTTGGTTGCTCTGAATAGATCCTTGTATGAGAACCTTTGTGGCCCATATTCACGCTCCCAATCCTCGAGTATCTCTGCGAATTTGATCCTCCTTCTGACAGTAAGTAGAATGCTGGTGAGGATCACTAACATGAAAACTGTTGTAATTGTGGGCAACCCTGTTAGAATATGTGTGTGAGATTTATTTTTTATTGTCAAACGTATATCGATTTTCAATCCATATACGTTTGAGGGGGCATGTTAGAATATGTGTGTGAGATCCAACGGTTGGATTGGGTTAAGATCTCACCGTTGGATCATCTTAGAGGTAGATTGGGTAAGTTGGCTAAATGAAGCAACTAGATAAATTAGCCAAGTGGATTAGAAGAGGCAAGCAAGAGAGATTAGGAAAGTAGATTTGAGTAGGTAGATTTGATTAGGATTATTTCCTTCTATAATTATCTTAATTCCATTCTATGTTTATCATGTAAGTGCTCTATATAAGCACACCTTGAGATTATTGTAAAGCATCCAAGAAATCCAAGATTGGTGAACATCTCCAAAAACTCTTCATGGTATCAGAGCTCAAGGTGTGCTTATACTGAGCACATACATGATAAACATAGAATGGAATTAAGATAATTATAGAAGGAAATAATCCTAATCAAATCTACCTAATCAAATCTACTTTCCTAATCTCTCTTGCTTGCCTCTTCTAATCCACTTGGCTAATTTATCAACTTGCTTCATTTAGCCAACTTACCCAATCTACCTCTAAGATGATCCAACGGTGAGATCTTAACCCAATCCAACCGTTGGATCTCACACACATATTCTAACAAACCCAACTGTCAATACTTTCGATTTCTTTTTGGGACCTCTCCGAGGAAGCTTAGGAAGACGCGATAGATCAAGTTCTTGAGCTTTTCCATTCATCTGAAAGCTCCATCCCATAACATAGTGAGAAGTTGGAAACGATCCTGTCGATGAAGAAAACCCCACATACATATCTTCTAACATGACAGACGAAAGATTAAAAACCTTCGAAGACAAGAGAGGGCGATTAGGTTTAGGTTTCTTGACTGGAGATATTGTTACATCAAGTTTCTTATCTGTACCATTGTACTCTATCCAAACCTGCATTGGTTCTCCACTAATAAGGTTCAAGTTCTTGATCCCACCATTTTCATTACTGTAATAAGCTGCAGGGGCCGAGTTAGTAGAATTTACGCTGTTGATATCGATTCCTACATGGTTATCGTTGATATCTCCAATTTCGGGGTTCTGGATGGTATCCAGCTCAGTGGCAAGAACATGATTAGAAGAATTCCCAGTGTTGCTCGAATTGAAGAGACCCAGATATTGGCTCCCTAGAGCCCCAGGGAGATCTCTCAAGGGGGCGATGACCAAGGCAATACCATTGCCACTTAAATCATGATAAGTGGCGAAAATTGCAAAGACGAAAGTAGTAGAAAAGGAGTAAACAGTACCATTGGTAGGATTTTTAAATTGGAGGGGCATGGAGTGGAAGGCATGACCCGTGCTTTGCTTTGAGCCGTTTGTTAGCTCCAAGAGGCCGTTGGGTGTAATTTCCGCTATGCCATCGAAGCTCAGTTTGGCCCTGAAGAATCCATTGTAGGTGAAGCCATCATTGTTAGAAGCTGTAATTTTGATGAGGAGAAGCACCAGAAATATCTTGGTAAACATTGCTGAAGTCTTGCTAGAGATTCAAAAAGTCTTTTAAAGAGCTTTCTCTTGTAAAGCATTCTGTTTGATAATATATAGACGAAGTGGAAAAGTGTATATTTCATGCATGAGGAGTGAACGCTACTTACTTGTGGAGTCAATGCAATTACTTGTACAGATAAACGTTAACTTCAGAATGCACGAATATTATATGTACCATATTTTTTGTTAATGGCACTCATCTCTTGGCTTTACACTTTCTTTAACTAGTTGTAAAAAGCTGTTAGAATTCCCAAATAGCTCTCACAAGCGAATCAGAAAAGTATAAAACAAGGTGATTAGTGCCATTATCAAAATATGATGGTTGGGAGCACTAATTACAAGAGAGAATAGGAGAGATCTTTTTTTGTTTTTTCAAAGGAATATAAAAATGCTTCTTTCTATTTCTGATGACTAATAATTTTTTGCATCCCCCGTGGAATGAGTTACATTTAAGTGATAACAACCATTAAAATAAAGGCATTGATAAATCGACTCCCAAATATCTTAAATAGACTCCCCATGTGTCTATCTCTCTCCTCTTTCTTTCTCTCTCTCTCCCTCTCTCTAACCCAGAGGAGAGAGAAAGACACATGGGGAGTCGATTTAAGATATATGGGGGTCGATTTATTTTATTTATTTTTATTTTTTTTTGAAATGGTAAATTATATATTGAAGGAAGAGAAACTGAGATGGTTCTCAAAGATTACATTAAAAGATAAACAACAAAATAAAATGACTCAAGGCGGAAAATAGTCGAACCATTCCAGACCCAACCTAGGCACACCCGATCTCGCTAGAGCATCTGCTTCACCATTAGCTGATCTCCTAACATGATTAAAGGCTATAGAAGATCCGAAGATTAAGTATGAGATCTCATCAAAGAAGGAGAGAAACCTCCAAGGAGGGTCAACCTTTCCCGAAAGCCAACTGATCACATTTAAGGAGTCCCCTTCTACAACCACCTTATTATAGGACTCTTTATTCAGATGCTTGATGCCATGGAAAGCCGCCCTAACCTCCGCTTCACTAGAATCACATATTCCAATAGGACCAGAATAGGCCCACAAGACCAACCAGAAGAATCTCTGCATAGACCCCCAACACCTGAAGGACCCGGATTGCCTAAACAAGAACCATCAAAATTTAGTTTAATAAAATCATTAGGAGGGGCTTCCCACTTTTGAACAATCATGGATCTTCTCTCCCTATCATTGCACACTATCCGCCAACCCTCCCAGAGATCAAAAGCCGATACAAATCTAAACAAAGGGGTACTTCTAGCCCACAATATGGAGACCGCAATAATTTTGATGTAAAGTCTATACGGAGATTTAGCCACCCCATCAAACACCCTAGAATTCCTTTCTTTCCACATAACCCACCAAGAGGCCAAAAGACAAATCTTCCATAAAACCTTCCCTTTCTTCTTCCAAGGGTTTGACTCCCAACTCTTAATCACCTCGGAGATAGATTTCGAAAAAATCCAGCATATTCCAAACCGCAATAAAATAAGGCCCCAAACCTCTCTAGTAACCCTGCAGTGGATAAAAAGATGATCTATAGACTCTCCATCTTCCAAACATAAGGGGCAATGGTCCACTAACCACATCCCTCTTTTTCTAAGAAAATCCATAGTTTGAATGCAACCACGACTCACTACCCAACCAAAAAAGGAAACCCTAAGAGGGCACTGAAATGACCATACCTTGGCTGAAATAGAAGGTAAACCACAGGGCACAAGTTGAAAGTAAAAAAATTTAACTGAAAAGAAACCCGATGGATTCCAGATCCAGATTCTTCTATCAGACCCAGACCTCTTGATATAACACCCTTCAATCAACTTTCGCAATTGAGCAATAGAAGCCAACTCTCTAACAAAGAAATTCCTTCTGAAACTCGGATTCCAGACCACCCCAAGCTCAGACCGATCAAAACAATCGGCAACCAACGCATTCTTTTGAGAAGCAACCAGAAATAGATCTGGAAAGAGCTCCTTAAGCGGCTCAGCCGAGCACCACGGGTCCAACCAAAATATGATACGATCACCCAAATAAACTTTAAACCGAATACCTTTCTCAAACTCATGACTCAGCCTTTGAATATCTCTCCAAATTGTCAACTTTTTATTTTTCAAATCACAGGCAGATTGCCAATTCCCATTCAGAAAACCATACTTGCTCCCAACCACCTTCACCCACAAAGAGGATTGCTCCACTCCAAAATGCCAAAGCCATTTTACCTAAGAGAGCATGATTAAATTCTTTTACTCTTCTAATACCCAAACCTCCACACTTGATCGGAAGACAAACCGATTCCCACTTCACCAGAGGGATGCCTTTCTTTTTATCAGAGCCTCCCCAAAGAAACCTACATTGGATTTGCTCAATTCTCAACACCACACTCGCAGGACATTTAAACAAAGAAAGATAATATACTGGAATATTAGCCAACACTGCCTTAACCAAAGTCAACCTTCCTCCTTTAGATACTAAATTTCTTTTCCAAGTTTCCAGTCTTCTCTCAATTCTTTGTACTATAGGATCCCATAAAGATTTATGCAGTCTACCAACCCCCAAGGGAAGACCTAAGTAAGAAGAGGGCAGGGAATCCAAAGCACAACCCAAAATCTTTGCAAAGCCACAAGCAACAGATGGGGAGGTGTTAAGAGCATACAACCTAGACTTTAGAAAGTTGGAGCGTTGGCCAGTAATCATTTCATAACATTTAAGAGTTGCCTTAAGGTTTAGAACTTGACTAATATCAGGAGCACAGAAGAGGAGCGTATCATCTGCAAACTGTAAGAGAGACACTTCCACTTTATCTTTCCCAATAAAGAATCCTTCAAACAAACCCATCCTGCTTCCTTTATACATCAATCTACTCAGAGTCTCAGCAACAATAACAAATAGAAAGGGGGAAAGAGGGTCCCCCTGCCTTAAGCCCCTAGATGACTTGAAGAAACCCTTAGGAGAGCCATTAATTAGAATAGAGAACCAAGCTGAAGAGATGCATTTCCTCATCCATCCTCTCCACCGACAACCAAAACCCATTTTCCCAAGTAAGTAATCCAAGCAATTCCAATCCACCCTATCATAGGCTTTCTCCATATCAAGCTTACATAACACCCCACCCTTACCACTATTTAAGTAAGAATCAATAGCTTCATTAGCAATTAGGGAGCAATCCAAAATTTGTCTCTTACTTACGAAAGCACTCTGACTATTCGAAATAATAGAAGGAAGAACCATCTTAAGGCGCTCAGCCAAAACTTTTGCTAGCACTTTATAGAGGCACCCCACCAAGCTAATCGGACGAAAGTCAGACACCTTCAAAGCACCCTCCACCTTAGGTACCAACGCTATGAAGGTAGCTCCTGTTCCTCGATCAAGAGACAATCCCTCGAAGAAATCTTTAAAAAATATTAGAATATCATCTTTAACAAAAGCCCAACAAGATTGAAAGAAGACTAAGCTAAAACCATCAGGGCCAGGGGCCTTGTCTTTAGCTAGAGAGAATACTCCTCTTTCAATTTCTTCTTCCTCAAAAGGCCTCTCCAAGATATTATTTTCCTCCAAACTCAGATTACCAAAAGCCACCTCTTCCGGAATAGGACGGGTAATGTCATCAGCAGAGTACAAAGACTTAAAAACTCAAGGATAGCCTTTGAAACATCTTCCTTACCAGACAATATTTTTCCATTCTCATTGAGGAATTCAATTCTATTCCTCCTCCTTCGAGCACTCGCCATAGCATGAAAATATGCAGTGTTTTTGTCACCTTCAGCCAACCACTTCAACCTTGATTTTTGCCGCCAAGAAATCTCCTCATGAAGAAGCACATCTTTATATTCTATCTTAACCCTCCCCAACTCCTCCCCATCCTCCTCTGAATCCAGACCACTCTCCTCTAAAGCAACCAACTCCAATATACGTTTCTCCAACCATTGTTTTCTCCCAAAAGATTGTAACTTCTTTACTTTAACCCACTCTTTTAACTTTTTCTTCACATATCTTAACTTCTTACCAATCACCACATCAGCCGGCCCTCCGCGAGACAAGAAGCCCACCAACCTCCCAAATTTTCTTCCATACAAGGATCTCTAAGCCAAGCAATTTCAAATCTAAACGGCGGAGGACCCCATGATTCCAATCTGAGGTCAAGAACAAGAGGACAATGATCAGAGACCGAGTGAGCAAGAACTTTCTGATAAACTTCCGGAACCGCCTCAACCCAATCTTGGCTGAGAAGAAAACGATCAAGTCGACTCCGACTCTGACCTCTAGACCAAGTAAAGGATGCACCTGATAATGGTAAATCTACTAATTCGAACATAGCTATGAAATCAGCGAAATCTCTCATATACTGATTAGCCCTCCTGCAACCCAGGCGATCCCCCACTTCTTTCGTTTCATTGAAATCCCCCCCTATACACCAGGGGAACGAGCACAAGTCCCTCACCTTCCCCAGCTCCTCCCAAAATAACATTTTCTCTGATTTAAGAACAGGGCCATAAACACCAGAAAATAAATTATGGGGGTCGATTTATCACTCCCCAAAATAAATTATAGGACTTGGCAAAGAGACCATCACACGTCTAACAAAACAAGACAGAGAAGAGAATAGGAGAGGTCTTTTTGGCTTTAGGAGGAGTCCGTTTGGATGCCAGGAATGGAAGGGAAGGGGATTGGAATGACGTGGGCAACAGGGAAAGTGAAGGAGTAGATTTATGTTTCATGACCTCTTTTCAATTCCTTTGATTGTGTGGTTTTTGTAACACCCGGCCCCACCTTGGGTCGGTGATACAGGTGCATCTCAACCAATCGACGGTTGGGTGTTTCGAATGTTTCGCAAGAGTAATCGGGTTGATTGGAAAGCTACAAATCTGTGATCGGACTGCTTTGGACCCTCGGGTCCACGCTCAGACGATCAAGTCGACAATCAGGCCAATGAATGTAGCCGAAGATACTATCATAAGTATCTTCAGACGAATCATTCAATGGCTATAAGGAGATTCAAATATTTGCAAGATCGACCGCCCAATTAGATTCCTTCAAAATTTTGATCAACAAGGTTCATAGAAAGATCAACAAGGTTCATGGAAATACTTTCTAAAACTAAGGTTTATAGTTAGTAATTTCATATTTTCTAGTAGTTTGATTTAAGATTTTCATAAATTAGCCTTCCTATATTAGTTACTAGTGGGACCAACTGTGCGATGCACAGTTTGGAAGTCCAAAAGTCATTAAATCCTTATTTCTTTAGAAGTCCAAAAGTCTCACCAATAAATCGAAAAGGTCAAGTGGATTGGAGAAGTTCATGAGTTCATCTAACCGATGTGTTGTCAAATATAAGGTAAAAAGATCGATAAAGGAGAACTATGGGTCGAAGGAGAAGAAAGGTATAAAGGATCCAATTATACTATGGTATTAGTTTGGTTCGTGGGATGGAGCTGCATATTGTCTGTTCTCTAGTAGTGTTATGGTGTAACTGTCTCAATGTTGGTGGGATGTCTAGTTTCTGATGATGTATTTCAGTTGATGCGATATTAATAAAGGTTTTTTTTCCAATAAAGTTCTTAGTTACCTTTAAAAAAATGTTTGGTTCCTAAAAACAACTCTTTTCCACTAATTGCTGAGCTCTAACATATTTTTGGTAAAATATTACTCAGTTTCTTTACTATTCATGTTTTACCTTCCTAATTTCTTTAGATTTTGATCCTTGAAGTCCAAAAATCTCTCCATTCAAGCAATCCAGCCCATCACAGATTTAGTTTGACAAAAAGATCATTTTAGTCTACATGGTGGACAGTTAGGAAAGGCAAATCAAAGTAAGGTTAGGTGTGGGCCCGACGCTCACTGTCATGATCTTCACATCCATGTGCATGCCACATGTACAGTGCCTATAGCCCTGTATTACAATGGGAATTGTTAAATCATGGTGCTGGTTTATCATTACCTAATATAATTTTGTAATGGGACTCAAGTAATGCCAAAGAATCTGTTAAAAAAAACATTAAATATCCATAAAGAAAATAAAAGGACCAAATGTATTCCATGTTCATTTTTTTATCAAAGAGAGGTCTCATAAGAACCCAATAACCATCATCATTCATAATAAATTTCACTAACATACAAACCGACCTGCCTTCCAACTCTACCCACATCCACCACAAACCAAGCAACATTTTAATTGAAGACAACACATTTGTCAACGGATACCCATTACTTTCAGCATTAGGAAATAATCAGTTCAATTCAAATAGAAACCCTCAAATCTCTTGAAAATGTGGTCTCTAAAAAGTAAGGATACGAAAGAAAAAAATCTCAAAATGTGGTATCAAGAACTCCATCTATGATAGAAGTTGATTTTCGTAGCAATGCGGTTAATTGTAGCTGCCCTGTATTTCTTTGTGTTCAATAAATCTGTTACCTTCTTCAAAAAATAATTCCTGGCCTATGTAAATTTCAATTACAATCACTATCTAGCACCCAATCTCAACTATATAAAGTCATTATTTATCAATACCTTCAACTCTTTACTCAAAAAAGAGTCCTCTTTAAACAACCACTGGACACCTTACAAGCTAAACAAACAAACAAAAAAATAACACCAAAACCGAAAACTCATGCGAGGTCTCACCTCAGTTACGGCAGAAGCTACTGGCAGTAGAAGACCCCAACTGGCTTCAACCGAAGCTTATATGATAAAAAAATCTTAGTTCGTTGGGTTAGTGCAGCAACCCAATAACTATCTTAATTTGGAAGGCTGGATTTGGTGGATAGGATTGAGAATAAAAAAGACCAAACGAAATCGTTTCTCTTTCCGGACCCTTCCTGCATCTTCCCAAACCCCTCTTCTTCTTGGTCACCATGTGAATTTATCAATGCCCTAGATTTACGATGGTAGTGGCCCCTTATTGGTTACTAAATTGAGGATTTTTACAATTAGAAAGGAGTTTTTTTCTGCATAGGATTTTTTTAGGAGTTCCTGAGTCGGTTTGGAAAGATACGAAAGAGGAGGTGTTAAAATAGAAGTGGGACATCGTCCTATTTCGGTTAAGGGGAGAAAACTCCCAAATCGTTGAACGGAAGAGAGAGAGAGAGAACGGAAGAGAGAGAGAGAGAGTCCTCTACAAAAATGAGCAACAAATTAGGAAACCAATCCTGATTCCTAAACAATACGGTTTCTAAAGATTTCTTTGGGTCTTTTAAGTGAAACACCCATCCTGCTATATTATAATAGATTTCCCTGAGTTAGGATTTCCGTATTAGCAACTAGAGAAAAGTACGGAATGCAGGCTGATGTTTAGTGAAAATATGGATCACGGGCACCTTTTAAAACAATAACTAAAAAAGGGCTTAACTTCAAAATCGGGTTGAAAAAAGACCCCAATACCCTTCTGACAACAAGAGGACTCCTCGTATGTTGGTCCTAATCATTCACTTTTTCATTATTTTACTAGTTTCTTCGTAGGGAAAGCCCCTGTATTTAATGCATTTCACCCCCATTTACGTTTGGCGCACTCCATGAGGTTTTGTTGGGTTTGTCTCAATACGTATTTGAATCGACAGAAGCGTAGGTTCATTTGGATCCTGGCCGTTGGAAATAAGTGCAGACGGAAGGATGCTTGACACGTCCTAAATAAACTTTTCTGAACGGTGGCACCTTTGTTGACAGCTGGTTTGGTTTGGTTTCAAAATTTGTGTTTGAACCAAAGTCCCTTGGGTTCGTTTAAATCTTGGCCATCGCCAATATGCATAGACGGTGGGATCAACGACATGTGGACATGTACATGGAACGGTGGCTTCCTTTATTAATAATGCCGGCGTTAGTAAAAAAATTAAACCAAAACCGTCACACCCTTTGCGCATCCCTGTCATTTCAACCATTTCCATCTCTCTGTATTCACCATCTTCTTCATTCGAACCCTTGCCTTTCAACAGTTTGTTCAACCCACCCTTGCATTCGTTCATCAAACTCCCTCCGTTCATCAAATTCCCCCCCCCCCCTCCCCAAATCTAAAGGCAAAATGGGACCGAAGAAATCCAAGAAGGCCGCAACAACTGCACCGACGGTGCAGGTTCCTCGAAGCCTGGAATGATGAAGAGAGAGGTATGAATGATTTTTTTTCTTGCATTTCTTACACTGTAACTATAAGTAACGTGGTATTTGAAAAGAGGTGGCATGGACCACACAGGAGTAACGTCCTTTTCAAGGTTAAATGATCATGCTAAAAAAACACCTACCTAACCGGTGGTGTTTCCCTTACCGCAATCTACTCGACCTTTTCTAATTACTGGGTAAATTTCGATAACACTGGCATTTTAGTTGGCGTTTCCTGGATCGATATCGATTCGGCCTTGTCGTCGTGTTAGGGTACATCCTATAGCGCTGGCTTTTTAGGTGACGTTACCTGCAGCTCTATCGATTCGACCCTTCTGTAGTCAGATGGTTCATCCGATAACGCTGGTGTTTCAGGTGGCGTATCCTGCAGCGCTATCGATTCGACCCTTCTGCAGCAACATGATTTAATTAAGAGCGCTGGCGTTTTAGGTGGCGCCTCCAGTGTTTATTTGAGAGAGCTGGCGTTTCTCGGTGGTGTTTCTGCTAGCGGTTTCAATCTGACCTTCCCTCAATTTCTGAGGCTGACTAATACTTAAATGATTACATGGACGTTTCCGGTGGCATACTCTTTTCTCGTTGGCGTTATTTAAATCTACTTTGGCATTTTTACATGGCGATAGCGCTATAATTATTTCCGACAAAGTTTCCGGTGTAAAAGCTGCCCATGTAAAAGCTGCATTGTACGCCAGCGGAAATTTCGGTTACAGTCGTTTTCGTTCCCACACAAAAATTTAACTCTTCCTCACTGACCCGGCAGTGAGAAAGAGTAAATCTACCAATACTATAGATGGGTTGGGTCGTTAAGTTAGGTTTGATTATGATTGCATTTGAATAACTTAATTCGGTCGTCTTGTTTGCGGGTTCCTTATGATTCGAGGTGCAGTGCTAAGAAATTTAAATACTACTACAAACAATTAGCCTTAACGAAGGATCATCTGGCATTGTTGGGGACGACTCCATTCGCCACGTTAGTGCGGAGAATAGATAACATGCCTATAAACAAAGCCCTTCTGGAAGAGTTGATTCCTACTTGGGAGACAGGGGGCAAGTCCTTTAAACTTGGTGGGCAGTCGGTACCATTTACTGCCCTTGATGTTGGTGCCATATTTGGGTTGCCCATAGAGGGGGAGCCAATTAAATCAGGTAAGCCTGAAATTACCCCATTCACGCAGACATTTGCCATATTTAGTTCCATTGATAGTGCTGTAATATTTGATAGACTGAAACAATGTGTAGTCGATCCTCTCAAAGTGGACGAGAGTGTACGACTACTTATTTTGCTTTTGTTTTTTACTTTCTTATTCGTTACATCGAAGCGCAACGTCGATTCTCTCTTTTGTGATTATCTTGATGATGTTAGAGAGATCTCTAAATATTCGTGGGGAAATAAGGTGTATGATATGTTAGTGGATAAAAAGGGAAAGTCGGAGGCGGGTCACAAGACTACATATTTTCATGGTGCAGTAGTTGCATACCAGATTAGGATCACATACTTATTATTCCACACTCCGAAATTTCAATGATCAATATGTACATTTGACTAAGTGTATAATCTTCTTTCTCATGAAATAACAGGTCTGATTTTATGAGCACACCGGGTACGTATGTCCCTCCAATCCGAATGCCGTGCCACAGCATTTTAGATGGGAGGGACACAAAGCCGGGAAGTCGACGGGCCGGGAACTGTACAAAAAGTATTTTAGATTTGAAGAGGGTCAGAAGGTAAGAAAATATCATTGTTTGATGCAATGTTAACTTGTGGATACGTAGTTGTTTATAGAGCTTTGACATGTATGTGAGTCGTTTGAAATTTTGCAGATCATTGTTGAGCTACAATTGTCAAATAAGGAGTTGTTAACCATACAACCCACGCTGAGTGATATAGATTACCGTATAATGTTTAACGTTACACTGTTTTTTTATGTACTTGAACACGTTCTATAATTCAGGACATTACATACTTTTGCTTGGCGATGTCGATCGAAAGGTATTCACTATATGCAACTCATTGTATAACAAAGATAGACAGTGGGCATAAGAAGCACCGGTTCACAAAACTGTAATTATCTGTCACAACCTCAATTATTTATGTGTTGTAATGTAATTTGATTTTATTATGTTATGTCTGCAATTGGATGTTGTCAGACGGTTGATAGTTTTGGCTGCTCATGAAGCTGATCGTTGGCCTATCACAGAGGTATCCGACTGCCTGCTAAAAGATAATAAGCAAGTTTACATAGCACTGTGGACCCCGATCCGAGAGAGGCGGCGGGGGACGAGCCCCACACGCGAAGTCTCTATGGATCATCCACGAGAATGGAGAGCTCTACCAAGGAACTCTCGAAAGAAGATATGCCCCTCACAGCATGAGTGGCGATAAAAGGTGAGATACCTCTCGATTCGGGGACTAGCCCAGATTCGAGGCGTACCTTAAACAAAGAAGAGTCGCCATCCAAGGAAGTGGGCCAAGGATCCCATACTATGCTCTGTTGCAACGGATAACCAGAGATTGTAAAAAGAGGGTTCGTGCCTGGTTACGAATTCGGAAGGTCTAAAGAGCACCTCGTCCGCCCAAGTGCAAGCACCTGGTCTCTTATGCCATTTATTATTGATTTTGAAGAGTTTTGGATGAAAGTCAAGTGAAATGGGAACGAATATCTCCGAGAAGACGTCTATCTAATCATGCATGTCTCGGAGATGAATAATAAGCACACACAAAATAGAAGAAAATAGTGTCACCTAAGAATAGCTAGGTTATGAATGTCATACCTAATTGGTGTCTGAGTTCTAGTGTGCAAACACATGCATGCTACAGCTAAAGGTATAGGATCTGTACATGAAAGTAAGAAAATACAGCAAAACATATAACATAAATCAATCCTATATATGACAGGACAATACAAATCCTAACTCTAATGCGACTTGACTCGGACCAAGATGACCGTCCATCCCAGCTGCTCTACGTATCCCGGCCTCGGGAAGAATCGGAGTCAACGTAGTTCGATGCCCTATTCCAAAGTACTATGCCTAACCACCTAGAACCGCTATCCTAGACTCGATCCACTAGACTCAACTGATTTTTAAAGCTTTTTGTACGATTGCTTAAGTTCAAGTGAATTGTAATTTTTAGGACTCTCTATACGCCCTAACTAATGCAAGTTGATTAGCCTTAAGCTAATGCAGATGGGCCATATATCCTATGTGTAACTAGGTTGTGCATCTTAAAGAAAACCATGGGCTAACTATATGCTTCTTAGTCTAGTCATCGGTTCGATTAAATGTCTAACCGATCAACTTGAGGCCTCCTAACTCTAGGGACACTCACACGACAGGACATACCATATCAATACAAATCAGGACAGCCTCCTAACTCTAAAACACCCCAAACAACTAGGACAGACTCCTAACTCTAGGGGAAGATCTTTTTGAAAAAGGTTTTGAAATATTTTTGTATTTTTTGAAGGTTTGAAATGTTTATTTTTAAAGCTTTGGCTGGACTTGGGATGTGAATCCCAAGCTGCACTACGTATCCTGTTGAAAGGGATCAAGCCAACGTAGTTCGAAAAAGATTTTCTAGTACGCTCCTAATGACTTAAGATTTTTGAGATTTTTGGTTTTTCAGATATTTTTGGTATTTTGGTTGTTTTATAGTGTTTTTTGAGTTTTTGACAGAAGAGGATAGAATCCCTATCATCATAAGGGTAGGACAAAATTCTGAATATCCCGCAAAGGTTGGACAGCATCCTATGCTTTGCGGGAGAAAATGACAAAATAACAACTCTGCAAGGGTTGGACAGCATCCTATACCCTGCAGGAGCGGATAAAAAAAAAACACATGATTTGACGAGAGGTTGGATAGAATCCTAACCACTATGATGATAGGACTGACTCCGGAAACTGAAGGACCGACTCCTATATTAAGACTGACTCATAAATTGGTGACTCTAAGAGAGGGGGGTGCTATATAGACAAAGCATGTCTCTTAGAAGAAAAAGGGGAGACAAGGAGGGCTGTCAATGAGACTAAGCAAGTCTCCAAAAAGAGAGGGGCTCTAAGTATCCTTATCATTGCCCCTGCAATGACATATCTGGATATGTATCTAAAAGGCTGAGCTAGCCTCTGACTAATGAGGGGGACAACTTTGGCATGAGACTGAGCTAGTCTCCTAGGGGTGCAACTTTGTAAGATTTGAATAGTCTATTATGGGTTGACTTATCAATGAGACAAAGCATGTCTCCAAAGGGGATTGATTTTTCTACTAAGACATGGCGTGTCTCCCTAAAGGGGTTTTAAATGACTCTCTGTTGAGACATAGCTTGTCTCCCTAAAGGGTTCTAGATAACTCTTTTACTGCCCTTGCAATGATAAACAGGGATATGAGCAACTGACAGACCTAGTTGGTCTTCTATTAATAAGGGTATTTTACTTGTGAAACTTGGATAGATTCTCTAAGGGGTAGGCTCTAAACAAGGCTTGTCTCCAAGGGAGGTGTGCCTTACGAGACATAGTGTGTCTCCTAGTGGGGGTTCTGGTTTCAAGGTTTTTATCTAAAAGACTGAGTTAGTCTTATAACCAAAAGAGGGGAACACTACCCAGACTGTGCAAGTCCCACAAAGATGAGCTTGGGCTAACGCCCTCATCGCCCTTTTACAATAGCAAAGGATAGAAAAAGAAATAGAGGGTATCGATCCAAATGGAAGAGAGATAAGAAATATAATTCTAAACAAAATGAGACACAATTTATTAAAAAAAAGAGTACTGTCATGATTGTACTCATACTATTTGTAATGAATCATGTAATAAGGGATCTAACTTATGAGCAAAGTAAAAGAAGAACTCAAACCATAGCTTTTCACAATATGATATTGACAGTTAGAATATCATGAGTAGTCAATTCCTTCATATAATCACTTTTATGGCCTTTACAATTCAAACGAAACTCCAGATTTATTACAATTGAAACAAAGTATCGACCAATCATCATAAATGATATCACAACTAATAGAGATAAACAACTCATACTTTAGATGACAGTGACTTAATCTAGATGATGTTCAGAACAAATCAGTTTACCCGACTGTGACTCTTTTTTTTTTAAATGTGTACATGTGTAGTCCTAAGAAAACATAAAGCTGGAGTCACATCCAAGTGAAATGCCCAAAATTTATCAACCTATCCCCCTGGATATGTACGTATCTCTTAAACCAACTTAACAACAACAACAACAAAAAAAAACCCAGAGCACGATTAATATTAAAAACCGCGATTAATATTAAAAACCAAATCCCATAATTTGCAACAGGATATACACCTCTCTTGAGGTATCCAATCCTCAATCTTATACTCAAAATATAATATATAGAATAACTAGTAGACAATAATTTCATCCAAGTTGAACCTACCATAGCAACAACCATTCAATATATCTGTACTTTCTTTCTTAGAAATTCACAGACCTGCAAATCTAATTTAATAAAATATAGTTGGGTAATAAACATAATTAGAGCCAAGACATATTTGGAAATACAGACCACCCACCCAGTCATGTATGAAAATATAGACCATGCATCTTATATTTATACTTAGATCCTATGAATTGCCTCCAATGTCATAATTTTTTATCAAGAAATTCAACTGTACACAAACATAAGTCTGAAAAACAGTACCCAAACAGCAATAAAAAAATTGAAGGACCAATCTCATACATGAAAAACTTGAAAATGATAAGACATACAAAACCCAAAAAATCAAAATCTCTTAAATGCCTACATTTTCACAAAGCCTTAAACACTCAACCAATTTATCAACCATGAGCAGCTAAAAAAATGGAGCTTAAACAAATTATGGCTATACATAAGCTATGGTATTACTTATTCATTTCATCACCTATATTTCAAAATTATGACTTCTCTTAATTTGTAAAAAACAGTGATAACAAAAGTAGTTCAAAATGAATCGATTCTCACCTATCTGTTAACTTAACTAGCAATTCACTACCCACACAACATTAATTCCGTATTTTCAAATCTACAGACTTATAACAAGTTATCTTAACTAAAATCATTGAATGGTTCAACTCATAAAGGGAAAATCAATAAGACATTACACAATTTTCATATCCTAAATATTATTATCATAGTGTTATTTCTTGCTCTTATCAGCAAAAATGCAAACATAACTTTGTGATTCTTTACAATCTGCTATCAATCCAAACTTCAAACGAATTACTTTTCCATCAAAAACCAAAATGAAATTCCATTTTTTTTTTGTCAGGAACAAATAGAATTTGAGATCCAAATGTGTCTTTGCTACATCACCATGTTCATTACCATGTTTAAACCACTCACAGATTCTTCAATTTCGACCAAATCTTTCCACAAAGTATGATGAATATAGGGTGGTCTGATATAAGGCCAAATACAGGCAATGAAGGCCCAAATCTTCATATTCAAGCAATTTGGAGATACATTTGGAACAACTAAATAAATGAGTACCCAAAACAATTACATATAACTAAAATTGAACGAATGTACAAACCATGAAAATCAGTACATCACCATGTGCTGGGTCAGTAAAAACCTGAACTAGTACTGAACTATGAAAACAAGTGTATCACCAAACATAGAACCAATGAGAAACTGAACAAGTGTATGAACCATGTAGATCAATGAGAAACTAAACCAATGAAGAGTTGTTATCAGTGTATAAATCTATAGGACAGCGGCTAAATGCTTTTATTTAAACAAAGATCACAATTATTGAGTATATACCTTCATGTATCAAAGTCTATCTAACCATAAAAATCTGTTTGTACAGGCACTTGTGTAAACAAAAATGAATGACACTTCATTATGTGAACTCGACAATGTAAACATCAGCTCAGTATTGAAGCAAAAAATAAATAAATCTACTACTAGGTATGACATCTCATATGGGAAAAATAATCAAAGGAACTATACAGCCTGGTCTGAGAATATGGTTATCTTGACACAACACTATCCACTGAATTAATATGAATTAACACTAACCTTACCCTATATAGTGGGACATTATATTGAGTAAAAATGACAAACATGAAGTCTATTTGAATCAGTATTCTCTTGCAAGTTTTCTAAACTGGCAACATAAGGACATGATACAGTTCTCATCTTTAGTATTACACGTAGGTATTTAACATATGGAGGCTGAAAATAGAACTAAGATTACATGAATGCAACAAATAGCTATGTATATTTTAAGCACTTCAATAATAGTCCTACCACGTGCACTATGTCCTGTTATACTACATGCATCCAAAAATTAATCAAAGATTCAAAGCTATCATTTTGTCAAATGGCTGTTCTATTCAATCAATTAAGGAAGAGCAAAATAGATTACGTTACAATTAAGGTTTGTACAAGGGAGTCATCCAATTAATCCAAAACAAATTTATCAAATAAATAACGACACTGATAAATAATAATGTGGACAACAGTTCCCACAAGGAAAAATGACAGATGACATACAAGTAAAACAAATAGGAGGCAAAAAGCCTAAATCAAAATTCATTTTTATATCAAAATTTAGTCATGATACCTCAGAGGCTTAAAATATTAAAAGAGTTATATGATTTAAATTTTCTTTAGCTACCAAAGCTAAACAAGAGTATATGATCTAACTTATGACCTTTAATATTTGAAATTAAAACCTGATACCTATTTTTCAGTTGTTTTTTTTTATGTCTAAAAAAAAAAAATTTCTTAATGAAAATGAGATTCTGAATGTAAATAAAGTAAAATTAAATTTTGATAATAAGTTGAAATTCAGATACAAATGAACAAATTCTAAAAAACAGATTTATTCAAGAAAAATTAGGTTCGAATAATGAAACCTCAAATTTAAAGCCTCTTAGTTAAAAAAAAATTAGATCGAGGGCTTTAAAGCTTTGAAATAGGGTTCTATAAACTAAATTTCAGATCTGAAATTTTCTCCACACGATTAGTAAAAATTAATTTAAGATTTGATATATGAATTTCACAGAATCAACAAAGAGAATAAAAGGAATAATAAAAAAAATATATACAAAAAATCAGAAGCAAAAAAATACACAAATAACATTTATGAAATTTGTGAATAGAGAATCATTATATGATCTTTTACAATCAAATAAGATCCTACCTCGTTGGAATCCTCTGATGTATGATCAGCAACGATGAAAAATTATTCCAGATTCGACTCTGAAACAAAGTTCGAGCTTCTTCTCTTCACAAACTCTGAGATTAGAACCTTATTTTGTTTCTCCAGTAGATGTAGAACCTTTGAATCTGAATCTAATTTCCTGCTTGAAATTTTTTCGATTTTCCTTTCTAAAGATTTAGATCTGCACAGAGAGAGACTCGATCGGAGCTCCGGTCATCTTGCCAAAAAAAAATGGTAAAAGCTAGAGTTTAAGTTAGGGTTTCAAAGCTAGATCTAAAGGTTTTGAAGCTAAAATCAAAGATTACTACAGCTAAAACCAAAGGATAAAAACAGATTTACTCTGTGGAAGAGATGAAATCTGAAATTTTTAGCTAAAAGATGTAGATCAAAGGCTTGGAAGAAAAGAGAAAAGACAAAAAAATGATGTAGAGAAAAACTTGCAGATGGCAAATATGAAATCCGGCCGGAATCCCACCGGCAATCGACCGGAGAAGGCAAGATCTATACTCTCTCTCTAGGTTTTCTCTCAGATTTTCTCTCTCTAAAAGGGGAAACGAAGATTCTCTTCTTCTTCTTTTTTTAAGGATTAAATGGTTATTTATAGAAAATGAAAAAAAACAGATATCAGCACAACTGGTTATGATTAGCGCGCGGTTACGCAAATTTTGATGGGCGCGCGATTGAATCGTGTCTTATTCTGATTTAAATCGCACCGTTCCAAGATAAATTCACTCCCCTCTCAGGATAAACTCACCCCCCTTTCCGACTTACACTACGGTCTTCTCTATGTTCGTTCGCTAGGTAAACGCGCTCGGATTTTGACAAAATTTTGCAGGGACCTTAGTGGGACCTTAAGCTAGCTTAGGACGAAATTTAGGGTCTTAAAGCATTCATTTGATGGGGTTTTGCTCAAACATGGAGGGATTAGGGTACGGTCAAAATGAGGTGTCTACAGATGCCCCTCTTTGGCAGAGTGCGTTTGTCGTGCGAATGTCAAAGCTGAACAGACAATCCATTTTGGCCGACCCAGAAAAGAAGCAAATCAAAATTTGATTTTTGGCTTTGAAAACAACGATCACAAAGAAAATTGGCGAAACAGCTTTTCACCAGACTCTGACTCCGCAAAGATCAGTGAGATAGCCTCTCTTCGACTCGTAACTCATCAATTGATAAGTGAACGAGATAGCTTCTCTTGCAAAACATTAAAAGATAGATTTGATTGTGAATAATCTTGAAATTTGAAGAGAAAATGGATTTTGATGCCATTGTAGAAACAGACTTAGATGCTGTGTGAAAACAGACTTGAAAGACTTGAATGCCGTGTGAAAACAGACTTAGAATGCCATGTGAAAATAAACTTGAATGACTTGAATGCCGTGTGAAAACGGACTTAGAATGCCATGTGAAAATGGACTTAAATGCCATGTGAAAATGGATTTGAATACCTAGTGAAAATGGACTTGGAATGCCATGTGAAAATGGACTTAAATGCCATGTGAAAATGGACTTGAATGACTTGAATGCCGTGTGAAAACGGACTTAGAATGCCATGTGAAAATGGACTTGGAATGCCATGTGAAAATGGATTTAAATGCCATGTGAAAATGGACTTGAATGACTTGAATGCCGTGTGAAAACGGACTTAGAATGCCATGTGAAAATGGACTTGAATGCCATGTGAAAATGGACTTAAATGCCATGTGAAAATGGACTTGAATGACTTGAATGCCGTGTGAAAATGGACTTAGAATGCCATGGATGCTGTGAAAGGCGAAGTGAGGACGGATGCTGTAGAAAGCAAAAGTTGAATGATTAAAGAAACCGAATTGGATTCAAAATCAGAAAATAATTTTGACTGACTTTATTGGGGGATTGATTGATCATCTCTTGCCGAGAGAAATAAAGAGTTTGCATTCTCTATTGAGAACAAAACTTCAAAGACTTGAAAGGATTTTAGGTAAACCCTCTTCCATTTTCAAAAATAGAACTACAAATTAAAGATTATTTTGAAAATTGTTTTGAAGAAAACTAATTTTCACAAATATTGACTTTACTGAAAAGAATTTGACTGGAGAATGCTCAAGCTCTTCTTGTTTTTATTTGTTGAGAATAGTCATCTCAATTACCATTGTTAAATTGATATCTTTTATGACCTGATTGCTCAGGTTATAAAAGATGCCCCTAGTATGATTTTACTTCCATGACAGATTCATAAGAGAGCAAAACATAGGGAAATGGTCAAAAAGTTTTCATTTCATTGAATAATTGAGGTTACAAATCTTTTCTCACATACAACAGACTGAATCTGATTAATAACTCTTTCCATTTCAGCCAGCTGCTAGTGCTTCGAATAAGTCTGAGAACCTGCCGATCTTCTGAACTCTTGTTCGACTTTGCATCACCTTTAAGGAAGTATAACTGCATAATTTTTCTCTTATCACCCCAGCTTTGGGAGGGATAATAATTACATAGGACTACCCATTCTGGACCTTGAAGCTTGACCCTGACTCGACAAAGAAATGACTTTGACAATGATATCAAGAACTTCGACGATGACATGACTTGAATTCTAAGAGAGACTGAATCTGCTTCTTAGTCTGATAAGTGTTTTAAAAGGGTACAGTCTACCACTCTTAGAATCTTTTGAAAACCGTATTTAAAGGTATTTTATTCCTTTTTCGATATTTCCATCATGGTTATTATTCCCTTGGATTGCTTAGTCTTAACCCCCTAGCTTAGAGAGTGTCAGAAGAATCTCTGCCGGCGCTTACTCAGACTTTGGATGCCTCAGAAGAAACGAAAGTCTTGCTGGCTTTCAGAGGTTTTGTCCTTTATGAAGTCACTGCCATGACCAAATCGCCTTTTCAGGTTTTCGATTTGGCGGACCGCATGCCTTAATTTTTGCTTGGACTGTCTGCCCTTGCAGATTTTCTATCTAGCAGGTTCAGCACCCTAATTTTTGCCTAAGCCGCCCTTTCGGGTTTTCAGCTTAGCGGGTGAAATGACCCTAACTTTTGCCTAGACCGCCCTTGCGGGTTTTCAGTCTAGCGGGTCTAAGACTCCATCATTTTTTTCTTTTCTTTTTGTTTCTCTACAAACCTGGGTCGAAGTACACCAGAAGGACTTTTAGGTAGACTTGGTTCAAACAGGTTACACATTTGGTAAGTTTTTCATATATTTTTGTTGTATTTTGACCGAATCTGGCCCTCCAGACTGCCTACGTATCCCCAAAGAAATGGGAATCAGGTCTGCGTAGTTCGCCCTTTTTAAGGATTTGAAAGGTTTGAAGGATTTGACCGAACCTGAATTGATCAGGCTACCTACGTACCCTGTAGAGAGGGATCAGGTCATGACGTAGTTCAGGTTCAATATCTAAAAAATTTATGACGCAAGTCATAAAAGATGCCCCTGGTTTGAGTTTATCAAAGAAATACTGTTTTCGTTTATAGGCTTAAAAGTGTTTGCAAAGGATTTTTGACTTTGAGGTAGTTGGCTTTTAAGCTCTGATCGATCAAAGACGGCCTCCTGGTGTATCTAAGCATAATACTTTTTTAGTTGCTCCAGGTTTGTAGGTTCTGTTAATTTTTCTCCATTTTCATTGAGGAGTCTTACGGCTTTTCCAGGCAGGACTTCATCAACAATGTAAGGACCAGACCAATTTGGCCTGAACTTCCCTCTGGGATCAAACACCGGTGCCCGGTAAGACTTCAGGACAAGATCTCCTGATTTCAGGTTTCGAACCTTAACTTTTTTGTTGAAGGCTCTTTCGATTCTTCTCTGATACCCTTGGATGTGATATAAGGCTCTCAGCCTCTTTTCATCTATCATCTGCAATTCCTAATGTCTAACTTTTGCCCACTCAGACTCTGGCAGATTCGCTTCCATCATAACTCTTAGCGACGGGATTCTTAGCTCAACAGGGAGGACTGCTTCCATTCCATACACTAAAGAGTACGGAGTTACACCTGTAGAGGATCTGATCGATGTCCTGTAAGCCCACAAAGCAAAAGGAAGTTTGTTCGACCAATCCTTATAAGTCTCGGTCATCTTACTTATTATGACCTTGATATTCTTATTCGCTGCCTCTACAGCCCCATTTGTCTGTGGTCTGTAAGGAGGTGACTTGTGATGCTTGATTTTAAATTCTTCGCACAGGTGCACTACCTCTTTCTTGAAGTGAGATCTATTATCAGAAATCAATTCATGATTTACTCCATATCTGCATATGATATTCGCACGGATGAACTTCGCAACTGTATTGGAAGTTATGGAAGCATATGAAGCAGCTTCTATCCATTTCTTGAAATAATCAATGGCCACCAAGATGTACTCTTGTCCACTTGACGATTTAGGATAGACTTTGCCAATGATATCAATCCCCCATACTGAGAATGGCCATGGCGAGGTCATAGAGTGCAACTCTGATGGAGGCACGTGAATAAGATTCGCATAGACTTGGCATTTATGACATTTCTTCACGAATACGAAACAATCTGCTTCCATTGTGGGCCAATAGAATCCAAGTCTAAGGATTTTCCTTGACGGCATTTTACCGTTCATGTGAGGGCCACAAACACCTTCATGTGTTTGCTCTATAAGCTCTGCAGCCTGATCCTCATCAACACACAGAAGCTGTATCCCGTCAAACGACCTTCTGTACAACTCTTCACCACAGATGATGAAGTTGGCAGCGAACCTCTGAAGAGTTTTCCTCTCTTTACTGGAAGCCTCAGGCGGATGCCCCTTACCTGAAATAAAATTTCTAATGTCTGTATACCACGGCTTTCCGTCCGGACATCTAGCAGATATCTCAATGGCATTCACATGCGCTGGAGCCCATTGCAATCTAACAGCTAAAGGCTGAACCTCCATTGTCGCAGAAATGTCTAACATTGACGCCAAAGTGGCTAAAGCATCAGCAAAATGATTCCTTGTTCTCGACAGATGAGTAAAGGTGACATTCCTGAACTTCCCGACCAGAGATGCAAGATAAGTGTGATACGAGATCAACCTCGCCTCTTTTGTTTTCCAATTCCCATTTATTTGACAAATGATCAGGATTGAATCTCCGAACACATCGATGTCTTGAATTCGCAAAGCCAAAGCTGCCTCAAGTCCTGCGATGCATGCTTCATATTCAGTCTTGTTGTTGGTGCATTCAAACTGCAACTTGATGGATATCGGGATGTACTCTTTCTTTGGGGATACCAAAACTGCCCCTATTCCTTGACCATGATTATTGACAGCTCAGCCAAAGTACATAAGCCATTTGGAACTCGGAATCTCTTCTTCAATGTCCATAATCTCTTCATCAGGAAAATCAGCCTTCAGAAAAGCATTCTCCTCAACAGGAGCATCAGCCAACTGCTCAGCGATGACCCGTCCTTTAATTGATTTCTGAGTGACATAAGTGATGTCAAACTCAGACAACATTAGCAACCATCTGGCTGTTCTTCCAGTAAGAGCGGGCTTCTCGAACAAATATTTTAGCGGATCCATCCGTGAGAGCAGAAATATTTTATTCGACAACAGGTAATGTCTAAGCCTTTGAGCCGCCCAAACCAATGCTAAACACACCTTTTCCAAAATAGTGTACTTGATTTCATACTCCAACATTTTCTTGCTGATGTAGTATATGGGTTTTTCTTTCTTAGACCCCATATCCTGCTGAGCAAGCATACAACCCATTGCTGTATCCGTGATGGACAAATACATCAACAACGGTTGACCAGGAATGACTGGGGATAAGACAGGAGGCAAAGACAAACACTGCTTGACCTTTTCAAACGCTTCCTGACATTCTTCATTCCATTTATTGGAGGAATTGTTTTTCAATAACTTAAAGATGGGTTCACATGTCATAGTTAAATGAGATATGAATCTCCTCAAGTATTGCACTTTGCCAAGGAATCCACGAATTTGCTTTTCTGTCTTTGGTGGTTGCATTTCTTGGATAGCCTTGATCTTCTGAGGATCTACTTCGATTCCTCTCTCGCTGACAATGAATCTGAGCAACTTTTCTGATGTGACCCCAAATACACATTTATTTGGGTTTAAGCGAAGTTGAAACTTTCGGATTCACTCGAAGAATTTTCTCAAAGCGATCGTATGCTCTGGCCGAGTTTTGCCTTTGACAATCATGTCATCTACATAGACCTCAACTTCCTTATGAATCATGTCATGAAGAAGAGTAGTCGCAGCCCTCTGATAGGTGGCACCAGCATTCTTGAGACCAAACGGCATCACTCTATAGCAATATATCCCCCACTGAGTAATAAATGACGTCTTCATCATGTCGTCAGGCGCCATTTTGATCTGGTTATACCCTGAGAATCCATCCATAAAGGATAAGAGTGCATGTCCAGCGGTATTGTCAACCAGCATATCAATATTCGGAAGCGAAAAGTCATCTTTTGGACTTGCCTTGTTCAAATCTCTGAAATCGACACACATCCTGACTCTTCCGTCCTTCTTGGGCACCGGTACAATATTTGCAAGCCATTCAGGGTATTCAACTACCTCGATGAATTTCACTTCGAGTAGTTTCTTAACCTCATCATGAACTTTCAACTCCCATTCTGTCTTAACTTTTCAGAGTTTTTGCTTCTTCGGCTTGATGCCAGGGATTAGAGGTAATTTGTGTTGGACAACGTCCTCACTCAATCCCGGCATGTCGTCGTAAGACCAAGCAAAAACCTCCTTAAACTCTTTTAGCAAAGTGATTAATTCGTCGCGCTCCTCAGGAGATAAAATTTTGCCAATTCGTATTTCCCGAATTAAGGTTTCATCACCTATATTTACAGTTTCAATTTCCTCTTCAAGTGGTTTAGCTCGGTGACTTTCCTCTTGTTGAATCATATGTTTGATTTCAAGGGAAGTGTCGTCGGCTTCCTCATTAAAGGGGGAGTTTTGATTATCATTATTACTTACTTGATCAGGTTTAGAAGCAGAATCAGCAGAAGAGACAAGTACAGGAATATAAGCAAAAGAGTCTTTTATTTCATCAGAATCAATGATTACATCAGACGACTCGCCCACATCAGGCGTTACAGACTCTGAAACAGAATGAAAAAATAAATTGACATCAATATCGACATAATGGGAAATATGTACAGACGAAGAATCAATGAATACGTCCTCAGACTCAGACTCGACGTCACCAGGAACAGACTCATCACCCACTCCAGAAGTAGACTTGACCTCTACAGTACCTGCATCAAAAGAAAAGTTAGAAATGACAGACTCTGGGACAAACTCAAAAACTGACACTAATTTTGAAACGACTGACTCTTTTGAAGGGACTGGAATACACTGAAGGACTACTTGGGGTATCCTGTGAGGTCCAGTTATCCAGAGGTCCCTCGGCTGGGGTGATACAGTTCTGTGGGTTCACAAAAGGTGCGTCTCTTCCAATCATAGCAATGACTGGTGCCTCGACCTGAAACAGGGAATCTAGGAGTCCTGGCTCAAAGTTCTCAACCCAGTCTGAGTCTGGTTCCTCTGTCACTACTGCCTATGTAATCTGCTTACTGTAAAAATCTGCTGGCAGCTCATCTGCAAAAAAGATCTCAAGACCCGGCAGCTTGGTCCCATTCTCATCATACCATGGCTCTGAAAAATCGTAATAAGGGCAATCAGCTCCCTCTTTCCGGAATCTGCCATTCATGATCATACTGAACGGTCCCATCGGAAACTCTAAGCCTCTGCGACGGCATTCAGCCCATTTGAACATGTAAGCTCTCATTTCTTGTACCTCCTTGCGAGTCGGCTTGTATCCCAACCCAAACAATCCGTCAGATGCTTTCAACTCAGGCCGCTCAGTCAGACCTTGCATATTTTTTCCTAGACCCGCCCCTGGGAGATATCCAAATCGGCGCATCATCTTGACTACCCGGGTATTGGTGCTAGAGAGAAACATAATTTCTTCACTCATAGCTTCTTTCATAGTGATAGCTGAAACTTTTACTGAAAATCCTGTCAGACTGATATCTCTTGTGTTTCAGTAACAAATTCCTGAGATATTTGTCCGACTTCCGGCTCGGGATCTCCCCTGACTGTGATCACCCGGTTGTTTCGAATGAATTTCAGTTTTTGGTGAAGCGTGGAAGGGATAACTCCAACCTTGTGCAGCCAAGGTCGACCAAGCAACAGACAAAAAGAAGTCTTGATATCCAACACCTGAAATTCAATGTCAAAGGTTTCTCCTCCGATGACAATCTCAGTAGCCAACGTTCCGATAACGTCCCTTCGAGTACCATCATATGCTAGTATACCTTGCTCAGACGGTATGAAGTCTTCAGGCCCAAACCCCAGAGTAGTGGCAGTGCTCAAAGGACATACGTTCAAAGCTGATCCATTGTCTACCAATACTTCGGAAACTTTCTTCCTGTTGCACAGAAGGGTAATTTTTAAAGGACGAGTATGATCTTTTTCTTCTGCAGGCAAGTCTTCATCTGAGAAAGATAAGGCTTTTGAAGCCTTGGTCATGGCCACCAAACTGACCAACTCATCAGGAGTAATCTCAACTGATACTTGGGACGAGTTCAACTCACGAAGTACAACTTGTCTGTGCTTCGGCGATGCCATCAGTAAACCCCAAATTGAAACATTAGCTTGGGTTTTCTTAAGCTGATTCAACAAGTTATCTTCTTCTTCTTCAAGTCTTTGTTTCTGTTTCTGACTGTCAACCCCCCTTGCAACCTCAGCGGGATTATCAACTCTAAGTTGAGCCGGCTTGAAGACTCGTCCACCTCGTGTGACGTGACGGAGCTCATCGCACTGATCATTCAGGAGCAAAAGATCTTCATCTTCTATCTTAAGGATGTATGGGGTTTTTATCTCTTCTTCCTCATCATCACTCACCCTTAAGACGTACAGAGATTCGGAGTCTTTCTCCTCATCCTCACACTGGAAAATGTATGACTGATTTGATGGCCCAGCCACATCAGGGTCGTTCCAGGATAATACATATGGCTTTTCTGATTCCGCCCACTGATTTTCTCCTTCAAATTTCCAGACATAGGGTTCTTCAGATTCCACAGCACATATGAAGGAAGCCGGATCAATGATAGACTCCTCAGCGCATATGACATTGACCGAGGGTGGAGGCGGCATTGCATGCGTAGGAAGGGGGTTTCTAGTTACATTTGGTAACTCAATTGACAGCTCCTTCCTATCGATCATGTTCTGTATTTGGTGTTTCAAAGCTAAACACCTATCAGTGATATGGCCAGTGTTACGATGATAATCACAGAACTGATCCTCTCTCCAGGATCTCGGCGACGGGTTGGGAGGAGGCTTAATGTCAGGCAGCTTGATGTTCCTGTCTTTCAACAACTTCTTCAAAGCCACAGACAAAGAATAGGGAAGGGGATCAAAGTGGCAAGGAGGCTTCTGCTCCATCGGCGGCCTTCTTACTTCGATGATCGCCCTGGGTGGTGGCCTGACATAATTGACATTATGTACTTCTTTTGGCGCCATCACAGGTCGCTTCCCCTCTCTGACATCAGATGATACTCTAGATCTCAGGCCTTTAGCCAATGCATCTTCTATTTGGGTCCCAGTTTTAATGAGATGGTTGAAATCGAGGAAATACTGGATAACCATATGGTGATAATATTGAGGTGACAGATTTTTCACCACAATCTTGATTTGATCCTCATCTGACAGACGATGAGTCATTTGCGCGACTTTCCTTCTCCATCTGCGGATGAAGGAAGTTAAGGTTTCATTGTGACCCTGCTTCAAAGCCTTGAGATCTCTCTTGGTTACATCGATCCCCTCCTCCATGGAGAACTGCTCGACAAACCTATTTGCAATATCCTCTAAAGTTCTGATCTCCTCAGTCTTTAAACTCAAAAACCACTTCTTGGCGGTTCCAACAAGTGATCGGGGAAATAGAAGAGCAACCTGCTCCGGAGACAAGCCATGCTGTTGAAGAAGCGGAAGGACAGACATTAAATGGCTTCTTGGACAGCCTGTCCCGTCGTACTTATCCGTGTCCGGAACCTTGAATCTAGGAGGCAGTGTGACTCCTAGATATATCATAAAATCGGCCATGTTCAACTTTTTTGAGCCTTGGAATTTTATGTTTTCCATCTCTTTGGCCAGTCTATCCATTCTATCTGCTATCGCTTTGCCCTCATTGGCTCTATCCAGATTAGGGTGGCAATCCTCTTCTGCATACTGCTCATCATCAAGATCGTCTTCGACATTCAAAACAGCAGGTCTGGCCATTGCAGGAGGGGGAGGAGGTAAAACTGAAGGGTGCTGAGCCACATGCTCTTTGGAGGTAGATTCTCTATCTCCTCATTCATATTGTTCATTTGCTGGAGCATAGCCTTCATCATCTCACTCATCTCTGCCAAAGCAACTCCAGATTCAGCCATCTGTTCAGTAGTAAATTTGACGGGCAAAGGGGTTTCCTGGAGATTGGAAAAAGGTAATGCAGGGGAGGTAAAAGAAATTGGTGAGGAAGAAAATTGACTCAGCCTTGAATCAGCGGACTGACGGGACCAGATTGATTTTGAAACGAGGATTTTCTTAGGAGCAATGGCTACTCAATCAAGAATCCTGTTATGGAAATATAAACACTAGATTAAAAATTTGATAATCAAGATAAACTATTCTGATCAAATAGTGATAAGAGAAACAGAAAACACACTTTCATTAATAAAATTCAAATTGTGATTACAACGGATACAAAATATTAATCTCTAATCACAACTGGATAAACAGACTGACAAAATGGGAAATGCAGAAATCGAAATAACAAAACATGATATGGATCTTCAAGGCTCCTCAATTCGAGCTCTTCTGCTTGCGGGCTCTTCCAATATTTCTCCACGTCGGAATTTGCGAGATAAACCGAACCTCCTTTCCATATTTTTGTTTCCCCAAGCAGCCACAGTGGATCGGATGAGATCAGGAGTGAGATCTTCACAAAGAGGAGGGACTATGATTCCGGGAGGACATGGAATTCCCGTAATCTGATGGAGAATCGCATGGGTGCATAAAAGGAAGATTTCTCGGTACCCATGAGATAAACAAACGGATGTGGGTAAGTGCTGGTAAAAATTTGAAAGCACGAATGACTTACCCAACGAAATTGGCTCTCCTCTACATGTTGCAACCAACTGCGCCATTCATCGATGGACTGAGGTTGATGGGCTATTGGTTTCCATGTACGGAAATTCTTCAGGGTATATGGATTTTGATTTTGTCGCTGAAGAATTTGAAGTTTTTCACCAAGCCAAACATACAACAACTTGACACATCCATAGAAATTGTCCTTGATCTCTTGGGAAGCAATAAGATCTAGTCCCAAGAAGGTCTCTGTTAACATGGTAGGGATATGATTCCTCCCCTCATTGATCTGATCTACCACTCCTAATAGGATCAAAGATGCAACATGGGAATTTCTGCGAAGAACGTGACGTTCGAAGACCATAAAAATTAAAGCATTACGTCGGCAATCCTGAAAACGAGAGTTAGTAGGATCGACATTTTTCGAAAAAAGTTTAACAAGGAGTTTGAATTGGCTCTTTACTAGGTGCTAAAGTAATCTTCTTTCCTCCATAGTCAAAAGAGTAAGTGTTGCGATACCCGTCATGGATTGTTTTCTTATCAAATTGCCATGAACGGCCAAGGATGATATGACTACAATCCATAGGTATAACATCACACCATATCTTGTCAAAGTAGATGGAAGCAATAGAAAGATTGACAAGACAACATTTGGAAACGGTACCTCCGTACCTCGCTTTAACCAAGACATCTTGTGAGGGGATGGATGTTCTTTCAACTCCAATTTCAACTTGTTTGTTGCCGCCTCAGAAATTACATTTTCACAACATCCGGAATCAACGATCATACCTTTTCAGAAACGGTGCATGCCAAGTGAAAAATGTTGTTACGAAGCCAACGATTTCCAACTTCTTGTTTTGGAGTTAGAAAAATTTTCCGCATCATAAGGAGCTCATCGGTATCGGCATTAAGCACTTGCTCATCCTCTAAGTTACTTTCATCATCCTTTGGGTCAATATCAGCGTTTTCCTCCCCCGGATCATCATATTCATTTTCCACAAGTAATGCTTTACCCACTTGTCGCTTTCGACAATTTGCTAGCACGATGTCATATCTCACCACATGAATAGCAACATATACTGGTTGTAGAGCTTTGACCGGTAGGAGGGGGCTGATTAAAAACCTTAGGCTGAGTAGGGGCTTTGTTGATGCTAGTGGGGTGTGCACTTGTGTTGCTGGTTTTGGTGGTGCCAACCGAACCTTGAACTGTTCGGTTTGTGAAAGATCTGGATTGTGGCTTCTGAGAGCGCGAACGCTCCACCATGAGAGCTCTTTGGTGTGCATCTCCCAAATCCCAGATGTCAAGATCATCAAGGGTGTCATGGATATGAAGTTGAAGGCCTCCCAAATACTTGTTCACGAGCATCTCCTCTGGGTCTTGAATATTGTTGCGAATTACCAACTCATTGAATTCATTTGTGTATTGGTCTACCGATCGGGTACCTTGCCTCAAATTTTGGTACCGTTGGTACAGATCTCTCTTATAACCTTTGGGAAGAAAGTACTTGCGGATCTTGTCCACCATCTTTCTCCATCGAGTGATAGGATCTTTGCCGGCGGAGTGGCGGGTTTGCTTCTCGCGTCTCCACCAAGCTATGGCCTTGCCTCGGAATCGCATGGCAATGATGCCAACACGACGCTCTTCCGGGACATTTCTATGCTCAAAAACTTCATTTACGAGTGTTATCCAATCAATGATTTCATCAGGGGAATCAGTTCCTAGAAATTCTGGAATGTCTCTCTTGACTTCCTTTTCCCAATCCGGTTCTCGAACACCTTGTGTGTGGAGTCGGGGACACCTTCCTTGTCGCAAAGATTGAACACTTTCTGAAGAAGAAGAATCACCATTAGTTCTTCCGGATCTGGAATGGAGTGGAGGATTGTTTGCTTCAGCACGAAGACGTTCTACTTCTCGAGTCAAATCATTGATTTGTTGTTGCATATGCTGCTGCAAGTTTTCAGCAAGTGTGTGTACTTCATCCAAGGGGATTGTTCTATCACCTCGGCGTCGGGCTGGTCTTGGAGGCATTGTCCTCTCCTCCAAAGCTTTGATACCAAAATGAAGGAAGCCTCTCCTAGGCTTCTTGGACTAAGGATAGGGAGAGTGACAGACACACACACTCAATTGCTCAAGAATTCGGATTCAAGAAAAAAAATAGATTTGCGCTAGCTCAGTAAAATGAGCGTATTTCCCTCGATATAGGTCGGAATGACTCGATTCAAAAGCTAGACTTTCAAGGACTTAAAGATCTACAACTTTGCTGAACATAGTTTTCTTAGAAAAACACTGGAAAGGGCTCGAAATGGTGATGGAAGTGGATGAATGCAAGTGGACAGGTTTCTGAAAAATACAGTTGGGCAAAATAGAGAAAGAGAACTTCAATGACTACTCTTCTAGGTTGCCAAGGAAGATAGGTAACATCAATTCTTCTAGATTCATGGTTGCAACTCTTCAAGGAAAGAGTGAAACTCTTCTAGGTTTCAAAGAAGAACTCTTCAAGGTTCAAGGGAAAATGCACTAAGCAAATTTTCATTCAAATATTCAACTAACTCCATTACATATGTTTGATACTCTTTAAATAGAGAAATACATGAGAAAATTGGTTCAAACTAGTCCACTAACTAGTTTATAGACTCACATACATCATTAATAGTTTATGAACTCTAAACACATTAACTAGTCAAAGCTAACAAACACAGTCCACCTAAATCCCCCCCTTTAACGATTTCTGTGAGAATGGTTCACTGCTTGAGGATGAATTCACCCTTTTTAACGTAATGCTTTGCCTTTAAAACTTAACGAATTTAACGGGGGGGGGGGGATATCATTTCCCTATTAATATCCTTAGATGAAGAAAATTTACTATAATGCCACTAAAACTGGTAAAATAACAAAAATTAGGGGTGCAACTCGGGTCAGGTTCGTGTTGGATTGAGTTCGGGTTCAGGTTCAGGTTGAGTTTTCCAACCTGGGTTTAGTTCGGATTGGGGGCTTGGGAAACCCGAGCCGAGTGAAACCCGATATTGTTTTTAAACTATTTTTGTATTCGGGTTGGGTCCGGTTCGGGTTGGAAAAAAGAGTTTCTTGGATCGGGTTGAACCTCATCAGGTTAGAAATCGGGCCGGTTGGGTCAGGTTCGGTAAATGGTTCCTCACGTCACATTTGGGTTGGCCTTAACCCGACCCAATCCAACCCGAATTGCACCACAAACAAAAATGCAACTGCTAAACCACAAGATCACAAAAGACATGAAAAATAGCCAAACTGACTGGTATACCCTACTAATGCAAGTGAAAAAATGACAAAAATGACCCTACACTAATGGATCAATGTAGGACACCGATGGAATAAGGGATGCTCTTGCATCACTTCCCTGACCCGTGCCGACTCGACGAGGAAGGGGACATCATGTTGGGGGTAAAACCTAGTCATCCACAACACACCAACGCATGGCAGAGAGTGCACCCGGCTGGGAGGGGCCCTCAAAGTTGAGGGCAAAGAGCACCACCTCACGACGGCTCCACTACTACCTTGACCGAGAGAAGAGCCCTTGATTGACTGATGCTCGACAGCCTGTTGCAACCCTCAAGTAGGCAAAAGCACTCAGAAACCGCACGGCACCACAGAGCCTGCCGAGGATTGTATGACATCCCTCCAATTGCTGACCAATTCCACCAGATCCATGCAAGGCCCTACCATTTTCAAAGTCCCATCCTTGTCAGAGATTGTACACGGTCCCATCATTGCCAGTTCCTTATTATAACTAGTAGCTTCTAACCAGTCTTTATTAGTGACAAATTCCGTCATGATACATCACATGTATGTGCCCCCCCCCCCCCCCACCACAAAAATGACAGCGATCACACAACATTTCGTCACCGTCATATCGCACCCACCAGACATGAAACCTTCGCCTATAAAAGGGAACCCACCACTCCATATCAAAAAGGTCGAAGGTTGACTGCTTCCATCCAGGTAATGACAATCCACCGCCGCATCATCCAGGTACGCGCATCTCAGTCGGGCTACCAAGCAACATTCACACTCCTCACCCTCACCATTCACCACCATCTTTGTGTTCAACTCTCATTATGTTGCCTCCATCTGATTTGAGTGTCGAATGGTACCCCTAGAGTTCCCACTCCGGATGTCTCTAACCTTTTGTCTATGAGGCTAGGCCATGGAATGAGATCACCACTATTCTACTAAAGTGATGATGTCGAAATCTGGTCTCTTGATCCAAGGGATGGTAGAGCTCCAATCTGTGATATCCTATGCTCATAGATAGAGCATTAGGGATCCCCGGAGGTTTGGCTCCGGGAAGCCACTCCGATGCTCAAGTCAGAAATCGATATCAGAGACAGAAATAATAACTGAGAGGGAGCATATCTCATGGGCTTAAGTTGAAGGTGAAGTAATGACTAGAAAATATTAGTTATAGTAACTTTTAGAATGGGGACTTATATGGAGAGGGAGCTTCTACACTGTAGCTTAGTGTGAGTGCGACGAGGCATAGTCTCATCGGGGGAGAGGTGATGATGGCGTTGCGCCATATTGGAAAGTCTCTTTTAACACTCCTTGATAGTATATCAGAAGAGCGATTGATAGGGATACGGGTCAAAGGGTGTGCTACTGACACGTGATAGGGTGCTGAAGCCATTCACACACACATCTGGATTTGAGCCCCAATACTAGCTATAAAAGCTTTTAGAATTCCCAAAAAGTTCTGGATAAAAAAATTAGTGCCATTATCAAAATAGGGTTGTCATGTAGTATTTAAAGGGTTGTCAGAGGAATATTACTGCTCTCAAAAAATTCTTAAAGCCCTTTAAATACTACATGACAAATAGGTGAGCCCATGTTTATCAAAACATTGGAGCGCTGAAATCGTTTCCCTGTCAAAATATTGTGATTAGAAGAACTAGTCACAATGTTTTGGAATTCTCGTGGCGTGAAGAAGAATTTGTTGATAGGATTGGAATCAGGTAGACCTGGCAAGAAGTGACCTGGACCTACGGGTCAACCCGGCCCACCCGTAATTTCTGTGTCCGGGTCCCAATGTAGTGACCCATTTCAATTTGACCCGCGGGTCCACCCGGCCCGTCAAAACTAGTGCGGGCCAGGTGGACCCGCGGGTGCCCTCTAGTGCCCGTTAAAAAGACCAAGTGAAAATAGGGTTTTTGATAACAGTGAAAGTTAAAGTTTATTTCGATCTCTCACAACTCCATCCTTTACTTGCTCGACTCCATCTCTCTCGAAAGTTAGGGTTTTTCCCTCAAACTTAGGCGCCGATCTCCAACTGCCTCGCCGGCGTCGCCTCCTCTCTCTCTCTCTCTCTCTCTCTCTCTAGAATACGGTTAGGGATGATCCTAACCCTCTTGATTTTCTTAATAGGTTAGGTTTTTTACTTTCTAAGAATAGGGTTTGATGGTTTGATAATTGGGTTTGGGAATAGGGTTTGATTTGTCTCTTCAAGGTAGGTTTTTGTTATCACACTTCTTTACTCTTTGTGGGTAACGCAGGGCGGATAGCGAAAGCTTTGGGCGGATAGCGATTCAAAGGGCAAAGAAATATGAGCAGCAGATGGCTCAATTGAAGAGCAGCAGATGGCGCCTTGATTCCGAAGGCAACAATTCCAAAAGGCAAAGACTAAATTTTTATTCCAAAAGATTATAAAAAACGATTACATAAGTGTCATATTTATAGGCTTTTTGAAAAGTCTCCATCTAATCTCAGATTCCTAAAATTTCTCCTACACATGGACGTTCCTAATTCTACTCAAAGTTGGAAATGAAAAGAAGAAAATAATCGCTATAAACTCTCTAAATTTTGTTAACTCTATCACCCCCTAAAAAGTAGGAAAATTCAATCTTTTCCTCTCTCCTTTAGACAACTACAACTCAACTCTTTAAAAAAAAGACTCCTAATAAAATTCTAACCCCCTAAAATCTCTACTAAAGAATTCTAACCAACAATAAAAAATTAGAAAAATAATTTCCTAATTAATCTAAACTCTTCAAATGTAGAGATCAATGTAGGTTGATGATTCAGACCCCCTTTCTTGAAATGATCTGAACCACGAGTTCATGTTAAGGTTGATAATGCCATAGGGAGTAAAAATTGACACACTGGTTCTTGCTCCAACTTTGAACTGTAGTCCTTTCCAGCGAATTAAATATTTCTATTGGGCAATTATTTTGGCACATGTGGGTGAACGATGGAATTCAATTCGGATGGAAAACATGCCCTCGATATGCTCATTGAACTGTGGCAACGAAGGCAGAAAATAACTCTCGCTTTGATCTACATCAATGGCTTTACAGTCGCCTGTGGACCCACGACCCCGGACTGCGGAGGATGGATTCCCCCTCACACCCTTCAATCTCCATATGAGAAGGAGGGCTCTACCAAGGACCTCTTGAAATGGTGCCCTCACAGCATGAGTTATGGCGGTATATGTGTGTGGACCCCGATCCGATAGAGGGCGGCGGGGGACATGCCCCCACGCGAACAGTCTCAGGATCATCCACGTGAATGGAGAGCTCTACCAAGGAACTCTCGAAAGAAGAATGCCTCTCACAGCATGAGTGGCGATATAAGGTGAGATACCTCTCGATTCGGGGACTAGCCCAGATTTGAGGCGTACCTTAAACAAAGAAGAGTCGCCATCCAAGGAAGTGGGCCAAGGATCCCATACTATGCTCTGTTGCAACGGATAACCAGAGATTATAAAAAAGAGGGTTCGTGCCTGATTACGAATTTGGAAGGTCTAAAGAGCACCTCATCCGCCCAAGTGCAAGTACTTGGTCTCTTATGCCATTTACTTAATAAATATGAAGAGTTTTGGGCGAAAGTCATATGAAATGGGAACGAATATCTCCGAGAAGACGTCTGTCGAATCATGCATGTCTCGGAGATGAATAATAAGCACACATAAAAGAAATGAAAGAAGTGTCGCCTAATAATAGTTAGGTTATGAGTGTCATACCTAATTAGTTTCTGAGTTCTGGTGTGCAAACATGAATGCTACAGCTAAAGGTATAGGATCTGTACATGAAAGTAAGAAAACACAGCAAAACACACACTTCAATTCTATACATGACTGGACAAAATGAGTCCTAACTCTAATGCGACCTGACTCGGACCAAGATGGCCGTCCATCCCAGCTGCTCTAGGTATCCCGGCCTCGGGAAGAATCGGAGTCAACGTAGTTCGATGCTCTATTCTAAACTACTATGCCTAACCATCTAGAACTGCTATCCTAGACTCGATTCCACTAGACTCGACTGATTTTTAAAGCTTTTTTGTACAATTGCTTAAATTCATGTGAGTTGTAATTTTTAGGACTCTCTATATGTCTTAACTAATGCAAGTTGATTAGCCTTAAGCTAATGCAGGTTTGTAATTTGGGGAAAATCGCTTTCTCTCTCTCTCTTTCTCAGATCTGGAGATGAGAAAAAAAAAATCTCTCCCTCAAAATCAGCTCGAATTCGGTTTATATAAAAAGAAAATTTTAGTTGATATTGGCACACCACTTTTATGAGGCGCGCGGTTTTGCGCGTCCCATTCGGATAAAAAAATTACACCATTCCAGAACAAAATCGCCCCCCTCTCAGGATAAACACACCCCCCTCTTCTGTTTTACACTACGGCTTCGCCTGGGTTCGTTTGCTAGGCAAACGCGCTCGGATTAGGACGAAATTTTGCAGGGACCTAGATGAGACCCTAACCTAGCTAAGGGTGAAATTTGGGGTCCTATCTCATTCATTTGATCGAGTTTTGCTCAAACATGGAGAGGTTAGGGTACGGTCAAAATGGGGTGTCTACAGATGCCCCTCTTTGGCAGAGCGCGCTTGTCACGCGAATGTCAAAGCTGAACAGACGAACCATTTTGGCCGACCCGAAAAAGAAGCAAATCAAATTTTGATTTTTGGTTTTGAAAAAATGATATTTACAAAGATAACACGGTGAAATAGCCTTTCACCGGACTCTGACTCTGCAAACGCTGGCGAGATAGCCTCTCTACAACTCGTAACTCAACAATGGATATATGGATGAGATAGCTGCTCTTGCAAAACTTTAAAGGATTGATTTGGCTGCGAGAGAGCCAGGAAGGAAATTGGTTTGGTTGCGACTGAACCAGAAGACGGGGAATTGACTTGACTGCGACGGAGTCAGAGAATTAGGGATATTAGCTTGGTTGAGAACGAACCAAAAAATTGGAACACTTACTTGACTGCGAATGAGTCGAAGAATTGGAAATTGGCTCAGTTGCGAATGAACTAGAAGACCGGATAATTGACTTGACTGCGAATGAGTCGGAAGGTCAGAAATTTGCTTGGTTGCGAGCGAACCGAAAAGCAAGGATTGACTTGACTGCGAAAGAGCCAGAGTCGGGAATATTGGCCTAGTTGTGAATGAACTACGAGACCAGAATAATGACTTAGTTGCGAATGAACCGGAAAGCCAGGAATTTGATTTTAGCTGCGAATGAGCTAAAGATTGGAAGATTGACTCAACTGCGAGTGAGTCGAAGTCGGGGAGATTACCTTGATTGTGAATGAATCAAGAAATCAACAAGAAACTTGGCAGCGAACGTGTCGAAGAGTCTAAGATTTTGACCCAGTTGCGAATGAACCAAAAAGGCCGGAATGATGACTTGGTTGCGAACGAACCGAAGTCAAAGGGATTAACTTGACTGAGAATAAGTCAAGAAATTAGAAAATAGACCTGACTGCAAATGAGTCGGAAGTCTAAGATTTTGGCTTGGTTGCGAATGACCTAAAAGGCCGAGATGATGACTTGGTTGCGAACGAACCGAAGTCAAAGAGATTAACTTGACTGCGAATGAGTCAAGAAATTAGAAAATAGACCTGACTGTGAATGAGTCGGAAGCCTAAGATTTTGGCTTGGTTGCGAATGAACCAAAATGCCGAGATGATGACTTGGTTGCGAATGAACCAGAAAGGTAATAACCTGACAAAGTCAGAATTTAAAGGATTAATTCGGTCACAGATTAACCGAAAAACTGGACTGCAAAAGTCAAAATAGCTCAGAGATTCGACTCGGTTGCGAATAAACCAGAAAGTCGAGGATTGACCAGGTAACGAATGAACCGAAAAGATCGAAACGATGACTTGGTTGCGAATGAACCAAAAAATATAATAATCTAACAGAATCAGAAGATGAAGGATTGACTCGGTTATAGATTAACCGAAAAATCGGGGATAGAAGCTTGACTGCAAATGAGTCAAAGGCTCAAAAGATTGACCCGATTGCGAATGAACCGAAAGGTCGAGGATATGAGCGAGACTGCGAATGAGTCCAAGGCTCAAAGGATTGACCTGGTTGCGAATGAACCGAAAGGTCGAGGATATGGGCTAAACTGCGAATGAGTCAAAGGCTCTAAGAATCGACTTGGTTGCGAATGAACCAAAAAGTCGAGGATACCTTGATCAAGCCGAAATCTACATGAGACAGTACGGGAATCAAGGGTATGACGGGCCTGTGAAAAAGCTTTCACCAGAATAACAGTTAGAGGGACCTGTGGAAAGGCTGCTCTCCATACCAACTACTAGGAAGTAAACAAACAACAATTTTGCTTTTTTGGATGCGAAAATTTTGATCGATTCCACTGAGAGAGATTAATTGTCTCTTGCCGAGAACAATGGGAGTGCGGGTTCCTTGCTGAGGACCGGACTCGGATAACTTGCAGGGTTTTGGGTGTTAACCCCTTTTTCTCAAGAGAATTGTATTCTACTGAGGATTGAAAGCTGCGGGAGTAAATTCTAGACTCCAGTGGGGAAACTGATTTTCTGGGGAAGTTGACCTTTCCAGAGAGTGGACTCGTCGAAGAAGTTTGAAGTTTGGCTCGAGATATACACGTACATCTCTTATCTCAACTTACTGAAGACATTGGCACTGATTGCCTTCTATGTGCTTGATATCTTTTATGACGCAAGTCATAAAAGATGCCCTAGTGTGTTTGTGATTCCATGACAAGAGTCTTAAGAAAACAGAACCAGGACAGGTAAGGGAAATTTGGATTTGCATGGGTTCTTTCTTTGAAATAGGAAAGACAATCTCTACAATAGCTGAGTTTGAGAATTCCTTCTGCCACTGCTCACTGTTTGAAGCCTTGATGTCTTTGACAGGTCTGAACAAGATGTCTCTTGCCTCTCTTTGATTCCTAAACCAGGATATTCTTTGAATTTTCTTCGCATTTTGGAAGGTGTACTCTCGCTCTTCCAGTGCCAGACAACTTTAGACCTTGAGAACTTTACACCTTGAGAGAAAAATGGATAAGAATGAGGAATAGACTTCGAATGACTCAATCAAATTTATACGATTCAAGGGACGACTCACTTTTGATTCACCCTTAGATCCAATGTATTATTTTTTTTAGGGTAAGGCTAGCCGCTCTTAGAGTAATTTCGAAAACCATGTCAAGAGGCATTAATTTCCTCCGTCGGTATTTCCGTCATGGTTATTACCCCTCTTCGGATTGCTCAGTTTTAATGCCCCTAGTTTAGAAGGGTATCAAAGTAAGTCTCGCCGACACTACTCAGATTTCGGGATCCTGCCCTGTTTGAAGACTACTTCTCCATCTCGTCCATTCCCTCCTTGCGGGAACTCATGACTAATATCCTTCCAAATTTTTGGTCTAGCAAACCATCTATCTCAACTCTTGTTTGCACTGCTTGCATTTTTTAGTTCTTCATGGTTGAGGAACTTCTTCTACAACTCATCAGCTCTTTCTTCTTGGGAAGTCTTGCTGCTGACTAGATTGTCTTCTTGAGTTTTCAATCTAGCAAACCGATACCCTTTCTTTGTATAAGCTAACTCTTTGACTTAGCAAATACATGTACCTCTTTTCTCCAGGTCGCCCTTTCAGGTTTTCAACCTAGTGGGTCTTCAGACTCTCATTCTTTTCTTCTTCTTTTTTCTATGTTTTTTTTTCTAATTTGCCTTGAACATTTGCTTGTTTCACCAGAAGGACTTTCTAGGTAGGCTCGGGTTCAAAAGGGTTAGATATCAAAAGTTCAAACGATTTGGATCGAATCTGGTCTAGCCAGACTATCTACGTACCCCAAAAATGGAGGATCAGATCCGCGTAGTTCGTTTTGGGGTTTACAAAGAATGGTTTAGCTTTTTAGCTTCAAAATTTTGAAAGGGGGATGATTTAGCTTTTATCCCAAAGGTTTTGACCGAACCTGAGTTGATCAGGTTGCCTACGTACCCCTGAAAAGTTAGGGATCAGGTCATGACGCAGTTCAGGTCGCTTATCTTTTATGACGAAAGTCATAAAAGATGCCCCTGGTTTATAATGTGTTTGAAAGAATTGTTTGGTTTTAACAACTCAAAGGTTTGCAAATGGTCTTTCAGATGTTGGGATTTTGGCATTTAAAGGCTCAAACGACCAAGGATGGCCTCCTGGTGCTGTGGTGTACAAGCTTTTGAATGATAAGGTTCAAGACTTTGAAATTTTTTTTCTTTTTGAGAGTCTGGCAGTATTTGCAAGCAAGACTTCAACCACGGTGTTCCACTTAAACTTGTGCGCTTATCGAATATATTGAATTTATACTCAAGGTTATACAGCTCTCGATAGTCTCCAAATGTTGGAGACAATTCTGATATTCAATCTATCTCATAGACTCCATCACTTGGGTCTTTGATTTTTCTAAGGAGTTGTCTTAGAAACACATTCCCTTCTCCTTCTACTCTTTTTTTTGCTTTTAGACATTAGGAATGTCCTTACTCTTGAATTATTCCACATCGGAACCTCATTGAAAACATGGAACTCAAGTGCACTTTTCAGGCTCGAATTGATGACTTCATTTTCTGAAAGTCTTCGCTAAATTTCTCATCAGCTCGACTGGATGTCTGATGTTTCACTCTCTTGAATTTTGCTTTACAACTGATATCTAAAGCCGATGGAGTCTTGCTTTGCACAAGGTGTTCACCCGGTTTATCCTTATAGGATCAAGCAAGACTACCTCAAACCCCTATAAACAGGTTTATCAATTCCTCGCTTTCCTCGGGAGATAAAGTTTTTCCAATCCATCTTTCCCGAGTTTCGGATTTCGATACCACTATCAACAGCTTTGATTTCTTCTTTGACTGGCTATGCTCGACGCTCTTCCTCTCGTTTGATCATGTTTCAGATCTCGAGGGGAATTTCGTCTGCATTCTCATCCGAGAAGGGTGTCTTTAGTTATTTTAAACATTAGATCAAGAGTGAATCATAAGAATACTGATAACATTGAAATCAAACTTTATTGAATTGAAAACTTTCAAGTACATCAATAGTTCTCAACACGCCTCAGTGGGCTATATATCAGACTTGACAGAAAATAAAACACTGACTCTAAATGAGAAAGACTGACAAACATGACACCTTTTTCGTTTCTTTTTTTTGACATTGACACTATCACTCACCAACTTTCAACACAAGAGTTGGTATACACTTGATAGAAGTCAAATGTTGAAACATGACACTTGGAACACCTCACTTGAAACAATGACACTTGGACATGGACAAGGACTAGGCACTGAAGTTCACAAGTAGCATGCCTTCCTCCATGATGTTGTCGGCTAGTGGTTTCGGTCCTGGTATAGGAATCTCGGAAGAGGTGGTCCCATGTAGTTCTGTCTACCTTGCCCAAACTGCCCTTGAAAACCAGCTGGTGGCATCATGCCCTCTGCCCTGACTTTCTTCGGAGGTTCAAATTCTGACATCTTTCCTTTTCCTTTCGATTCATTTCCCTGCTCTGAGGTGGCATAAGCAAATGTGGTGGGACATTTGAAGGGTTGAATGGGTCTAACCGGTGCATAATTCGCGAAAGCATAGAGTTCAGGAAGAATGGAAGAATCTCCATCTATCTCATCCTGAATTTTATGTTTCAATGCCATGCACTTTTCTGTTGTATGACCAATACCTCCGTGGTACTCGCAATACTGATCTCTTCTCCAATGTTTGGGGACCGGGTTAGGAAGAAGCTTCGGATCTAAAAGTGTCAAACGACCTTCACTGACCCATTTCTTCATGATAGCTTCCTGAGAACATGGCAGCTGAGCGTATTCCCTCCTCAGTTTCTGACCCATCCTTTCTTCCACTTCTGTAAATGGCTTCTTAAAGGGTTGACGATAAGGTCCAACATTCTTAACTTCACTGGGAACAATGACAGGCTTTGTCCCACTATGCAAATCAACATATCTGTCAAGAATTAAAATCTGAACTGATGCTTCTTCTGTCATAGTGCTCATATCGGCAAACTGCTTAGGAGCTGAATCACATCTGGTGGACAGATATCGTATCTGGGTTTTCATCTCTCTCATTTTTTCAGTTAACATGGCCATCTGACCAAAGAGTTTCACCATCCAGTTTTCCATTCTGATGAGGGCCGACCTTTCAAATGATTCCTCCATTGGTCGAGAGTTTGATGGAATAGGTAGTGTATCTGAAATAGGACGAATAAGGGATGCAGGATCCAATAATGGTTCATCCGTAGAGATAGCTCCTACCATCGGTAAAGGGCCAACTGATCTTTGCACTGGTTTTCTGGTAGCACCGGGTTCTCCAACAACTACCTTACCATCCTTGATAAGTTTTAGAATCTTATGTTTCAAGGCTTGGCAACTGTTGGATGAATGTCCATGAACTCGATGATATTCACAGAAGTCTTGTTCATAAAAGTTGTTAGGAAGAGGATTTGGAGGAGGAGAAGGTTCAGGAAGTTCAAGTTTACCCACTTCGACCAATTCTCTCAAAGCTTTTTCAAGATTCTTTGGCAATGGAGGAATCTCTTTATCTGACTTCTGAATAGGTTTGTTTCCTTTCTGAGCCACCTTCTTGAAAGGTTGACGAGAGGTCTCCACATTGCTGACCTCTTTAGCTGCTACCATAGTCCTCTTTCCGTCTCTAACATCAGTTGAGGTTCTTGTCTTTAGGCCTTTAGCCAGTGCATCCTCTACTTGGGTTCCCGTCTTGATGAGGTGATTGAAATCGAGAAAGTATTGGATAGCCATATGATGGTAATATTGTGGAGACAGATTCTTCACCACAATTTTAATCTGGTCCTCATCTGACAATCTGTGGGTCATCTGAGCAGCTTTTCTCCTCCATCTTCGGATGAAGGAAGTGAAAGTTTCATCATGCCCTTGTTTCAACATTTTCAGATCCCTTTTGGTTACATCTATCCCTTCCTCAATGGAAAACTGTTCCATGAACTTGTTGGCAATGTCTTCCAAAGTTTTGATCTCATCAGACTTCAAACTCAAAAACCATTTCTTTGCAGTTCCGATTAGAGATCGAGGAAATACGAGGGCAATCTGCTCTGGAGAGAGGCCATGCTGCTGCAAAAGAGGAATGACGGATTTCAGATGACTTGTGGGGCATCCCGTCCCATCATACTTATCAAGATCAGGTACTGTGAACTTCGGAGGTAGAACCACTCCTGGGGCTATCATGAAGTCAGACATGTTTAGCTTCTTAGGGCCTTGGAACTTCATATTTTCCACTTCTTGAGTCAGCTCATCCAACCTGTCTACAATCCCTTGGCTTTTATCAGTTCTATTCAGATGGGGGAGACAATTCTCCTCTACGTACTGTTCCTCATCAAAGTCATCCTCAACTGGGAATACAACAGGCCTAGCTGCCACCGGGGGTGGAGGAGGTATAAGCTGAATTTGCTGGGGTTGGGTCCTTCAGAAGCAGAACCTCTATCACTTTTCAGACGGACTATCTCCTCACTCATATTATTCATCTGTTGAAGCATAGTCTTCATCAATTCATTCATTTCAGCCAGAGTATTTTCGGATTCAGCCATCGGTTCTGGTGTGGGTTGAATAGAAATAGGTACTGCAAATGAGTGAAGTCAACAAGGTCAAACTCCCGCCATGGAATTGACGAACACTAGAGTTCAATATAGGGTAATCAAAATGAAAATCCCATATGCAAGTTGAGACAAGAGATGATGCGAATATATCTTTCCCATGGATAAAATCCGGCAGCATAACATCTATGCAAGGAGATATGGTAAGATAAGATAAGCACATAGAGTTTGTCAACAAGTTTATAGGATAATGACCCAACCCAAGGTATTTGGAGAAAATTCCGCAGCATAACAGCTATACAAGAGAGGGTCTGAAACAGCTAATCATAAAGGGTATACCAACAGGGTTAAGATAAAGTAAGGCTCTCAGCAAGAACACATACTCGAATGAATGTCAGCAAGATAAACTCGCAATCAAACCAGTGGAACATAATCAGTTCAAAATTAATCATAGGAGAAGGATATAATAGGCAACACCGAATTTTTCATCTATGATCAAAGATGATCAATAGATCAGAAAGAAGACCACGGCCACAAAATGACAGAAGTAGGTCATAGACCGGGTCTAAATCTCGAAGATGGATTGATAGAATTGATCGAATTTAGATAAGGAAACCTCACTGAACAAAAAGGCCTTAATATAATAATCAATAGATAGATATATATATATATATATATATATATATATACATATATACATATATATCCTAACCAGGGGCACCAACCCTAGTCTAATCTAGAGGAGTCAAGGAAGTCTCGACTCAAGACAGACATGTGAGTGTACTAGGACTGCGTCTGTAGCCACATAAAGTGAGCTACCCTAGTCTAAAAATAGGATAAGGCCCCTAAATCTAGGCTCCAACATGTGTAAGCAACACATGTTCATCCCTATATGAATGCAATATATATATAAGCACATGCAGATCCAAATTGGGTTTTACTAAATCAACAAATATATCCAAGTACATAATATATGTAAAATGAAAGTAGAGCTCCGGACTCAATATATCAGGTACTATGCATATGATCCATACTTTAAGTATATAACACAAGTACACCGAGTGTTATATACAGTATGCTTCATTGCTCACCGGCTGCTGTAAACACAAGTACACCGAGTGTTTACGACTGCAGCACTGGCGCATAGCTTGGAAATAGATACAACAGCACCATCTGGATAGTGATATCCCATGAGGCACGCATTATATCTATCCCGTGGAGCCAATAATAATAAAATCAATAAAAGAAAATTAAAAAACAAAATGATGTATGCCGTGCAGTGTGTGAATCCCTTGTTTTAAACACTTATTTGGTGCCCCTGGATTCCAAGCGATTTAAATTCCCATTTATAATTATTTTAGCCCAAAATTCTTCAAAGTTAGTAACAAATGGCATTTTAACAGAGTTAGGCAATATCCCGAAAGAATTCCCCAGCAGAGTCGCCAGCCTGTGGACCCCGATCCGAGAGAGGGCGGCGGGGGACATGCCCCACGCGAACAGTCTCAGGATCATCCACGTGAATGGAGAGCTCTACCAAGGAACTCTCGAAAGAAGAATGCCTCTCACAGCATGAGTGGCGATATAAGGTGAGATACCTCTCGATTCGAGGACTAGCCCAGATTCGAGGCGTACCTTAAACAAAGAAGAGTCGCCATCCAAGGAAGTGGGCCAAGGATCCCATACTATGCTCTGTTTCAATGGATAACCAAAGATTATAAAAAGAGGGTTCGTGCCTGATTACGAATTTGGAAGGTCTAAAGAGCACCTCATCCGCCCAAGTGCAAGCACCTGGTCTCTTATGCCATTTACTTAATAAATATGAAGAGTTTTGGGCGAAAGTCATATGAAATGGGAACGAATATCTCCGAGAAGACGTCTGTCTAATCATGCATGTCTCGGAGATGAATAATAAGCACACATAAAAGAAATGAAAGAAGTGTCGCCTAATAATAGTTAGGTTATGAGTGTCATACCTAATTGGTTTCTGAGTTCTGGTGTGCAAACACATGCATGCTACAGCTAAAGGTATAGGATCTGTACATGAAAGTAAGAAAACACAGCAAAACACACACTTCAATTCTATACATGACTGGACAAAATGAGTCCTAACTCTAATGCGACCTGACTCGGACCAAGATGGCCGTCCATCCCAGCTGCTCTACGTATCCCGGCCTCGGGAAGAATCGGAGTCAACGTAGTTCGATGCTCTATTCTAAACTACTATGCCTAACCATCTAGAACTGCTATCCTAGACTCGATTCCACTAGACTCGACTGATTTTTAAAGCTTTTTTGTACAATTGCTTAAATTCATGTGAGTTGTAATTTTTAGGACTCTCTATATGTCTTAACTAATGCAAGTTGATTAGCCTTAAGCTAATGCAGGTAGGCCCTACATCCTATGTGTATCTAGGCTGTGCAACCTAATGAAAACCATGGGATGACTATATGCTTCCCAGTCTAGCCATCGGTTCGACTAAGTATCTAACCGATCAACTTGAGGCCTCCTAACTCTAAGGACACTCACGCGACGGGACACACCATATCAACAAATCAAGACAGACTCCTAACTCTATAACACCCAAATAGCTGGGACATACTCCTAACTCTGGCGGAAGATCTTTTTGAAAAGGTTTTGAAGAATTTTTGGAAGATTTGAAAGGTTTGAAATGTTTATTTTTAAAGGTTTGGCTGGACCTAGGATATGGATCCCAAGCTGCACTACGTACCCTGTGGATAGGGATCAAGCCAACGTAGTTCGGAAATGATTTCCTAACTACTCTTAAAAGACTCAGATTTTTGAGGATTTTTGATTTTTAGATGTTTTTTGAATTTTCAAGTGTTTTTGAAATTTTTGAATGTTTTTGAGTTTTTGACACAAGAGGACAAATCCCTATCATCATAAGGGTAGGACAAACTCCTTAATATCCCGCAAAGGTTGGACAGCATCCTATGCTTTGCGGGGAATGAACAGAATAACAACTCTGCAAGGGTCGGACAGCATCCTATACCCTGCGAGAGCGGATAGAAAAACACATGATCTGATGAGAGGTTGGATAGAATCCTAACCCCTATGATGATAGGACCGACTCCTGAAACTGAAGGACTGACTCTCTAACTAAGGACAGACATCCTATGCTAATGACTCTGAGAAGGATTCTAATGAGACATGACATGTCTCCTAAAACAAAAGGATAAGTAGGGCCAATGAGACAAAGCCTGTCTCCAAAAAGGATAGAACATTTCTCTGTATGAGACATAGCCTGTCTCCCTAAAAAGTAAACTTTCTATGAGACAAAGCATGTCTCTCTAAAAGGTGTGACTTTCTATGAGACAAAGCATGTCTCTCTAAAAGGATGGGCTCTCTAATGAGACACAGTCTATCTCTAAAGGATTTGAATTTTATACTGAGACATAGCTTGTCTCCCTAAAAAGGCTCTAGATAACTCTTTCATTACCTATGCAATGAAGAACTAAAAGTTTTAGGGTATCTAACAGACTGAGGATTCTTTACCTAAATAAGAGGAAAGAAAAGGGGAGAGGGTATTATCATGTTCCAATAAATCCCTCTAAGGATGGGCTTGGGCTACCGCCTTCATCGCCCTTTTTAGTAGAAAAGAAATAATCTCTAAGAGACTAGGTAAGTATCATGAAGACAAAAAAACAACGACGAAGAGAAGAAAAGTGCGGGCTCAAAGCGACTTTATTACAGCCCAAAAGGAGGCAATCCCAGGTTGCATTTTAATTACTTCTCTCTTTTTTTTTATGTAGGAATGAAAAGAGGTTTTCAATAGAGAAATCATTTACTCTATTCTATTTGTAGAAACGATCTCTTCTTTTAACAACTTGCAAACATAGTCATCAAATCAGCATGAATATTAGAAACAAGGTTATTCCATTGATTTGTGACCAACAGTACCTCCATTCACAAAGACTGCGAAAATAACCTTGAAGAAGACCAAAACATTCCAGATTGCTAAAGAATATCAATGAGATGAGCCATAATCTTACTGATGCTTCCAAAACTCAAATAGCTAAAAGAAAAAAAAAACTTTCTAAGACAATGGACCATCACAAGTATTTTGATCTTTTCAAGTGTTAGGCTTCACCCTATGAATAACATCTAACATAAGCATTCGATTCTCAATTTGATGAATGATTGCACTAGCAGCCTTTTATTGACTTGATGACTATGTCCGCAGGCCGTTAAATCAAATCCTTTATCTGGCATTTGAGATAAATAAAGGTACTCCCAGATCATTTTGCTTTATATTAGCCCTCAGTCATTATTATCAATAATTGAAGACAAGAGACAGTGTTAAAACTAAATCACTAAAATTCGTCCATTAAGGCACATTGCTAACCTCTAAGGAACCTATCAACAAAATTGTGGCAACTAAAAAAAATGATCACAAAGATAGGATCGGACAGGGAAATGCAATTATCAGAACATTATAAGGATTCAATTATCTTATGCCATGTTCACAGCTTCATTGTAGAGGAAGTAAGACAAGAGTGCAAAGGAATAAGATTCTAGCTGAGCATACAGACTCAAACAACATGACTGTCAAAATTCCAATTTATTCAAATAAAAACATTTCAGCCTTATGCCACATATATAATCAAACAAATATTATGAAATAAACATAATATTCGACTCAAATCGTGGTTAACAAGATATGATTATCCAACAAGTACCAGACTAATTTTAACTTTATTTAATGATCCATTTAAAATGAAAAATTTTATCCCTGTCCATCCAATTATCTATTAAGTAAAAATTTTCAAAAACATTTCCTCATATATCCTTTCCTCAAAAAAAAACTGAAATCTCTATAATCAACCATATTAAGAGGAATCAAAAGAATTAAACAAAAAGAATGATAAGTCAACATAAAAGAGGAATTAAATCACGAATCAGATCAAGAATTATATAAGAAATCAAAACATAATCACTACAAAAACATGAAACATGTAGGAATTTCATTTTAGGATTCTCAAATGATATCACTCACTCTTAAAAAACAAATCACATATAATCACAAGGAAGTAATAGAATACACTTACCTCTGAGTAGACTTCTCTTAGAATACCTTCAAATCCTTGCTTTTTCTTGAAATTCTAGTTCCGATCCTTCTTCTTTGAGATCATTCAATCGATCTCCTCCTCTTGATCTCTTCTTTCTCTAATCTTTCCTCCTTTCTCAGCTAGGGTTTGGGATAGATCAAATTTCCAGCGAAGCCAATCGAGAAAATGATTGAAGCTCCAATCACATGATCAGGTAAGACAATCAGAATTTCGGTTAACTCTTTCTCTTTGTAACTCGAAATCAAATGGATCGAAGAAGGAAAAGAAAAAAAAATTGAGGGTTTGGAGTTTTTGAAAACAGGTTTCAATGGCTGGATCTAATGGAAAAGAGTGTGGATCTAAAATGTATAGAGAAGGTAGGTGTGGATAAGGCCGGTCGAAGCTTGGAGAGATTGAGGGACGTAGTCAGCCGGAACGTGGCCGGAATCCGGCTTGGGATGATCGGAGAAGAAGATCGGAGAAAATGGGTTTGGGAGATGATCTCAATGATCTGTTAAAAAAAATGGATTTAATGGTGAAGAAGTGGAGATAGATGGAGGTTTGTGTGAACGGAAGAAGAATGAGCAGAAAAATAGTCGGAGCTTTGTCAGATTCCGACCGGAATCCCGTCGGAGAAGCTTGGATCCTTGCCGAAGTTGAACAAAAATGGGAGATCTAAGGTTTCAAAGTTGCCGTCAACGAGGACTGGCTGGAATCTGGCAATGGTGCGATCGGAGAAGATGAAGTGAGGGAAGGGTTTGTAATTTGGGGAAAATCTCTTTCTCTCTCTCTCTTTCTCAGATCTGGAAATGAGAAAAAAAAAAATCTCTCCCTCAAAATCAGCTCGAATTCGGTTTATATAAAAAGAAAATTTTAGTTGATATTGGCACACCACTTTTATGAGGCGCGCGGTTTTGCGCGTCCCATTCGGATAAAAAAATTACACCATTCCAGAACAAAATCGCCCCCCTCTCAGGATAAACACACCCCCCTCTTCTGTTTTACACTACGGCTTCGCCTGGGTTCGTTTGCTAGGCAAACGCTCTCGGATTCTGACAAAATTTTGCAGGGACCTAGATGAGACCCTAACCTAGCTAAGGGTGAAATTTGGGGTCCTATCTCATTCATTTGATCGAGTTTTGCTCAAACATGGAGAGGTTAGGGTACTGTCAAAATGGGGTGTCTACAATGTGATACCTCTTGATTCGGAGATAAAGCCCGGAACCAAGACATACCTAAAAATGAAGAAGAGTCGCCATCCATGGATTAAGGCCATGAAACCCATAAAATATACTCTGTTGCAATGGACAAATCCAGAGAATAACGGGTCTGGTTCCGAGTAGGGAAGGTGTTAGGCAGCCCACTTGCTCGAGCGTACTCTGTCTTTTATGCCATTTTTATTACCTTTAAAGAAATTTTGGGAAATTCCTATTGACCTGATCATGCCTTGATACTAACTCCATTCTTTCGGTTTCATTTCTTCATGCCTAATTTTCTACAACCTGTGTATTTGGCATTGTTCTCTTGACTCCCTGGGTAATGGCTGTAGTCATAATCAACAATTGTAACTATTAGGTTAAAATTAAGTAGGTGTGACTATAAAACATGGCTGTGGTGATATCTTTTCCTTGAAACAGACATATAAGGCTAATGATTGTATTACCATATTTTGGATGTCTGCAGTCCTTCATTTTAGATGATATTAATAGAAGCCTAAAATAGTGTGATTGTCTAAACAAGCAAGGTCATCGGTGAAAGATTAAAAAATTCCCCATCAGTTTAATATGAAATAATGATCATTCAGCCATGTGTATATTCCTCATGATTTGTAGCTTTAGTTGTTGTTTTTTTTTTTTAAAAAAAAAACCTGGGAGAATCCCCATGGACGAATCTCTAAAAAATAACAGGGATCTCCTCCCTCATTGTCCCTTTGTAATTTAGCTTCAATGTTATCATGATCTGTTATTGCACAGACTCATCTCGTCCTTTAATTCCTTAGTTGGATTGTGAGAGCTTCTCATTTTGGAAATTGAAATGACTCTCTTGATAGTTCTTCAAATACAGATGGATAAGTTGAGTTAGTGCAGCTGCCAAAACATGGCACTGCCAATACCCTTGCTTAAAGAACTCTTCCATTCTTTGCTGCTAATGAAGATAATACTGGCTTAACTATGTTTGGTAATTGTACAGCTCAATCTGTCTCATTTCTCTAAATTGCCTTGCCAAAGTCTTTTAGGATTATTTCATTAGGTTGTGAGCTTTCATTTTGCTGTGAACACTCATCTTGCTAGAATCATAATATTGTTCATGAATTTTGAATGGCATCATCATGTTTTTGACCTCAGTCAGGTTGCCTATAATGCATTGGTTGATTGTCTTTATCAGTTTGTATGCTATACAGTTTGGAAATCACAATCAATCCCAGCTTGATTATTCTCTTTTGAGAGATTTAAAAATTCGATTATAACCTTTCATTGCTATTATCATGTATATTATGAGAGCTGTAATGTGTTTTTTATTTTAATGTGAAAGAGAGCAGGGTTAAGTCATTATGGTGTTCATATTTCTATTTACCAAGCTTTTTTAAAAAAAAAACTTCAACAGCAGTTTGTATAAACATATATGGCATATCAATTGAGGATCACTCATATAATTAGTTGAATTCAATTAATTCTCATCCTGATCATTGAATATGTTTATGTTGTGATAATTCTTGTGCCCATTTATTTAGGGGAATATGTTAAATTGGTGTGATTATCTGAGCAAAGCATAAATTGAAACAAGGGCAACGCTTATTAAGGCCATATGAGTTTATTCAAGGTTCCTGGATTCAATACTTATTAGAGCATGATTGTCTTCTTATTCTGTTCATTGGGTTATTAATATCAAAAGGGATAGGGAGGTGGTGTTCAAGAGAGATTCATATTCAATTTGTTATTTCTACCCTCATAGTTTCTCTTTAAGGTTTCCTTTAGAATTGTGATAACTTGGTAAAGTGAAACGCAATACGGATAGTAGGAGCATTTAATGATTGTATTAATGCCCTCTCATATTTCATCTCTACCCTTTGGTGTCAGTCGAAGTTTCTTACAAGTTCTGAAACCCCATCAGTTCTTGGAATCCTTTTTGTAGCCTTTTCTCTAGTTAAGGCTATGATGGAGCTATCCGAGCCTCCCCTTAGGAGACATTCTTTGTCTCATTAGAAATTTCCCCTTTTAAGAGACATGCTTTGTCTCTATAGCGAGTCATCCCTTTTAGGAGATAGGCTTTGTCTTATTAGAAAAGTTACTTCCTTGGGAGACAGGCTTTGTCTTGTTAGAAAGTTGCACCCCCTATCAAGTTAAAGTCTAACTTAGTTTTTTAGATATCCTATATTCTTATTTATCATTGCAAGAGCAATAATAAGGTTACTTGGAGCCCTTCACAGGAGGCATACATTGTCTCAATAGTAGTAATTGTTTCATGTTCATTTAGGAGACAAGCTTTGTCTTATTAGCCTTAATTGTTTTCCCTTCTATTGGAGACATATTTTGTCTCATTTGGCTTAGTTGTTTCCCTTCCTTCTAGGAGATATGCTTTGTCTTATTAGCACCCCCTTTTGCAGAGTCATGAGTTTAGAGGTCAGCTTTATAGATTAGGAATATACCCTTTAGTTAGGAGTCTATTCTTTAGCCATTGTTTCTTCTTCCATAGAGATTAGTTTAGACATATACTTTCTTGGGATCATAGCTTTCATTTCTGTTACACTAGTTCACTGGTTTAGTAATACCCTTTAGGTCTAGAGATTCTGTCATTTAGTTTTGACACTCTGCGAGGCTGTGGATCACGAGGTGTGGTCATATAGGTTCCCTTTAGCTGAAAGGGTGAAAATTCAAAAACACAAAAATATTGAAACATCTTTGAAAATATAAAAACATTGAAAAACTTCAAAAATACAAAAACATCGGAACATTAAAATTCAAAAACACTAAAAAATTCTGAAAAATACAAAACATCAAAAAAGTTAAAAGACACTAAAAGTGTATTTTGGAAAAGCTGTTTCTGAACTACGTTGGCTTTATCCTCTTCCACGATGTACGTAGGTGGCTTGGGACCCTCATCCCAAGTCCAGTCAAACTTTGTAAATAAAACTTTTCAAACCCTTCAAAAAATCATTTAAACCAAAATCTTTCAAACCTTTTAAATTTTTTAAACAAAACCCTTTTCAGCTTACTTTCAAAGTTACTAAGGCTGTTTTCGAAAACCTATGGAAAAATAGTTTTCAACCAATAACAAAGAAGAAAAGGTTGTTGTTGACGACACTTTGAAGTAAACGCTCTTATGAGAGTTGATTTCATTGGACACAGGCTGTGGGTAAGAACGATTACCCTCTGGAGCCTATAAGCCCATTTTCTTTCGCAAACCCCTTTTATTGATTCTTTGATTTGTTTGTTGACATGACTAGCATAGACTTGTCCTGATTGTATGCTTAGTTGTAGCATTATTATTGCTTTGATTACATACTTAGCTATAGTTTTCTTGTCTTTATTGCTTATTCATATATCATTTGCTTATTCACATGCTTAGCTATAACATTTATATGTTCATTATCTCTTGATTATTTGCTTAGCTGTAGCTCTTTACTATTTGCATGCTCATTATCTCTTATTATTTGCTTAGATAGCTCTTTACTGCTTACCTGTTTATTACCTCTTGCTTATTTAATTAGTTGTAGATCTTTGTTGCCATTTACATGATTTTTGCTCAAAATTCTTCAAAAATAATAAAAGTCGCATAAAGAGACCGGTGCGCTCAGGTGAGTGGAGTGCCTAACACCTCCCCTACTCGTAAGCAGGCACGGACCTGTTATTCTCTGGATTTATCCATTGCATAGAGTATATTATGGTTCCAGGGCCTTATTCCCTGGATGGCTACTCTTCTTCATTTTTGAGTACGTCTTGGTTCCGAGCTTTGTCTCTGAATCAAGACGTATCACATATACCGCCGCAACTCATGCTATGAGGGCACCATTTCGAGAGGTCCTTGGTAGAACTCTCCTTCTCATGTAGAGATCGAAGGATGATAGGGGGATCCGTCCTCCGCCGTCCGGGATCGTGGGTCCACATTGCCGAGGCGAACCGCATGTTCTTCTGATGTGAGCTCGTTTTCAATCGATTCATGGTCGTAAGCATCTTCAAGAGATTCATTTGGTATTTGTGGATCTTCAATGACGATTGGAGGTGGTGCTTTGCTCAAACTATGTTCCTCAACACGCTGATCTAATACATCAATCATCACCTTTTCCGACCCACGATTACAAGAGGATAGGATTCTTGTTTCCTGAGCTCTAATACCAAATAGGGCGGATAGCGATTCAAGGGGCAAAGAAATATGAGCAGTAGATGGCTCAATTGAAGAGCAACAGACGGCTCTTTAATTCCGAACACAACAATTCTAAAAGGCAACGACTAAATTTTAATATAACAGATTATAAAAAACGATTACATAAGTGTCATATTTATAGGCTTTTTGAAAAGATCTCCTATCTAATCTCAAATTCCTAAAATTTCTCCTACACATGGACGTTCCTAATTCTACTCAAATTGGAAACGAAAAGAAGAAAAGAATCCCTATAAACTCTCTAAATTTCGTTAACTCTATCACCCCCTACAAAGTAGGAAAATTCAATCTTTTCCTCTCTCCTTTAAACGGCCAACTAAAACTCAACTCTTTAAAAAGAAAAGACTCTAAATAAAATTCTAACTCCCTAAAATCTCTACTAAAGAATTCTAGCCAACAATAAAGAAATTAGAAAAAGAATTTCCTAATTAATCTAAACTCTTCAAACGTAGAGATCAAAGTAGGCTGTTGATCGAGACGCCGTCTTATATCTTTCCATCTGAGGGTCTTGAATGATCTGATTAAGGTTTTGACACCCTCACCCTCAACCGTTGATCTTCGTGATCGTGCGAGATGCACATGCATCAGTGGGCTCTTGTTCATGTATGATGATTCTGATTTGCTTTTTATTTTGCATTCTTTATTTTGTAGCTAATGGGTTTTTGGATCTTAGATCAATGAGGAAAGATAACTTGAAATATGTGAGATAGAATGATTGTGTTGATGGGTTTTTGCAGATGGGGTTTCCTTGAAAAGTTAAATTTTTTTGCAGACGAGGAAAAAAAACTGGTGACCCGCGGGTCGACCCAGCCGGTAGGGGTGAGGTCGAGGTCCACACTTAGTGACACGTAAATTTTCCGGGTCATTTTTTACCTGGCCCGTATGACCCGGACCCATACGGGTCGGGTCAAACCTCTCCCGGTCCACCGGTTTGCCAGGTTTAGAATCAAGAGACCATGGCAATTATATCTATTGGAATATAAACTTTGGCCCCATTATGTGGAGAACTTTCCCGGTGGAAGTCCTAGTCCTTGCGGTCACCAAAGACATTTACTCTGCAAAATTGCAACCACCCAATTAATATTATCTAGAGGGATCTGCTAGGGTCCATCGCAAAAGATCGTTCATTATGACTCTTTGCATGATTAATTCAAAAGTAAATGGAAAAGTCTTAAATAAAGATTAGACTGCCATTATCAAAACATTAGCGTGAGGATACGATTTTTCCCATCATGTATTATTCAATAGAAGTTGATAACGGAGCGAATATTCCGCGAGGCAGAGACAGAAAGTTTGTTATCAAGAAGAAAAGAGTTGGACGCACAAAAACCAAAAACTGAAAGAAATAAAAGCCAGCCACAGGCTTTGTTACTCCTTTCCTCTCCTTTTCTCGTTAACATTGACCCAGGGTCCTCGTTAACATTGACCCAGGGTCCGTTTAGATGCCGTGAAGGGAATTGCAACAATGAGGGCGACAGGGAAAGAGAAAACATGTATTTATGTTTCCATGGACCCCTTTTCAATTCCTTTGGCTCTTTGGTTTTCAGGTTGATGTTATAGTTCTAAGTGGGGACTATGTGGAAGTAAAAATGATTAAATGACACCTACTCTAGCAGCTTAAGATTTTGGAGTAATTTGTGGTTTCACATTATATAGGAGCTATTGCCTCCTGGGTTCTAAACCCAACAACTCCTTGGCATTAAAAATTCACGTTTACGGGAAAAAAGAAGGGCCACAAGTAGAGAGAAACACAAATGCACAGATTCACACAAACCCCCTCTCTTGGAATTAAAAAGCTATATCAGATAGAGTTACAAATTAATATATTGAACTCTAAAGTGGTTTGTATTGCTAAAACATCTATTTTGATCCATTTGAATTTCGCTTCTCCTTCCAACAAACCCATCAAGGACATTAATTCTATAACAAAACTGGGCTTTCCCTATTTACTTTAGTTACAGTGTTTCCTTTCTTAGAGAAAAACAAATGTTCCTTTACGAGAGAGAAACAAACTCATTAACAATGTTATATTCCCTGTTACGCTCATTATGTAAAAGTTTGTATTGCACCTGTAGAGGAAATCTGATGCATAGTCAGATAGCAACAGCAGAAGCTCTGTTGGAAAATATTGCAGGGTAGGCGTAGCGGAAGCTATGTATGTAGGGATGCAGAAGCTAAGGGGAAATTAGAAGGAAAATGTAAGATAACTTACTAAAAGTGAAGGGAAAGGGGATATGAAAAGTTGAAAGGATTGAAAATGGTGGTGAAAAGGGCACATGAAATGGTTGGAAAAGCGCCTAAAAGGTACTGCATTAAACTAATAAAAAGCCTCGTTTGAATTGAAGGTGGTTTGGTTATAAATTTTGGTAGGCTTACAGAAGACTAAGAATGGATGAATCTCTGTTACAAGATATCATCATGGTTGTTAGGTAGTTAAAAGTTGCTTATAAAGTATGAAGGTTCGGGTTGGATAACAAGAAGGTTAAAGGCTGTTAAATAATTCCAAGAGATTGGTCATTTGGGATGGGTTTTGGAAGGTTGTTGTGGATCTGCTTGAGGAAGGAAGTAGGGTGATGGGTTCGTTAACAAATGTGGCTGGAATAAGGTGAAGGTTGGCGGCTATTTTTTATGGAAGAAGTGTTGGGGGTTCCACGTGAAAGCAAAGATCCCACATCGGTGAAGTAAAAAGAAGTGGATGGGCTTTATTCGGACTAGGGCACCCTCCCCTTAATGGCTAGCTTTGAGGGTGAGTTCTACCCGGGTCCCAAAAGGTGGTATCAGAGCCGGGGTGTGGTAACCCCAGTTTAGCCTCCAAGAATGGAACGTTAACCCCAGTATGCCTCCGTGGACGGAAGAATCTCTAGAGGAAGATCTCGTAGTTCCCACGTTTTATCCAAGTTAGAAGATCGTGGATGGGCTTTATTGGTACTTGGGCACCCTCCCAATAACGGCTAGCTTTTGAGGGTGAGTTCTACCCAGGTCCCAACAACAAGAAGGAGATTTAAGGGACTGGTTTTAAGGCTGAGATTGGAAGAGAAATAACAAGATGGGCAGTTGGTTTTTTGCTAGGAAGAGACTAAGGTCATATGGGGGTTCACGGGTTAGATTCTAAGAGGGCTATGGGCTGCTGTTTTGGAGGGAAAAGAAGGGTGTTCTCCGACAAATCAAGGCAGAGAATAGACAGGAGTTAGAATCGGTTGAAAGTATGGGTTACTTCAGATTTTGCAAAGGGAGAATAAGTGGTGATTTTATGGTTGTTTGTGCCACCAAGGAAAAGTGTATTGGCCTATGGAGAAGGCTGCTAACAGGGACTGGTTTGCACCTAAAATTAAGGGAGACTATGGTTTGGTGATGAACTGGCCTCAACAATGCTGATCAGTTGATCTCCAGTTAGTTAATTTAGGCAGCCAAACAACAGCGGCAGCTGGCTGTGCTTTTAGCCAGTGGGCAGGATCTTCAATTGGCAGGACAATCTTGGCAAGTAGCAGGTGACTTGCTACGAAACTTGGGACATGGACTAGTTTTTTATGATATTCAACTAAACTAGAGTTTTCATTAATCACAAGCTTGTCCAAATAGTTTACATGTATGGAATATCATCACCAGAAAAATATAGAGAAAGACGGATTTCACAACACCGGAAAATCCTCTTCTCAAATAGTGAAACCAAAGTTTACACTAGCCCAAGAACAATAACCAAAAGAGAAGAAGAACAATCACCATAAGATGTAATCCAATATATATGATGGAAGAATACAATACAAGACAAGAACAAAAAAGAAGAAGAAAGCTTCAAAACCAAGTTTGCACACAAGAGAGCTTCAATGAAGCTTCAATGGAGGTCTAGGTAGTGGAGAATCTCTACAAAAGTGAAGTTATGAGAATAGGCTAGTCAAAGGAAAGTAAAGAGAAGTAATAGCTTAGGTAGGAGATAGTGGGTATGGGAAAGTGGGAACTTTAATGCTAGAATAGTGGGTTTAGAGTTTCAAGTAGGGTTTGAATTTGAAATAGGAAGTAGTTGGAATAGTTGTAGCGCACATGTGTGGCTCACACATGTGCAAGCTAGGCCAACAAAAGACCAAAATGCGCATGGACACAAAATACATATATCTCTTCACTACATCTCTCAAAATAAATAAATAAAAAAGCAACCCAAAAAATACACTTTAGACATTAACACTCCCCCTTAAAGTGATTTTTTGGAAACTACTCCAAGCTTACCCCGAAGTAGCTCAAATGGTCCTTTGGAAAGTGACTTGGTAAAGATGTCGCAATGTTATCTTTGCTCCTCACTTCCGCTACACCAATTGTACCATCTAACACCTTTTCACGAATGAAATGATGCTCGATCTCAATATGCTTTTTGTGGCAAGTTTGAGTGCACTTTGGTTGTCACCAAGAATAGTCGTCGCCTTGTGAATAGGTAAATTAACATCTTCAATCAACTGCCGCAACCAAACACATTCTTGAGACGCAAGAGCGACGGCCTTATATTCCGCTTCCGTTGTTGAAAGAGATACCGAGTCTTGTTTCTTACTACACCAAGAAACACCCGCCGATCCACACAAAAACACATAACCGGAAGTCGATCTTCGATCATCCAAGTCTCCTCCATAATCGGCATCGGTAAATCCATTCAACATAAAATCAACTCCTCTCTTGTAAAGCAACCCAAAGTCGAGAGTAGAATTCACATACTTCAAAATTCTCTTTGCCGCTTCCTAGTGTGGTTTATGTGGCGCTTGCATATAGTGACTAACAAGTCCAACAGAAAAAGAAATGTCCAGTCTTGTGATAGTCAAGTAGATGAGACTACCCACAAGAGCACGATATGGCCGCGGATTCGGAAGAAGCTTGCCTTCTTCTCGCCTTATCTTTATGTTAGGATCAAGAGGAGTAGCGGATCTTTTACTTTGATTCATCCAAAATCTTCCAACCAATTTCTCCGCATAGCTTTTTTGAGAAACTAGTACTCCATCTTTCAAATTTTTCACCTTCAAGCCAAGAAAGTGACTTAGCTCTCCCAAGTCCTTCATTTCAAAACGAATACATAGCTCCTCCCTTAGCTTTGCAACCTCAACATCATTGTTGGCGGTAACTACCATGTCGTCGACGTAAAGAAGCACAATGACAAGCAAGCCTTTGTCTTTCTTTACAAATAAACTAGAATCAGAGTTGGAAGCAAAATAACCGCAAAATTGCAAGTATTCGGCAATCTTACTATACCATGCCCTTGGAGCTTGCTTCAACCCATAAAGAGCTTTCTTGAGCTTGCAAACATGAGTCGGATGATCACTTGAATTGTAACCCGGCGGTTGCTCCATGTAGATGTCTTTGTCAATCTCACCATACAAAAATGTATTTTTCACATCAAGTTGAAACAATTTCCAACCATGACAAACGGCAGATAACAACTCGGACGGAAGTCATCTTTGCAACGGGGCTAAAGGTCTCCTCATAATCCTCTCCATACTTTTGAGAAAACCCTCTAGCCACCAACCTTGCTTTGAACCTATCCACACTCCCATCCGCTTTCCGCTTCAATTTGTATACCCATTTACATGTAACCGGGTTCACATCATTAGGCTTAGGAACAAGATCCCAAGTCTCATTTTTCACAAGTGCATTCATCTCTTCATCCATGGCATCCTTCCATTCTCTCACCCCTTTTGCTTCATCAAAGCAAGAAGGCTCAATGTCATCAAGTGGACCGGAAAGGAAACAAGAATAAGTACTCTCCATGTTATCATCCCGATACCGTGCCGGCTTGACAATCTTTCTTTTCGATCTTCTAGGTTGTGATGCACTATACTCCTCTTCATTAATTTCTTCATTTTGCTCATCTTCTTGAGCATGACGTGCAACATCACTCCCCCTATCACCTTGCACCTCCATCGGCAAAGAAGAAGAAGAAGACCCAAATTCCATTGGAGCATTTGGTGTTAAATGCAAGTTCATTGTTGCTTGAGGCTCAACCTCAACAAGGATGTGCTCACCTACACCCACGCCAATAGTGGAACCACCATCCAAACCATAATAGGAAGAGACTTCATCAAACACAATATTTCTTGAAACAATGGACTTGTGAGCTGTAGGATCCATACACTTCCAACCTTTCTTCCTTTCATCATACCCAATGAAAATACACTTCTTCGCCTTAGCATCCAACTTGGTTCTCTTTTCATCCGGCACATGCACATAGCAAATTGAACCAAAAATCTTGAAATGCTTAACACTAGGCTTCACCCCAAACATCAACTCATAAGGAGACTTCATATTAATCGGACTAAGAGGCACCCGATTAATCACATAAGTTGAACAAGACATACCTTCCGCCCATAAGGCCTCAGGTAAATTCTTTGCAAATAACCAACTTTTACAAGTTTCCACAAGATGCCTAATCTTCCTCTCCGCAACTCCATTTTGTTGATGCGTATAGGCACAAGTGAGATCCCTTTGGATACCATTCTCACGAACAAAATGCGAAAAATTTATCGGAAGTAAACTCCCCATCATTCTCGGTTCTCAACCGCTTGATATTCTTGTGAAGTACACCTTCAACGGTCTTCTTGAACTCAACAAACTTGGACAATACATCGGATTTCTCTCTTATAAAATATACCAAAGTGAATCTAGTAAAATCATCAACAAATAACAACATATAGCGGAAGCCGAAAAATGAAGGTGTCCTACAAGGTCCCATTACATCACTATGGATAAGCTCCAATGGGGCCTTACACCTTGAAAGAGACTTGTCAAACGGAAGACGATGTGCCTTACCATATTGACAACCCTCACACACCTTTCCACTACCAGAGGAATTCAAATTTGATAGCCCATTCACTAGATTCTTAGTCACCATGACCTTCAATTTATCCATGCTAATATAACCCAATCTAGCATGCCAAATTGAAGCACCATCATTTGTACTCATTTTATCAACATATAAAGTTGAAGCCGATAAAACAAATAAATCTTTAACCCTCTTACCGGTATAGACAACATCCGCCTTCAAGCTTGAAATATTCCGAAGAAATTTCACCTCCTTAGGCCCGAACAAAATATAATTTTCCGCATCAACCGCATTTGCGACCAAGAAAAGATTCTTCTTCATACCGGGAACATGAAACACACTCTAAAGTGTAATAGGATCCGCATTTGCAGCACCAATGGTAATGACCCCTTCTTTCTCTACCGAATGTATAGTGTTGTCCGCCGTGATAATAGCATCGTTGCCTTCATATTTTCGGAACTTTGAGAATTTGGATTCATCGCCGGTAAGACCCACAACCGAAATCGACATTCCAATCATCCTCAAAATTGATAGATGCCAAAGCACCCACCGTAGTAGTTTCCGCCACGAAACATCTACCCCAATCTTCTTCATTTTTTTGGTCATCAACATTTTCGGCTACATTACCATCCTTCAATTTCACACGGCAATTCTTTTGTATATTCCCAAGTTTACCACATCGGTAACACTTGAAACCTTTTCGGTTTCTATTACCCATAACGGATGATCCTCCTTCATCTCCACCTTTACTTGGAAAATTTTTCTTCTCTTTATATTTGTTGGAAGGCTTCTTGTTGCTTGAAAATAATGCTTCTCCTTCACTCCCGGATATTGAACAACCCGCCATTTGTCTAGCTAAACACTCTTGTGAAGCAAGAAGATTCTCAAACTCCACCAAAGAAGGTTGCTGATCCCACCCTTGAATCGACGTAACATAAGGATTATACTCTCTTTTCAACCCACGAATAATATGCCACTTCATTTGTGCCTCCGAAATAGGCTCTTCCGGATCCAATAAAGAAATCTCCGAACAAAGATTCTTGATCTTCAAAAAGAATTGAGAAATAGAGAGACCACCTTGTGTAGTATTTGCCAACTCATTCTCCAACATTTGTAGACGAGCCATATTCTTCTTGTTAAGCAATCCATCAAGGGTAGTTCAGATCACACTCGCCGATTTACACCCAATGATGTGCTCAAACAAGTCATGCGAAATAGACCGCTTCAAAAGAAATTCGACTTTGGCATTCTTCATCCTCCACGCCTTCAATACATCAGCATTTTCTTGTGTATCTTCCGGAGCTATAACGGCATTGCCACGAACAACCTCCCTTAAATCTTCTCCCACTAGATATGACTCCATACGTGTTCTCCATATCTTCTAATTTGATTGATTTAACAACTCAATGCCGAGTCCACTAACTCTTCCACTCATATCCATCTTCAAAGCACCGATTGCACTTCTTCACCAAGGGAATCTTGACAAGCACCAACTACCACCCTTGTGGCTCTGATACCATATAGAGAAAGACAGATTTCACAACACCGGAAAATCCTCTTCTCAAATAGTGAAACCAAAGTTTATACTAGACCAAGAACAATAACCAAAAGAGAAGAAGAACAATCAGCACAAGATGTAATCCAATATCTATGATGGAAGAACACAATACCAGACAAGAACAAAAAAGAAGAAGAAAGCTTCAAAACCAAGCTTGCACACAAGAGAGCTTCAATGAAGCTTCAATGGAGGTCTAGGTAGTGGAGAATCTCTACAAAAGTAAAGTTATGAGAATAGGCTAGTCAAAGGAAAGTAAAGAGAAGTAATAGCTTTGGTAGGAGATAGTGGGTATGGGAAAGTGGGGACTTTAATGCTAGGATAGTGGGTTTAGAGTTTCAAGTAGGGTTTGAAATTGAAATAGGAAGTAGTGGGAGACTTGTAGCATACATGTGTGGCTCACACATGTGCAAGCTAGGCCAACAAAAGACCAAAATGCCCATGGACACAAAATACATATTTCTCCTCACTACATCTCTCAAAATAAAAATAAAATAAAGCAACCCAAAAAATACACTTTAAAAATTAACAAAAAAAACTAACTAAAACTAATTAAAATTGGATTCATAGTAAATAAGAACTGTAGATTTGGACATCGTCCGATATCAGGATGATCTGGGACTTTTTGACCTTCTCGAAATATGATCTGGCATTTACTCAAACTTTATTGTCAATCTGGACAGTTGGTTCGCTGATCCAATAGTCCGTAGGGGTCTGATCATGGATTTGAAATGTCCAGCCTTCAAACCGCTTAGATGCATCTACATCAGAATCAACGACCCCCAGAGAGGATTGAATCCCCAATGGACGACGTGTATCCACCTGACCTGTCCAAAAAAGGATTTGACATGGTGAAAGCATCCAAACCTTCATTGTGCCCCACTTCTAAAGGACTTACTCTAAAACTATTTGAAGACAGATCAGGTAGAGGAGCATCCCCATCTAGAAACTGCATGACCTGCCTCATGCTTGGCCTAGTGCATGGCACGGGATGCGAACAGAGCAATCCAAGCTTCAACACCAACTCCATTTCATGCACCAGGTAATCAGTTCCCAGATTCGGATCACTTGTCTGTAAAATTATGCCTCTCCTCCAACATTCTGACACCCAATCAACAAGAACCACTTCTTCTGCAGACGCCCGTAGATTGATTGGTCTCCTTCCACATGCAACCTCGAGTATGAAGGCCCCAAAGGAAAACACGTCGGTGCTTGTCGTTGCCTTGCCAGTTCTGCTTAACTCCGGTGCCATATAACCTAGAGTTCCGACCACATGAGTGGTTTGAGGATCGGTTCCATGATCATATAATCTCGATAGACCAAAATCGCCTAATCTTCCATTGAATTCATGATCTAGTAAAACATTGCTCGCTTTGATGTCTCTGTGGATGACAATCTGCTCCCATTCTTCATGCAAGTAATAGAGCCCGGAAGCTACTCCTTTGATGATTTGAAATCTTTGATTCTATTGTAGAACTGAAATGGCCTAATCAAAGAGTAATTTGTCAAGACTTCCATTGGGCATGAAATCATAGACCAAGAGGAGCTCTCCTTTACGCCGGCAATATCCGAGTAGCTGTACTAAGTTCCGGTGACGGAGCCTTCCAATGCTGATGATCTCTGCTACAAACTCCCTCATCCCTTGCCTTGATTCATGAGAGACTCTCTTCACAGCAACTTCGACTTTGGAGGAAGGTAACACACCTTTGTACACCCTACCGAAACCTCCGATGCCCAGAAGCTCTTCGCCTCTAAAGCCCTTGGTTGCTCTGAATAGATCCTCGTATGAGAACCTTTGTGGTCCATATTCACGCTCCCAATCCTCGAGTATCTCTGCGAATTTGATCCTCCTTCTGACAGTAAGTAGAATGCTGGTGAGGATCACTAACATGAAAACTGTTGTAATTGTGGGCAACCCAACTGTCAATACTTTCGATTTCTTTTTGGGACCTCTCCGAGGAAGCTTAGGAAGACGCGATATATCAAGTTCTTGAGCTTTTCCATTCATCTAAGCTCCATCCCAGAACATAGTGAGAAGTTGGAATCGATCCTGTCGATGAAGAAAACCCCACATACATATCTTCTAACACGACAGATGAAAGATAATGACCCTTCGAAGACAAGAGAGGGCGATTAGGTTTAGGTTTCTTGACTGGAGATATTGTTACATCAAGTTTCTTATCTGTACCATTGTACTCTACCCAAACCTGCATTGGTTCTCCACTTTTTTTTTGAAATAGGTAAGCTGGGGTTAGGCGGACCCCGACCAGATATATTAAGAAAGATCAATAAAGATACTACAAGAAAACAGAAAAGCAAGCCCCTCGCACATCAGAAGAAGGGTAAACAAACTATCAAAAGGGAGCCAAAGGCCACCCAACAAAACGGCAAAGACAAATAAAGGAGAACAACCTAACCGCTTCAGCAAAATGAAAACAACAGCCACAACACTGCCAAAATTCGAACAGCTACCACAAAAACAAACAGCACCAGAGCTAACAGCAGACCCAAAAACACCAGCACCAAAAGCAGACCCCAATTTGCATTGGTTCTCCACTTATAAGGCTCAAGTTCTTGATCCCACCATTTTCATTACTGTAATAAGCTGCAGGGGCCGAGTTAGTAGAATTTAAGCTGTTGATATCGATTCCTACATGGTTATCATTGATATCTCCAAATTCGGGGTTCTTGATGGTATCCAGCTCAATGGCAAGAACATGATTAGAAGAATTTCCATTGTTGCTCGAATTGAAGAGACCCAGATATTGGCTACCTAGAGCCCCAGAGAGATCTCTCAAGGGGGCGATGACCAAGGCAATACCATGGCCACTTAAATCATGATAAGGGGCGAAAATTGCAAAGACGAAAGTAGTAGAAAAGGAGTAAACAGTACCATTGGTAGGATTTTTAAATTGGAGGGGCATGGAGTGGAAGGCATGACCCGTGCTTTGCTTTGAGCCGTTTGTTAGCTCCAAGAGGCCATTGGGTGTAATTTCCGCTCTGCCATCGAAGCTCAGATTGGCCCTGAAGAATCCATTGTAGGTGAAGCCATCATTGTTAGAAGCTGTAATTTTGATGAGGAGAAGCACCAGAAATATCTTGGTAAACATTGCTGAAGTCTTGCTAGAGATTCAAAAAGTCTTTTAAAGAGCTTTCTCTTGTAAAGCATTCTGTTTGAAAATATATAGGCGAAGTGGAAAACTGTATATCTCATGCATTAGGAGTGAACGCTCTATTTACTTGTGGAGTCAATGCAATTACTTGTACAGATAAACGTCAACTTCAGAATGCACGAATATTATATGTACCATATTTTTTGTTAATGGCACTCATCTCTTGGCTTTACACTTTCTTTAACTAGTTGTAAAAAGCTGTTAGAATTCCCAAATAGCTCTCACAAGCGAATCAGAAAAGTATAAAACAAGGTGATTAGTGCCATTATCAAAATATGATGGTTGGGAGCACTAATTACAAGAGAGAATAGGAGAGATCTTTTTTTGTTTTTTCAAAGGAATATAAAAATGCTTCTTTCTATTTCTGACGACTAATAATTTTTTGCATCCCCCGTGGAATGAGTTACATTTAAGTGACAACAACCATTAAAATAAAGGGCAGTGATAAATCGACTCCCAAATATCTTAAATAGACTCCCCATGTGTCTATCTCTCTCCTCTCTCTCTCTCTCCCTCTCTCTAACCCAGAGGAGAGAGAAAGACACATGGGGAGTCGATTTAAGATATATGGGGGTCGATTTATCACTCCCCAAAATAAATTATAGGACTTGGCAAAGAGACCATCACACGTCTAACAAAACAAGACAGAGAAGAGAATAGGAGAGGTCTTTTTGGCTTTAGGAGGAGTCCGTTTGGATGCCGGGAATGGAAGGGAAGGGGATTGGAATGACGTGGGCAACAGGGAAAGTGAAGGAATAGATTTATGTTTCATGACCTCTTTTCAATTCCTTTGATTGTGTGGTTTTTGTAACACCCAGCCCCACGTTGGGTCGGTGATACAGGTGCATCTCAACCAATCGACGGTTGGGTGTTTCGAATGTTTCGCAAGAGTAATCGGGTTGATTGGAAAGCTACAAATCTGTGATCGGACTGCTTTGGCCCCTCGGGTCCACGCTCAGACGATCAGGTCGACAATCGGGCCAATGAATGTAGCCGAAGATACTATCATAAGTATCTTCAGATGAATCATTCAATGGCTATAAGGAGATTCAAATATTTTCAAGATCGACCGCCCAATTAGATTCCTTCAAAAATTTTATCAACAAGGTTCATAGAAAGATCAACAAGGTTCATGGAAATACTTTCTAAAACTAAGGTTTATAGTTAGTAATTTCATATTTTCTAGTAGTTTGATTTAAGATTTTCATAAATTAGCCTTCCTATATTAGTTACTAGTGGGACCAACTGTGCGATGCACAGTTTGGAAGTCCAAAAGTCATTAAATCCTTATTTCTTTAGTAGTCCAAAAGTCTCACCAATAAATCGAAAAGGTCAAGTGGATTGGAGAAGTTCATGAGTTCATCTAACCGATGTGTTGTCAAATATAAGGTAAAAAGATCGATAAAGGAGAACTATGGGTCGAAGGAGAAGAAAGGTATAAAGTAGGGCTGCAACTCGGGTCGGGCGGGTCGGGTTTTGGAGAACCCAACCCTACCCGAGAAATATCTCGGGTCGGGTCGGGTCGGGTCGGGTTTTTTTTTCGGAAAACCCACGATTCCCAAACCCGGCCCTACCCATGATAAATCTCGGGTCGGGCAGGGTTTTTTCACGTTGACGCAATTTTTTAAGGAAAATTCTTGTTTGGCAAGGCAACTCAACTCATAGAAGCAGAAATTACACTCACATTACACTTGAATCAAACAATGATGTAATTACACTCACATTACACTTGAATCAAACAATGTTGTAATTACAATCAAACAATGCTGAATCAAACACTTGAATCAACTCAACTCATAGAAGTAGAAATTACACTCACATACAATAACAGTGGGTGCGTGGGTTTTCACTTTTGACTTTTAACTAACAAGAAAAAAATGTACATACTATAACTTATGTAACTTGGGTCGGGTCGGGTCGGGCCCCTTCAAACCCGGCTCGACCCGAGGTTGATGCGGGCTTTTGAATGCTCAACCCGGCTCGACCCGAAACCCATGAAACCTGAACCCAACCCAGGCTATTTTCGGGTCGGGTCGATGCGGGTCGGGTAAAACCCGGCTCGAGTTGCAGCCCTAGTATAAAGGATCCAATTATACTATGGTATTAGTTTGGTTCGTGGGCTGGAGCTGCATATTGTCTGTTCTCTAGTAGTGTTATGGTGTAACTGTCTTAATGTTGGTGGGATGTCTAGTTCCTGATGATGTATTTCAGTTGATGCGATATTAATAAAGTTTTTTTTCCAATAAAGTTCTTAGTTACCTTTAAAAAAATGTTTGGTTCCTAAAAACAACTCTTTCCCACTAATTGCTGAGCTCTAACATATTTTTTGGTAAAATATTACTCAGTTTCTTTACTATTCATGTTTTACCTTCCTAATTTCTTTAGATTTTGATCCTTGAAGTCCAAAAATCTCTCCATTCAAGCAATCCAGCCCATCACAGATTTAGTTTGACAAAAAGATCATTTTACTCTACATGGTGGACAGTTAGGATAGGCAAATCAAAGTAAGGTTAGGTGTGGGCCCGACGCTCACTGTCATGATCTTCACATCCATGTGCATGCCACATGTACAGTGGGCCCATAGCCCTGTATTACAATGGGAATTGTTAAATCATGGTGCTGGTTTATCATTACCTAATATAATTTTGTAATGGGACTCAAGTAATGCCAAAGAATCTGTTAAAAAAAAAATTAAATATCCATAAAGAAAATAAAAGGACCAAATGTATTCCATGTTCATTTTTTTATAAAAGAGAGGTCTCATAAGAACCCAATAACCATCATCATTCATAATAAATTTCACTAACATACAAACCGACCTGCCTTCCAACTCTACCCACATCCACCACAAACCAAGCACCATTTTAATTGAAGACAACACAATTTTCAATGGATACCCATTACTTTCAGCATTAGGAAATAATCATTTCAATTCAAATAGAAACCCTCAAATCTCTTGAAATGGTGGTGTCTAAAAAGTAAGGATACGAAAGAAAAAAATCTCAAAATGTGGTTTCAAGAACTCCATCTATGATAGAAGTTAATTTTCGTAGCAAGGCGGTTAATTGTAGCTGCCCAATCTCAACTAAAGTCATTATTTACAAACTCTATCTATGTAAATTTCAATTACAAACTCTATCTAGCACCCAATCTCAACTAAAGTCATTATTTACAAACTCTATCTATGTAAATTTCAATTACAAACTCTATCTAGCACCCATTCTCAACTAAAGTCATTATTTATCAATACCTTGAACTCTTTACTCCAAAAAAGAGTCCTCGTTAAACAACCACCGGACACCTTACAATCTAAACAAACAAACAAAAAAACAACACCAAAACCGAAAACTCATGCGAGGTCTCACCTCAGTTACGGCAGAAGCTACTGGCAGTAGAAGACCCCAACTGGCTTCAACCGAAGCTTATATGATAAAAAAAATCTTAGCTCGTTGGGTTAGTGCAGCAACCCAATAACTATCTTAATTTCGAAAGCTGGATTTGGTCGATAGGATTGAGAATAAAAAAGACCAAACAAAATCGTTTCTCTTTCCGGACCCTTCCTGCATCTTCCCAAACCCCTCTTCTTCTTGTTCACTATGTGAATTTATCAATGCCCTAGATTTACGATGGTAGTGGCCCCTTATTGGTTACTAAATTGAGGATTTTTACAATTAGAAGGAGTCGTTTTCTGCATAGGATTTTTTTAGGAGTTCCTGAGTCGGTTTGGAAAGATACGAAAGAGGATGTGTTAAAATAGAAGTGGGACATCGTCTTATTTCGGTTAAGGGGAGAAAACTCCCAAATCGTTCAACGCAAGAGAGAGAGAGTCCTCTACAAAAATGAGCAACAAATTAGGAAACCAATCCAGATTCCTAAACAATACGGTTTCTAAAGAATTCTTTGGGTCTTTTAAGTGAAACACCCATCCTCCTATATTATAATAGATTTCCCTGAGTTAGGAGTTCCGTATTAGCAACTAGAGAAAAGTACAGAATGAAGGCCAATGTTTAGTGAAAATATGGATCACGGGCACCTTTTAAAACAATAACTAAAAAAGGGCTTAACTTCAAAATCGAGTTGGAAAAAGACCTCAATACCCTTCTGACAACAAGAGAACTCCTCGTATGTTGGTCCTAATCATTCACTTTTTCATTATTTTACTAGTTTTTTTGTAGGGAAAGCCTCCTGTATTTAATGCATCTCACCTCCATTTACGTTTGGCGCACTGCACGAGGTTTTGTTGGGTTTGTCTCAATGTGTATTTGAATCGACAGAAGCGTGGGTTCGTTTAGATCCTGGCCGTTGGAAATAAGTGCAGACGGAAGGATGCTTGACACGTCCTAAATAAACTTTTCTGAACGGTGGCGCCTTTGTTGACAGCTGGTTTGGTTTGGTTTCAAAATTTGTGTTTGAACCAAAGTCCTTTGGGTTCGTTTAAATCTTGGCCGTCGCCGATATGCATAGACGGTGGGATCAACGACATGTGGACATGTACATGGAACGGTGGCGTCCTTTATTAATAACGTCGGCATTAGTAAAAAATTTAAACCAAAACCGTCACACCCTTTGCGCATCCCTGTCATTTCAACCATTTCCATCTCTCTGTATTCACCATCTTCTTCATTCGAACCCCCTTGCCTTTCAACAGTTTGTTCAACCCACCCTTGCATTCATTCATCAAACTCCCTCCGTTCATCAAATCCCCCGCCCCCGCCCCCAAATCTAAAGGCAAAATGGGACCGAAGAAATCCAAGAAGGCCGCAACAACTGCACCGACGGTGCAGGATCCTCCTGTGGAAGCACCACTGAAGCCTGGAATGATGAAGAGAGAGGTATGAATGATTTTTTTTCTTGCATTTCTTACACTGTAACTGTAAGTAACGTGATATTTGAAAAGAGGCGGCATGGATCACACCGGAGTAACGTCCTTTTCTAGGTTAAATGATCATGCTAAAAAAACACCTACCTAACCGGTGGCGTTTCCCTTACCGCAATCTACTCGACCTTTTCTAATTACTGGGTAAATTTCGATAACACTAGCGTTTTAGTTGGAGTTTCCTGGATCAATATCGATTCGGCCTTGTCGTCGTGTTAGGGTACATCCTATAGCGCTGGCTTTTCAGGTGACGTTACCTGCAACTCTATCGATTCGACCCTTCTGCAGTCAGATGGTCCATCCGATAGCGCTGGTGTTTCAGGTGGCGTATCCTGCAGCGCTATCGATTCGACCCTTCTGCAGCAACATGATTCAATTAAGAGCGATGGCGTTTTAGGTGGCGCCTCCAGTGTTTATTTGAGAGAGCTGGCGTTTCCGGTGGTGTTTCCGCTAGCGGTTTCAATCTGACCTTCCCTCAATTTCTGAGGCTGACTAATAGTTAAATGATTACATGGACGTTTCCGGGTGGCATACTCTTTTCTCGTTGGTGTTATTTAAATCTACTTTGGCATTTTTACATGGCGATAGCACTATAATTATTTCCGACAAAGTTTCCGGTGTAAAAGCTGCCCATGTAAAAGCTGCATTGTACGCCAGCGAAAATTTCAGTTACAGTCGTTTTCGTTCCCACATAAAAATTTAACTCTTCCTCACTGACCCGGCAGTGAGAAAGAGTAAATCTACCAATACTAGAGATGGGTTGGGTCGTTAAGTTAGGTTTGATTATGATTGCATTTGAATAACTTAATTCGGTCGTCTTGTTTGCGGGTTCCTTATGATTCGAGGTGCAGTGCTAAGAAATTTAAATACCACTACAAACAATTAGCCTTAACGAAGGATCATCTGGCATTGTTGGGGACGACTCCATTCGCCACATTAGTGCGGAGAATAGATAACATGCCTATAAACAAAGCCCTTCTGGAAAAGTTGATTCCTACTTGGGAGACAGGGGGCAAGTCCTTTAAACTTGGTGGGCAGTCGGTACCATTTACTGTTGGGTGTGATAAATAGCCAAATGGATTTCCTTCTAAAATATGAATACCATTAATAAAACCACAAGCAAAGAGATGAAGAAAATGATTAAGCAAATTTATAACCTGCTGGAGGGAGAGGGGTACAGAAATCTCTACCGTTCCTTTGAAGGAGACGAGGATTTAAGGTATCAAGTCGCCGACTATCCCGAAGGACAAGGAAGAGACTTGCTAACTTGTACCCCAAAGGCGTGAATAGATAAATGGATCCCTCTCAAGAAATGTGTTGGCTTCCTTTTCCAACTCATATTTTCAACCAGCCATCCATGATAGGTATTTATAGGGAGAATTTGACTCTTTACATTCATGATGCATTTACTCTCCAAGCTGGCCATCCTTGGAGTTAGCACTATACAATGAACGTAAAGGCCATTAAGAGTCCCCAAAACACCACTTACACGTGCATGAATTTTCAATGTTTAAGTCTCTTTTAACCAACATATAAATATAATAAAGTGCATGTAATGGCATCTAAATTAACCATTGATGTGCATAAGTGCAAGTACATGCACATAATCAAGCACATAAATGGTGAGACTTAAAGTATTGAAAATATCTAAATACATTTCGTTGTACGTAAATTGGGTGAAGGGCATACAATGAACGGTCTAGATTAATTCATGTACATATAAGCTCAATTACTTCCATTTTGATCAATTAGGGGGTCCCATGAGACTGATCAGACATAGATTATTAATACGATCTCGATTGTTGCATAGGGTGTCCCTTGATTGCATAAGATCGCATATCATCACCATGTCAGGAATTAATTGATATCATGGTAGGTCGTGTCCTTTTATTTTATAACACAATGTGCAATGTGTTAGGCCCTAAAGACATTGCCTCTGTCCGAGAGTCCAGTTCCATTTCCAATGGAGACTGTGGGTGGTGGCCAACCATTAAGACAAAGGTGCATTAACCCCATCATCCTAACTCTTGTTCGGTGATTCATTTTGGGATACATACTTGGTGAGATTGTTCCATTATAGAATCATTAAGGGAAAAACCCATCCTCCTATACACCAAGTCTTTAGTTTATGGAGTAATATGCCACCTAGGCAAAGGAAAAGTCCGGCCATGCAGAGTCAATATCCAACAATCCCCCGCTTGACAGAAATGACCGGATATACTCCAACCACTCTTGGCCACCTCAACCTTCCTTAGGTACACCTAGTACATAAGTCGGGAAATTTTACAAGGATTTAAGAAGGGATACCAGTAGCCCTACCCCTTTTGGGAGTTAAGGACTATTATGGTTTTACATATTAACCCTTTAAGTCACTAATGCCAATACATGTAGACACCCCATTTTGACCGTACCCTAATCCCTCCATATTTGAGCAAAACTCCATCAAATGAATGAATTGGAATCCCAAAATTCACCCTAAGCTAGGGTAGGATCCCATCTAGCTCCCTGTAAAATTTTGCCGAAATCCGAGTGTGTTTGCCTAGCGAATGAACCAAAGAGGTGTCCGTAGTGTAAACCAGAGAAGGGGTGCGAATTTATCCTGAAGGAGGGGTGAGTTTATCCTGAGGAGGTCTGAACTTAGCCATATAGGACGCGCAAAACCGCGCGCGTATCATTTTCTTTACGCAACCGTGCGCTCATCAAAAATTGGAGTGCCAATATCAATTCTAAAATAAACCTATAAAAACCCATTTAAGCCTCATTTTAGAAGGCAGAGGATCAGATTTTTTCCCCAAATCAGCGAGAAGCTAGATCTGAGTTGAAACCCTAATTCGTTCTGTTTCCCTTCTTCTCCGATCAACTCTAGCTAACTCCGGCAAGTTCCGGTAAACCCCGACCATGACTCCTTCTTCCCCGGTTAAAGCTTGTCTTCTTCGTGGATCCGATCGGAGCTCCGAAGCAAGAAATGAAGAGAGGAGAGATCTGCTAGGAGAATAGCATAAAATCAAGATCGAGAGAGAGAGAGAGAGGGGAAAAACAAGAGAGAGAAACCGGATATCATCCTCACCCAATTTCTTCCGATCAAGCTTCTCCGGCCTTCTTCTCCGGCCACCTCGTCGGAATTCCTTCGGAATCTGACACTAATGCCATCACAATCATCGTCATCCATCATCTTTCCTCTCATTTGAAACCCTAGCCTCTTCCAAACCCTAGAAAAAACCGTAGATCTGATAGTTTTACCCTAGCTCTGCAAACTTCAAGCTACCTACTCCGGCAAGCTCGCCGGAGCTCCGATCTACACTTCTTCTTGATGATTTTACTTTCCAACTCTTATATCTTTCTTTTATTCTCACACAAAACCCTAGATTTGGCATTTGAAGTCTCCAAACCCTTTCTCATTTAACCTGAAACCCTAATTTCCGAGTTCCTCCTTTTATCCTCCCGAATTCCTCCTGAATTTCGTGACCCTCACTATGATCAAGTGCTCTTCGATCTCAGATATTTTGATTCTCCGGAAGATTTTGAGGCGAGAATCGAAGGAAATGTGGCATTTGGAAACGCTCGAAGATCAACTTCGAGAATCTTGCTCTGTTTTCATGGAGAGATTTTTTTCTTCTGGCGAATGGGGTTGTCTTGTACTATCAGAAGCTTGTCAAGTACCTCCATGATTTGCAGGAAGGAGTTTATGTACAGAGTACTCTGGAGAGAGTCATGGAGAATGAAAATGGTCGGCAGTTGCTTACTGAATCATTAACCCTCTTTGGATGTCTACTGCTGCTGATGGAGCACCGTATGGGCGGCCTCTTACGAGAGAAGCTGCTTGTTGCTTATGTACGCCATGATCGCTGTTTTGATGCTCCTAATTTAGATAATATTTGCTCACTGTGTCGTTCACACTCATCTCAATATGCCGTAATTCGTCAATTTCATACTTCTGCTTCAATCTCTAGTGTGATTTCAGTCCCGAAGCCTGAGAATCTTTTTTTTCAAGTAAGTATTTTTTATAATTATTATGTTTACATTGTTATATATTTGTTCACAACTATTTTGATGTTCTGAATTGACCTCCAGATTTCGTTATGGTTTAATTTCTGATCAAATGATACAGTGAATTGAATGGCTCTTGTTTTCTCGATGCCTGTATAGCCATATGTTTTTCTAAAAAGAGAGAGAGAGTTAAATGCAAGTAGGTTTATTCTTTACTTTGAAAGTTCAGCATGATTCAATGCCTGGTTAGTTGATCCAATAAATGGGATGTTGCTTTAGTTCCAAATCTTATGATTAATGCTGCAGAGGTTGAATCTCTTTGTCTGTACATCATTAGTGGAAGGGTTTTAACACGGTCATGGCTTATCTTATATACTGTCATATGTCGAGGAATGACACCTTTTGAGTCTATCCCTTTCCTTGAAATGGTCTATTGGAATTATGTAAGGTTTGTCATAAGTCGTCAAATATTTTAGATACCCCTACATAGATTCCATTCGCTATCACCTTAACCTTGCGCAGGAAGGAGAAGTAATGTACCTTAGCCTTGGGGTCACATAAGCTCTGTCTGCACTTGTAATTTTATTGCCTGAAACAATTCAAGATCATTCTCATTCAATTTTAGGATTTCAGGTTTTCATTCCCTTGGTTATTAATTCTGGTACCCTTAACTCTTATCACAATATCTCTGACTTTAAATTTAGCCACTTCTATCTGTGTTTGATATTGTGCTCTTTAATTTTTCTTGGTTAAAAAATTGAGTTGTGAAATGGGTTTATGGAAGAATTGTAGCAGGGTCTGAGCTTTAAAAGTATTTTCCCTGACCTTTATAGTTTAATTTGGAAGTGAGAAAAGAAGAAGGTTGTCATTTTGAGTTTGGGGAAGAGAGGGAAGAAAAAGAGGATAAGTTTGACCTTTATTTTGCGGAACAATATCTCATTTCTAGCAAATTGTTATACTTGCTGTTATTTGTTATCCGACCTGGAGTTGTAACATTTCCTTCTATAAGTTATTTAAGGATTATATTCTTTGTATATAGTAGAATTGGGGATTATATGCTCTTAGTTTACACAGGTTTATGCATATAGTTTTAAAAGGAGGTGTAAATAGCTAGTTTTTATTAATCCATTGCCCATTGAAACTAATTTTCATAAGTAACAGCTACTTTTGTGCTACTCATGACACTCATGACAGACATATTTTGTTCCAAATTATTTTTCTGATGTCGTGATTTTAGTAACATAATGACATATGTATAAGATACGGTTTTTTTTAGAGTATTCCTTGAACGATGAATTGATTATTTTGTGTAAGACTTAAATAGGGCGATGAAGGCGTTAGCCCAAGCCCATTCTTTTAGAAAGACTTACCTAGCAATGGTAGTACTATTTCCATTCTCTTTCCTTATATAGAGAGTTTCTGGTCTTTTAGATATCTTTCTTAGTCATTTGTCTTTCCTTGCATATCATTGCATAGGGCGATGAAGGCGTTAGCCTAAGCCCAGTCTTAGAGGAACTTACCTGATGTGGTAATACCCTCTGCTCTTATCTCCCCTTCTTTAGGTAGAGAGTTTGTAATCCTTTAGATGCTCTTATACTTTAGGTTATCCATTCATCGCAGGGGCGATGAAGGCGTTAGCCCAAGCCCATTATTAGGGGACTGCTCAGTCCAAGTAGTACTCCCCTCTCTCATTTGAAAGACTTGCCCAAGTCTTTTAGAGGTATATCCCTTAAGATCTTAGGTTCCCCTTTTCATTGTGTAGGCAAATAAAGAGATATCTTGAGCCTTTTTTTTAAAGAGACAAGCTATGTCTCAACAGAAAGATCAAACCCTTTTAGGAGACAAGCTATGTCTCGGTAGAAAGTCAAATCATTTGGAGACAGGCTTTTGTCTCATCAATGAGTCAATCCATAGAAGACTATTCAAGTCTCACAAAGTTGCCCTCCTTTGAGGAGACTAGCTATGTCTCATTTAGGAAAATCCAACTCATTTTGAGACAGGCTTTGTCTCATTAGCACCTCCTTCTTAGAATTGCTAGTTTTAGAGTCAGTCCTTAGCATAGGAATCTCTCCTTAGCTAGGAGTCAGTCTTTCAGTTTCAGGAGTCAGTCCTATCATCATAGGGGTTAGGATTTTGTCCAACCTCTCATCAAATCATATGTTTTTATCCGCTTCTGCAAGGTATAGGATGCTGTCCAACCCTTGCAGAGTTGTTATTCTGTTCATTTTCCCCCCGCAAAGCATAGGATGCTGTCCAACCTTTGCGGGATATCAAGACTCAGTCATACCCTTATGATGATAGGATTTTGTCCCCTTGATTCAAAAACACTCAAAAATAACAAAAACATTTCAAAAATCAAAATCTTAAAAATCTTGAGTCATTCAGAGTAGTTAGGAAAATCTTTTCCGAACTACGTTGGCTTGATCCCTTTCAACAGGGTACGTAGTGCAACTTGGGATTCACATCCCAAGTCCAGCCAAACTTTCAAAAATAAACATTTCAAACATTCAAAAAAATACAAAAAATATTCAAAACTTTTTCAAAAAAATCTTTCTCCTAGAGTTAGGAGTTTGTCTTAGCTGTTTAGGGTTTTTTAGAGTTAGGAGGCCTCGAGTCGATTGGTTAGACACTTAGTCGAACCGATGACTAGACTAGGAAGCATATAGTCAGCCCATAGTTTTCTTTAGGATGCACAGCCTAGTTACACATAGAATTTAGGGCCCACCTGCATTAGCTTAAGGCTAATCAACTTGCATTAGTTAGGGTATATAGAGAGTCCTAAAAATTACAATCCACTTGAACTTAAGCAATCGTACAAAAAGCTTAAAAAATCAGTCGAGTCTAGGAGAGCGGTTCTAGATGGTTAGGCATCGTAGTTTAGAATAGGTCATCGAACTACGTTGACTCCGATTCTTCCCGAGGCCGGGATACGTAGAGCAGCTGAGATGGACGACCATCTTGGTCCGAGTCAATGCATTAGAGTTTTAGGATTCATCTTATCCAGTTATGTTTAGAATTGATTTATTTTGTATGTTTTACTGTGTTTTCTTACTTTCATGTACAGATCCTATACCTTTAGCTGTAGTATGCATTTGTTTGCACACCAGAATTCAGACACCAATTAGGTATGACACTCATAACTTAGCTCTTTAGGCTTGTCACTCAGAATCTAGCTACCCCTAGGTGACACTTATTTTATTTCTTTTGTGTGTGCTTATTATTCATTTCCGAGACATGCATGATTATATAGACGTTTTCTCGGAGATATTCGTTCCCATTTCATTTGACTTTCGCCCAAAACTCTTCAAAATCAATAATAAATGGCATAAGAGACCAGGTGTTTGCACTTGGGCGGATGAGGTGCTCTTTAGACCTTCCGAATTCGTAACGAGGCACAAACCTTCTTTTATATCTCTGGTTATCCGTTGCAACAGAGGATAGTATGGGATCCTTGGCCCACTTCCTTGGATGGCGACTCTTCTTTGTTTAAGGTACGCCTCGAATCTGGGCTAATCCCCGAATCGAGAGGTATCTCACCCTTTGCATCGCCACTCATACTGTGAGGGGCACTTCTTTCGAGAGTTCCTTGGTAGAGCTCTCCATTCACGTGGATGATCCTGAGACTCAGCGTGTGGGGCCTGTTCCCCGCCGTCTCTCCCGGATCGGGGTCCACAATACCACATGGCTTGACCATACAAGTGGACCAGGTACCTGGGCTTTCCAAGTGGGCACACAGATATTTAGGAGAGGAATCATATTTGTCATAACTTCATTGAAAGAGTGGAGAGTCTCCTATCTTAGCTATAACAAGAAATAACCCTCTTGTCCCCTTATACCTTAAGTGTACTCCTCAGTTATCTTTCACCCTTGGGACAAAACTCTTCTTAAGTATGCTTGGTAACAAGGAGGTGTCATTCTCCCTTAGAGTAACCTCAATAAATGAGGAATTGTGTCCTTATGGGCTACCTTAACTTTGGGTCTTACTCTCCCCATAAGATATCTTACTTTTATGTGAAGGGTTTGACCTCGAGGGTTTTCCCTTATATACATTTAACAAGAAAATGAAATAAATAAAAGTAATGTATTACATCAAGCCCATCCTGGGCAACATAAAATAAAGTCGTGAACACACTAGTGCCTTCGTAAGTGGATCAGCAACCATGAGGTTAGTAGGCATCCACTCAATGATTACGACTTCTCGCTTGACCACGTCACGGATGTAATGGTACTTTCGTTTGATATGTTTGGTCTTCCCATGGCTCTTGTCATTTTTTGTAATCTTTATAGCAGCCTCATTATCACAATATAAAATGATAGATTGTCCTTCAAATCTAGAGAGATGTATCTCTTGAAGAAAACTCATTAGCCATTCAGCTTCCATGCCAGCTAAGCCAAGTGCGACATATTCAGCTTCCATAGAGCTGTGGGAGATGCATGTTTGCTTTTTACTACACCATGAGATGGCAGCCCCGCCATGCCCGCCAATCATCCACATTACCACCCCAATCAGCATCTGAATAATCTTCTAATAGAAGTGATGACTTACCAAAAGTCAGCCCAAGATCTTTGGTTCCTTTGAGGTACCTCAAGATCTTAATCACAGCCTTCCAATGTTCCATTCCAGGGTTACTTGAGAATTGACTTACCAAGCAAACGGCATAGGCGATGTCCGGCCTAGTACAAGTCATAAGATACATGAGACTACCAACAGCATTGGAGTAAGGAATATTCTTCATGGCGAGCCTTTCATCTTCAAGTGAAGGAGACATGTCCTTAGAGAGTTTAAGACCATGTTCCAATGGAACTTTAGAAGGAGATTTGTCTTCCATTTGAAACCTTTTAAGAATCTTTTCCACAAAGTGTTCTTGGGACAGCTTGATAGTTTTATTTTGCCTATCCCGTATGATTTGTATTCTCAATAAAAAGTTAGCTTCGCCAAGATCCTTTATTTCAAAGGTTCCTTTTAACCAATCTTTGACTTTAGCTAGTAGCATAGTGCATCCACTAACCAAGAGAAGGTCATCAACATAAAGTGATAGTATAAGTGTTCGACCCCCGCTAATCAAGAAGTATATGCATTGGTCAGACCCAATAGCTTGAAAACCAAAGCTTCTTAATTTTTCATCAAACTTTATAAACCACATCGGAGGTGTTTATTTCAGCCCATAAAGAGATTTTTGAAGTTTGCACACAAGTTTTTCTTTCCCTTTTTCAATGAAGCCTTCTGGTTGCTTCATATAAATCTCTTCATCAAGATCACCATTAAGAAAGGCACATTTAATGTCCATTTGATGAAGTTCGAGGTCAAGGTTTGCTGCAATAGAAACTAGTATGCGAATTGACTTAATCTTTGCCACAGGAGCAAATGTTTCGAAGTAGTCAATCCCCTCTTTTTGGTTGAATCCCTTTACAACCAATCTTGCCTTAAAACGATCAACGGTTCCATCTGCCTTTAGCTTCTTTTTAAGGATCCATTTTGAATCCAAAGGTTTTATACCTTGCGGTAAATCAACCAAACTCCAAGTGTTGTTATGAAGTATAGATTCCATTTCATAATTCATTGCCTTTATCCACATATCCTTTTCTGGACTCTCCAAAGCTTCCTTGAAGTTCTTAGGTTCAATGTTTTCGCCAAGAAGACCAATACAGAAATCCGGCCCACTCCGAATCCTAGTACTTCTCCTTAGGGAGTGAATTTCCAAAAGAGGTGAGGAAGATGAAGGAATTGAGTCTTGTATTTCGCTGAACGTAAATTCATCGACTCTCTTTCTTTTAGCAAGATGACCAGGAATAGATTCAAGAAACTTAGCATCTCTGCTAATAATCAAAGAATTAGTGAGAGGATGGAGAAAACGATAAAATTTTGATCCGGGCTCGTATCCGATAAAAATCAATTTTTCAGTTTTAAAATCAAATTTATTTCGGTGTTGCGTAGAAATCACATGAGCTACACTACCCCAAACACGAAGATGATCTAAATTTGGCTTTCTATTTTTCCAAAGTTCATAAGGTGTCTTTAAAGAACCTTTAAAAGGCAACCGATTTTGAACATAACAAGCGGATAGAAGTGCTTCACCCCAAAGGTTATGAGACAGACCCGAATCCAAAAGCATACATCGAACGGCTTCTTGGAGAGTTCGATTTTTCCTCTCAGCAAGACCATTTTGTTGAGGAGTATATGGAGTTGTCATTTGATGAACAATGCCATAAGATTTCTCAAATGCATCCCAATCATTAGACATGCACTCCCCTCCTCGATCCGTTCTAATGGATTTTATGCGCTTTCCCAATTGATTTTCTACCAAATTCTTAAATTCTATAAATTTAGAAAAGACTTCTGATTTGTGTTTTAAAAGATAAATATTACAATATCGAGAAAAATCATCGATGAATGTGATGAAGTACTCATAGCCCCCACAAGTAGAAGGTGTTATCCTTCCACAAATATCCGAGTGAATTAGGGCAAGAGTCTCCACACTTCTTTCACCTTTACCAAAGGGCTGTTTTGTAAGCTTGCTAGAAATACAACATTCACAAGTATTTTGGTCTTTGAAAGATTCAATTCTAATTATACCATTAGAGGCTAAACTCTTAACTTTATGAAAGTTAGAGTGACAAAGCCTTCGATGCCATAATTCGATAGAAAGAGGTGACAAAGAGGAGTAAACCAAAATTTCATTTTTATTGATAAGAACATTCAATTTATACATATTGTTAATTCTAACACCATTCCCTACAAATTTGTCTGGGTGTAAAATCACAACCCTTCCCCCTTTAAATCGAAATTCGAACCCAGATTTTTCTAGTTGAGCAACTGAAATGATATTCTTTGAAAAAGAAGAGACAAAGAAAACATCTTTTAGTGGAAGATGTTGGCCAGATAGGAGAAGTAATTTTAGATTTCCTTTTCCTGGAGCAATACAATAGGAACCTTCACCCATGAAAAGAGGAGTCCCATTGGAGGAAGCATAGGATTGGAGTAGTGCCTTATTCTTAGTCACATGACATGTGGCGCCAGAATCAAGCCACCATTCCTCATCTTTTGTTCCATCGATCTGAATCATGTGGATTTGATTTGTCCTACCATACTTAATTTTATCTTCTTCTAATTTCCGACAATCCTTAATAACATGCCCAGGTTTCTCACAATAGAAACAGTTACGCACCTTTTTGGAGTCTCTTGATTGATTGAAAGTTTTAGATACTTTCATATCAGATGAAGAAGAATTCCCTTTCTTAAACTTCTTCTTGAAGTGGCTCTTTCTAGACTTGGAATTCTTGAAGGGCTTGGGCCCATCAACACCTTTCTTCTTATCAAGAGCGGAGGAGATGGCATGCACTTGTTGTTTGGAAGATGTAGTAACTCCAATGAGATCTCTAGAGTTCTCTTCAATTTTCAAGTAGTTTCCAAGACTTTCCAACGATTCAAAGGTGATGTGAGAAAGTCTTACCTTAGCTTCATTCCAAGAGTTAGGCAAGCTTCGAATCACGGTTGATATTTGAGATTGCAAAGATGATGCCTCTCCAACAATCTTTAATTGTGATAAGTGAATCTCTAGTTCTTCCAAATTCTCAGAGATAGATTTATTTTCATCCATTTGAAATGAATTGAATTTGGAATAGAGAGTGGATATTGGAACATTTAAGGTTTCAGAATACCTCTTGTCTAGTAGTTCCCATAACTCTTTTGCGGAGTTGATATCTTCGAACACTTGAAATAACCTCTTAGAGAGGTTATTGAGAATCATTTCACGTGCAATGAAATTGGCCTTGTTATACTTGTCTAAGGATTCCTGTTGATTCTTACGGTCATCATCAGAAGCAGTGACATCTACCACTGGGGGTTCCTTATCAACAACATATGCAATATCAAGGGTATGAAAAATAAACAATAGCTTCCGTCGCCACAACTTAAAGTCAATGCCTTCAAGTTTATCGATCTGTACATTATCCTTGACAATATGTTCCATACGGCTATCCATCAGAAAAAAACAAGATTGATACCTTAAAATTGTTGGGTGTGATAATAGCCAAATGGATTTCCTTCTAAAATATGAATACCATTAATAAAACCACAAGCAAAGAGATGAAGAAAATGATTAAGCAAATTTATAACCTGCTGGAGGGAGAGGGGTACAGAAATCTCTACCGTTCCTTTGAAGGAGATGAGGATTTAAGGTATCAAGTCGCCGACTATCCCGAAGGACAAGGAAGAGACTTGCTAACTTGTACCCCAAAGGCGTGAATAGAGAAATGGATCCCTCTCAAGAAATGTGTTGGCTTCCTTTTCCAACTCATATCTTCAACCAGCCATCCATGATAGGTATTTATAGGGAGAATTTGACTCTTTACATTCATGATGCATTTACTCTCCAAGCTGGCCATCCTTGGCGTTAGCAATATACAATGAACGTAAAGGCCATCAAGAGTCCCCAAAACACCACTTACACGTGCATGAATTTTTAATGTTTAAGTCTCTTTTAACCAACATGTAAATATAATAAAGTGCATGTAATGGCATCTAAATTAACCATTGATGTGCATAAGTGCAAGTACATGCACATAATCAAGCACATAAATGGTGAGACTTAAAGTATTGAAAATATCTAAATACATTCATTGTACGTAAATTGGGTGAAGGGCATACAATGAACGGTCTAGATTAATTCATGTACATATAAGCTCAATTACTTCCATTTTGATCAATTAGGGGGTCCCATGAGACTGATCAGACATAGATTATTAATACGATCTCGATTGTTGCATAGGGTGTCCCTTGATTGCATAAGATCGCATATCATCACCATGTCAGGAATTAATTGATATCATGGTAGGTCGTGTCCCTTTATTTTATAACACAATGTGCAATGTGTTAGGCCCCAAAGACATTGCCTCTGTCCGAGAGTCCAGTTCCATTTCCAATGGAGACTGTGGGTGGTGGCCAACCATTAAGACAAAGGTGCATTAACCCCGTCATCCTAACTCTCGTTCGATGATTCATTTTGGGATACATACTTGGTGAGATTGTCCCATTATAGAATCATTAAGGGATAAACCCATCCTCCTATACACCAAGTCTTTAGTTTATGGAGTAATATGCCACCTAGGCAAAGGGAAAGTCCGGCCATGCAGAGTCAATATCCAACATTTACTGCCCTTGATGTTTGTGCCATATTTGGGTTGCCCATAGAGGGGGAGCCAATTAAATCAGGTAAGCCTGAAATTACCCCATTCACGCAGACATTTGCCATATTTAGTTCCATTGATAGTGCTGTAATATTTGATAGACTGAAACAATGTGTAGTCCATCCTCTCAAAGTGGACGAGAGTGTAGGACTACTTATTTTGCTTTTGTTTTTTACTTTCTTATTCGTTACATCGAAGCGCAACGTCGATTCTCTCTTTTGTGATTATCTTGATGATGTTAGAGAGATCTCTAAATATTCGTGGGGAAATAAGGTGTATGATATGTTAGTGGATAAAAAGGGAAAGTCGGAGGCGGGTCACAAGACTACATATTTTCACGGTGCGGTAGTTGCATACCAGATTAGGATCACATACTTATTATTCCACACTCCGAAGTTTCAATGATCAATATGTACATTTGACTAAGTGTATAATCTTCTTTCTCATGAAATCACAGGTCTGATTTTATGAGCACACCGGGTACGTATGTCCCTCCAATCCGAATGCCGTGCCACAGCATTTTAGATGGGAGGGACACAAAGCCGGGAAGTCGACGGACCGGGAACTGTACAAAAAGTATTTTAGATTTGAAGAGGGTCAGAAGGTAAGAAAATATCATTATTTGATGCAATGGTAACTTGTGGATACGTAGTTGTTTATAGAGCTTTGACATGTATGTGAGTCGTTTGAAATTTTGCAGATCATTGTTGAGCTACAATTGTCAAATAAGGAGTTGTTAACCATACAACCCACAGTGAGTGATATAGATTACCGCATAATGTTTAACGTTACACTGTTTTTTTATGTACGTGAACATGTTCTATAATTCAGGACATTACATACTTTTGCTTGCCGATGTCGGTGGAAAGGTGTTCACTATATGCAACTCATTGTATAACAAAGCTAGACAGTGGGCATAAGAAGCACCGGTTTGCAAAACTGTAAGTATCTGTCACAACCTCAATTATTTATGTGTTGTAATGTAATTTGATTTTATTATGTTATGTCTGCAATTGGATGTTGTCAGACGGTTGATAGTTTTGGCCGCTCATGAAGCTGATCGTTGGCCTATCACAGAGGTATCCGACTGTCTGCTAAAAGATAATAAGTAAGTTTACATAGCACTCTCATTGTTCAATAAAGTTGTGAGTATAGTTTATGATATGATGCTTAGTTTATGATATAACAATCGGTGCAGGACCGATTGTAGTATTTTCGTGATGCGCTACATTGACCGTCTTTCAATTTTCAAGGGTATGGACTTCGGGCAGGTAATATTATTGTCCATATTTTTCCATCTCTTCAGTAGGAGGTTATATTTATTATATCATGTATCTTACAGTATATTTCCTTCCTATTAGCAAGATATACCCTACCTCAGAAGGCACAATGGGTGTGAGCTCATTACAAAGGACATTATCTAACCAACTGCAACCGACAGAAGGTACGCCACCGTTGAAAACAGAAGGAGGTTTGGTTGCGGCACTGAGGAACTTTTAATTGTGGGCGGTGAGAGGGTGGATGTTAAATTGATCACCTTCTTTATGAACTAAAGTTGTATTTTAACAATAGTTTCTAATTTCTTTCATCTGTACGACCATGAGTACGCTCTTGACCTGTAATGGTATTTTGTGACCGTTGTTAGTAGTTAATTCTGTTAACCAATAACTCTGTTTTTAGTTTCATTGGCAATGGGTTCTGTTAACCAATATCTTTCTACTATTGTACTAATTGATTCCCACCTGGACAAAGTGTTTATTTAACCAATATTTTTCTTCTAATGTGCCAATTGAACTTCCATGTTGCGCCTGGTTAAGCTCTGCATGAAGTTTCTTTGCCCATCAGCTGGGTAAAAGCAATAGCGTTATCGTTTCCGGTGGCGTTTCATGTAGGGTTTTCTCCAACGTACCAAAATTTTCAGTGGTTTTAATCTAATACCGGTGGCGTACCATTACGTACCAGCGGCGTACCATTACATACCGGTGGCGTACCATTAGAACCGGTGGCGTACCACTACGAGTCCAACGGCGCATTGAACTTCCAGGTAGCGCCTGGTTAAGCTCTGAATGAAGTTGCTTTGCCCATCAACTGGGTAAAAGCAATAGCGTTGTCGTTTCCGGGGGCGTTTCATGTGGCGTTTACTCCGGCGTACCAAAATTTTTAGTGGTTTTCATGTAATACCGGCGGCGTACCAGTATGTACCGGCAGCGTACAAGTATGTACCGGTGGCGTATTAAGAATATCAGGTGGCGTACTAAGAAGATCGGTGACGTACGTACTAATTCTACTGGCGCATTGAACTTTACTTAACTTCTCGTTGAGCTCCACATTATGTTTGTTCCTAATTGCATTCGCTCTTTACCCTATTGCCATGCAACAATCTAAAGGGGGAATGTAATTTTCCATCACCTCCTTGCAAAAAAAATCCACCAATAACCTATCAATGTAATTTGAAATGAAATTACCCCACTTATTCTATGGGAGTTTATTTCCCTCTATGGATTTGCACCATATCATATGATTTAAATGAATTCGTCGGAAGAAAGGGGTGGGGAAACAGGAGTAAGCGGTACAATATTTTGCACGAACGCAAATTATAATATATTCAGTCGCCTAAATTATCAGGCGTTACATCATCAATGTCATTTGTCACTAATAATTTCCACACATTTACATTGACATTCCCACAAATATATTGATGTTAGTATGAGCGATGTTGAGGGTGAGGAGGCGAGCAGATTGTCTCCGAGCAGGGAGGTAGTATCATTTACTATTAAGGTGCAGGCATAGTTTTTAGTTTTGGTTGACCTAAAGTTGGACGGTTGAAGGAATTAGTCGGAAGAAGGAATGGGGAAGCAATAGTAGAGAGTGTACAGCTACTTATAGCGTTACTGATTACTCGCTACAGAGAAGTGCGAACAGTAACCTTATAAGGAGCCGTACAGATTCTACTAATACCTTCAACCGTGCAATAATACGTCACCAAAAACAATGCCTGCACATTAGGAGTAAATGATACTACCTACCCACCCGGAGGCAATCTGCTCGCCTCCTCACCCTCAACATCGCTTATACTAACAGCAAATTTGCTACAATAAGCAATAACAACACTACAAGAAGCAACGCCAGAAGAGTAATGCCCGATGTAGGTGTAGGCTGGACGTGCACATGATCCTCTACTTCCCCTCGTCCTGACAATGGCACTTGTTGAATCCTGTACTCCCTTAGTTGTTGTTCTGCCTCCACCAGCGTGGTATAAGAATAATGGACGGCACCACTGTAGCATCTTACATGGCGCTCGCACTCAGGCCATGAAGTGAAGATTCCCTGTTGGCGTCCCCTGAAAACTACATAGTACTTCTTCCTACCCATAATTTTCCAAGGTATTTGGTGAAAATGTATCTGTACAGGAAGAGAATCGAAGAAACCCTTAGAGCTGCGGCAGCAATTCTACTCTAGGGTTTCCTTAGAGTCCTTATATAATATATATATATATATATATATATATATAGAAAGAGAGAGAGAAAACGAAACGATTTAGGGTTACGTGTTCAATACATATTAACGTCGTCATTTCTATAATAAGTCACTGACACATTAAGTAGAGACAAACTTCAGCAACAGAGACCAAAGAAATAAATCAACCTGGTACGCCAACGTTACGCCACAGACACATGCGTCTGTCAGCCATTTTCATCGAGGATGAACCACATGATGAACCTGGGAACGGCACTGAAATTCTGACTGAAATTTACCCAGTTACCAAGTGGGGAATCCTGAAGTTACCAAGTGGATAGAATTCATTGCGTTTCTTGGATGAGTTAGGAGGAAGACAACTGACAATGGAATGAGTATTTTATGTACATAATCACGAATAGAAAGGCGGTTGCCCAACTATTTCTGACCTGCAATCAACCAGACAAAGGTTATCACATTATTGGATTACAAGCGACACTGAGTTATACTATTTTAAAAAAATCTTGGTGTAGATTTTACCTAGTTAACAGCCTTGAATGTAGGAGGCGGTCAACATCAACTGCGGGTCTCCTGATCGGATTATTCGCGCACCTTCGTTTGTTGTCAAGTTGACCGCAATTACCACATCTGTTATGTACTCCAGAACTAAACGCTGATTCTTTTCTCTTTTTCTTCGGCCTTCTAGGAAGTCTTTCAAATTTTGGCGGATCGATGGGCAGCAATCTAGCTTCAGGTTGTTGCCACTGCAACATGTCTAGTGTTGTGTCAATCACTTCTCTATACGTATCAGGAAGAGTTTCCGACCAGTTCCATTCCTCAGTGAAGTCGAACACATCAGCTTTTCTAAAACCAATGGCTGCCATAGCATGAGCACATGGTATCCCTAAAGTTGGGAATGCACGACATGAACAAGTCTTCTCTCCTAAGTCAACTCTGTCTTGGTGCAACTTCGAGGACACCTGAAAGAGAAGCGAATCGAGAGCACTAACATTCATCCTCCTTCCCGCATCACTAGCTGATTGGATGATCTTAATGGCGTACGAAGTCAGAGGACCTTTCCAACGATTACTGGCCTCTCTATGTTTTGCAAATGATTCAGACGCCTTCTGCCTCGTGTGCTCCACTAGTGTAGCAATAAGATATTCTCTGGCATTCTTCAGGGCAGCATTCGAGACCTCACATGCATTTGATGTATAAATATTGAATCTCCTCCCCTTCAAGAAGAGACTAGCCCAATTTTCCTTATCAATCTTGCATATCCATTCATATGCTTTTTTATTGGCTGCTTCTATATCGGCCATGGTCATCCGAAAAATATCCTCTCTCAAGATAGTTCCTACCTTCCATAATTGATCCTCCACATATTCGTCCTTAAAGTGCTCCTTAATGTTTGCTTGGATGTGCCTTAGGCAATAGGAGTGATATGATTTTGGGAACACATCATTGACTGCTTGTATTATCCCTTTCTGCCGGTCAGAGACAAAAGTGATGCCCCTTCTCCGATGCGGTTCACAGACTCTCACACGAAGCTGGCACAGAAACCAACCTCACGTCTCGATATTCTCTTTCTCAACAACAGCGTACGCGAACGGAACTATCCCATTATTTCCATCCATCCCGCATGCAATCAACAGTATACCGGGATACTTCCCCCGTAGGTGAGTACCATCCACGGTGATAACGAGTCTGAGTGATTTATTCCAAGCCCGAATACAAGGACCGACTGCCCAAAATAGTCGGCCGAATGAATCATCTCCGCCAGATAGCTCAGACAACCTGTAAACTTCCATGAAACTGTCAGGGTATGCACGGTGAAACTCTAATGCATGTGCCGGTAGTAGGCGGTAAGAGTCCTCATGACTTCCAAGGAAATGTTGAGCAATCAATTCCTTAGCTACATGTGCCTTTCGGTAACTCAGCGTGATACCCCATTCGGCCTTCAACTAGTCAATAATAATATTGGCTTCTATCGGTCGACCAAATTAACCTATGCAAGTCTTAGCCGCCCAATCCGATGTGGCTTTAGGATGATCATGTCCGGGTAGTTGAGGAGTTCAAGTATGTTCGTCCACGAATGTTTTGACCTTCGCATTATCGTTCCACAGGGTTTCTCTTATTCTCCAGGAGCTAAGGGTGTCAATTTTGGCTCGAGCTCGGCTCGAGCTCGGCTCGAATCCTTAACGAGCCGAGCCGAGCCGGCTTGCTAGGCTCGTTAAGCTTAACGAGCCGAGCCCGAATTAGGCCAGGCTCGGCTCGGCTCGGCTCGTTAAAGCTCGTCGAGAAAAACCCGTATAAAAGTATTCTAAATATAATATAAATAGTCGTAAATATAATATAGATATAAGTACAGCCGGAGGTATAATCATTACTTTTTTTCGTAATCATGACTTTTTTCCGTAATTGTCATAAGTTAGTACCTTTTAGTTGTATTTTTTTAGTAATTGTAATAACTCTCTACCATTTTTTGGTAATTTTTCATTTAAAACTTATACATTCAGCTATTATTTTGCTTTTTCCGTAATGATTACTTTGCTTTTTCCTTAATGATTACCTTTTTTTTATTTTTTTTTATTATTTAGCTTTGCTGTGATAATCCAAACCGTCCATTTGATATATATTCCAGAATATAACCCAAGCTTGATAGGCTCGCGAGCGGCTCGCGAGCCTAGCCGAGCCTGACCGAGCCGAGCCGAGCCTGGTTCGAGCCCGAGCCGAGCCCGAGCCTAGCCTTTGAGCTTAACGAGCCAAGCCGAGCCTGGCCAAGCTCGGCTCGGCTCGGCTCGTTTACACCCCTACCAGGAGCACTCTTTTGTTTTGCACACAACTGCATACTTCTTCGTGTTGCTATCAACAACACAGAATGAGAAGCGCCGGCATAGTGCATACTGGGCGACTGCTTTTTTGAATGTCGCGAGACTTTCAAATATGGCTCCAACCTTCAATTTATGTTCCTCACTTCCAAATGCATCACCAAGCTCGTAGTTGACCATGTCATTGTCATCATATGTGTTCGGGTTGGAACCGTCATCATTGGGTAGAGGTGAGTAACATAACTGAGCATTTTTCCCGGCCTCATTCCCAATCTCATTGTCGTCTCTGTCGGTCGCCTCAAAATTCATATCATACAAGTAGTTCATGTCATCATCACCGAGGTCAATTGCAACCCCCGTTGGATTATAATTAGCACCGGGAACCATAGGAGGAACCTCCTCCTCCACATCTTCATTCAAATCAAACCTATAGTAAAAACATATAAAACATCGTGATGAGAGAGATTCCATTCCTAAGATGATACCTACAAAAAAAATTACAATGAATCGTGATATTTCACCTTGCAGCATCATCACATGCATACGAAATTAGTTCAATGGGATTGCTTGAATCGGGGAGGGATGCATCGGGCAGCGGATTACTATCCTTCGGAAGATTAGGGCTTCGTTTCAAGTAGCTGCAGCTTGCATTACAGACTGTAGGAGAAGTATCATCTTGCACATTGGGGTAGCTGTAGCGCACATGATAGACATTTCTGCAGCGTACAGTATAAGTATCCTCTTCCACAGGATAACCTGGCCGATAAATCTCCTCTTGCACATTGTTGCTGCGTACGGTATAAGTATCATCTTCCACATGATGATCTGGCCGGTAAATCTCCTCTTGCACATTATTGCTGCTGCGTACAGGATACGCTGGCTTATAAGTCTCCTATGTCACATTATTCCTGCGTACAGGATGCGCTGGCTTATTATTGGTATCCTCTGTCACATTATTGCTGCGTACATGATACGCTGCCTGATGAGTGTCCTCCTTCACACGTATAGGGGACACTGCATGGCTTGCAGCCACCCCAGTTTTTTATATATATATAATGACAGCATTAAAGCCTTGCATGTCAAACATTCTCATAATCGCAGAGAGGTCATGATCGTCACGGATAAAGTATAGAATGTACTTATACGGATCCACAATGTATCGACAACTGATACACAGTGAAACATCATTTTCCCTCGTTCGAATGATATTACAGATTGCAGATAAAAATTTAGAGTATCTAACTCTGCGGTCTAAGACTACCTCCTTCATAGTACCCCCAATCTAATCAAACGTTCCATTCTCCCTCAAACATCTATCATAGTATACCATAAAAGTAACTGTACCCCCCTCCATCTTCTGAACCCAAATTGTGAGAAAACACAAGAATAACTAACAACAATAAATATGCCAGTGATGTGTAAAGAACTGTGTGACTTAAACCCTTAATGTTACTGTTGGTACATAAAAGAGAGCTTCAAACAGACATTCTACAGACTTTGAAAGAGAACTTCAAATACCTTATAACTCTCTGGGATGGAGATCATCTTTGATCGCAGACAAACTTCAAGGAGAGCTTCTTCAGCTTCTTCAAGTACCCTTCTTACCTAGTTTTATCCATCACCACATTGCAAATATCTTCTTGTGGAAGACTTGTAAGTCTAAGGAGATGTGCTTTTGTTTGCAATGCTTCACGTCAGTGTCAAAGATTTCAAATTTGGCGCTCTCTACCTTTTCTAGACATATTTTTTTGTCATACAACCGTCGGCGTACCAACAAAGACGCCGGCGTAAAATGCCACCTTTTTTTACTAAAAATGCCAGCGACTTACATATAGACGCTGGCGTCTACACCTGTACGCCGACGTTTCCTCTTCTACTTTCTACAACGTGGAGTGTGCAGCATGTCGCCGCGCCATGCATTAATGAGGGCGAGCTGTGCATTAAATGCGGCGCCATTTTTTCCTGAAGAAGTGTATTTTCTTACTAAAAAAGCTACATTCAAAGAGATTGATTGAGGTGTACCATGGAGCGCAAAATAAGAGAAGTCCTGATGGTGTCAGAAGGGTATTGGGGTCTTTTTCCCACCCGATTTTGAAACTTAGCCCTTTTTTGGTTCTTGTGTTAAAAGGTGCCCGTGATCCGTATTTTCTCTAAACATCGGCCCACATTTCGTACTTTTCTCTAGCAACTATCTATTAAGGTTTTTTTGTTTTAAACGCAACCTTCTTTGTTATCATTTAGAATTGTTGCTTAGCTGCTTGGAAAGAAGCTGCTGAAATTACCCACTTAACATTCTTTTGTAAGCCCCTTTTAGAAAGCATCGAAGTGGAGTGGTGGCTCAATTTCTGTACTTAAAACCACAAAATCTTGGATGTGGCATGCCAATTCTATTAGTTACAAATGTCGCTACTTTGATAAACAAAGACCAAGGAGAAAAGGAATCTCATTGAATTTGACGTGTAGAGGTGTTTCTTTGGCTTTAGGATTTAAGGAGATTTTAAGGAAGTTCACTAGAAGCTTACATTAAACTTGAGATTGTAGTCAGTTTCAAAAGGGATGATTTTTAGTAGCAAGTTTAAATTGGCTTTTATTTAATTATTTTGGGTCCTAAATAGTGTTTACACCCATTTTTGAAATTTATTCGCTAGGAAAGCTTTAGTTAGCCGAGTAAATGTTATTTATAAGACTTGCACCAGGTTTATCAAGCAGCCTATAGATGAATGATATTAGTTATTTTCGGACATGGTTACTGTTGGAACAAATGCACAAAAATAAAATAAGATATTACCCAAAAATATGAAGAAAGAACCAAGACTTAGAGGCGCGTAAACGCTTCTTGAAGATAGTTGAAGCCTCTCCCATGTCCAAACGGAAGACAACTATGGCAGCACTATCTCCGGGATTCAACCAAGCCTAGATTCCTTGTACATCCAAGAGAGTTGCACTTCTCTTCTATGGATCGTGTATCCACCTCCGATCGATCAAACAAGTGAAACAAGTTCTTGTCCAATTGACTTTTCTCTTTGAAAATAAACTCTATAGAAGGATTGTATTTGGCAATCCTAATCCAAGAAGAAGATCATAATTCTACTCAAACTAAAACAAGAAAAAATCTAGGATATCCCTAAAATTTCGACACTTCAAAGTAAACTCAAACTCTCCCTAAATTTTCTCTCTTTGTGAACAACTAACTCTAATCCAAACGAAACTTCTAAATGAATCTAAAATTTTAGCAAATAAGAAAATAGCACAAAAAAAAAGGGAGATGATATTTTCATTCCCCCCGTATTAGGCATTTGCCCCCCTTATAACGTGAACAGTGGGCAACTTTAACGCTTTTTGACATCAAATCACGTTAAAAGGGCGGCGAATGCGTAAAAAAACTAACTAAAACTAATTAAAATTGGATTCATAGTAAATAAGAACAGTCGATGTGGACATCGTCCGATATCAGGATGATATGGGACTTTTCGACCTTCTGGAAATATGATAGGCATTTATTCCAACTTTATTGTCGATCTGGACAGTTGGTTCACTGATCCAACAGTCTGTAGGGGTCTGATCATGGATTTGAAATGTCCAGCCTTCGAGCATCTTAGATGCACCTGCATCAGAATCAACGACCTCCATAGAGGATTGAATCCCCAATGGACGACGAGTATCCACCTGACCTGTCCAAAAAAGGATATGACATGGTGAAAGCATCCAAACCTTCATTGTGCCCCACTTTTAAAGGACTTACTCTAAAACTATTTGAAGACAGATCAGGTAGAGGAGCATCCCCATCTAGAAACTGCATGACTTGCCTCATGCTTGGCCTAGTGCATGGCACGGGATGAGAACAGAGCAATCCAAGCTTCAACACCAACTCCATTTCGTCCACCAGGTAATCAGTTCCCAGATTCGGATCACTTGTCTGTAAAATTATGCCTCTCCTCCAACATTCTGACACCCAATCAACAAGAACCACTTCTTCTGCAGACGCCCGTAGATTGATCGGTCTCCTTCCACATGCAACCTCGAGTATGAAGGCCCCAAAGGAAAACACGTCGGTGCTTGTCGTTGCCTTGCCAGTTCTGCTTAACTCCGGTGCCATATAACCTAGAGTTCCGACCACATGAGTGGTTTGAGGATCAGTTCCATGATCATATAATCTCGATAGACCAAAATCGCCTAATCTTCCATTGAATTCATGATCTAGTAAAACATTGCTCGCTTTGATGTCTCTGTGGATGACAATCTGCTCCCATTCTTCATGCAAGTAATAGAGCCCGGAAGCTACTCCTTTGATGATTCGAAATCTTTGATTCCATTGTAGAACTGAAATGGGCTGATCAAAGAGTAATTTGTCAAGACTTCCGTTGGGCATGAAATCATAGACTAAGAGGAGCTCTCCTTTACGCCGGCAATATCCGAGTAGCTGTACTAAGTTCCGGTGCCGGAGCCTTCCAATGCTGATGATCTCTGCTACAAACTCCCTCATCCCTTGCCTTGATTCATGAGAGACTCTCTTCACAGCAACTTCGACTTTGGAGGAAGGTAACACACCTTTGTACACCCTACCGAAACCTCCGATGCCCAGAAGCTCTTCGCCTCTAAAGCCCTTGGTTGCTCTGAATAGATCCTCGTATGAGAACCTTTGTGGTCCATATTCACGCTCCCAGTCCTCGAGTATCTCTGCGAATTTGATCTTCCTTCTGACAGTAAGTAGAATGCTGGTGAGGATCACTAACATGAAAACTGTTGTAATTGTGGGCAACCCAACTGTCAATACTTTCGATTTCTTTTTGGGACCTCTCCGAGGAAGCTTAGGAAGACGCGATATATCAAGTTCTTGAGCTTTTCCATTCATCTGAAAGCTCCATCCCAGAACATAGTGAGAAGTTGGAATCGATCCTGTCGATGAAGAAAACCCCACATACATATCTTCTAACACGACAGACGAAAGATAATGACCCTTCGAAGACAAGAGAGGGCGATTAGGTTTAGGTTTCTTGACTGGAGATATTGTTACATCAAGTTTCTTATCTGTACCATTGTACTCTACCCAAACCTGCATTGGTTCTCCACTTATAAGGCTCAAGTTCTTGATCCCACCATTTTCATTACTGTAATAAGCTGCAGGGGCCGAGTTAGTAGAATTTAAGCTGTTGATATCGATTCCTACATGGTTATCGTTGATATCTCCAAATCCGGGGTTCTGGACGGTATCCAGCTCAACAGCAAGAACATGATTAGAAGAATTTCCATTGTTGCGCGAATTGAAGAGACCCAGAAATGGGCCACCTAGAGCCCCAGGGAGATCTCTCAAGGGGGCGATGACAAAGGCAATACCATGGCCACTTAAATCATGATAAGGGGAGACAATTGCAAAGACGAAAGTAGTAGAAAAGGAGTAAACAGTACCATTGGTAGTATCCTTAAATTGGAAAGGCAAGGAGTGGAAGGCATGACCCTTGATTTCCTTTGTGTTGTTGGTTAGCTGTAAGAGACCGTTGGGTTTAATTCCTGCGATGCCGTCGAAGCTCAGATTGGCACTGAGGAATCCATTGTAGGTGAAGCCATCATTGTTAGAAGCTGTAATTTTGATGAGGAGAAGCACCAGAAATATCTTGGTAAACATTGCTGATATCTTGCTAGAGATTCAAAATGTCATTTAAAGAGCTTTCTCATGTATAGCATAAAAACTCAATATGAGAATTATAGGTGAAGAGGAAAAGTGTATATCCCAGGCATTAGGAGTAAACGCTATTTACTCTTGGAGTCAATGCTATTTACTCTTGGAGTCAATGCAATTACTTATGCAGATAGACATTAACTTCAGAATGTACGAAGAGTAATTAAACAGGTAGACGTTAACTTCAGAATGTACGAAGAGTACATATACCATATTTTTTGTTAATGACACTCATCTCTTGGCTTCACACTTTCTTTAACTAGTTGTAAAAAGCTGTTAGAATTCACAAATATCTCTCACAAGCCAATCAGAAAAGTGTAAAACATGGTGAGATTACTACCACTATCAAAGTATGATGGTCACAAAAGAGAAAATAGGAGAGGTCTTTTTTTGTTTTGCAAAGGAACATAAAAATGCTTCTTCTTTTTATTTCTGACGACTCGACGCGACCAACAAACACCCTTCAAATAATTTTTTGCATCTCCCGTCGAATGAGTTGCATTTAAGTGATAAGAACCAGTAAACTAAATTATAGGACTCCATCACACTTCCAATACTAACAAAACAAGACAGAAGAGAATAGGAGAGGTCTTTTTCGCTTTAGGAAGAGTCCGTTTGGAAGCCGGGATTTGAAGGGAAGGGGATTGGAATGACGTGAGCAACAGGGACGGGCATTTTATTATTTTCTTCATCTCACATCACAACCCAAACTTGTCTTTACATAGACCACCTGTACGTGCAACCATCACACTCTTCTGACCTTTTTCTTTTTCTTCACAATTCCAATTAGACTATAACACAAACTTGAATAGATAAACTCTACCTAGCTGATATCCTATATAAAGAAAAACTAGCACAACCGACACTAGAAAGAAACTTTAACTTGGACTCTTTAAAACCCAAACTTGCATCAAGGTGGCAAACGGGCCGTGCCGGCCCACGGCCCGGCAAGACACGGCACGCCACCGGCCGTACCGGCACGCCACGAAGCCGCTGGCCGTGCCGGGCTTGGTTGAGCAGCCCAGCACGGCATGGCCCGCGAGCCAGGTTCCCCCTTTATAAAATGTTTTTTTTTAAAAAAAAAACCCGAAAATACCCCCCAAAGGTTGTTTCAAATTGCTAGTTTTGGGGATATTTTAGTCCAAAACATATATTTTCATAAAATCCTGAAAATACCCCCCCAACAACTCTTTTTTGGGGTATTTTGGATTTTCATTGTTTAAATATTTTACCTTCTCTAAATACCCTCCCCAACAACTCTTTTTTTGGATATTTAAGTCATTTCATGTCTTTTACCAAATTAACCCCCCAACAACTAGTTTTGGGGAGTATTTTAGATTTTTATTGTTTAAATCTTTTACCTTCCCTAAATACCCTCCCCAACAACTCTTTTTTGTGCATATTTAAGTCATTTCATGTCTTTTACCAAATTAACCGCCAAACAACTAGTTTTGGGGGGTATTTTGGGAAGTCAAAAAATAACCCACCCAATCATATAAATATAACTTTGCACCCCCTTCATTTCTCACCAAAGCTCACTCTCTCTCTGTTATCTAAACTCTCCAATTAACTTCACTCTCCCTAATCAAGTTCTCTCTCTCCCTAATCAAGTTCACCCTCTCTCTCTCCCAATCAACTTCTCCCTCTCTATCTTCAATCTACTTCTCTCTCTCTTGTTAGTAGCACTAACTACTCATCAAGAGGGCGGCGATTGGCAATTAACACAAGGGCGGTGATTGGCGATCAACAAGAGGGGGAGATTTTGCTCAAATAGGTTGAGGTCGATACCCATTTAAATATTTAATTGTAATTCTCCTTTCACTAATTTTTTTTAAACCTCTCTTAGTGGCCGATTCGGAAGAAATTTTCTACCCCAACATTGGCCATGACAACAACCAAGCCATGGGCAATTATGAGTTAATGGAAGCTTGTTTTAGAGGTCAGTGGAGTGAAGACGAGGTTGAATTTGAAATCCAAAATGAACCCTACCTTAGTGCTAGTGGGAGCCAAGCTCCTTCTCGCTCTAAAGTTAAAAGGGGTAGAACTTCAACTGTTTGGTCTACCTTCACTCATGAAGAGATAAGACGTCCCGATGGGAAAGTAGAAGTTAGGGCAACTTGTAAACATTGCAAAAGGGATCTTAGTTGTAATGTTTCGAGTGGAACGGGCCACTTAAAAAGGCATGCCGACGCTTGTGGTAAAAAGCATGGCCCGTTAGACCCTAAGCAAACCCAACTAAGTCGCACGTCTAGTTCAATAGGAACATTTTCCTACTCTCATAATAATAATAGAAGAGAACTAGCTGCATACGTTATACACTTCGAACAACCATTTATTTTTGGAGAAGATAAACATTTTGAAAAATATGCTAAACAAGCTTTAAATCCTGCTTTTAAAATGGTACCTAGAAATACTCTAAAATCAGACAGTTGTAAACTTTTTAATGAACGAAAACAACAACTGATTTGATATTTTGAAGGATTTAATGGAAAAATTGTACTTACTTCCGATATTTGGAGTACCAAAAAGGGTTATTCATATATTTGTGTAACCGCACTCTATATCAACTCTAATTGGCTTTTAGAAAAAAGAATTATTAGATTTAGTCTTACTGATTACCCACATACTGGAAATGTTATATCAACACATATTTTAAATACTACTCGTAAATATAATATTACAAAAAAAAATTATAACTCTAGATAATGCTAGTAATAATACTTCCGCAGTAGAGTTATTAAAAACTGAATTGAAACCTATTTTAAGTGGAAAAATTTTTCATATTAGACGTGCATGCCATATTTAAAATTTGGCTCTGCAAGATGGTTTAGCTCTTATTGACCCACAAATAGAAAATATTAAAACTGATATTACATTTATCAATTCTTCAATGTCTAGAAGACAAGAATTTGCAAAATTATGCAACAGCTATGGAAAAGAATTTTTTAAATTCAAATTAGATGTTAGACATAGGTGGAATTCAACTTATTTAATGTTGAAAATTGCCTCCCATATAAAAATTTAATTCAATAATTTGGTAATGAAAATATACCTCAAGCTCTCCGTTACACTGTAGGTCTCCCAGATTGGAACACTTGTAAGGGTTTCATGAGTTTTCTTGAAATTTTTTATACTGCAACTAATGATTTTTCTACTGTTTACAAACCAACCTCAAACATAATTATGAGTAACTTATATAACATCACACTTACTTTTAAAAAAAATAGAACTGAAAGACATGAACAAATAATTGAAGTCGAGGAGGCTAAATTTAAAAAAAATTTAATGAAATTCCACTTTTATATTCCTTCACTACATTAATGGACCCTAGGTTTAAGTTACAAGGTTTAGAAGTCTTGTTAGAAGAGTGCAATAACAACTTTGGTAATGATCCTAAAGATTCAGGGAATAGTATAAATGAAATTAAACCATTATTAAGGTCTATGTATCATATATATGAGGTGGAACATGGACAAAGAAGACTCAGTTCTTCTACGAGATCGGGGCCCAAAAATAATCCATTTTTTACTTTAATAAGCCTAAAAAGAGCAAAACATAGTAGTGTTGGTGAAGCATCTTGCAATGAGTTATCATTGTATTTGGGAAATGAACATTATATCAAACCCAACGAATGGGAAACTTTTGAAATTTTGCCTTGGTGGAAAGCAAATGAGAAAACATATCCAGTGCTATCCGTCATGGCACGTGATCTACTAACCCCTCGGTGTCTACAGTAGCATCGGAGTCCGCTTTTAGTACAGATAACAGGGTTTTAGGAGACAAAAGAACCAAAATATCATAAAAAATATTGGAGGTATGTGTGTGCTTGAAGGACTGGCTTGATGCAGATGCTAGGATACAAAGACTGGAATGCTCAAGCTCATCATCTGAAGATTGCTGAAGACTTTTAATTTAGAAGTTATTGTAATTTCAAAGTTGTATTTATTTTTTCTCCTTTCTTTCCTTTAAAGGGTTAGAGGCAAGGTTCTATGTCCTCCTCAGCTCCTCTTTTCTTATTATAATATTTGATATTAATAAAATTTAAAGGTGCCGCCCGGGTTCCTGGATAAATATTCCGGGCACAATCGATCTTTGTTTCTAAATTACTATTGTAAAGTAATTGTAAATGAAATTGATAAAAGGGGGACCAAGAAAATTGCAAACAAAAATTGACAAAAGGGGATCAAGAAAATTGTTCACAAAATTTGAAATTTTTTTTTTTTTTAAAACAGAACATATCTCGGAACTCTGTGGGAATCCACGGAATTTCGAGAACAATTCTCAGAACTCCGTGGGGATCCCACAGAGTTCCGAGAAATGTTTTAATTTTAAAAAATAAAAAACAAGGGCCGGCACAGCCCGGCATGCAGCGGGCCGTGCCGTGCCGTGCCTAGCCTCGAGGATTTTGGCACAGCACGGCACGGCCCATGAACCCTTTCGTGCCGTGCCGTGCCCGGCCTGCGGGCCTATCTGGGCCTCATTTGGTCTTGTCGTGCCGGCCCGGCACGGCCCGGCCCGTTTGCCACCTTCAAACTTGGATAAAGACAAAAACTCTAAAAACATAAAAGACTTGGGTGATGCCCACTAGCAATCATAGTTTGAATTATTTTTTCAACACGCCCCCTTAATTCAAACTACGTGAATGGCTGTACGCCCATCATATGACGAAATTTCTTCAACTTTTCTTCTTGCAAAGCTTTGAGGAAAATATCTGCCACTTGATATTCAGTGTTGCAATGCTTTAGCTCCACTTCTTCTTTGGTTGTGACTTCTCTAATGAAATGATAACAAATCTCAATGTGTGTGGACCCCGATCCGGGAGAGAGGTGGGGGACGAGCCCCCAGCGGCCTCTAGGATCATCCACGTGTGAAGGAGAGCTCTACCAAGGAACTCTCGAAACGGATGCCAACCTCATAGCATAGCACGAGTGGCCATATAAAAGAGATACCTCTCGATTCGGGAACAAGTCCGGATTCGAAACGTACATAAACAAACTCAGAGTCGCCATCCATGGTATACGGCCATGGATCCTTAAAAAAAAATATGCTCTGTATACCATGGATAACCAAAAATATATATGGGTCCGTGCCTGATTACGAATGGAAAAGGTTTGAAGAGCACCCCCAATTCGTCCGAGCACAAGCACTTGGTCTCTTATGCCATTTATTATTAACCTCGAAGAGTTTCGGGCGAAAAATCATATGAAATAGGAACAATTCCCAGGAATCGTCTACCTAAGCATGCATTTCCTGAGGATAAAGAAATAAGCATACACAAAATGAAATGAAAGATGTGTCACCTAAGCAAAGCTAAGTTATGAGTGACATGCCTATTAGGTGTTCTAAATTCTGGTGGACATACACATGCAAGCTACAGCTAAAGGTATAGTATCAGTACAAGAAAGTAAGAAAACACATCAAAACATAAAACACAAATCAATTCTATACATGACTAAACAAGACAAATCTTAAAACTCTAATGCAGGACTTGACTCGGACCAGAATGGTCGTCCACCCTGGCTGCGCTACGTATCCCGGCCTCGGGAAGAATCGGAGTCAACGTAGTTCGATGACCTATTCTAAACTACGATGCCTAACCATCTAGAACCGCTATCCTAGATTCGATCCATTAGACTCGACTAATTTTTAAAGCTTTTTACACAATTGCTTAAGTTCATGTGAATTGTAAGCTTTATGACTCTCTATATGTCCTAACTAATGCAAGTTGATTAGCCTTAAACTAATGCAGGTAGGCCCTACATCCTATGTGTAACTAAGTTGTGCATCCTAAAGAAAACCATGGGCTGACTATATGCTTTCTAGTCTAGCCATCGGTTCGACTAAATGTCTAACCGACCAACTCGAGGCCTCCTAACTCTAGGGGCACTCACACGACAGGACACACCATATCAATACAAATCAGGACAACCACCTAACTCTAAAACACCCCAAGCAGCTAAGACAGACTCATAACTCTAGGGGAAGATCTTTTGAAAAGGTTTTGAAGAAGCTTTGTATTTTTTGAAGGTTTGACAAATTTATTTTTAAAGGTTTGGCTGGACCTGGGATGTGGATCCCAGGCTGCACTACGTACCCCGTGGAAAGGGATCAAGCCAACGTAGTTCGGAAATGAACTCTCCTAATTACCACTAAAAAGCTTAACACTCCAAATGATATATAAAGCTTTTGATATTTTTTTAAAGTTTTCATATGTTTTTGAATTTTAAGATATTTCAAATGTTTTTGTTTTGAATTTTAAAGTATTCAAGTGTCTTTTAGATTTTTAAAACGTTTTCATTCTTTTGGTCAAAGACCTAAAGAGAACACACAAAGCAACAAACTAGGGCAAAACCCTAAAGCTACGGAGAAACCCCGAACAAGCAAACTAGTGTCAAAGACACTTGAACTAAACCACAAACAAGTAACTGAAATCTAAAGTAAAAGAGAAAGGATAAGGTTCCTAACAAGTCAAACCCGAACAAGACTAAGCTAGTCTCTAAGGATAAACCTCTAAACCAAACAATACTAAAGAGGAATTACAAATTGAGGTACAAGTAGGGGAGGTTCTATAAATGAGACACTGTATGCCTCCTATGGGTATCTCTCTATTAAACCGAGGTACACTCCCTAAGGGTAAATTTTAAATGAGGATTATCTCCAAATGAGAATTACCTAATGAGACATAGTGTGTCTCCTAATGAGGGCTCTACTATCTAAGAGGTGTCTAAAAGACTATGTTAGTCTACTAAATAAAGAGGGGAGCATTACTTGGAGTGAGCAAGTCCCCTAAGGATGATGGGCTTGGGTTGACACCTTCATCGCCCTTGTAATGAGGAAAAAACCCTATCTAAAGATATTTGAAAGACTTGGAAAGTCTACCAAATAAAGAGGGGAGCACTACTTGGACTGAGCAAGTCCCCTAAGGATGGACTTATGCTTAGCAAGAAACACTCATGAAACTAGGCCAGTTCCATAAAAGACTAGGAAAGGACAAATAAAGTGATAGAATGATAAAAAAATGAAGCATGCCTCGAAAGGGAAGGAGAAAAAAAGAGATGAGTAATACTTCTATATATGTATAAACCAATAGTAGCCCAATAAGCAGAGACATGTATCAATTCAGTTTTATATGATGCATGAGATCAAAATGATAACACAAGCATGCATTAATTGATGGTAATCTCATTTAATTATCAAAGTGAAAAGGGTTGTTCATATCAAAATGAGGTGAAAATTGTCAGCACTAAAGTAGTAAGGGCTGCTATTTTTTTTAAATGGGTGAAGTTACATGGGTGAGTAAGACAAATGTTTGCCTTTTCTATCAACAGGCCTAACTAACCTAGTCACAAAAAGATGTATCATTCATAACAGAACTAGAATAACAACATAAAAAAAAATCTCCATTATAGTAGAAATGACAAATTAGCTTTCATTCCATTACTGTATATGAACAGCACTAGCATAAAAAAAATCAACATACTATTATCATGAAAGCAACAAAAAATAGAGCGACTATCTTGACTAGTAACACCAACCATCAATCATGTAAAATTATTCAATGCCAAGAATATGCCCTCAACCCACAGTAATAATTGGACAATGAGAAACTAAATGACACTTAACTAAAATCACAACATATTTCAATAAATTCCAAAGTAGGGAGCTTACCTGGACACATTTCAAGAAGTTACCAAGACAATTTCAGCAAAAGCAAAGTAAGGAATCATCTCATCTTTAAAGTCAAATGTATCGTTGACAGGTTCCTCATTGTTATACACATTTCAAAGCTCACCTCACTTTAAAATCTTACCTCAGCTAAGAACCAAAAAGGAATATTTGGTTGGGGCAAAATTCAATAGGACTCAAACCTAACTTTCTCTTTGTAACAACTAAACATAGCTAGAAAGGCTGAATAAAATACAATTAAATCAACTAAATCCTCTGAATTTCCACCTGCCAGGTCAAATTCTTAATTACAACAAAATCACTCATGCCATAGGACACAAAGCTGATGATCATGAAATTATAACTAGACACTTCTCAAATATACAAGTCACGATTATAATGCTTTTTTTTTTTTTAGAATATGCCATCTAGTAATAATTCTATCATTATACAAAAGAGATAGAAAAAGGAATACAAAATGCTACATGCCCCAGATAATGGAAGTGCTAACTAAAGATATCTGCTAAATTGGTAAAAAAAATGAAAAAAGTAATGGAATGAAACTATTTATTCTTGCAATACTACACTCTAGTGAGGGCCTGAACCTACCATTATACTTACAAACAGATTCAATACAGAAAACATGAAACCATTTTAGCAATCAAATTTTTTTCGAAATATTAATATAAGCATGAATCATGTACATGGCAAAACATGGTTGTGCTGACACTAATCCCAAAATAAATAAATAGAAGAGTTGCATACAAATATTAAATTCTCAACCAAGGAATCAACATACAGCAAGGTTTTTCCTCTGTAAAGAAAATTCTACTCAGGACTCAATACAATGCAAAAACAGGGGTTGAACTGTGGACAGGTTTGCGCCAAAACTGGGGCCAAAACAGGGACTAATTATGGGTGAAAACTGGGCTCAACAAGGGCTGATTCGTGGGTGAAAACTGTGTACAAACAAGGGGCTGAAGTAGGTGAAAACTGTGTTGAAACAGGGGGCTAAATGATGGACAGAATTGTGCCAAACAAAGGACAGATTTATGTGCATGAACTGTGTTAAACAGTGACAGATTTACGTGTATGAATCTGTGCTAAACAGAGACAGATTTGTGGGCATCTAAACAGAATGGTAATTCCTTTCAAGGACATCCAAAGAACAAGCCAAGCATTTCTCAACAAGATGCCACAATATCCCAACACTCATAACAGATAAAGATATGATGGAATATCTAAATTTTCACACAAGATATGGCTTACTGACAACTAGAATCATGTATTAAGAGCCGGATATCAACCAAGAAATTATTCTCACAACATGGTAAGAAAAAAATCATTACTTCTCCAAATAAAGCACTTGACACTAGTAATCTCATTCAAATAAAAATGAAGAGAAGAAATATAGGCATGGATAGAGCTTCAATACTTAGAAAGTTGACTGAATAATGAGAAATGTACATGGCTTGCATTATGTTAAAATTGATAACAACATATCATGTGCTAAATAGATCGAAATCATTTCTCACTGTGATACTTCCTAAGATGGATTTCTACTTAAGATTTTAAAACCAATCCCAAGATATAAATTAAGCACAACAAGCATAACATGAGCTAATTCCCAATTGGGTTAAAAAATAAATTTTTTTTATCATGGTCATATCTTCAAATATCTGCACTGTTTCCAAATAACAAGGCTAAATAATATGCAATGGCTGAATATGCCTGATATAATGCAAACGAAACTAATGACATTTCCATGGCTTTATTTTGGTGAAACTTGAACTTACCTACTCCTTCCTTAATCTACTCTTGAAAGTTCAACTGGGCATCATAAAAGGCTTTGAAATATAGCTAAACAATAAAGGAAAGCATGCCTTCATTCCAACAAAACTTTAACCTGCTATAGATCATGTCCTAAATGATTGAAATTATCAGCCTATACATGACAATAGATCCTAATCATGCAATGCTTTTATGTCTGTCTTTGATTTTTTTTATAAACACTACCTGTAACCAGCTTTTGCACTTTATCATACTTTATCAAATAAAATAGTATTAGTTTCATAACAGTGAAGTCAGTTAATTTATCACATAAAGAAAATATGAAAATTTATCAAAGCATCATGCACACTTTACAAACTATAGTCAATGTTACAAGACACAGACCAAACAAACAAGTTTAATTAAATAACTTTACATGCTCAAACAAACATAAACGTTCCCAAAAAAATCTCAAAATCTCTGATATGCCTGTAGCGTTACTCATAGAATCTATTACCAATTCATAATCATGGATACTGTAGAGTGAATGAACTAAAGAACTACAGTAGTATTAAGGTCCATGCATTTTCCTTTCTTTTATCCATTCAATACAGATAACATCCACTAACATTTGATCATAGATCAAATGTATTTTTACATTAAATTTATCTAAGAAATAGAACAATTTTCTACTCTCAATCATTTATATACAGATCATACATTCACATGAGGCTCGAATAATAATAAAAAATATTTATTATCTAAGATTAAGAAGAAACCTATGCAAATCTTACAAAAATGACTAAAATTAGTAGACAAAATATAAATTAGAATATTCACGTTCTCTTTAATCAACAACAATATTAAATAATCTAAAATGTCAGGTTTGAACTTTAAAGTCCGATTGAAAATAACATCCACTCAAAAATAACAAAACAACACTAATTTGAGGAATCAAACAATCCACACAGACGATAGAAAAAATCAAACAAGATAAAAGAATAAAAGAATACCTTGGAAGTGATGCAACCTTGAATTTACCTCCGTATAGCTCCAAATTTGACTCTCTTTCTCTTAGATCCTCTTTTTCAGCTCTCAATTCCCTTGATCTCTCTTCCTTTTTCTTTTGAATTACAAAAATTACTCCCTCAAACATCAGATCGAAGCTTTGACCAGAATTCAGCGAATCCGATCGGAGAAGAAAGGCACAAAGTATTAGGCTTTTGAAAATTTGGGATTTTTCTCTCTCAAATCTCTCTCGATTTTCTACGAAAAAAAGAATAGTCCTTATTTCTCTCGTCTGATTTTCTTAGATATCCAAAGAAAAGCCATTGATATCGGCACACCCCAAATTAATGGGCGCACAGAAATGGTGGGCGCGCCAATTTTTGATAAGCGCGCGAAATCTGCTTGGGTCCGGACGGGATTATGCACCCCCCTTTTATACGAAAATGATATTTTTATCTCCTTTTCCCCATGGACAGCCCCTACCTTGATTAATTCAACCCCCTTATACACTTATACTACAATGCTCTCGAGGCTCGTTTACAAGGCAAATCAACTCGAATTTCGACGAAATTTTGCAGAGGCCATAGTGAGACTCTAATCTAGCTTAGGGTGAAGTTTGGGACCCTACCTAGTTGATTTGATGGGTTTTAGCACAAACACGGCGAACTTGGGTCCGGTCAAAATGGGGTGTCTACAATGTGCTTCGTCCTTCTTTAATGAACTGGATTCTTTGTCAAGGCAATTGTGGATTAGTTGTCACAAAACATCCACGTAGGTCCACTTTGTTCCTCCTTCAAATCACGCAAAATCCTTCGTAGCCAAATTGCTTGACAAGCTGTAGTTGTAGCAGCAATATACTCGGTACTTGGGAGCGCTGTAGTGAGTTGCTTCTTGGATGCCCAACCTATGACACGCGATCCAAGTCTAAAACAATAGCCCGTTGTGCTTTTCCGATCATCAATGAAACCTGCCCAATCACTATCAGAAAAACAAATCAATTTAGGGTTAGTGGCTTTTGCGTACACAGTACCAAAATTGATTGTGCCTTGGATGTATCGCATAATTCTCTTTGATGCCCCAAAATTATGCTTGCTTGGACTGTGCATAAACCTAGAAATAATGCTAATTGCAAACATAATATTTGTCCTTGTATGAGTTAAATAAATCAAACCATCAACAATGCATTTAAAATTCTTCTCATCTACCTTTTCAACACCATCTTGTAAAATAAGTTTCTCATTAGTATTCATAGGTGTTTTTGCAGGTGCACAATTTGCCATTCCAAAGTTTTCATTAAATCCAAAGCATACTTTTTCTGACTTATGAAAATCCCATTAGATCCTTGATTGACTTCAATTCCAAGAAAATAGTGTAATAAACCTAAGTCTGACATTTCAAAAAATTTCAACATACTCTCTTTAAATCCCTTAACCATATCAAAAGAACTCCCAGTGTATATCATATCATCCACATATAAGCAAGCAACTAGGATATTATCACCATGAATTTTAACATAAAGAGTTGGTTCACTAGCACTCTTTTGAAATGAGCTTTCAAGAAAATACCTGTCAATTTTACTATACCATGCTCTTGGCGCTTGTTTAAGCCCATAGAGTGCCTTCTTCAATTTGTACACTTTATGCTCCATGCCGTTGATTTCAAAACCTTGAGGTTGAATCCACATAAACTTCTTCCTCAGGTTCTCCATTTAAAAAAGCTGATTTCACATCAAGCTGAAAAACTTGCCAATTCTTTTGAGCTACTAAAGCCAAAATAGTTCTAATAGTATATATTCTAGCGACAGGTGCAAATATTTCAAAGTAATCAATACCTGGCTTTTGGGCATAATCTTTTACAACTAACTGACCTTTATGCCTTTAGAGAGAACCGTCGGCATTGAACTTAGACTTGTAAATCCACTTAAGTCCAATTGCTTCTTTGTTTGGTGGCAAATCTACCAATGTCCAAGTATTGTCCTTCGTAATTGCATCAATCTCTTCCTTCATTGCATCACACCATTCTTTCTTTTTCAATGCATCAACAAAACTAGAAGGCTCCATTGCAAAACAGGCAAACTCACATGAATCATATATATCAGCAAGACTTCTCATTCTCATGGGAGTGGAATCACCAAATGAAGTTGGAGACTCATCAGGATTTGGTAAACAAATCTCAAGAAAAGATGTTTCACTTGATGTGTTTTCATTTAGAACACATAAGGGGCTTCTACATCATTTTTCCAATTCTAAGCATCTTTTTCATTAAAAATAACATCATGACTTATGATCAATATTTTAGAAATAGGATCATAAAGCCAGTACCCTTTTGTTTCCATACTATAGCCAATAAAAATACACTTCTTACTTTTATCATCTAACTTTTATCTTTTTTCAGAAGGACCAAAAGCATATGCTATGGAACCAAAAATTTTAAAATAACTCACATTGAGTTCTCTTTTGCTCCAAGCCTCATATGGAGTTTTTCCTCGAACTGCTTTTGTAGGAGTGCGATTGGATTGGTATACTGTTGTGGCTACTGCTTCAGCCCAATAATCATTAGGCAACCCTTTGTCTTTTAACATGCTCCTTGGCCTCAACAAAGGTTCTATTTTTTCGCTCTGCGACTCCATTCTGTTGTGGGGTATAGCTCGTTGTCAACTGTCTTTTGATGCCACTTACTTCGTAGAAATCCTGAAATTCTTTGGAATTAAATTCACCACCATGGTCAGTACGAAGAGTAATAATAGAATGACCACTTTGATTTTCGACAAGTGCCTTGAACTGATTGAAAATAGAGAAAGCCTCATCTTTTTGTTTCAGAAAATAAACACATGTCATCCTTGTGTAATCGTCAACAAATAGAATAAAATATTTATTTTCGCTCAAGGATAAAATTTGCATAGGGCCACAAATATCGGCATGTATAAGCATCAAAGGCTTATATGCCCTCCAAGACTTACCACTTGGAAATTGCTCACGGTGGTGTTTTCCTAAAACGCAAGATTCACACACTTTTCCATCATATTTCAAAAAAGGAATACCAACAGTCATATTCAATTTTTGCAATAAAGACAATCCACCAAAATTTAAATGTCCATATCTTTTATGCCATAACATAGAGTCATCATTAGATGCACTGAAAGCATTGAATACTAGTTTAGAAAATACTAGTGGAAACATCTTATTTTCTTTCATCTTAATCGACAAAATTAGTTTCACATTTTCTTATAATAAAGTTTACATTCTCCTTCATCAAAGATAGCACGGTAACCATTTTTTATCAATTGGCCCAAACTTAGCAAATTTTGAGCCAACCCAGGAACATACATAACATCTTGAATTTGTTTCTTGCCAACCATTGTAGAAACTACGATGGGACCAATTCCATAGGCATTAACATGATTGTGATCACCCATCCTTCTCGTGGTTTGATAGTTTCATCTATTTCGAGAAAATAATCTTTGTTCCCGGTCATGTGGTTACTACAACCACTATCTAAATACCATATTTCATCATTCAATTCAAAATTGGTAGTAAGACATGATAAAAATACGTCATCTCCTTTTTCAACTTTTTCATTACTTTTCTCTTCATGATAATTTGCTTGTTCCCTAGCCTTTTGATGACAGTTTTTTTCAATATGACCATACTTTGTGCAGTAAAAATGTTATGGTAAATTTCTATTTTGATTTCCACTATCCTTATACCAACAATCCTTATCAGCATGGTTTGATTTCCTGCAAAAAAACAAAATAATGAAGTAGATTTATGGTTATCTCCACTTTGATTTCTTTGATAACCACTGAATTGGTCTCTACCTCTTCCTCTGCAGCAGAATCCACCACGTCCATGGCCTCTTCCTCCTTGAAAACCTTTATTTGAATCATTAGATCTTTTCTTCGAATCAACTTTTGATTGAAACGCTTGTTCTAGTGAATTTTCTGTAGTGTTATTCAATCTCCGCCCATGTGCTTGCAAAGAACCTATTAATTCATTCATAGAATATCTAGTTAAATCTTTAGACTCTTCTATGGTAGCAACTACATGATCAAATTTATTTGGTAGACTCCTTAACACTTGTTCAACAATTTTTTGATCATCTAATTTTTTTTCCCATAAGTTCTAATTTGATTTACAATAGAACTCACTCTACAGAAAAACACTTGAATTAATTCAGAATTTTTCATAATCAAATTCTCAAAATCACGACGAAGGATTTGTAACTTAACAGAAATTCCCTTCATAGTACCTTGATATTCTTCTTGAAGCAAATCACATGCTTCTTTTGATGTAGTTGCAGCCATGATCCTTGAAAATATTAGTTCATCCATGGCTTGTTGGATGAGGAAAAGAGTCCTTTCATCTTTCTTTTTACTCTCCTTCAATTCGTTATTTTGTACCGTCGTCATACTTATTCTCCACCAATTCCCATAATTCATAAGACATAAATAACGTCTTTATGTTAATAGACCAAAATTAAAAATTATCACCTTTAAATAAAGGAACACTTTGCTAAAAATTTGAAGAATTAGTGTTAACTGCCATGTTGCGAACTTACTGAATCCTTGCCGGTGTTTTCTTGAATTCACCCTGGCTTTTCTGCTCTGTGGAAATCCCAAGACATTCTGCTCTAATACCACTTTGTAAAATTAAAAGAACTAGAAATACACAAATAGATGAAGAGGATCGGAGAGGATATTAACGAAAGAAAACGTATATGCACTTTTTTATTACTAGTAAAAATGCATGTGCGATGCACATGCTATCCATTTAAATTATCCATTTAAAATTGTACACACCACATCATAGGTTGATCTAAACCGTCCATGTGATGGAACACAACATCAATAGGTGGTGCCCGTAAAATCATTTCCATAGACTGATCCTAGCCCTCCAATCTATAGAGGTTTCCATGATTGTTGTTCCTGTTAAGGTGTCCAAAATTTGTCAATATTTTTACAGGTGTCCTGCATTCGTAATATCAACATTTCTGTAATTTGACCCGCACATGGTTAATAAGGAAAAGTAGTTTTTTCGTCATCGTTAGGGGTGCAACTTGGGTGTCAACCCGACCCAATTCGGGTTAGGATGGGTCGGGCTGGCCCGATTTGATGTGGTACCAATTGTTGACCACCTCAACTCAAGCCGGGTTGTTTTGGATTTTGAGAACCAATAGTGAGTCACCAATAATAAGTTTTTAACTCACAATCGGTTCTCAAAATCCAAACCAAACAGGGACTAACAATTAACAAAAGGAAATATTCTCCGCACTACTATATCTTGATGATCACACTCCTCACTTTATTCAAGTACGGTATGGCCCACACCATAAGATTATCCAAACCGTCCATTGTGGACTGTGGAGACTGTTTCAATGTTGAAAAAGAAAAACACACATATACAGAACTTCTTCAGATGGAACCCAAATTCGGGTTTCGGGTCGGGTCGGGTTGCCCGACAACCCAACCCGATTTCCAATTGGGGTTGATTTTTCCCAACCCAACCCTATCTGTGAAAAAGCCTAACCCGACTCAACCCAAATTCGGGTTTAACCCGTCGGGTTCGGGTTGAACCCGTCCTGCGTGAGACATCCAAGTAACAAAGACGGTTTGAAATTATATATAGTGCTAATGTTCTCACTACCATATTTTATAATGGCACTACTCACCGTATTTTGATAATCGCACTCCTCTCTCTATTAAAATGTACGGTATGGCCCGTACCCTGTGTTGGTACTTTTCGTATGTAGATTACAATTTTACGCTGAAATAATTTCTCATAGAGATAGATGTTAGATATCAGCAAAGGGGTTAATGGTAAAAGAGTAATGCTGACATGTAAATCCCACACAAAAAGAAAAAAAATTTCTTTTGGATGGGCCACTTCCTACATAGCTTGTGCCCCAAAATAATTTTCATAGGTGGATCCGAACCCTCCGATCTATAAAGGGTTATAGGTTGCTCTAAACCGTCCATGTGATGGAACACAACATCAATCGACTGTGCCCGTAAAACCATTTCCATAGGTTGATCCTAGCCCTCCAATCGACAGGAGTTTCCATAATTGTTGTTCCTCTTTAGGTGCCCGGAATCTATCAATATTTTGCAAGTGTCCTGCATGAGTAATATAAAGTAGTTCTTTCGTCATTGTCATATGTCTTTACCTCTTGTTGGTAGTTTTTTGCCGTGCCGGTACTTTTCATCTGTAGATTACGATTTGACCCTCAAATAATTTCTCATAGAGGCAGATGTTAGATATCAGCAAAGGGGTTAATGGTAAAAGAGTAATGGTGACGTGTGGATCAAAATGTGGGACAAAAGCAGAAATAATGGCAAATGACACAAATGCCCTTACATGTGGGATACAATTGGAATTATGGTAGTGGAACACAAGCGGAAATAACAGCAGAGGGCGGAAGAACTTAACCCATCAGCAAAGGGGTTAATGGTAAAAGAGTAATGCTGACGTGTGGATCAAAAGGTGGGACAAAAGCGGAAATAACAGCAAATGACACAAATGCCCTTACATGTGGGATACAATTGGAATTATGGCAGTGGGACACAAGCGGAAATAACAGCAAAGGGTAGAAGAACTTAACCCACGATTCCACCTTTATATATGGTAGTTAGATTTTCTTCATCTCACCTCATAACCCAAACTAGTCTTTAAATAGACCACCTATACGTGCAACCATCACACGCTACTGACGTGTGCAACCATCACACGCTACTGACATTTTTCTTTTTCTTCACAATTCCAGTTAGACTATAACACAACTTGAATAGAGAAACTCTACCTAGCTAATATCCTTTATGAAGAAAAACTAGCACAACCGACACTAGAAGATACTTTGGACTCTTTAAAACCCAAACTTGGATAAAGACAAAAACTCTAAAAACGTAAAAGACTTGGGTGGGGCTCACTAGCAATCATTTTCAATTATTTTTTCCAACATAAATTTAGAGCAAAGATATATTCGCACCCCTTTAGGATGATTGCACCCCTGTTAATGTGAATTATGGCAGACTGGAACTTTTTATGTGTACAAGGAGTGAGAATCATCCTACAGGGGTGCGAATTTAGCGTCTCCATAAATTTATGCTTCATGCCCTCTTTTCAATTCCTTTGACTGTGTGGTTTTTGTAACACCCGGCCCTACCTTGGGTCAGTGATACAGGTGCAACTCAACCGATCGAGGGTTGGATGTTTCGCAAGCGTAATTGGATTGATCGGAAAACAACAAATCTGTGATCGGACCGCTCAGGACCCTCGGATCGATGCTCGGACAATCCAGATCGACAATGGGGCCAAAGAATTTGGCAGAAGATACTATCATCAGACGAATCTTCCAAAAAGGCTACCAGGAGATTCAAGCATGTTCAAGATCGATGGCCCAATTCGATTGCTTCGAAATTTGATCAACGAGGCACATAGAAATACTTTCTTAAGGTTTATAGTTAGTAATTTCATATTTTCTAGTAATTTGATTTAGGATTTTCATAAATTAGCCTTCGTACATTAGTTATTTCCCTGAGTTAATTAGGAGTTCCATATTAGCAACTATCTATTAAGGTTTTTTGTTTTAAATGCAACCTTCTTTATTATCAGATAGAAAATTGTTGCTTAGCTGCTTGGAAAGAAGCTGCTGAAATTACCCACTTAACATTCTCTTGTAAGCGCCTTTTAGAAAGCATTGAAGTGGAGTAGTGGTTCAATTTCGGTACTTACAACCACCAAATCTTGGATGTGGCATTTGAATTCTAATAGTTGCAAATGTTGCTACTTTGATAAACAAAGACCAAGTGGAAGAGCAATCTCGCTAAATTTGGACGTGTAGGGGTGTTTCTTTGGCTTTAGGATTTAAGGAGATTTTTAGGAAGTTCACTACAAGTTTACATTAAGTTTGAGATTGTAGTCAGTTTCAAAAGGGATGATTTTTAGGAGCAAGTTTAAATTGGCTTTTATTTTAATTGTTTTGGGTCCTAAATAGCGTTTACACCCATTTTTGAAATTTATTCGGCTAGGAAAGCTTTAGTTAGCCGATATAAGATTTGCACCAGGTTTATTAAGCACCCTATAGATGAATGAAGTTAGGGCCCGTTTTGATGCTGAGAAGATTTTGATTTGGATTTCTCACATTTGCAGCCCATTTTGCATTGTGATTTGGATCCGGATCAAATCCTTGGATGTCCAAATCAGCAAGTGATAGTGAAAATATCAGATTTCCAAATATGATGTGGAAATAAGTAATTAGAAATCCACATATCTGGCAGTTTCCTTCTCCATCTTTGCTCCTCAATGTAACGAGCCAGCAATTGTAACAAGCCAGCAAGATTCACAATCAGCAAGAAGAGTAACCAGAACCTCCATTACAAGACATACATTCTACAGATTTTTTTCCTATTCCCTCCTCCTCTGTTTTTCTTATTTATAGCCTATGTACTAGCCTATCTAGTTCTAACTAACTTCCACAACTTCCTAACTGATTCTGTTATGCTCATTCTTTATATGTAATCCTTAAGCCTAGCTGTCACCTCTCTCTTTCTATTGCTGACTCTTCTTGCTGATTGTGAATCTTGCTGGCTTGTTACAATTGCTGGCTCGTTACACGCCCCGGGGACAAAAAATGGACCATGAAAATGTACAAATATAGTGTTCCTTTCATGGTTGCTCATAACAATCCCGTTTTCTATGATGGACTTTTCTATTGCTTAGGCCAGGGCGGCAACTTGGGGGTTTTTTATCCTAGCAAAAAATCTTGGAGCGTTCTTGACCAACCTAAAGTGGACAACTCGGAGACCTACGAAGATGAGAAATTTATGGTAGAGTCTGATGGAGAGCTGTTATCAGTGTTCGCAGATCATCGCAAGGGTTCGGTTCATGTTTTTTGGTTGGACCGACTTAAGATGCTATGGATGGCTTCAAATGACTTGAGAAAGCAAAGTATCTTTCTCAGTCCGGGAAGATCTCTTTTTGTAGCTGCAACGGTAAGAAAGATGGAAAACAAGATATATTTCCCTTACCAGCGTAATTTAACTGACAGTTGCATATTCTATTCCATGGATGCAGAATCCTCTAAATTAAATTTTCACAAGTTCAGGAGATACGTCAATAGCATCTGGATTTATAACCAGAATGGATGATTTTTTTTTTTCTGGTGGAAAGTTCAGAGCTTAAGTCGGTTTTTGAGGTTTTTTTTTCTTCTATTAGGTAGTTTTAGTTGCATCAGGAGGTTTTAAATGAGAAAGTTTTGGCGGTACCACTATAAGGATGTAAATTGCAAGAAGCAAAAGGTGGTTTATAAATGAAAATTTTATAGTTTTGTTTGATGTTTTTGGAGACCACTTTCATGTTCTCTTTGCTGTTGATCTTGGAAGACCCTTGTACCCATGGATCCGGAGGATAATCCTCACATTTGGCTGCAAAAACCAAAAGGGCAGTGTTATTGTGGAATGATTTTGATCTGGCCTTGAGGTCTGGCATTGAGGTCGAAGTAGAATAACTAGTATCCTACAGTACCCTACCTTCCGGTGGGGTTATCGCACTGGTAGATGACCACATTTGACAAATTTATTTACCTGCCAGTGGGGCTGTGACACTGGAATTAAATTTTTAACTGTCAATGGGAATGTGGCATTGACCGTACCCTAGACTGATAAGCATAAAGTAATTTATTTAAATTGTATTGCATATGATTTAGTGGTGTTTTCAACTATAAAAAATATTTTTCTTATGAGAAGCGTCTTTATAAAATGTTTTAGAATTCTTTATATTAAACGCATACATATGCTTGATCCAACTGATATAGTTACTTGTTGAGCTGTCAAACTCACTCTGCTTCTTCTTGTTTCAGGAGGAATGGGTGATTAAGAATTAGACTATATTTATTTTGTCAACTAGAGACTTAGAGTTTTTATTCAGGTATTGTCAGACATGTGATTTGGAGTTTTATGGACAATAAAATACCTCGTATTTAATTATTTATTTCTTTAGCAAATTTAGATTGCTATGTATGCTTGTGTAATGCTTGTAGTTATCACGAGCCTATCCCATGATCTCGGTTTGGGGGGTGGAAGTTTTTAGATTTGGAAAGGGAAAGAAAGAGAAGGTCTTTGCACCTAACACCACGCCAAAGGTCTATCCATGGAGTACAACCTCATATCATTGTCCATTGTCATTGTCAGATCCCTACCACCAGTGACAAGTGATAACTGCCTAATCGGCCGTAACACAAATAAACAAAATAAAAAGGAAGAATAGGAAAGAGGATGGTTGATTCGAGGCAACCGGGACCTCCTAACAGCTCGGTTCGAGAGGAGCCATTACTCTCCTACAAACTTAGTTTCTATTTTACTGTAAATTCTCTTCTTCTTTTTTATTAAAGATAAACATGCCTTTTAAATAGAGCAACTACAGCCCACATTTTGCAGTTACATGGATAATACCATAACCCAAAACATAAGGAGAAATAATATCAGCTACGATTTCTAATAACAATCACAAATCAAATAAAATAACTAAAAGCCTAAAAAGTGGGATTTATTTGTGCATGCATCAGAAAGGGGTCAATCCAAAAAACAACCAAACTGGTCTTAACTAGCTACAGCAGTCGACACCCAGATTGTTTCATGGCATTTCACCAGCTGATAACCTACCAGGAAACTACTCTCACTAGAGAAGGGGGTGATACAGCGAATCGTTCGAACAAACCAGGAGCTTTCTCACTTGTCACCACCAGTAGGTGTTTACTTCACAATAGAATTATGTATTTGTGCATGCATCAGAAAGGGGTCAATCCAAAAAACAACCAAACTGGTCTTAACTAGCCACAGCAGTCGACACCCAGATTGTTTCATGGCATTTCACCAGCTGATAACCTACCAGGAAACTACTCTCACTAGAGAAGGGGGTGATACAGCGAATCGTTGGGACAAACCAAGAGCTTTTGTGCATGCATCAGAAAGGGGTCAATCCAAAAAACAACCAAACTGGTCTTAACTACATAGAGATGATGGATTGGAAGCTTGTGAGTCTAGCTTTCTTCTATTTCTCCCATCCCTTTTTCAAAGAGGATTGCTTCAGCCGGTTGTGCTCGGCGTCAAATTGGTATCAAACCTGGTTTGCAAAAATTTCTTAACTTCTACAATTCTTTGAAAACATTACAAAGAAAATTGTTAGATCTGAGCCAACAGGAACGGGCTACATTATCGGTCATGGCAAAAAATTCCAGATCCATGTGTATTCATATCTACAATGAGTTAGTGTTTCCCATCATTTTTTTTATATATAATCTTGGATTTGTCTGCCACTAGAAATCATATTTTCATGAAATTGTTTCAAGTTGGAAGCCGCTCTTGTAATAAATTTGAAGCTGATTTGGGGATGTGAGAATTAACATTTAAGTTCTACTATGAATTCTGGGTCTAATATTTCCGGGTCCCGTTGAGGAATATAGGTCTAGCATAAAGGCGGCAGAACTACGGGAGGTCGCTGGAGTGTCATCTCCAGTCTCCATATCCGAAGTAAACCTGAAACGCACGGAGCGCGAATTGGTGAGACTTCAATCGGATATCAATTATGATTCTGGATCGCATAGCAAAGGTCTCACATCCCAGAAAAAAGGAAGAAAGTCTGGTATCAGGGCGGGGAGGAATTCATCGGAATACAGTTGTTAATGAAGATTTTATCCTGGAATATAAACGGCTTGGGCTCTCGGGAGAAAAGAATTCAAATCAAAGCATTAGTTAAACATCGGCGCCCTGAGGTTGTTTGTCTTCAGGAAACAAAGATGGAGCAAATCCGTAACATAGATATGAGAAGCATGGGGTTCAATACTGACTGGAATTTTGCTTTCTTAGCATCCAGAGGAGCTTCAGGGGGCATCTTGGTGGCTTGGGATTCAGTCTTGTGGGACAGCACGGATGTTTGGCGTGGAGTTTTCTCTCTCTCCGTTGCTTTCCGAAAATGCAATGATAATTCAGTCTGGTTCTTCTCAGGCGTCTATGGTCCTTTGTCATCCTCTGAGAAGTGTCTTTTTTGGGAAGAATTAAATCAGACGCGACGCCTATGTTCCGCTCCTTGGTGTATCGGGGGGGATTTCAATGAAGTTCTAGGATCAAGAGATCGACTTGGGGGTCAGCGAGTCACTGCGGGCATGAGATCTTTCGCTGATTTCATCGCAATCAACGAGCTCGCAGATTTACCTTTGGGTGGCTCCTCTTTCACCTGGGCCAGAGGTTCGAACCGGAGTCGGCTTGACCGATTTCTTCTCTCGGGTGACTGGTTGGCAATTCTTTCTGAAGTCTATCAGCAGGCTTTACCCCATTCAGTTTCCGACCATTGCCCTCTCCTTTTGTCTCCTAAAATGGAGTTCTGGGGCCCGCCCCCCTTCAGATTTGAATTAGCTTGGCTGGAAAATCCCCAAATGGAGGCTCTCTTAGTCCGATGGTGGTCTGAAAGCGTCTTTGAAGGTCCAAGGGACGTAGTTATAGGCAAAAAATTACGCTTCATTAAGGGGAAATTAAAAGAGTGGGATAAGGAGCAAAAAGAAGTGGACCAAGGCAGGAAGAGGATTCTTGAGGACAGATTGATGGAGATAAATACATTGGCAGAGAGTGGTTTGGCCTCGGCGGAGGATTATGAGCAACAAGGAAGATTAATTCAAGAGCATAAAGAGTTGTTGATGCTTAAAGAAATCTCTTGGCGCCAAAGATCTCGAGTCAAGTGGTTGTTGGAGGGAGATAAAAACACAGCCTTCTTCCATGCCATGGCTAGTGCTCGCAGAAGAAGGAACAGAATTGAATCCTTAGAAGTGGAGGGGGAGATTGTATCTGACAAGGAGCGAATTATTGAAGAAATTATTGAATTCTACAGATCTTTATACTCAGCTGATGGGATGTTACGCCCAATTCCTCAAGACATTTGTTTTGCTAGCTTAAGCCTGGAAGACTCAGCCGGATTGGAAATCCCTTTCTCTGAGGTGGAAATCCAATCAGCACTATTTTCTCTGGCAAAAGATAAAGCCCCTGGACCCGATGGTTTTTGTTTGGCTTTCTTTCAAACTTGCTGGGAAACAGTAAAATCGGACATTCTTCGATTCTTCATAGAATTTTTTGAGGGAGCCATCCTTGACAAAGGGACAGGTGCAACTTTTCTCGTCCTCATTCCAAAAATTGAAGGAGCAACAAAAAGCTCGAATTTTCGCCCGATTAGCTTGGTGGGCAGCCTTTACAAAGTCCTCGCAAAGGTTTTGGCGGATCGTATCAAAGTGGTTCTTCCTTCAATTATATCGGTCTGTCAGAGTGCCTTTATAAGCAACCGGCAAATTCTTGATTGTTCTTTAACAGCCAATGAAGCCATTGACTATTATCGGAGGAAGGGGGAAGGTGGCATTCTATGCAAGCTTGACATGGAGAAGGCATATGACAGAGTGGATTGGGCAGCATTAGATTTTCTCATGGGTCGTATGGGCTTTGGGGGTCGGTGGAGAGGGTGGATCCGGAACTGCTTATCGTCCGCCTGGTTTTCTGTCCTCATCAACGAATCAGCAAAAGGATTCTTCAAATCTCCTAGAGGATTGCGGCAGGGCGATCCTCTCTCTCCTTTTCTTTTCCTGATTGTGGCCGAATCACTGTGCAGACTGCTGAAAAAAGGAAGTGAGTTGGGGCTATATCAAGGGTTCCTTATTGGCGAGAGTAAGGTGGAAGTATCGCTTCTTCAGTTTGCGGATGACACTCTTCTGTTCTGTTCTCCGGTCATATCCCAGATTCTTAACCTTAAAGCTATGCTTCGTTGTTATGAGATGGTTTCGGGTCAAAGATCTAATTTCGCAAAATCTCGGTTGTTCGCGATCAACGTTTCTGAGAGCGATGCATCATTTTTCGCCGGAATTATGGGGTGTGGTTTAGATGTCTTTCCAGCAACCTATCTGGGTCTTCCTCTTGGTGTGGGTCGACCGAAACACAACCTATGGGCTCCTATTATTCAAAGGATTGAGCGACGTTTGGCCACCTGGAAGCGCCGGTTGGTTTCCAAAGGAGGTAGATTAGTGCTTATAAAGGCCATTCTATCCAATATGCCGATATATTTTCTATCTCTTTTTCAATGTCCCGCCTCGGTTGCTAAACGCATCGAACAAATTCAGAGACGCTTCCTGTGGGGCGGATCAGGGTCTTCCAAGGGGGTCTCCCTGATTAAATGGAGTATGGTCTGCTTGCCTACTAAAAATGGAGGTTTGGGTATCAGGAGGGTTCAGAGTTTTAACCAGGCCCTTATGGGCAAGTGGCTGTGGAGATTTGGCGAAGAACAATCCTCTTTGTGGGTCCGGGTCATTGGAAGTAAGTATGGTTCAGATCATGGGCATTGGGACTCTGTTGATAATTTTAAACTCAAAGGTCTCACGGTTTGGAGGGACATCTTGAAGTTGAAGTCGTTATTTGCTCCTGGCGTCCGATTCAGAGTATAAAGGGGGGATCGGATTCGGTTCTGGCAGGATCCTTGGTGTTCGGACGTTCCTCTTCAAGTGATTTTTCCTGACTTATTCATCGTTTCATCTCAGAAAGAGGCCTGGGTATCGGAATGTTTTGCAAGGGAACATGGGAAGGTGGCTTGGTCTCCTAAGTTTCGCAGAGACTTCTTTGTTAGGGAGTTAAACTCTTACAGCGCCCTCCTCTCCTTATTGGATTCTTGCTTCATCAAGTCTTCGGGCGTAGATCGTCGGATTTGGATTTGGAATCCTTCGGGGATATTTTCAGTCAAATTTTTTTATAACCATCTGATCCCTTCTTTAGTGGAGCATGTGTCCTCCTCGGTTTGGAGACAATCTTGCCCTCCGAGAGTTGCTTTCTTTGGGTGGTCGGTTAGCTGGGGCCGCATTCAAACTATGGATTTTTTGAGGAAACGAGGAATGTGGTTGGTAGATCACTGTCCTCTATGTTTATCCGCTGGGGAATCCATTGACCACCTTTTCATACACTGTAAGGTCGCTCGCCATATTTGGGGTCTTATTTTTTCTCGTTTTGGAATCAGTTGGGTCCCCTCCAACTCTATGGCTGAATTCATTCAGAGTTGGGCCTGGACTCCTTGGAAAAGGAAAGGCAGAACGCTGTGGAAGATGTGTCTCCTGGCCTCATGGTGGTTCTTGTGGAAAGAGAGGAATGCTCGTATCTTTGAAGGGAAGGCTAGATCTCCCTATTGGATTTATATTCAGTTGATAGCTGCGGTCATATCCTGGGCTCGAAGCCTTCCCCTGTTTCGTTTTGTTTCAGCTTTCGACCTCTGGGAAGGATGGTCAATCATATGCTTGGAATCGGCTACCAAAGTAAAAATCCTCCCCTCCTGGATTCCTCCTCCTCCGGGGTCCCTGAAACTTAACTTTGACGGATTGTCTATCGGCAATCCAGGAATGGCAGGAGTAGGGGGGTTATGTAGAAACCACAAAGGGGAAGTCCTCTGGGCCTACTCGGGGCCTATCGGAGTGGCAGACTCAAACGAGGCAGAGGTCCGAGCCGTTCATAGCGGGCTTCTCTCGATGCCTCGTCTAGAGTGCGACAAAATTATCGTCGAAGGGGATTCCTTAAATGTTATTCGCTGGCTTTCGGGTAACGCTTCTCCCCCTTGGCGATTTTTGCCTCTCTTAGAGGAAATAGAGGACAGAGCTAAGGGCTCATCAATAGTTTTTCGCTATGTCAGGAGATCAGCCAATGCGGAAGCAGACACCCTTGCCAAGAAAGGAGTCTTTCGGGCCGCGTTTGAGTGATTTGACTATCTACCTCCTTGAATTATTGTACTGTAATCTTTGTATTATCTTTGTTCCTTCAGGACCACCTCGGTTCTGTTTTTACATATATATATATATATATATATTCTGTTGCCCTTTTCAAAAAAAAATGAATTCCAAATAACTCTGCTGCTAGTTGAGGACTCGGCAGAGAAAATTCAGGAATTGATATTGTAGGATTTTCGTAATATTGGTTTGTGGAATTAAGTCAAGCAGATTGGGACCTTCCAGAAATCCATCTACCTTGCACATTCAAACTCTGTGAGTTGCCATTCTGTTTAAAATCTTTACATGCCTTAAGTAATCCTACCTTAAGAGTTGGAACTTCTTTGAAACTGCTTCAGGTCTGGAAGGTTAGATCTGATTGGAGTTTTAGGAATCCTCTCAACTAAAAACTAGTTGAAAGACGAACTTTCGGTCCAAATGAAACATCCTTGCATAATGTTTTAGACCATATTTCAATATCCTGTATATTGTTTTGGAGTTTACCATTTGCAAAGCTGTAGTTTGATTGTTGCAAATGGCTGGTGGACTTGGGCAATTTGTGAGATAAATGATGTTTCCCTCTTCTTCAAAATAACTTGTAAGTAGAGTAAGTTGCTTGCCATCTGTTTGTGTTGCTGCCATTGGTTAAAGAAGAACAATCTGCCCCACAAGTGCTTGTTGAAACTCTTGTGGAGGCCATTTGGAGAATACCATTGAATTGACTAAAATTACTTATGCCACATGCAAGATCTGTTGTGAGTTGGCCGATTTAATATTTGCATTTGCAAGCTAGAAGCTCTGGTTTTTTTTGGGCATTATATAAGCTATGGAAATTTAATGGTTGAGCAAGGCACTTGATGTTGAAGAAATCTAAGTTTCCTACAATTACATGTGGTGTTGAATTATCTACATGCATTTATGGAAGTAACGAAACTCTAGGGATGCTATGTTTGTTGAAAGTTGTCTTTGGGCATGAGAATTTGGTCACTGCTATGCTTCGATGGATTTAACTCATGAGTAATTTAGCCATTATTCTGTCTCCCCCAGCCGATGCCCAAGTCAAACAGCACAACCGTTATGCAGCTCTTGGTATCAATGACTCAGCTCCTTCCACTTCCGAGAAGCCAAATCAGCAGATGGTCTACCCTAAAGATTCAATTCATATCGAAGAGAGCTCAAGCCTCTACAAGGCAGACCCAGTACAGATAAAACCCCCACCTCTATTCCCAGATCTTCTAATGAAGATACTTGGCAATTAGTTAGCAAAAAAAAAGGGAAAATTCTTCCATTGATGAACAACATCCCTGGAATCAGAACCCCTTTCATGTACAGATCCTATAGTTTTCTTTAGGATGCACAGCCTAGTTACACATAGAATTTAGGGCCCACCTGCATTAGCTTAAGGCTAATCAACTTGCATTAGTTAGGGTATATAGAGAGTCCTAAAAATTACAATCCACTTGAACTTAAGCAATCGTACAAAAAGCTTAAAAAATCAGTCGAGTCTAGGAGAGCGGTTCTAGATGGTTAGGCATCGTAGTTTAGAATAGGTCATCGAACTACGTTGACTCCGATTCTTCCCGAGGCCGGGATACGTAGAGCAGCTGAGATGGACGACCATCTTGGTCCGAGTCAATGCATTAGAGTTTTAGGATTCATCTTATCCAGTTATGTTTAGAATTGATTTATTTTGTATGTTTTACTGTGTTTTCTTACTTTCATGTACAGATCCTATACCTTTAGCTGTAGTATGCATTTGTTTGCACACCAGAATTCAGACACCAATTAGGTATGACACTCATAACTTAGCTCTTTAGGCTTGTCACTCAGAATCTAGCTACCCCTAGGTGACACTTATTTTATTTCTTTTGTGTGTGCTTATTATTCATTTCCGAGACATGCATGATTATATAGACGTTTTCTCGGAGATATTCGTTCCCATTTCATTTGACTTTCGCCCAAAACTCTTCAAAATCAATAATAAATGGCATAAGAGACCAGGTGTTTGCACTTGGGCGGATGAGGTGCTCTTTAGACCTTCCGAATTCGTAACGAGGCACAAACCTTCTTTTATATCTCTGGTTATCCGTTGCAACAGAGGATAGTATGGGATCCTTGGCCCACTTCCTTGGATGGCGACTCTTCTTTGTTTAAGGTACGCCTCGAATCTGGGCTAATCCCCGAATCGAGAGGTATCTCACCCTTTGCATCGCCACTCATACTGTGAGGGGCACTTCTTTCGAGAGTTCCTTGGTAGAGCTCTCCATTCACGTGGATGATCCTGAGACTCAGCGTGTGGGGCCTGTTCCCCGCCGTCTCTCCCGGATCGGGGTCCACAATACCACATGGCTTGACCATACAAGTGGACCAGGTACCTGGGCTTTCCAAGTGGGCACACAGATATTTAGGAGAGGAATCATATTTGTCATAACTTCATTGAAAGAGTGGAGAGTCTCCTAAACTCTATCTTAGCTATAACAAGAAATAACCCTCTTGTCCCCTTATACCTTAAGTGTACTCCTCAGTTATCTTTCACCCTTGGGACAAAACTCTTCTTGAGTATGCCTGGTAACAAGGAGGTGTCATTCTCCCTTAGAGTAACCTCAATAAATGAGGAATTGTGTCCTTATGGGCTGCCTTAACTTTGGGTCTTACTCTCCCCATAAGATATCTTACTTTTATGTGAAGGGTTTGACCTCGAGGGTTTTCCCTTATATACATTTAACAAGAAAATGAAATAAATAAAAGTAATGTATTACATCAAGCCCATCCTGGGCAACATAAAATAAAGTCGTGAACACACTAGTGCCTTCGTAAGTGGATCAGCAACCATGAGGTTAGTAGGCATCCACTCAATGATTACGACTTCTCGCTTGACCACGTCACGGATGTAATGGTACTTTCGTTTGATATGTTTGGTCTTCCCATGGCTCTTGTCATTTTTTGTAATCTTTATAGCAGCCTCATTATCACAATATAAAATGATAGATTGTCCTTCAAATCTAGAGAGATGTATCTCTTGAAGAAAACTCATTAGCCATTCAGCTTCCATGCCAGCTAAGCCAAGTGCGACATATTCAGCTTCCATAGAGCTGTGGGAGATGCATGTTTGCTTTTTACTACACCATGAGATGGCAGCCCCGCCATGCCCGCCAATCATCCACATTACCACCCCAATCAGCATCTGAATAATCTTCTAATAGAAGTGATGACTTACCAAAAGTCAGCCCAAGATCTTTGGTTCCTTTGAGGTACCTCAAGATCTTAATCACAGCCTTCCAATGTTCCATTCCAGGGTTACTTGAGAATTGACTTACCAAGCAAACGGCATAGGCGATGTCCGGCCTAGTACAAGTCATAAGATACATGAGACTACCAACAGCATTGGAGTAAGGAATATTCTTCATGGCGAGCCTTTCATCTTCAAGTGAAGAAGACATGTCCTTAGAGAGTTTAAGACCATGTTCCAATGGAACTTTAGAAGGAGATTTGTCTTCCATTTGAAACCTTTTAAGAATCTTTTCCACAAAGTGTTCTTGGGACAGCTTGATAGTTTTATTTTGCCTATCCCGTATGATTTGTATTCTCAATAAAAAGTTAGCTTCGCCAAGATCCTTTATTTCAAAGGTTCCTTTTAACCAATCTTTGACTTTAGCTAGTAGCATAGTGCATCCACTAACCAAGAGAAGGTCATCAACATAAAGTGATAGTATAAGTGTTCGACCCCCGCTAATCAAGAAGTATATGCATTGGTCAGACCCAATAGCTTGAAAACCAAAGCTTCTTAATTTTTCATCAAACTTTATAAACCACATCGGAGGTGTTTATTTCAGCCCATAAAGAGATTTTTGAAGTTTGCACACAAGTTTTTCTTTCCCTTTTTCAATGAAGCCTTCTGGTTGCTTCATATAAATCTCTTCATCAAGATCACTATTAAGAAAGGCACATTTAATGTCCATTTGATGAAGTTCGAGGTCAAGGTTTGCTGCAATAGAAACTAGTATGCGAATTGACTTAATCTTTGCCACAGGAGCAAATGTTTCGAAGTAGTCAATCCCCTCTTTTTGGTTGAATCCCTTTACAACCAATCTTGCCTTAAAACGATCAACGGTTCCATCTGCCTTTAGCTTCTTTTTAAGGATCCATTTTGAATCCAAAGGTTTTATACCTTGCGGTAAATCAACCAAACTCCAAGTGTTGTTATGAAGTATAGATTCCATTTCATAATTCATTGCCTTTATCCACATATCCTTTTCTGGACTCTCCAAAGCTTCCTTGAAGTTCTTAGGTTCAATGTTTTCGCCAAGAAGACCAATACAAAAATCCTGCCCACTCCGAATCCTAGTACTTCTCCTTAGGGAGTGAATTTCCAAAAGAGGTGAGGAAGAGGAAGGAATTGAGTCTTGTATTTCGCTGAACGTAAATTCATCGACTCTCTTTCTTTTAGCAAGATGACCAGGAATAGATTCAAGAAACTTAGCATCTCTGCTAATAATCAAAGAATTAGTGAGAGGATGGAGAAAACGATAAAATTTTGATCCGGGCTCGTATCCGATAAAAATCAATTTTTCAGTTTTAAAATCAAATTTATTTCGGTGTTGCGTAGAAATCACATGAGCTACACTACCCCAAACACGAAGATGATCTAAATTTGGCTTTCTATTTTTCCAAAGTTCATAAGGTGTCTTTAAAGAACCTTTAAAAGGCAACCGATTTTGAACATAACAAGCGGATAGAAGTGCTTCACCCCAAAGGTTATGAGACAGACCCGAATCCAAAAGCATACATCGAACGGCTTCTTGGAGAGTTCGATTTTTCCTCTCAGCAAGACCATTTTGTTGAGGAGTATATGGAGTTGTCATTTGATGAACAATGCCATAAGATTTCTCAAATGCATCCCAATCATTAGACATGCACTCCCCTCCTCGATCCGTTCTAATGGATTTTATGCGCTTTCCCAATTGATTTTCTACCAAATTCTTAAATTCTATAAATTTAGAAAAGACTTCTGATTTGTGTTTTAAAAGATAAATATTACAATATCGAGAAAAATCATCGATGAATGTGATGAAGTACTCATAGCCCCCACAAGTAGAAGGTGTTATCCTTCCACAAATATCCGAGTGAATTAGGGCAAGAGTCTCCACACTTCTTTCACCTTTACCAAAGGGCTGTTTTGTAAGCTTGCTAGAAATACAACATTCACAAGTATTTTGGTCTTTGAAAGATTCAATTCTAATTATACCATTAGAGGCTAAACTCTTAACTTTATGAAAGTTAGAGTGACAAAGCCTTCGATGCCATAATTCGATAGAAAGAGGTGACAAAGAGGAGTAAACCAAAATTTCATTTTTATTGATAAGAACATTCAATTTATACATATTGTTAATTCTAACACCATTCCCTACAAATTTGTCTGAGTGTAAAATCACAACCCTTCCCCCTTTAAATCGAAATTCGAACCCAGATTTTTCTAGTTGAGCAACTGAAATGATATTCTTTGAAAAAGAAGAGACAAAGAAAACATCTTTTAGTGGAAGATGTTGGCCAGATAGGAGAAGTAATTTTAGATTTCCTTTTCCTGGAGCAATACAATAGGAACCTTCACCCATGAAAAGAGGAGTCCCATTGGAGGAAGCATAGGATTGGAGTAGTGCCTTATTCTTAGTCACATGACATGTGGCGCCAGAATCAAGCCAGCATTCCTCATCTTTTGTTCCATCGATCTGAATCATGTGGATTTGATTTGTCCTACCATACTTAATTTTATCTTCTTCTAATTTCCGACAATCCTTAATAACATGCCCAGGTTTCTCACAATAGAAACAGTTACGCACCTTTTTGGAGTCTCTTGATTGATTGAAAGTTTTAGATACTTTCATATCAGATGAAGAAGAATTCCCTTTCTTAAACTTCTTCTTGAAGTGGCTCTTTCTAGACTTGGAATTCTTGAAGGGCTTGGGCCCATTAACACCTTTCTTCTTATCAAGAGCGGAGGAGATGGCATGCACTTGTTGTTTGGAAGATGTAGTAACTCCAATGAGATCTCTAGAGTTCTCTTCAATTTTCAAGTAGTTTCCAAGACTTTCCAACGATTCAAAGGTGATGTGAGAAAGTCGTACCTTAGCTTCATTCCAAGAGTTAGGCAAGCTTCGAATCACGGTTGATATTTGAGATTGCAAAGATGATGCCTCTCCAACAATCTTTAATTGTGATAAGTGAATCTCTAGTTCTTCCAAATTCTCAGAGATAGATTTATTTTCATCCATTTGAAATGAATTGAATTTGGAATAGAGAGTGGATATTGGAACATTTAAGGTTTCAGAATACCTCTTGTCTAGTAGTTCCCATAACTCTTTTGCGGAGTTGATATCTTCGAACACTTGAAATAACCTCTTAGAGAGGTTATTGAGAATCATTTCACGTGCAATGAAATTGGCCTTGTTATACTTGTCTAAGGATTCCTGTTGATTCTTACGGTCATCATCAGAAGCAGTGACATCTACCACTGGGGGTTCCTTATCAACAACATATGCAATATCAAGGGTATGAAAAATAAACAATAGCTTCCGTCGCCACAACTTAAAGTCAATGCCTTCAAGTTTATCGATCTGTACATTATCCTTGACAATATGTTCCATACGGCTATCCATCAGAAAAAAACAAGATTGATACCTTAAAATTGTTGGGTGTGATAATAGCCAAATGGATTTCCTTCTAAAATATGAATACCATTAATAAAACCACAAGCAAAGAGATGAAGAAAATGATTAAGCAAATTTATAACCTGCTGGAGGGAGAGGGGTACAGAAATCTCTACCGTTCCTTTGAAGGAGACGAGGATTTAAGGTATCAAGTCGCCGACTATCCCGAAGGACAAGGAAGAGACTTGCTAACTTGTACCCCAAAGGCGTGAATAGAGAAATGGATCCCTCTCAAGAAATGTGTTGGCTTCCTTTTCCAACTCATATCTTCAACCAGCCATCCATGATAGGTATTTATAGGGAGAATTTGACTCTTTACATTCATGATGCATTTACTCTCCAAGCTGGCCATCCTTGGCGTTAGCAATATACAATGAACGTAAAGGCCATCAAGAGTCCCCAAAACACCACTTACACGTGCATGAATTTTTAATGTTTAAGTCTCTTTTAACCAACATGTAAATATAATAAAGTGCATGTAATGGCATCTAAATTAACCATTGATGTGCATAAGTGCAAGTACATGCACATAATCAAGCACATAAATGGTGAGACTTAAAGTATTGAAAATATCTAAATACATTCATTGTACGTAAATTGGGTGAAGGGCATACAATGAACGGTCTAGATTAATTCATGTACATATAAGCTCAATTACTTCCATTTTGATCAATTAGGGGGTCCCATGAGACTGATCAGACATAGATTATTAATACGATCTCGATTGTTGCATAGGGTGTCCCTTGATTGCATAAGATCGCATATCATCACCATGTCAGGAATTAATTGATATCATGGTAGGTCGTGTCCCTTTATTTTATAACACAATGTGCAATGTGTTAGGCCCCAAAGACATTGCCTCTGTCCGAGAGTCCAGTTCCATTTCCAATGGAGACTGTGGGTGGTGGCCAACCATTAAGACAAAGGTGCATTAACCCCGTCATCCTAACTCTCGTTCGATGATTCATTTTGGGATACATACTTGGTGAGATTGTCCCATTATAGAATCATTAAGGGATAAACCCATCCTCCTATACACCAAGTCTTTAGTTTATGGAGTAATATGCCACCTAGGCAAAGGGAAAGTCCGGCCATGCAGAGTCAATATCCAACATTTACTGCCCTTGATGTTTGTGCCATATTTGGGTTGCCCATAGAGGGGGAGCCAATTAAATCAGGTAAGCCTGAAATTACCCCATTCACGCAGACATTTGCCATATTTAGTTCCATTGATAGTGCTGTAATATTTGATAGACTGAAACAATGTGTAGTCCATCCTCTCAAAGTGGACGAGTGTAGGACTACTTATTTTGCTTTTGTTTTTTACTTTCTTATTCGTTACATCGAAGCGCAACGTCGATTCTCTCTTTTGTGATTATCTTGATGATGTTAGAGAGATCTCTAAATATTCGTGAGGAAATAAGGTGTATGATATGTTAGTGGATAAAAAGGGAAAGTCGGAGGCGGGTCACAAGACTACATATTTTCACGGTGCGGTAGTTGCATACCAGATTAGGATCACATACTTATTATTCCACACTCCGAAGTTTCAATGATCAATATGTACATTTGACTAAGTGTATAATCTTCTTTCTCATGAAATCACAGGTCTGATTTTATGAGCACACCGGGTACGTATGTCCCTCCAATCCGAATGCCGTGCCACAGCATTTTAGATGGGAGGGACACAAAGCCGGGAAGTCGACGGACCGGGAACTGTACAAAAAGTATTTTAGATTTGAAGAGGGTCAGAAGGTAAGAAAATATCATTATTTGATGCAATGGTAACTTGTGGATACGTAGTTATTTATAGAGCTTTGACATGTATGTGAGTCGTTTGAAATTTTGCAGATCATTGTTGAGCTACAATTGTCAAATAAGGAGTTGTTAACCATACAACCCACAGTGAGTGATATAGATTACCGCATAATGTTTAACGTTACACTGTTTTTTTATGTACGTGAACATGTTCTATAATTCAGGACATTACATACTTTTGCTTGCCGATGTCGGTGGAAAGGTGTTCACTATATGCAACTCATTGTATAACAAAGCTAGACAGTGGGCATAAGAAGCACCGGTTTGCAAAACTGTAAGTATCTGTCACAACCTCAATTATTTATGTGTTGTAATGTAATTTGATTTTATTATGTTATGTCTGCAATTGGATGTTGTCAGACGGTTGATAGTTTTGGCCGCTCATGAAGCTGATCGTTGGCCTATCACAGAGGTATCCGACTGTCTGCTAAAAGATAATAAGTAAGTTTACATAGCACTCTCATTGTTCAATAAAGTTGTGAGTATAGTTTATGATATGATGCTTAGTTTATGATATAACAATCGGTGCAGGACCGATTGTAGTATTTTCGTGATGCGCTACATTGACCGTCTTTCAATTTTCAAGGGTATGGACTTCGGGCAGGTAATATTATTGTCCATATTTTTCCATCTCTTCAGTAGGAGGTTATATTTATTATATCATGTATCTTACAGTATATTTCCTTCCTATTAGCAAGATATACCCTACCTCAGAAGGCACAATGGGTGTGAGCTCATTACAAAGGACATTATCTAACCAACTGCAACCGACAGAAGGTACGCCACCGTTGAAAACAGAAGGAGGTTTGGTTGCGGCACTGAGGAACTTTTAATTGTGGGCGGTGAGAGGGTGGATGTTAAATTGATCACCTTCTTTATGAACTAAAGTTGTATTTTAACAATAGTTTCTAATTTCTTTCATCTGTACGACCATGAGTACGCTCTTGACCTGTAATGGTATTTTGTGACCGTTGTTAGTAGTTAATTCTGTTAACCAATAACTCTGTTTTTAGTTTCATTGGCAATGGGTTCTGTTAACCAATATCTTTCTACTATTGTACTAATTGATTCCCACCTGGACAAAGTGTTTATTTAACCAATATTTTTCTTCTAATGTGCCAATTGAACTTCCATGTTGCGCCTGGTTAAGCTCTGCATGAAGTTTCTTTGCCCATCAGCTGGGTAAAAGCAATAGCGTTATCGTTTCCGGTGGCGTTTCATGTAGGGTTTTCTCCAACGTACCAAAATTTTCAGTGGTTTTAATCTAATACCGGTGGCGTACCATTACGTACCAGCGGCGTACCATTACATACCGGTGGCGTACCATTAGAACCGGTGGCGTACCACTACGAGTCCAACGGCGCATTGAACTTCCAGGTAGCGCCTGGTTAAGCTCTGAATGAAGTTGCTTTGCCCATCAACTGGGTAAAAGCAATAGCGTTGTCGTTTCCGGGGGCGTTTCATGTGGCGTTTACTCCGGCGTACCAAAATTTTTAGTGGTTTTCATGTAATACCGGCGGCGTACCAGTATGTACCGGCAGCGTACAAGTATGTACCGGTGGCGTATTAAGAATATCAGGTGGCGTACTAAGAAGATCGGTGACGTACGTACTAATTCTACTGGCGCATTGAACTTTACTTAACTTCTCGTTGAGCTCCACATTATGTTTGTTCCTAATTGCATTCGCTCTTTACCCTATTGCCATGCAACAATCTAAAGGGGGAATGTAATTTTCCATCACCTCCTTGCAAAAAAAATCCACCAATAACCTATCAATGTAATTTGAAATGAAATTACCCCACTTATTCTATGGGAGTTTATTTCCCTCTATGGATTTGCACCATATCATATGATTTAAATGAATTCGTCGGAAGAAAGGGGTGGGGAAACAGGAGTAAGCGGTACAATATTTTGCACGAACGCAAATTATAATATATTCAGTCGCCTAAATTATCAGGCGTTACATCATCAATGTCATTTGTCACTAATAATTTCCACACATTTACATTGACATTCCCACAAATATATTGATGTTAGTATGAGCGATGTTGAGGGTGAGGAGGCGAGCAGATTGTCTCCGAGCAGGGAGGTAGTATCATTTACTATTAAGGTGCAGGCATAGTTTTTAGTTTTGGTTGACCTAAAGTTGGACGGTTGAAGGAATTAGTCGGAAGAAGGAATGGGGAAGCAATAGTAGAGAGTGTACAGCTACTTATAGCGTTACTGATTACTCGCTACAGAGAAGTGCGAACAGTAACCTTATAAGGAGCCGTACAGATTCTACTAATACCTTCAACCGTGCAATAATACGTCACCAAAAACAATGCCTGCACATTAGGAGTAAATGATACTACCTACCCACCCGGAGGCAATCTGCTCGCCTCCTCACCCTCAACATCGCTTATACTAACAGCAAATTTGCTACAATAAGCAATAACAACACTACAAGAAGCAACGCCAGAAGAGTAATGCCCGATGTAGGTGTAGGCTGGACGTGCACATGATCCTCTACTTCCCCTCGTCCTGACAATGGCACTTGTTGAATCCTGTACTCCCTTAGTTGTTGTTCTGCCTCCACCAGCGTGGTATAAGAATAATGGACGGAACCACTGTAGCATCTTACATGGCGCTCGCACTCAGGCCATGAAGTGAAGATTCCCTGTTGGCGTCCCCTGAAAACTACATAGTACTTCTTCCTACCCATAATTTTCCAAGGTATTTGGTGAAAATGTATCTGTACAGGAAGAGAATCGAAGAAACCCTTAGAGCTGCGGCAGCAATTCTACTCTAGGGTTTCCTTAGAGTCCTTATATAATATATATATATATATATATATATATATATAGAAAGAGAGAGAGAAAACGAAACGATTTAGGGTTACGTGTTCAATACATATTAACGTCGTCATTTCTATAATAAGTCACTGACACATTAAGTAGAGACAAACTTCAGCAACAGAGACCAAAGAAATAAATCAACCTGGTACGCCAACGTTACGCCACAGACACATGCGTCTGTCAGCCATTTTCATCGAGGATGAACCACATGATGAACCTGGGAACGGCACTGAAATTCTGACTGAAATTTACCCAGTTACCAAGTGGGGAATCCTGAAGTTACCAAGTGGATAGAATTCATTGCGTTTCTTGGATGAGTTAGGAGGAAGACAACTGACAATGGAATGAGTATTTTATGTACATAATCACGAATAGAAAGGCGGTTGCCCAACTATTTCTGACCTGCAATCAACCAGACAAAGGTTATCACATTATTGGATTACAAGCGACACTGAGTTATACTATTTTAAAAAAATCTTGGTGTAGATTTTACCTAGTTAACAGCCTTGAATGTAGGAGGCGGTCAACATCAACTGTGGGTCTCCTGATCGGATTATTCGCGCACCTTCGTTTGTTGTCAAGTTGACCGCAATTACCACATCTGTTATGTACTCCAGAACTAAACGCTGATTCTTTTCTCTTTTTCTTCGGCCTTCTAGGAAGTCTTTCAAATTTTGGCGGATCGATGGGCAGCAATCTAGCTTCAGGTTGTTGCCACTGCAACATGTCTAGTGTTGTGTCAATCACTTCTCTATACGTATCAGGAAGAGTTTCCGACCAGTTCCATTCCTCAGTGAAGTCGAACACATCAGCTTTTCTAAAACCAATGGCTGCCATAGCATGAGCACATGGTATCCCTAAAGTTGGGAATGCACGACATGAACAGGTCTTCTCTCCTAAGTCAACTCTGTCTTGGTGCAACTTCGAGGACACCTGAAAGAGAAGCGAATCGAGAGCACTAACATTCATCCTCCTTCCCGCATCACTAGCTGATTGGATGATCTTAATGGCGTACGAAGTCAGAGGACCTTTCCAACGATTACTGGCCTCTCTATGTTTTGCAAATGATTCAGACGCCTTCTGCCTCGTGTGCTCCACTAGTGTAGCAATAAGATATTCTCTGGCATTCTTCAGGGCAGCATTCGAGACCTCACATGCATTTGATGTATAAATATTGAATCTCCTCCCCTTCAAGAAGAGACTAGCCCAATTTTCCTTATCAATCTTGCATATCCATTCATATGCTTTTTTATTGGCTGCTTCTATATCGGCCATGGTCATCCGAAAAATATCCTCTCTCAAGATAGTTCCTACCTTCCATAATTGATCCTCCACATATTCGTCCTTAAAGTGCTCCTTAATGTTTGCTTGGATGTGCCTTAGGCAATAGGAGTGATATGATTTTGGGAACACATCATTGACTGCTTGTATTATCCCTTTCTGCCGGTCAGAGACAAAAGTGATGCCCCTTCTCCGATGCGGTTCACAGACTCTCACACGAAGCTGGCACAGAAACCAACCTCACGTCTCGATATTCTCTTTCTCAACAACAGCGTACGCGAACGGAACTATCCCATTATTTCCATCCATCCCGCATGCAATCAACAGTATACCGGGATACTTCCCCCGTAGGTGAGTACCATCCACGGTGATAACGAGTCTGTGTGATTTATTCCAAGCCCGAATACAAGGACCGACTGCCCAAAATAGTCGGCCGAATGAATCATCTCCGCCAGATAGCTCAGACAACCTGTAAACTTCCATGAAACTGTCAGGGTATGCACGGTGAAACTCTAATGCATGTGCCGGTAGTAGGCGGTAAGAGTCCTCATGACTTCCAAGGAAATGTTGAGCAATCAATTCCTTAGCTACATGTGCCTTTCGGTAACTCAGCGTGATACCCCATTCGGCCTTCAACTAGTCAATAATAATATTGGCTTCTATCGGTCGACCAAATTAACCTATGCAAGTCTTAGCCGCCCAATCCGATGTGGCTTTAGGATGATCATGTCCGGGTAGTTGAGGAGTTCAAGTATGTTCGTCCACGAATGTTTTGACCTTCGCATTATCGTTCCACAGGGTTTCTCTTATTCTCCAGGAGCTAAGGGTGTCAATTTTGGCTCGAGCTCGGCTCGAGCTCGGCTCGAATCCTTAACGAGCCGAGCCGAGCCGGCTTGCTAGGCTCGTTAAGCTTAACGAGCCGGCTTGCTAGGCTCGTTAAGCTTAACGAGCCGAGCCCGAATTAGGCCAGGCTCGGCTCGGCTCGGCTCGTTAAAGCTCGTCGAGAAAAACCCGTATAAAAGTATTCTAAATATAATATAAATAGTCGTAAATATAATATAGATATAAGTACAGCCGGAGGTATAATCATTACTTTTTTTCGTAATCATGACTTTTTTCCGTAATTGTCATAAGTTAGTACCTTTTAGTTGTATTTTTTTAGTAATTGTAATAACTCTCTACCATTTTTTGGTAATTTTTCATTTAAAACTTATACATTCAGCTATTATTTTGCTTTTTCCGTAATGATTACTTTGCTTTTTCCTTAATGATTACCTTTTTTTTATTTTTTTTTATTATTTAGCTTTGCTGTGATAATCCAAACCGTCCATTTGATATATATTCCAGAATATAACCCAAGCTTGATAGGCTCGCGAGCGGCTCGCGAGCCTAGCCGAGCCTGACCGAGCCGAGCCGAGCCTGGTTCGAGCCCGAGCCGAGCCCGAGCCTAGCCTTTGAGCTTAACGAGCCAAGCCGAGCCTGGCCAAGCTCGGCTCGGCTCGGCTCGTTTACACCCCTACCAGGAGCACTCTTTTGTTTTGCACACAACTGCATACTTCTTCGTGTTGCTATCAACAACACAGAATGAGAAGCGCCGGCATAGTGCATACTGGGCGACTGCTTTTTTGAATGTCGCGAGACTTTCAAATATGGCTCCAACCTTCAATTTATGTTCCTCACTTCCAAATGCATCACCAAGCTCGTAGTTGACCATGTCATTGTCATCATATGTGTTCGGGTTGGAACCGTCATCATTGGGTAGAGGTGAGTAACATAACTGAGCATTTTTCCCGGCCTCATTCCCAATCTCATTGTCGTCTCTGTCGGTCGCCTCAAAATTCATATCATACAAGTAGTTCATGTCATCATCACCGAGGTCAATTGCAACCCCCGTTGGATTATAATTAGCACCGGGAACCATAGGAGGAACCTCCTCCTCCACATCTTCATTCAAATCAAACCTATAGTAAAAACATATAAAACATCGTGATGAGAGAGATTCCATTCCTAAGATGATACCTACAAAAAAAATTACAATGAATCGTGATATTTCACCTTGCAGCATCATCACATGCATACGAAATTAGTTCAATGGGATTGCTTGAATCGGGGAGGGATGCATCGGGCAGCGGATTACTATCCTTCGGAAGATTAGGGCTTCGTTTCAAGTAGCTGCAGCTTGCATTACAGACTGTAGGAGAAGTATCATCTTGCACATTGGGGTAGCTGTAGCGCACATGATAGACATTTCTGCAGCGTACAGTATAAGTATCCTCTTCCACAGGATAACCTGGCCGATAAATCTCCTCTTGCACATTGTTGCTGCGTACGGTATAAGTATCATCTTCCACATGATGATCTGGCCGGTAAATCTCCTCTTGCACATTATTGCTGCTGCGTACAGGATACGCTGGCTTATAAGTCTCCTATGTCACATTATTCCTGCGTACAGGATGCGCTGGCTTATTATTGGTATCCTCTGTCACATTATTGCTGCGTACATGATACGCTGCCTGATGAGTGTCCTCCTTCACACGTATAGGGGACACTGCATGGCTTGCAGCCACCCCAGTTTTTTATATATATATAATGACAGCATTAAAGCCTTGCATGTCAAACATTCTCATAATCGCAGAGAGGTCATGATCGTCACGGATAAAGTATAGAATGTACTTATACGGATCCACAATGTATCGACAACTGATACACAGTGAAACATCATTTTCCCTCGTTTGAATGATATTACAGATTGCAGATAAAAATTTAGAGTATCTAACTCTGCGGTCTAAGACTACCTCCTTCATAGTACCCCCAATCTAATCAAACGTTCCATTCTCCCTCAAACATCTATCATAGTATACCATAAAAGTAACTGTACCCCCCTCCATCTTCTGAACCCAAATTGTGAGAAAACACAAGAATAACTAACAACAATAAATATGCCAGTGATGTGTAAAGAACTGTGTGACTTAAACCCTTAATGTTACTGTTGGTACATAAAAGAGAGCTTCAAACAGACATTCTACAGACTTTGAAAGAGAACTTCAAATACCTTATAACTCTCTGGGATGGAGATCATCTTTGATCGCAGACAAACTTCAAGGAGAGCTTCTTCAGCTTCTTCAAGTACCCCTCTTACCTAGTTTTATCCATCACCACATTGCAAATATCTTCTTGTGGAAGACTTGTAAGTCTAAGGAGATGTGCTTTTGTTTGCAATGCTTCACGTCAGTGTCAAAGATTTCAAATTTGGCGCTCTCTACCTTTTCTGGACATATTTTTTTGTCATACAACCGTCGGCGTACCAACAAAGACGCCGGCGTAAAATGCCACCTTTTTTTACTAAAAATGCCAGCGACTTACATATAGACGCCGGCGTCTACACCTGTACGCCGACGTTTCCTCTTCTACTTTCTACAACGTGGAGTGTGCAGCATGTCGCCGCGCCATGCATTAATGAGGGCGAGCTGTGCATTAAATGCGGCGCCATTTTTTCCTGAAGAAGTGTATTTTCTTACTAAAAAAGCTACATTCAAAGAGATTGATTGAGGTGTACCATGGAGCGCAAAATAAGAGAAGTCCTGATGGTGTCAGAAGGGTATTGGGGTCTTTTTCCCACCCGATTTTGAAACTTAGCCCTTTTTTGGTTCTTGTGTTAAAAGGTGCCCGTGATCCGTATTTTCTCTAAACATCGGCCCACATTTCGTACTTTTCTCTAGCAACTATCTATTAAGGTTTTTTTGTTTTAAACGCAACCTTCTTTGTTATCATTTAGAATTGTTGCTTAGCTGCTTGGAAAGAAGCTGCTGAAATTACCCACTTAACATTCTTTTGTAAGCCCCTTTTAGAAAGCATCGAAGTGGAGTGGTGGCTCAATTTCTGTACTTAAAACCACAAAATCTTGGATGTGGCATGCCAATTCTATTAGTTACAAATGTCGCTACTTTGATAAACAAAGACCAAGGAGAAAAGGAATCTCATTGAATTTGACGTGTAGAGGTGTTTCTTTGGCTTTAGGATTTAAGGAGATTTTAAGGAAGTTCACTAGAAGCTTACATTAAACTTGAGATTGTAGTCAGTTTCAAAAGGGATGATTTTTAGTAGCAAGTTTAAATTGGCTTTTATTTAATTATTTTGGGTCCTAAATAGTGTTTACACCCATTTTTGAAATTTATTCGCTAGGAAAGCTTTAGTTAGCCGAGTAAATGTTATTTATAAGACTTGCACCAGGTTTATCAAGCAGCCTATAGATGAATGATATTAGTTATTTTCGGACATGGTTACTGTTGGAACAAATGCACAAAAATAAAATAAGATATTACCCAAAAATATGAAGAAAGAACCAAGACTTAGAGGCGCGTAAACGCTTCTTGAAGATAGTTGAAGCCTCTCCCATGTCCAAACGGAAGACAACTATGGCAGCACTATCTCCGGGATTCAACCAAGCCTAGATTCCTTGTACATCCAAGAGAGTTGCACTTCTCTTCTATGGATCGTGTATCCACCTCCGATCGATCAAACAAGTGAAACAAGTTCTTGTCCAATTGACTTTTCTCTTTGAAAATAAACTCTATAGAAGGATTGTATTTGGCAATCCTAATCCAAGAAGAAGATCATAATTCTACTCAAACTAAAACAAGAAAAAATCTAGGATATCCCTAAAATTTCGACACTTCAAAGTAAACTCAAACTCTCCCTAAATTTTCTCTCTTTGTGAACAACTAACTCTAATCCAAACGAAACTTCTAAATGAATCTAAAATTTTAGCAAATAAGAAAATAGCACAAAAAAAAAGGGAGATGATATTTTCATTCCCCCCGTATTAGGCATTTGCCCCCCTTATAACGTGAACAGTGGGCAACTTTAATGCTTTTTGACATCAAATCACGTTAAAAGGGCGGCGAATGCGTAAAAAAACTAACTAAAACTAATTAAAATTGGATTCATAGTAAATAAGAACAGTCGATGTGGACATCGTCCGATATCAGGATGATATGGGACTTTTCGACCTTCTGGAAATATGATAGGCATTTATTCCAACTTTATTGTCGATCTGGACAGTTGGTTCACTGATCCAACAGTCTGTAGGGGTCTGATCATGGATTTGAAATGTCCAGCCTTCGAGCATCTTAGATGCACCTGCATCAGAATCAACGACCTCCATAGAGGATTGAATCCCCAATGGACGACGAGTATCCACCTGACCTGTCCAAAAAAGGATATGACATGGTGAAAGCATCCAAACCTTCATTGTGCCCCACTTTTAAAGGACTTACTCTAAAACTATTTGAAGACAGATCAGGTAGAGGAGCATCCCCATCTAGAAACTGCATGACTTGCCTCATGCTTGGCCTAGTGCATGGCACGGGATGAGAACAGAGCAATCCAAGCTTCAACACCAACTCCATTTCGTCCACCAGGTAATCAGTTCCCAGATTCGGATCACTTGTCTGTAAAATTATGCCTCTCCTCCAACATTCTGACACCCAATCAACAAGAACCACTTCTTCTGCAGACGCCCGTAGATTGATCGGTCTCCTTCCACATGCAACCTCGAGTATGAAGGCCCCAAAGGAAAACACGTCGGTGCTTGTCGTTGCCTTGCCAGTTCTGCTTAACTCCGGTGCCATATAACCTAGAGTTCCGACCACATGAGTGGTTTGAGGATCAGTTCCATGATCATATAATCTCGATAGACCAAAATCGCCTAATCTTCCATTGAATTCATGATCTAGTAAAACATTGCTCGCTTTGATGTCTCTGTGGATGACAATCTGCTCCCATTCTTCATGCAAGTAATAGAGCCCGGAAGCTACTCCTTTGATGATTCGAAATCTTTGATTCCATTGTAGAACTGAAATGGGCTGATCAAAGAGTAATTTGTCAAGACTTCCGTTGGGCATGAAATCATAGACTAAGAGGAGCTCTCCTTTACGCCGGCAATATCCGAGTAGCTGTACTAAGTTCCGGTGCCGGAGCCTTCCAATGCTGATGATCTCTGCTACAAACTCCCTCATCCCTTGCCTTGATTCATGAGAGACTCTCTTCACAGCAACTTCGACTTTGGAGGAAGGTAACACACCTTTGTACACCCTACCGAAACCTCCGATGCCCAGAAGCTCTTCGCCTCTAAAGCCCTTGGTTGCTCTGAATAGATCCTCGTATGAGAACCTTTGTGGTCCATATTCACGCTCCCAGTCCTCGAGTATCTCTGCGAATTTGATCTTCCTTCTGACAGTAAGTAGAATGCTGGTGAGGATCACTAACATGAAAACTGTTGTAATTGTGGGCAACCCAACTGTCAATACTTTCGATTTCTTTTTGGGACCTCTCCGAGGAAGCTTAGGAAGACGCGATATATCAAGTTCTTGAGCTTTTCCATTCATCTGAAAGCTCCATCCCAGAACATAGTGAGAAGTTGGAATCGATCCTGTCGATGAAGAAAACCCCACATACATATCTTCTAACACGACAGACGAAAGATAATGACCCTTCGAAGACAAGAGAGGGCGATTAGGTTTAGGTTTCTTGACTGGAGATATTGTTACATCAAGTTTCTTATCTGTACCATTGTACTCTACCCAAACCTGCATTGGTTCTCCACTTATAAGGCTCAAGTTCTTGATCCCACCATTTTCATTACTGTAATAAGCTGCAGGGGCCGAGTTAGTAGAATTTAAGCTGTTGATATCGATTCCTACATGGTTATCGTTGATATCTCCAAATCCGGGGTTCTGGACGGTATCCAGCTCAACAGCAAGAACATGATTAGAAGAATTTCCATTGTTGCGCGAATTGAAGAGACCCAGAAATGGGCCACCTAGAGCCCCAGGGAGATCTCTCAAGGGGGCGATGACAAAGGCAATACCATGGCCACTTAAATCATGATAAGGGGAGACAATTGCAAAGACGAAAGTAGTAGAAAAGGAGTAAACAGTACCATTGGTAGTATCCTTAAATTGGAAAGGCAAGGAGTGGAAGGCATGACCCTTGATTTCCTTTGTGTTGTTGGTTAGCTGTAAGAGACCGTTGGGTTTAATTCCTGCGATGCCGTCGAAGCTCAGATTGGCACTGAGGAATCCATTGTAGGTGAAGCCATCATTGTTAGAAGCTGTAATTTTGATGAGGAGAAGCACCAGAAATATCTTGGTAAACATTGCTGATATCTTGCTAGAGATTCAAAATGTCATTTAAAGAGCTTTCTCATGTATAGCATAAAAACTCAATATGAGAATTATAGGTGAAGAGGAAAAGTGTATATCCCAGGCATTAGGAGTAAACGCTATTTACTCTTGGAGTCAATGCTATTTACTCTTGGAGTCAATGCAATTACTTATGCAGATAGACATTAACTTCAGAATGTACGAAGAGTAATTAAACAGGTAGACGTTAACTTCAGAATGTACGAAGAGTACATATACCATATTTTTTGTTAATGACACTCATCTCTTGGCTTCACACTTTCTTTAACTAGTTGTAAAAAGCTGTTAGAATTCACAAATATCTCTCACAAGCCAATCAGAAAAGTGTAAAACATGGTGAGATTACTACCACTATCAAAGTATGATGGTCACAAAAGAGAAAATAGGAGAGGTCTTTTTTTGTTTTGCAAAGGAACATAAAAATGCTTCTTCTTTTTATTTCTGA